>NC_086446.1:605285260-605885260 GCF_028390025.1 Pseudophryne corroboree
CAGGAAAACTGACTCGCTGTTTATCCTGTATGCATCCAACAAGCTGGGTGCTCCTGCTTCAAAGCAAACTATTGCTCGCTGGATCTGTAGCACGATTCAGCAGGCTCATTCTGCGGCTGGCTTGCCGCCTCCAAAATCAGTAAAAGCCATTCCACAAGGAAGGTGGGCTCTTCTTGGGCGGCTGCCCGAGGGGTCTCGGCATTACAACTTTGCCGAGCAGCTACTTGGTCGGGTTCAAACATTTTTGAAAAGTTCTACAAGTTTGATACCCTGCCTGAGGAGGACCTTGTGTTTGCTCATTCGGTGCTGCAGAGTCATCCGCACTCTCCCGCCCGTTTGGGAGCTTTGGTATAATCCCCATGGTCCTTACGGAGTCCCGAGCATCCACTAGGACGTTAGAGAAAATAAGATTTTACTCACCGGTAAATCTATTTCTCGTAGTCCGTAGTGGATGCTGGGCGCCCGTCCCAAGTGCGGACTTCTTTTGCAATACTTGTATATAGTTATTGCTTACATAAGGGTTATGTTATGGTTGCATCAGGTTTGTCTGATGCTCTGTTGTTGTTCATACTATTGACTGGGTATGTTATCACAAGTTATACGGTGTGATTGGTGTGGCTGGTATGAGTCTTACCCTGGATTCCAAAATCCTTTCCTTGTAATGTCAGCTCTTCCGGGCACAGTTTCCTTAACTGAGGTCTGGAGGAGGGGCATAGAGGGAGGAGCCAGTACACACCAGTAGTACTAAATCTTTCTTAGAGTGCCCAGTCTCCTGCGGAGCCCGTCTATTCCCCATGGTCCTTACGGAGTCCCCAGCATCCACTACGGACTACGAGAAATAGATTTACCGGTGAGTAAAATCTTATTTTTCCTGGGTCATATAGCGCTGGGGTGTGTGCTGGCATACTCTCTCTCTGTCTCTCCAAAGGGCCTGGTGGGGAACCTGTCTTCAGAAAAGAGTTTCCTTGTGTGTGTGTGTGGTGTGTCGGTACGCATGTGTCGACATGTCTGAGATTGAAGGCTCACCTAAGGAGGAGGGAGAGTGTATGAATGTAAGGTCTCCGTCGGCAGTGCCGACACCTGACTGGATGGATATGTGTAATGTTTTAAGTGCTAATGTTAATTTTTTGCACAAAAGATTAGACAAAGCTGAAGCTGGGGTACAGTCAGGGAGTCAACCCATGCCTGTCCCAATGTCGCCTGGACCTTCGGGGTCTCAGAAGCGCCCACTATCCCAAATAGTTGACACAGATACCGACACGGATTCAGACTCCAGTGTCGACTACGATGATGCAAAATTACAGCCAAAGGTGGCTAAATGTATTCGATATATGATTATCGCAATAAAAGATCTTTTGCATATCACAGAGGAACCCCCTGTCCCTGACACGAGGGTACACATGTATAAGGGAAAGAAACCTGAGGGTCACCTTTCCCTCCTCACATGAGCTGAACGAATTATGCGAAAAAGCGTTGGAAACTCCAGACAAAAATCTGCAGATTCCCAAAAGGATTCTAATAGCGCATCCTTTCCCGTCGCAGGACAGAATCCGGTGGGAATCCTCCCCTAGGGTAGACAAAGCTTTGACGCGCTTATCAAAAAATATAGCGCTTCCATCCCAAGATACGGCTACCCTCAAGGATCCTGCTGAACGCAAGCAGGAGGTTACCTTGAAGTCCATTTACACACATTCTGGTACGTTACTCAGACCGGCTATTGCGTCGGCCTGGGTTTATAGTGCTGTAGCAGCATGGACAGATTCCTTATCAGCGGATATTGAGACCCTTGATAAGGATACCATTTTAATGACCCTAGGGCATATAAAAGATGCTGTTTTATATATGAGGGATGCTCAAAGAGACATTAGTTTACTGGGTTCCAGGATAAACGCTATGTCTATTTCTGCTAGACGTGTCTTATGGACCCGACAGTGGTCAGGTGATGCCGACTCCAAGAGACATATGGAGTTGTTGCCTTACAAGGGTGAGGAATTGTTTGGAGAGGGCCTCGGACCTAGTCTCCACGGCTACGGCAGGTAAATCGAATTTTCTTTATCATCCACCAGGGGTCACTGGAGTACTCTTGGAATATGGACGGGCTTCCGTAGGAACAGCACTGAATATTTAAATTTAGAACACTCCACCCCTCCATATCCCCGAGTACCTCAGTGTTTTTTTCTGTGCTCGATAGCAACAGTTCGTTTGTGGCTGGGCCACAATTACTTTGAATTTTTATTTTTATATTTTTCTATTTTAGACACATCCCTTTCCCCCTTCCAAAAGGCAGGGTCAGGGATAGTGCAGCTGCTGATAGCAGCAGGGGCGTGTCGGGCCTCTCTGAAAGAGCTCCCTCACAGCCACACACAGATCCTCCTGCTCAGGCTGGCCGGCGCTTGTACAGAAGCCCCGTCGGAGCCTCCTCACAAGCTGCAGGAGTGAAGGTATGTGAACGGAGCGGTCAGCTCCCGCTGCCGCCCCGAGGTGTGGGGACATTGTTACTGGGGACTCTGCAGACTGCCTCCGGCCGCCGCCGCACACGGCTCCGGCCGCCGCTGCTCTTCCCACTCACACGGCTCCGGCCGCCGCTGCTCTCCCCACTCACACGGCTCCGGCCGCCGCTGCTCTCCCCACTCACACGGCTCCGGCCGCCGCTGCTCTCCCGCTCACTGCGCCGGCCGGCCGCCGCTGCTGCTCTGGCCGCTCGCACTGCTCCGGGTCCCACCGCTGTTTTACCCGCTGTTCACCCGGCTCCCGCGGCTCACAGCACAGCGATCCGCTCGGCGATACCCGCTGGCGGCCCCACATGCTGCGCTGCCCACTGCATCTCAAAGAGCATGCAGGCATTACCTCACGGAGGGGGGGGCAATAAATAAGGGGGCAATACAGCGGCATAAGAAAATACTGCAGCAACAGCAGATGCTAGGCTGCAGGGGTATTTGCAGGGTTCTAATCAGTTGTAAGTTTGTAACCAGCACTATGATTATATGTGTAAGCATAGCATGGGGGCCATTTTAACATGCTTCCTGTGTCTTCCTGCTGTGATTCCAGAACGTTCCAGTACTACATCTCTACTCCACCGGAGGCTCAGGGGTGTTAGTGGGAATTTGGGATCACATTTCATAGTACTGGCCACGTGTACTGCACTCGGCCAGATATATATACAGAGACACCTTACTACTATTTTACTATTTTACTGAGTCGTGCAAGTGTCTGTTTTTTGTGTATTGTATTGTCTGTCGCCATAATGAGTAAGGCACCAGCAAAAACTAAAAAGCATAATTGCAAAGTCTGTAGCAGTGTGTTACCGGATGGATCTACCACATGTACAGTATGTTTTGTGGATTCGGTTCAGAAAACCATTTCTGCTCCAGTTTTACAACCAATGTCCTCACCGGACCCTCCGTGGGGTATGTTAGTAAATGTACTGGATAGGTTACAATCAGAATTGACCGCCGCTCGTCAGGAGCGGGAAACGGCAAGATCTGAGTCTAGGGTGAGACCGCCAGAACTACCGGAGGCGGCTCAGCCTTGCGTAAGGTCCAAATCCATTTTGGGTAAACGGGATAAATTTCATATGTCTTATGATTTTCCAGTTTCTGCTATGTTGCATTCTGACGATTCCATGCCAGACCTCACGGAACAAGATGAGGGTGAGGAGGGCGAAGTGGAGTCAGATGGCGAGAATTTTAACAGTTCCGGCATTGATGATCTCATCAGAGCGGTACGTCAGTCTCTGAAGTTTACTGAAACTGAGGAGCCTCTCACAAATGATCAGGTCGTATTTACTAAACGACAAAAAACTCCAATAAGTTTTCCTGTGTCGGAATCTCTTAATCAGATGTTAGTAGAAACACGACAGAATCCAGATAAACGGTTTTCTATACCTCACAGATTTAAGTCTAGTTACCCGTTTCCAGACTCGGTAACGTGTACATGGGAGAATCCACCAATAGTTGATTCTTCAGTGTCGAAGCTTACCAAGAAATTAACCATACCAGTGCCAGCAGCGACTACGCTTAAAGATCCTTCAGATCGCAAGATAGAAACTATGCTAAAATCCATGTATGTAGCAGCAGGTGTGATGCTGAGACCTGGATTGGTTGGCATTTGGGTCACTAAGGCGCTCATAATATGGCTTACAGAACTCAAATCTGCTTTACATGACGAAAACCTGATACTTCTTGTAAATCAAATGAGTGAGGCTGTAGAGTATCTCTGTACAGCGTCGACTGACGTCTGTCAGCTCACTTCTCGTATTTCATCATCGCTAGTTACGGCACGAAGAGCACTCTGGCTGCGTGCTTATCACGCGGAGGCAGAGGTCAAACGAGGTATAGAGGCGTTGCCTTACGATGGCAAGAAGCTGTTTGGTCCTGAATTGGACGCATGGATTGCTGAGGCTAAGGGAGGTAAGTCTGTTTTCTTACCATTGCCTCCACCGGTATCAAGAAGGAGGTACGCTGGACCTTCTTTCAAATCCTTTAGACCTCAGTCCTTTCGAGGACGTGGCAGAGGAACAGCCACGCCTGCTAGACGTGGTCGCGGACGTGGTTTCCAACAAACCAACACAACTCGCCAGGACGCTAAGGTTACCGACAAGCCAGTGGCATGACGGGCTACCAGCCCATCTCGGTTCTCCGATTGTGGGAGCACGCCTTCAGACGTTCCATTTGGCGTGGTTCCACACATCCGCGGATGGGTGGATCCGCAATTTAGTGTTAAAAGGTTATAAAATAGAGTTCGACTGTCTTCCGCCTCTGCGGTTTTTCAAGACAGGGTTGCCTCTTTCGGACGACAAGAGGACGGTTCTGCAAATTGCCATTCAGTCCCTACTGGATTCGGCAGTTTTGATTCCGTTCCCTGTACACCAACAGGGTCAGGGTTATTATTCAAGTCTGTTTGTGGTACCGAAGCCGGATGGCTCAGTCAGACCAATATTGAACTTAAAGGGTCTCAATCAGTACGTAACTTACTACAGATTCAAAATGGAGTCTCTGCGTTCGGTGATTGCGGGTTTAGAGCCAAAGGAATTTATGATTGCGCTAGATCTCAAGGATGCGTACTTACACATTCCAATTTGGCAGCCTCATCAGAAATTCTTACGGTTTGCAATACGCCAGAACCATTACCAGTTTCAGGCTCTACTGTTTGGCCTGTCATCAGCGCCTCGGGTATTCACCAAAGTGATGTCTGTGATGATAGCTCATCTCAGATCCCTGGGAGTGACAATAGTTCCGTATTTAGACGATCTGCTCATCAAAGCTCCGTCTCAACAGATACTTCTCCAACATGCGCTGCTAACATACGATGTACTGGTTCACCACGGTTGGATTGTCAACTTCAAGAAATCACATCTAATTCCGTCTCAACGCCTTCAATTCCTAGGTATGATTCTCGATACGGTCAATCAAAGAATTTACCTACCACAGCAGAAAGTACAAATTCTACGCCATCTAGTACAATTAGTGCTCAAGCCACGCACAGTGTCTGTAAACTTGTGCATTCGCCTCTTAGGCACAATGGTGGCAGCTTTCGAAGCGCTTCAGTTCGGAAGATTTCACTCGCGTCCATTTCAACTGAATGTGCTCGCCCAGTGGTCGGGCTCGCATCTGCAGATTCACCACAGGGTGAGGCTGTCGCCAAGGGCAAGAGTATCTCTGCTCTGGTGGCTCAAGGAACACAATTTAACCGCAGGAAGACGGTTCGGAGGCTGGAATTGGATCATTCTAACTACGGACGCCAGTCTCAGAGGTTGGGGAGCGGTAATTCAAAATTGTCAGCTCCAGGGTCTCTGGGCGGATCACGAAAAATTGCTGTCTATAAATGTCCTGGAACTCCGCGCAATTTACAATGCGCTACGACAAGCAGTGCACATGCTTCGCTCTCAGCCTGTCCAAGTGCAGTCAGACAATGCGACGGCGGTCGCATACATCAACAAACAAGGAGGAACGAGAAGCCGCATGGCAATGCGGGAAGTAGCTCGAATCCTCAATTGGGCGGAATGCCACCAGGTGATGTTGTCGGCCGTGTTCATTCCGGGAGTGGACAACTGGGAAGCGGATTATCTCAGTCGTCGGGATTTTCATCCAGGCGAATGGGCATTAAATCCAGAAGTGTTTCACATGTTGGTTCAGAGATGGGGTTGATAAAGCTAAATATTTATCGTATATAATACCCTTTATGAGGTCTAAGAACACTGTACGCTATCTACGTATGAAGTACCGTAAGGGTACGCTAGTTGCGTAACAATCGCTTACTAACGTAATGATTCGCTATAGCGTAGCGGACGCTCGGGACCACGAGGAGATCACCAGCGGAGCTGACGCTCACTATATTAAACCTTTGTATCTAAACCATAAACAGTGTATTGTGCAGTAAAACCTTAGTGTAATGTTAGAGAGTAAATGCAACACAGTATAACCTTATTACTTTAAAAGCTGTTTGAGCGTCACCGACGCTCTGAGAATACTTAATACTATAAGAAACACACAGATACCGTGCTCAGGGTCCAACGCCTAAAATATATATTATGAATGCTATACTTGCAAAAGAGTTAAACACAATACAAGTCATACACTACAATATAACATAGACTACCTAACCAGATAACTACACAGGAAATACAATACAATACAATTTAAGGGAAAATGAGTGAGAGAGTGAGAAGGAGAGAGAGAGAGAGAATTTGAGAGAGATTGGCCCACAATAACAAGAAGATCAATATAGTTGCGGAGAAACACTTACGCACAAGGGGAAACGATCGCATGCGCCTCGATATCCAGCTCCCGATTATCAGCAATGAGAACCGTTGAAGAGAGTGAACTGGATATGGTCGGCCTGCCTATTTATGCCCCACACACAATACAATTCAATGGTCCCTACAATCTCATTGTTCATTGGACACAGGAATTCGGCTTCGCATTATAACAAAAGGTCATAGGTTGATTCATACAGGTGGGCTGTGACTGTTTCCAACTGTTCAGGTGGGTGGGATACTGAGTTTCCCGCCACATGACTAAATAAGAACAAATAATAGTAAATGGACATAAACTTCTTATGTCCATAACTATTCGCACGAGCGATTAATCCGCTCCAAACCAACACCGGAATATTGCTATTTAAATACTCTTCCGATGGGTACCAAACACCACTGTATGACCCCTGTTAGACCCTTCGTACAATACAAAGAGGGATCCCTCTGTTCAGGAACATGCTATGTTAACTAAACTTTCAGAATCTATCAAAGGGACCATGATCTACAAAATACATTATTACTGAAAATATGTAACGATTGAGTCGCACGCTACGATCACATAAACTCTACCGTAAATACGCATACCGTGCGCCTGCGGGTGCCCGCGACTGTGAGTATGCGCACGCACGGGAGAGCGTACGCATGCGCAGCACGGACCTGTGTGAGGTGCAAATATGGTAGTGTGCATAGAGATATTTTTCTGACTTTGACAGTCCACCCTTTGGCAGTCAACAATAACTGCCACTAACTGAAAACATTTCAAAAAGAGAAAAATATATGTTAGGGGTTAATACATTTACATGGTTGGGTAAGGGAGGAGAGGAGATGGTAGGAAAAGGGTATGACCTAGTGAGATAGCAGAAGCATGTGTGTATGAATCCGTGCTTGGGGGTCATGTATCATCGTGCCGTACGTGTTTTAAATCAAGCTTCGAGGTATTGCGAAGTATACATGTGAATTCCTTCTTATCCCGTGGTACGGGTCTGTGGATGGGTTGTCAAACTTTACCGAGCTCTTTTCGGTTTTGGTTGCAACAAAATGGGGGAGCACATTTTAGTTGATGATACATGAATGGGGGAGATATGTGATTGCTGATATCTGTGCCTGTATTCCCTATCGACTATGTGTGTCATTACCTGAGGGTTGTAGAAATGAAGAAAAGACATAATTACGGTAAATGCGGTGGTATTCTATGTCAGGTAAATGTACAGTCGTCGATTGAGGTCTTGTTTGGTGTCTGTTGAATGCAGTCTTCTTTGTGCTTTTGCCCATAAGGTGCGAGCAAAAGCTGTCAATGTCCATAGATTTACAAAAGTGTTGGGCTAGCGTAATTTTAAAATTTCTAGGGAAACTGGGGATCCATGGCATAGTTCATCAAAAATCTGTGTATCAGGTTGTCAAACTTCTTCTTTAATCCCTCTGTTGTCTGTATATCGGCTCATCAAATTCCTCGTCCAAGTGGGTCTTGTTACCTTGGAGAAAACGGAAAAACAGGTGAAAGAAACGGACCGTAGAAATCGCATTTTCATCACATCATTGTTTCTACATTTGGGTCGTAAATCAAGTCCAGGTTAATTACAGTTTCCTCACTCCTTAAACTCATTACCCTAGTACGATGATTGCACTTCATTAAAGCCTGACCGCATCTAAATATCAATCCAATCGATATGACAACACCTAAGATACATAGGAGAAACTTCCCAACATCCATTATGACTCCTTGAGCCCAGTCTCCTAAACCAGAAAACCAATTTCGCGGGTTCAACCATGACACCCAACCAGTCAGCTCATTACCTACAGCAGCAAGAGTGAGATTGTGTCTCCTGCGAAATTCCCACTTCAATTGGAGAATATCGTCCATCTTCTGGTCTATGACCTCGACCGGGTCCTCGGTGCTATTCGTAATATATGTGCAACATTTCACGCCGTATTGTGTTGCCAGTGTGACACAATATCCGCCTGTCACTGCTGTGAGGTAATTGAGAACCATTCTATGCTGTACCAGTTCTGTTTTGTAAGCCTGAAGTTCTCTTCCAGTATACCTAAACGTGTCATCATACATTTCAGTGATATTGTCTAACAAATTTGCGAGCGCCGATATGTATTTATAATTCAGCACTCCTCTAGCGGTGCGGGTGAAATCTAACGCGATTAAGAATTGAATCCCGGTGGATTCACTTATCAGATCAGAGGCCGGATGCTCTGTCTTCTCTATCAGGTGCCTTTTAACAACGTGCTCGTAATGGCTGTGAGTATAAGGAGCTTGGGCACCACGGTGTATGTCTTTCATTTTGTCATGTGATACAGTCATTACTTCAGGCAGTACTTTTCCAATATAACACAATCCTTCAGAGTTTGGAGCAAGCCACTTGTACGCCTTTCTCCCGCATATGAAATATGCATCATCGGGGAGAACATATGGGACGGAGTAGGACATAACCATATTACACACCTTCCATGTGAAATCTCCTAACCCTAATTCTTCCATCTGCTTAGTACACGTATCAGGTTGTACGATATGTGCACAGTATCCTGGTGATACCTCTCCAACTTTAGTAATCCTATTTACTAAGGTATACCTATACCGGAAAGATTTTCCTCTACTGGCTATGTGGCGTACAAGCTCTGTATCTGTAGGCATTCTATCTGCTCTATGCGAAAAGGTCATGGTGTGGTTACTCCATGACACTTCCCAATTTCCCAGTTTTCGGGGATTGGAGATGTTGAAACATAATAGGGACCTATCCACATGGTATTGGTGGAGCTTCAAACTAGGAGGGCTGGAGATATTAAACCTCCGGTCCACCGGTCTCCCACCATTTAACTCAAGTACCTCCTCTATCGTTAAAGGAAATGGTACTAGCCCTGATTTGCTATGACCCTGAGGTACTTGAGAGCATACCCAACAATCTGTTTTGTTTAACACATTACCCACTAAGGAGTGATAGTCACTCAATGGATGCCGGTCCATATGGATATTAAAACTGGATTGGCATTTCTTAATGCACCCATCCTCAATGACATTGTTACAGAGCCTACAGATACAGTTTTCTTCAGCTAACAATCCTTCACAATTCCTTCTATGGTCAATGCTGTCGGATCGTTTTCTGATACTCGCCTTTGCTTGTTGATTATGTTGTTCTCGGAAAACTACGCCTCCATCTTTATCATCAGAACCCATTCCAGAACCTCTCTCGACCTCCATGGTACTCTCGCCGGAACAGACTGCTCTGGTCAACATCATGGTCAACAGGAAAATCCGGATCACAGTCTCTTGGGGCAAGTCCATCTTATAGGAGGAGACGAAGAAGAATGAGAGGGGGAAAAAAAAATAATTGAGGGAGATGGGATGGGAAGTTGGAGAAAAACAATAAAAGGGAACAGGGGATCGACAACTGCTTTTGATCTTGTGGTTCTCGATGCTCAGGTGCCGCCTTAGTCCTCCTGGAACAGACACTCCAGTGATACAACCTCTACCGTCTGTTCCTTATCGCGGGACCTCTCTGGATCAGCAACCTTCTTACAGTGGGACGAATGAACCCAAGTCTCTCTCTCAGCAACCTTCAATGCTGTAGTGCTAGTCAATAAGACCTGGTATGGTCCTTCCCATCTGTCAATAAGGCAACCTGAGCGTAGAAAATTCCGTATCATTACATAATCCCCAGGTTCAATGTCATGACAATTACTATCTGGTAAATCAGGAATCACTAACTTCAGATTATCATTTTGATTCCTTAACTGTTTACTCATGTTAATCAGGTATTTTACAGTCACTTCATTGTTACACTTCAAATCATCCTGAGGGTTAATCATAACATGCGGTTGTCGACCAAACAAGATTTCAAAGGGAGACAGATTAAGAGGGGACCTGGGAGTGGTTCTGATGCTGTACAGTACAATGGGTAAAGCTTCTGGCCATGTCAATCCTGTCTCTGCCATCACTTTACTCAGTTTATTTTTAATAGTGCTGTTCACTCTTTCCACTTTCGCACTCGCCTGTGGACGGTATGGAGTATGCAGCTTGCTATCAATTCCCATCAATTTACACATTCCTTGAAAGACATCACCTGTAAAATGGGTACCCCTATCACTTTCGATAATTCTAGGGATACCATATCTACATACAAATTCCTGCACAATTTTCTTAGCAGTAAACATAGCGGTATTTGTGGCCGCTGGAAATGCTTCGACCCAATTTGAGAAAACATCTATACAAACAAGTACATATTTCAAATTTCGACAAGGGGGTAATTGAATGAAGTCAATCTGTATTACCTGGAAAGGGCCGCCGGCAGGTGGGATATGGGATGGTTCTGTAGGTATTGCCTTTCCAATATTCTTTCTCAAACAGGTAAGGCACGACATGGCTCTTTTACTCGCATGAGAGGAGAATCCTGGGGCGCACCAATATGCTCTTACCAACTTGCACATCCCTTCCTTGCCTAGATGAGTCAGCCCGTGAGCTGCCTCAGCCAAACATGGAAGGTATGTTCTGGGGGCCACCGGTTTACCTTGTCCATCCGTCCAGAGTCCTGAGGACTCCTGGCCATATCCCTTTGCCCTCCAGACTGCCTTTTCCTGTGTGGAACACAAATTTTGCATCTCACACAACTTCTGTGTGTTGATGGTATTAAATACCATCAGTTGTGTGGTGTCTGTCTGTCTGGGGGTAGCAGCTGCTAACTTAGCTGCTTCGTCTGCTCGGCTGTTACCAAGCGATACTGGGTCTTGGCTATATGTATGTGCTTTACATTTGATAACAGCCACTCTGTCGGGTTCCTGTATCGCTGTTAGAAGCCTTTTTATGTGAGCTGCATGCGCTACCGGTGTACCAGCTGCCGTCATGAAATTTCGGAGGCGCCATAGGGCTCCGAAATCATGGACTACCCCGAATGCGTATCTAGAATCGGTGTAGATATTGGCTGATTTGCCCTTAGCCAATTCACATGCTGTGGTTAGGGCGACCAGTTCAGCAACCTGGGCTGAGTGAGGTGGGCCTAGCGGTTCCGCTTCTATGGTGCCTTGGTCATCTACGACTGCGTATCCAGTACACAAGTCTCCCGAGTCTGACTGTCTATGACAACTACCGTCCGTGTAGAACGTAAGTTCTGCATCTTCCAGTGGGTTGTCACTGATGTCAGGCCTTGCGGTAAAATTTTGGGTCAAATATTCTATACAATCATGAGTGTCTTCCTTTGTATTAAATCCTCCTTCCCCAGTACTCTCATCCTCCACCCTTTGGGTCTGTCCAGACACACTTGGGAGATATGTTGCAGGATTTAATGCACTGCATCTCCTTATGGTGATGTTTACGGGGGCCATTAGTGCCAATTCCCATCTTGTAAACCGCGCCGATGAGACGTGCCTGGTTTGGGCAGAATTTAACAAGGCTGACACTGCATGCGGTGTATGAATTGTGAGGTTGTGACCTAGCACGACGTCTTCGCTTTTCGTTACTAGCAATGCTATCGCAGCAACGCTTCGCAAGCATGTGGGGAGGGATCGCGCTACCGTGTCTAGCTGAGCGCTGTAATATGCTACTGGCCTGCTGGCATCACCGTGCTTTTGGGTTAGTACGCCTGCCGCGCAACCAGCACTTTCTGTTCCGTATAGTTCAAAGGGTTTCCCATAGTCCGGCATACCTAATGCTGGTGCCTGCGTTAGGCACTGTTTAAGTCTCTCAAATGCTGCCTCAGACTCGTCTGTATGCGAAATCCGATCAGGTTTGTTTGAGGAGACCATTTCCTGCAAAGGTAACGCTAAAATGGAAAACCCTGGGATCCAATTACGGCAATACCCACACATTCCTAAAAATGTTCTGATCTGTTGCTGGGTTTGTGGCAGAGTCATGTCTCTAATTGCTTGAATTCTATCAGCGGTCAGGTGTCTCAGTCCTTGTGTTAAACAGTGTCCCAAATATTTTACCTTAGTTTGGCATAATTGCAACTTGTCTTTGGAAACCTTGTGTCCTGTGTCTGAAAGATGAAACAGGAGCTGTTTCGTATCCTTCAGGGATGCCTCCAATGAATCAGAACACAGTAGTAGATCATCCACGTACTGTATTAATACTGATCCACTCACTGGTTGGAAAGACTGTAAACAATCATGCAAAGCCTGAGAAAATATACTTGGGCTATCTATGAATCCTTGTGGTAATCGAGTCCATGTGTATTGGACTCCTCTGTATGTAAATGCAAACAAATATTGACTGTCAGGGTGCAGAGGTACCGAAAAGAAAGCGGAGCAGAGGTCAATAACAGTGAAAAATTTCGCAGTGGGAGGGATTTGCATTAGGACGACAGCTGGATTTGGCACTACGGGGAACTGACTCTCAACTATTTTGTTAATCCCCCTTAGATCCTGCACTAGCCGGTAACCCCTCCCCCCACTCTTTTTCACAGGGAAGATGGGACTATTAGCAGTGCTGGACGTTCTTACCAGAATGCCCTGTTGTAGCAAGCGCTCTATTACTGGGTAAACTCCTAACTCCACCTCTGGCTTCAGAGGGTACTGTGGGATTTTTGGAGCTATCCTACCATCTTTTACTTGTACAACTACCGGAGCTACGTTTGCCATTAATCCAGTGTCCTGTCCATCTTTAGTCCAAAGTGACTCTGGTATCTGAGATGTCATTTCTTCTACTTGGGAGGGAGTCCTATTTGTCATAGTGGTATGTGACATTAATTTTGACGGGGAGTCTAACATGTCTCGTACTTCCTGAGCGTGATTCTCAGGTATGTCCAAGAATACACCTTCAGGAGTACAATAAATGACACACCCCATTTTACACAGTAAGTCTCTTCCCAGGAGATTGGTCGGTGCCGATGCAGCCAGCAAAAAGGAATGCTTGGTATGTAAAGGCCCTATTGTAATCTCTGCTGGTTTGCTAACAGGGTAATGCTGGACTACTCCTGTTACTCCCACGGCTGGAATTGTCCTACCAGTGGTCCTCATGCCCACTGTCGAATTTATCACTGATTTGGCCGCCCCTGTGTCTACAAGAAAGTTTAATGATTTACCAGCTACATTGATTGCAATTTCTGGTTCACTTCCAAGACTTGCAATCAATTTTACTGGCTGCAGATTACAGGTATGGCCACACCCCTATTGGGTATGGTGACCTCCCTGAATCCCGCTGGCAGCAACTACTTGTGAGGGAGTTAGCTGGGAACTACCAGAGGTTTGCCAATCTCTGTTTGGGGGGTATCTTTTTGTTTCCCCTGCATGTGGCTCATAACTCCGTTTCTGCGGACCTTGCTCCCAATGTCGTGTGTCGTGTCGTTGTCTAGGGGGTTGGTATGAGTTTCGTACATTCTTTACTCTACAATCTCGTGCCATGTGTCCCTGTTTATGACAAGAATAACAAGTAACCACACTTGACTTACCCACAGGGTTTGGTGATACAAACAAAGGCTGCCTTGTGGTCAGGGCCTGTATACTTACGGCCATTAACTTATCACTTTGTTGTTCCCTGTGTCTGGTGATGTTCCTATCGTGATCAATAGCAGCCTCTCTCAAAGTAGCCACAGACAGACCTCGCCAACATGGTTGTGTGGTCTGTACCCTAGTCTTCAATGACTCTTTTAAACCATCCATCAGTACCGATACTGCTACTTCTCGATGGTTTGTTTGTTTTAATGTCCTCTATGCCTGTGTATTTTGCCATTTCTGATAATGCTCTGTGAAAATACTCTGCAGCTGTCTCTGACTCCTTCTGTTTAATGGAGAATATCTTGTTCCATCTGACTACCGCTGGGAAATATTCTTTTAACTGTAAGTTT
Source organism: Pseudophryne corroboree (assembly GCF_028390025.1). NCBI lineage: Eukaryota > Metazoa > Chordata > Amphibia > Anura > Myobatrachidae > Pseudophryne > Pseudophryne corroboree. The sequence goes on from NC_086446.1 coordinate 605,299,796, forward strand.
ATTCTTTTTACATTGTCTTTGTTGTACACATCTGTAAGAGGTACATCCTGATCTAATCCGCAATCAGCTAAAAATTGAGTTGCGTCAACATTGGAGGGTAAACATGCTCTCAGCAATATCTGCCAGTCTTTATTGTTGGGCTCTACAGTGTTACCTAAGTCTCTGATGTATTTTTGACTGGCAACTAAATCTTTTCTAGGGTCAGGGAATTCAGACACGATGGTCCTTAATTCCATTCTGGAAAATGGGCTATACATGGCAATGTTCCTCACAGGGGTGACCCCTGTTGTGTCAGTTTTCCCATTTGGAACAGCTATTACCCTAACAGGATTAACTCTAACAACATCACTCTGTGTGGGTTCTACAGCCTGTGGTGACATGGCTTCAGCATAGTGTATGGTGCCGTACTTACCTGTAGACACGACCTCACCTATCCCTCCGCTAGGGGCCTTTGTTACTAATCTCGTGGGTGGAGCTGTGCCTACTGTGGTCTCTGCTATGGTGGCTGCTAGAGAGAGCGCTGAAATTGTTGCCGATTCGTCTTCTTGATCACACTCCTGAGGAAAGTTCAAAACAGGGTACAACTTGCACGGGTTAATACTTGCGTTGGTTAATTGGTTAACATTATCTTTAACATTTATACAGTTGCTAAGTGTTTGTGTGTTACACCTTAGTGCGTCATTCTCCGCAACCAATTTTTCTCCTGATATGTATGGTGGCGGTGGGGCCGTGGCTATCAGTTTTCTGATTGAGCCAGATCCCGCCGCCTGAGCCAATCCTCTCTGTATGTCACCTTCCTGCTGCCACAACTGCAAATAATCGTAATGTTTGATTCGTCTCTTTGTTGATTTAATGAGACATATCCTTCTCCTTAAATTCGTTAACACTTCTGTGCTGAAGCTACCTACTCTTGGGAATTTCTCCCCGTCATGTACTGTCATTCTCTCCCATTCATCACATAAAGCTTCTGTGTGACTTCCGTATTTCTCACACATTACATACCTTGCCGACCCAATTGGTCGGTTCACTGAATCAACCCGAACCGAGGTTGATCGCCCCCTACCTGAACAAGTGGCCCCCATAGTTCGAAGGTGTTGCTTTATTTAACCAACCCTTACGCAAACCAAATGTCCAAAATAGGCTGACGGTGGCGGTTTACCGAGTACCCCACTCACTCGCCCACGCCGACCAATACGACCTGATCACACCGATATGGTGCTGGCGTACTCGACCTAGGGCCCCTGCGACCTGAACCTCTATTTACTGGAACCTGTGAGGGTGCTCCGAAGAACACTTACTCTTTCCAGTAACTATTGGTTGCTGGATAGTTCCTGAGTGAGCAGCGAACTTCCCTTAAAATAAAAAAAAATTACACAAATCACGTTAGAATGTACAAATAGCGTTTATGACCTTCGTACACAAATAGTACCGGTCAGGTTTACTAATGCACACAATTACGTGCGGTACAGTCGTTTAGTACACAAGCAACTAATCTTATGTACTGAGCGACCAGTGGAATCGAAAATTTCGGCTGCGAATTCCTTCAGCCAGAGCTTATATGGCCTATATGGGTGTTGCACCAACCCTTTCTTGGTGTTGTGCCTGTGGACTGTATAGCGGACTTCCTTGTCTGCTGTACCTGAACCTGTTGGTCTGCTATGACCTCCTGGTCTGTTACAGTATGACCTCCTGGTCTGCTACACTCTAATGCTCAAATTGTATATTTAACCAGGGATGCCTCCCTAGCCACCATGTACGTCACTTACACGCATGTACCTCACGAGTACTCGACTTTTCTTGTGGTTCAACCTTAAAAAATTGTAAAAAACAAACACTCACTCACCGCATATACACTTTTGTTTCTATTTCTATTTCTGCGCAGAAATTTCTCTTTAGACCAGATGTGTTACAAATTAGGAGAAGGATCTATTAATTTAAATTTGGAATTAAAAAAAAATTTGCGCGATTTATCGCCTGGCGTTATTTACCGCGTGGCGCTACTTATCGCGTTGAGAGGAGAGAGAGAAAAAAAAACTTGTGATTTGAGTTACGTGGGCGTACCCGTACGCTCCGTTGCGTAATATACGCTGCGTGCGTCGGCCCTTGGATTGCGTACGCAAGTCTCAGTCTTTTGTTAGAGACACGTGTACGCAAAGCAAAGATCCACCGTAACACAATTTATACGTTTATCAACTATAGAGCTGGCAAACAGGAGAGTGACATACGAAAATACACCAATGAAAAAGGAAATGCAGATATATATGTGTGCGTGCGTGTGTACGCAAGACAGAAAAATAAACAGTTTTAAAAAGACACTATTGTTTTGTTCTTACCTCCGGTTCCCGGATTCCTTCAGCACCCTTTACTAAGAGAAGCAGACGCTTATCCAAACAGCACTACGAGGAATATGATCTCCCGCCCTTTGCTGCTGGATAATGTCTGCTGAAATTACCTAGTGCAGATATGTGAAGGACAGGGCGAGCCGCCAATTGATAAAGCTAAATATTTATCGTATATAATACCCTTTATGAGGTCTAAGAACACTGTACGCTATCTACGTATGAAGTACCGTAAGGGTACGCTAGTTGCGTAACAATCGCTTTGCCGTGATCGAGACGCTCAAGCGTCAAGTTCACTCACGGCCAAGAGATCACAGGCAGGCACGTTATTGGTTGTTAACTAACGTAATGATTCGCTATAGCGTAGCGGACGCTCGGGACCACGAGGAGATCACCAGCGGAGCTGACGCTCACTATATTAAACCTTTGTATCTAAACCATAAACAGTGTATTGTGCAGTAAAACCTTAGTGTAATGTTAGAGAGTAAATGCAACACAGTATAACCTTATTACTTTAAAAGCTGTTTGAGCGTCACCGACGCTCTGAGAATACTTAATACTATAAGAAACACACAGATACCGTGCTCAGGGTCCAACGCCTAAAATATATATTATGAATGCTATACTTGCAAAAGAGTTAAACACAATACAAGTCATACACTACAATATAACATAGACTACCTAACCAGATAACTACACAGGAAATACAATACAATACAATTTAAGGGAAAATGAGTGAGAGAGTGAGAAGGAGAGAGAGAGAGAGAATTTGAGAGAGATTGGCCCACAATAACAAGAAGATCAATATAGTTGCGGAGAAACACTTACGCACAAGGGGAAACGATCGCATGCGCCTCGATATCCAGCTCCCGATTATCAGCAATGAGAACCGTTGAAGAGAGTGAACTGGATATGGTCGGCCTGCCTATTTATGCCCCACACACAATACAATTCAATGGTCCCTACAATCTCATTGTTCATTGGACACAGGAATTCGGCTTCGCATTATAACAAAAGGTCATAGGTTGATTCATACAGGTGGGCTGTGACTGTTTCCAACTGTTCAGGTGGGTGGGATACTGAGTTTCCCGCCGCATGACTAAATAAGAACAAATAATAGTAAATGGACATAAACTTCTTATGTCCATAACTATTCGCACGAGCGATTAATCCGCTCCAAACCAACACCGGAATATTGCTATTTAAATACTCTTCCGATGGGTACCAAACACCACTGTATGACCCCTGTTAGACCCTTCGTACAATACAAAGAGGGATCCCTCTGTTCAGGAACATGCTATGTTAACTAAACTTTCAGAATCTATCAAAGGGACCATGATCTACAAAATACATTATTACTGAAAATATGTAACGATTGAGTCGCACGCTACGATCACATAAACTCTACCGTAAATACGCATACCGTGCGCCTGCGGGTGCCCGCGACTGTGAGTATGCGCACGCACGGGAGAGCGTACGCATGCGCAGCACGGACCTGTGTGAGGTGCAAATATGGTAGTGTGCATAGAGATATTTTTCTGACTTTGACAGGGTTATCCTCAGGTGGACCTGATGGCGTCTCGACACAATCACCAAACGTTCCAGTATGTGTCCAGAACAAGAGATCCAAAGGCAGTGGCGGTGGATGCTCTCACTGTCGCGTGGCCGTACAGTCTTGGGTATCTGTTTCCACCGTTTCCGTTGCTCCCTCTGGTGCTAAAACGGATCAAAAGAGAGTCTGTCACAGTCATACTAGTGGCGCCTCATTGGCCTCCGAGAGCTTGGTTCTCGGATCTCCGAGGACTACTCGCAGACGATCCTTGGCCGCTCCCACTACGTCCAGACCTGTTACAACAGGGTCCGTTCCTTTACCCCGATTTAGCGCGGCTGCGTTTGACGGGGTGGCTGTTGAGACCGCCCTCTTAAGAAGAGAGGGCATTCCAGAATCGGTTATACCAACCATGTTACGAGCTAGGAAGCCGGTTACGGCAGCTCATTATTACAGAATATGGCGTGCCTATATAGGTTGGTGTGAAGCTCGGAAGTTTCCAACATCATCTTTCAAATTATCCCGCCTTTTGTTGTTTCTACAAACAGGGTTAGATGGAGGACTGCGTTTATCTACACTAAAGGTGCAGGTATCTGCTTTGTCAATTTACTTTCAAAGACGATTGGCTCTATTGCCGTCTATACGCAATTTTCTCCAAGGTGTCCTCAGAGTACAGCCTCCATTCATTCCACCTACAGCGCCATGAGACTTGAATCTGGTTTTAGAGTTCTTACAGTCTTCATATTTTAAACCCTTACAGCAAGTGGATATAAAGTTTCTCACTTGGAAAACAATTTTTCTTCTAGCCTTAGCTTCGGCAAGGCGTGTTTCGGATTTGGGTGCCTTGTCATGCAAGTCACCGTATTTGGTGTTTCATGATGACAGAGCGGAACTTCGGACGAATCCCGCTTTCTTACCAAAGGTAGTGTCATCTTTTCACATCAATCAACCAATAGTAGTTCCTGTGTTGACAGCACATTCTGGAACTCTGGATGTGGTACGCGCATTACGCGTTTATGTATCCCGAACGTCTTCAGTTCGTAAGACGGATACGTTGTTTGTTCTCTATGATGCTGCCAAGATGGGTTGGCCAGCGTCTAAACAAACCTTATCCAGATGGATAAAACTAACCATACGTCAGGCTTACCTTCATGCTAGGTTACAACCACCTACATTAGTAACCGCTCATTCCACACGTTCTGTGGGAACTTCATGGGCAGCTGGTCGAGGAGCTTCTACGACGCAGCTTTGCCGTGCGGCTACATGGTCTTCAGTGCACACGTTTGTGCGCTTTTACAAGTTTGATACGTTTGCGGCATCAGCATCTAGCTTTGGCCGCCTAGTGTTACAGGTGCCAAACAGCTCTCCCGCCCACGGGGGAAGCTTTGGTACGTCCCAAGAGTACTCCAGTGACCCCTAGTGGATGATAAAGAAAATAGGATTTTGGTACTTACCAGGTAAATCCTTTTCTTTGAATCCATAGGGGGCACTGGACGCCCACCCAGAGCAGTTTTACCTAGTTGTGGTGAGTTCTGAGGATCTTATGGTAACACACTCTAACCGACTGGTTCAAATTATCAAGTGCTGGTTAGGGTGTCAACTGTTTAGTTGTCAGTAACGTTATGTGTCAACTTCATTATTGTCCGTTATGTTATATGTAATACTCCATTGTCAACCTCTCTATAGTTCCTGTTCGGCTCAGTAAAAAACACTTAGGTACTCGGGGATATGGAGGGGTGGAGTGTTCTAAATTTAAATATTCAGTGCTGTTCCTACGGAAGCCCGTCCATATTCCAAGAGTACTCCAGTGCCCCCTATGGATTCAAAGAAAAGGATTTACCTGGTAAGTACCAAAATCCTATTTTCTCTAACGTCCTAGTGGATGCTGGGGACTCCGTAAGGACCATGGGGAATAGACGGGCTCCGCAGGAGACAGGGCACTCTAAGAAAGAATTAGGACTACTGGTGTGCACTGGCTCCTCCCTCTATGTCCCTCCTCCAGACCTCAGTTAGAATCTGTGCCCGGTCAGAGCTGGGTGCACTTTAGTGAGCTCTCCTGAGCTTGCTAATAAGTATTTTATTAGGTTTTTTTTTTTTTTTCCTGAGAGATCTGCTGGCAACAGACTCTCTGCTACGTGGGACTGAGGGGAGAGAAGCAAACCTACTAACTGCGGATAGGTCGTACTTCTTAGGCTACTGGACACCATTAGCTCCAGAGGGATCGAACACAGGAACTCACCCTTGGTCGTCCGATCCCGGAGCCGCGCCGCCGTCCCCCTCGCAGAGCCAGAAGACAGAAGCCGGCGAGAGAAGCAAGAAGACTTCAAAATCGGCGGCAGAAGACTCCTGTCTTCATATGAGGTAGCGCACAGCACTGCAGCTGTGCGCCATTGCTCCCACATTAAACCCGCACACTCCGGTCACTGTAGGGTGCAGGGCGCAGGGGGGGGGCGCCCTGGGCAGCAATTGAGTACCTCCTGGCATAATAGAGCATATATACAGCTGGGCACTGTATATATGCATGAGCCCCCGCCATTATTTTACACAAAATCGCGGGACAGAAGCCCGCCGCTGAGGGGGCGGGGCTTCTTCCTCAGCACTCACCAGCACCATTTTCTCTCCACAGCTCCGCTGAGAGGAAGCTCCCCAGGCTCTCCCCTGCAGAATCACGGTAGAAAGAGGGTAAAAAGAGAGGGGGGGGCACATAAATTTAGCGCAAAATCACTAATACAGCAGCTACTGGGTAAACACTAAGTTACTGTGTAATTCCTGGGTTATAATAAGAATTTACTTACCGATAATTCTATTTCTCATAGTCCGTAGTGGATGCTGGGGACTCCAAAAGGACCATGGGGAATAGCGGCTCCGCAGGAGACTGGGCACAAAAGTAAAAGCTTTAGGACTACCTGGTGTGCACTGGCTCCTCCCCCTATGACCCTCCTCCAAGCCTCAGTTAGGATACTGTGCCCGGACGAGCGTACACAATAAGGAAGGATTTTGAATCCCGGGTAAGACTCATACCAGCCACACCAATCACACCGTACAACTTGTGATTTGAACCCAGTTAACAGCATGATAACAGAGGAACCTCTGAAAAGATGGCTCACAACAATAATAACCCGATTTTTGTAACAATAACTATGTACAAGTATTGCAGACAATCCGCACTTGGGATGGGCGCCCAGCATCCACTACGGACTATGAGAAATAGAATTATCGGTAAGTAAATTCTTATTTTCTCTAACGTCCTAGTGGATGCTGGGGACTCCGAAAGGACCATGGGGATTATACCAAAGCTCCCAAACGGGCGGGAGAGTGCGGATGACTCTGCAGCACCGAATGAGAGAACTCCAGGTCCTCCTCAGCCAGGGTATCAAATTTGTAGAATTTTGCAAACGTATTTGCCCCTGACCAAGTAGCTGCTCGGCAAAGTTGTAAAGCCGAGACCCCTCGGGCAGCCGCCCAAGATGAGCCCACTTTCCGTGTGGAATGGGCTTTTACAGATTTTGGCTGTGGCAGGCCTGCCACAGAATGTGCAAGCTGAATTGTACTACAAATCCAACGAGCAATCGTCTGCTTAGAAGCAGGGGCACCCAGCTTGTTGGGTGCATACAGGATAAACAGCGAGTCAGATTTTCTGACTCCAGCCGTCCTGGAAACATATATTTTCAGGGCCCTGACTACGTCCAGCAACTTGGAATCCTCCAAGTCCCTAGTAGCCGCAGGCACCACAATAGGCTGGTTTAAGTGAAATGCTGAAACCACCTTAGGGAGAAATTGAGGACGAGTCCTCAATTCTGCCCTGTCCGTATGAAAAATTAGGTAAGGGCTTTTATAGGATAAAGCCGCCAATTCTGATACACGCCTGGCTGAAGCCAGGGCTAACAGCATTACCACTTTCCATGTGAGATATTTTAAGTCCACAGTGGTGAGTGCAGTTAATATTCTAAAGTTTTGTTGGGGTGCGCTCCCTGGGTCACTAAGGGCAGAATCTTCCGTCCAGACAGAAATATTCTTGTCTATTATAGGGCTCTCTATTCCGCAACACTTCCTCGCTCCAGTTTCAACGGTGTTCCCAAAATAAAGAGAGAGCAATATATGGTGAAGTACAGTAGGGTAAAAATCCCTTCACATAAGGTCAATAGATGAAGAGACAAAAAGAAAAGGTTTCAGGAACTGGAATCCACCATATTAAAGCGAGCCTACGTACCGAAATCCGTGGGGTGTCTATAGCGCCCACCCTTATACACTTGTGATGTCACTTCCTTTCATCTACGATGGTGCCCGGCTCGTCACCTTCCACTTGCTCCACCACTTCACCACTCCACATGGGAGTATAATATCCAAAATTAGGAGGAAATGACGAAATATAGTGAAGTATTGTATTTCAATGTGCAAAATTAATTTATTTAAAGTGCAGTATACGACATATCCATTCGCTAAAAACACAACCTAAATGTGCGGTTCACTGAATAAAATTCATGAAAAAAACACTAAAATCCACCACGAACTGGTGAGCCCACGTACCAGAAATGTTGGGGTGTCTAACAATGTCCACCCAAAAGCGCTTTTAAATGCTGTTTCCCGGGATTCTGCAGCAACAGTCAAATGCTTCCTTCTGGCTCCTGTGGGTCCCTCCAACTAATCACCAACGCGTTTCTGCCCTTCAGAGGGCCTTTGTCAAGGTGTGTGGTGTATTAATGGTGGGGACTTTATAAACCCCACTCTGTGATCTGATTGGAGGGACTGACAGCAGGCTAAAAACGTGTTGTAAAATCTGGACATTGTGCTTATTGCACTGTCCTGTTATACTTTTAGTCCCCATGAAATAATAACACTTTCTAAACTGCTAAACAGTTTAATATCAACCTTTAAATATTATTTTTGGTCGCGTGCGTTCCATGGGAGGTGGAACGCACGTTACTTCCTGTTTCCGTGGTCACGTGACCGGAAGAGTCGCGCATCGCGCTCCGGACCTCTGCATCTTCTGTCTTCCCCCTCGTTCCAATATTGTCATTACGTGGAACGCACAGGGGACTTGCGTGCCACTAATGTGTGGGTTACCTCTCTCTTACTTCCGTAATCTCCGATCTGTGTATTATTTACTAAATCTCACAGGGCGCTCCCCCTTGACAAGCTAATCAAAAATGCATATAAGTATATATAAAAACACATGTTTCTAAAAAAGCACATACTTAAAACAAACGGCAATCTTACAGAAACCATTTCAATTCAAAGTCCAGGTTTAACCCTTTAGGGTTAAGGGTACCCATTTCATAAATAAGTTTCATCTCAGTTTGTGCTAACATTTCTTCCCCGTTATTCCTCCTCCATTGATTTTGCACTATTTTGATCCCTATGACATTGGTGAGACCTTCACATTTATTCTGGTGGATTTCTTTAAAATGATTTGAAACTGAATGTGTAATGAGACCCTTTTCAATATTCCTAACATGTTCCGCCCATCTTATTCTGAGTGATCTGGATGTGCGTCCAATGTACTGCATCCCACATTTGCATTCCATAAGGTATACACAGTTTTTGGTATTACATGTAATAAATTCCTTAATATCATAGGTTTTTCCTGTTGTTCTTGATTGATATTGTGTAATCTTTGAAGCCTGTGTTTTGTGGGTTTGGCACATTTTACATAAACCACACCTATGAAATCCCATTGTCTTTATTCTGTTAGATTTTTTGGGGGGGATAGCACTCTTTACAATTTTTTGTCTCAAATTAGGGACTCTTCTGTATATGAATTTCGGATGTTCAGGTATTAACGGTTTCAATATAGGATCTCGTGCCAGTAGATGCCAGTGTTTTCTAACAATTTTTTCCATATCTTTATATTGACTGTTAAAAGTGGTGATAAAGGGTAACATAATATCTCCTGTATCTCCGCCCACTTTGGGTCTAAGGGTATCTTCCCTATCTAAAGCTGCCAAATGATCAATCTGTGTATTCATGGATTCCTTCTGGTATCCCTTTTCTAGAAATTTGTTTTTTATAACATTAGCCTGCTCCTTGTATGTCTCTATTTCTGTGCAATTCCTTCTCATACGCTTAAATTGACCCCTAGGAATATTCTTAATCCACTGGGGATGGTGGTTACTTTCTACAGGAATGTAGGAGTTGGTATCCGTGGGTTTAAAAAAGGATTTGGTTAGAATACATTCTTCCTTAATATATATGGTGAGATCAAGGAAGTTTATTTCTATCTTACTCGTATTGAAGACTAGATGGATATTAAAGTCGTTCTGGTTGAGTAATAGACAGAATTGTTCTAGAGATTCTTTCTCTCCCTCCCAGATAAAGACAATGTCGTCGATAAACCTGTACCAAAATTTAATCTGCGGTAGAAAGATATTGTTCCCCCAAATATGACTATCCTCCCAGAGACTCATAAAGAGGTTTGCGTACGACGGCGCAAAACGGGTTCCCATAGCGGTCCCTCTTGTTTGTTGAAAAAACTTCCCATTGTATACAAAAAAATTATTTTTCAAAATGAAGTCTATGCTTTCTATTAAAAAGGGGGTTATATTTTCCATGTTATCATTCTTCTCTAGGTGATATTTTACTGCTTGGATCCCTTTCTCGTGGTCTATGATCGTATATAGACTACGGACATCGGCCGTGCATAAAAAGCAGTTCTCATTCCAAGATACTGTTTTTAATTTGTTCAAAACATCAGTGGTATCTTTGACATAGGATTTAATTTTTAGCACTTCTGGTTGCAGGTGATGATCAATGAAGTGGGATAAATTTGATGTGATTGAGTTCGTTCCTGCGACTATTGGTCTACCAGGGGGGTTTGTTGCGTCTATATGTATTTTAGGAAGTACATAAAAAACTGGAAGACTAGGATCTTTTACCTGAATATATTGCTCTTCTTTATCTGTGATGACTTTCTGTGTTCTATATTTGGTTACTAAATTAGAAAGATTCTTCTCTATCCTTTCACTTGGATTCCCTCTCAGTGTTACATATGTCTCCTTATCATCCAGCTGTCTTTTTATTTCCTCATCGTATTTATCTACATCCATAATGACTATCCCCCCCCCTTTATCCGCAGGTTTAATGATGATGCTGGAATTTTCACTTAAACTATCTATAGCTTTTTTTTGAGCTTTAGTTATATTCTGGTGGGTTTTGGTCTTAAAATTAGCGTTCTCTAAATCGGTTGAGACAGCTCGATTAAAACTTTCTATAAAACAGCCTCTATTAAAAGTGGGGTTAAAGGTGGATTTTGGCCTAAAGGGATCTCTTGCCATCGAGGTTTCTCCTTTTTGTGTTAAAAAATACTTTTTTAGGGAGACTTTCCTGACAAATTTCTGTATATCTAAATAAGTTTGGAACTTGTTAAGCCTATTGTCAGGGGCAAATTTGAGCCCTTTTTCCAAAATATCCTTTTCATCTCTCGAAAGCTGATGTTTACTCAAATTAAAAATGGGGTTCTTATCCATGATGGGAATATTTTCAATGTCCTCCCTCTTTTTATTTTTATTTAGGCCCTTTCCTCTTTTACCCCGTTTCTTCAAGGTTCGCTTAAATACTAGAACCTTCTTTGCTTCCTCCTGTTCTTTCCTAAAAGCGCCGTCTGTACATTGTTTTGTCCACAGTGGTGAGTGGTTCAAACCAATGTGATTTTAGGAATCCCAAAACTACATTGAGATCCCAAGGTGCCACTGGAGGCACAAAAGGAGGCTGTATATGCAGTACCCCCTTGACAAACGTCTGAACTTCAGGAACTGAAGCTAGTTCTTTTTGGAAAAATATTGACAGGGCCGAAATTTGAACCTTAATGGACCCTAATTTGAGGCCCATAGACAGTCCTGTTTGCAGGAAATGCAGGAATCGACCCAGTTGAAATTCCTCTGTAGGGGCCTTCCTGGCCTCACACCACGCAACATATTTACGCCAAATACGGTGATAATGTTGCACAGTTACATCCTTCCTGGCTTTGATCAGGGTAGGGATAACTTCATCCGGAATGCCTTTTTCCTTCAGGATCCGGCGTTCAACCGCCATGCCGTCAAACGCAGCCGCGGTAAGTCTTGGAACAGACATGGTCCCTGCTGGAGCAGGTCCTTTCTTAGAGGTAGAGGCCACGGGTCTTCCGTGAGCATCTCTTGAATTTCCGGGTACCAAGTCCTTCTTGGCCAATCCGGAGCCACGAGTATAGTCTTTACACCTCTCCTTCTTATGATTCTCAGTACCTTGGGTATGAGAGGCAGAGGAGGGAACACATATACTGACTGGTACACCCACGGTGTTACCAGAGCGTCCACAGCTATTGCCTGAGGGTCCCTTGACCTGGCGCAATATCTGTCCAGTTTTTTGTTGAGGCGGGACGCCATCATGTCCACCTTTGGTTTTTCCCAACGGTTCACAATCATGTGGAAGACTTCTGGGTGAAGTCCCCACTCCCCCGGGTGAAGATCGTGTCTGCTGAGGAAGTCTGCTTCCCAGTTGTCCACTCCCGGAATGAACACTGCTGACAGTGCTATCACATGATTTTCCGCCCAGCGAAGAATCCTTGCAACTTCCGTCATTGCCCTCCTGCTTCTTGTGCCGCCCTGTCTGTTTACGTGGGCGACTGCCGTGATGTTGTCCGACTGGATCAACACCGGCTGACCCTGAAGCAGAGGCCTTGCCTGACCCTGAAGCAGAGGCCTTGCCTGACTTAGGGCATTGTAAATGGCCCTTAGTTCCAGGATATTTATGTGAAGTGACGTTTCCATGCTTGACCACAAGCCCTGGAAATTTTTTCCCTGTGTGACTGCTCCCCAGCCTCTCAGGCTGGCATCCGTGGTCACCAGGACCCAATCCTGAATGCCGAATCTGCGGCCCTCTAGTAGATGAGCACTCTGTAACCACCACAGGAGAGACACCCTTGTCCTTGGAGACAGGGTTATCCGCTGATGCATTTGAAGATGCGATCCGGACCATTTGTCCAGCAGATCCCACTGAAAAGTTCTTGCGTGGAATCTGCCGAATGGAATCGCTTCGTAAGAAGCCACCATCTTTCCCAGGACCCTTGTGCATTGATGCACTGACACTTGGCCTGGTCTTAGGAGGTTCCTGATTAGGTCGGATAACTCCCTGGCTTTCTCCTCCGGGAGAAACACCTTTTTCTGTACTGTGTCCAGAATCATCCCTAGGAACAGCAGACGTGTCGTCGGAATCAGCTGCGATTTTGGAATATTTAGAATCCATCCGTGCTGTCGTAGTACTACTTGAGATAGTGCTACTCCGACCTCTAACTGTTCTCTGGACCTTGCCCTTATCAGGAGATCGTCCAAGTAAGGGATAATTAAGACGCCTTTTCTTCGAAGAAGAATCATCATTTCGGCCATTACCTTGGTAAAGACCCGGGGTGCCGTGGACAATCCAAACGGCAGCGTCTGAAACTGATAGTGACAGTTCTGTACCACAAACCTGAGGTACCCTTGGTGAGAAGGGCAAATTGGGACATGGAGGTAAGCATCCTTGATGTCCAGAGACACCATATAGTCCCCTTCTTCCAGGTTCGCTATCACTGCTCTGAGTGACTCCATCTTGAACTTGAACCTTTTTATGTAAGTGTTCAAGGATTTCAGATTTAAAATGGGTCTCACCGAGCCGTCCGGCTTCGGGACCACAAACAGCGTGGAATAATACCCCTTTCCCTGTTGTAGGAGGGGTACCTTGATTATCACCTGCTGGGAATACAGCTTGTGAATGGCTTCCAATACCGCCTCCCTGTCGGGGGGAGACGTTGTTAAAGCAGACTTCAGGAACCGGCGAGGGGGAGACGTCTCGAATTCCAATTTGTACCCCTGAGATACTACCTGCAGGATCCAGGGGTCCACTTGCGAGTGAGCCCACTGCGCGCTGAAATTCTTGAGACGGGCCCCCACCGTGCCTGAGTCCGCTTGTAAGGCCCCAGCGTCATGCTGAGGACTTGGCAGAAGCGGGGGAGGGCTTCTGTTCGTGGGAAGAGGCTGTCTGCTGCAGTCTTTTTCCCCTTCCTCTGCCCCGGGGCAGATATGAGTGGCCTTTTGCCCGCTTGCCCTTATGGGGACGAAAGGACTGAGCCTGAAAAGACGGAATCTTTTTCTGCTGAGAGGTGGCCTGGGGTAAAAAGGTGGATTTCCCAGCCGTTGCCGTTGCCACCAGGTCCGATAGACCGACCCCAAATAACTCCTCCCCTTTATACGGCAATACTTCCATATGCCGTTTGGAATCCGCATCACCTGACCACTGTCGCGTCCATAACCCTCTTCTGGCAGAAATGGACATCGCACTTACTCTTAATGCCAGAGTGCAAATATCCCTCTGTGCATCTCGCATATATAGAAATGCATCCTTTAAATGCTCTATAGTCAATAATATATTGTCCCTGTCCAGGGTATCAATATTTTCAGTCAGGGAATCCGACCAAGCCACCCCAGCACTGCACATCCAGGCTGAGGCGATTGCTGGTCGCAGTATAATACCAGTATGTGTGTATATACTTTTTAGGATATTTTCCAGCTTCCTATCAGCTGGTTCCTTGAGGGCGGCCGTATCAGGAGACGGTAACGCCACTTGTTTTGATAAGCGTGTGAGCGCCTTATCTACCCTAGGGGGTGTTTCCCAACGTGCCCTAACCTCTGGCGGGAAAGGGTATAATGCCAATAATTTTTTAGAAATTAGCAGTTTTTTATCGGGGGAAACCCACGCTTCATCACACACCTCATTTAATTCATCTGATTCAGGAAAAACTACGGGTAGTTTTTTCACACCCCACATAATACCCTTTTTTGTGGTACTTGGAGTATCAGAAATGTTCAAAACCTCCTTCATTGCCGTGATCATGTAACGTGTGGCCCTACTGGAAAATACGTTTGTTTCCTCACCGTCGACACTGGAGTCAGTGTCCGTGTCAGTGTCTGTATCGACCTGAGGTAACGGGCGTTTTAGAGCCCCTGACGGTGTTTGAGACGCCTGTATAGGTATTAACTGATTTGCCGGCTGTCTCATGTCGTCAACAGTCTTTTGTAAAGTGCTGACACTATCACGTAATTCTTTCCATAAGACCATCCAGTCAGGTGTCGACTCCCTAGGGGGTGACATCACTAACACAGGCAATTGCTCCACCTCCACACCATTTTCCTCCTCATACATGTCGACACAACGTACCGACACACAGCACACACACAGGGAATGCTCTGACAGAGGACAGGACCCCACTAGCCCTTTGGGGAGACAGAGGGAGAGTTTGCCAGCACACACCAGAGCGCTATATATATATATATATATATATATATATATAGGGATAACCTTATATAAGTGTTTTTCCCTGATATAGCTGCTGTATATATTTATCTGCCAAATTAGTGCCCCCCCTCTCTTGTTTTACCCTGTTTCTGTAGTTCAGGACTGCAGGGGAGAGTCAGGGAGCCTTCCTCCAACGGAGCTGTGAGGAAAAAATGGCGCCAGTGTGCTGAGGAGATAGGCTCCGCCCCCTTCTCGGCGGCCTTTCTCCCGCTTTTTTATGGAAAAATTGGCAGGGGTTAAATGCATCCATATAGCCCAGGAGCTATATGCGATGTATTTTTTGCCAAAAAAGGTGTTTTTATTGCGTCTCAGGGCGCCCACCCCCAGCGCCCTGCACCCTCAGTGACCGGAGTGTGAAGTGTGCTGAGAGCAATGGCGCACAGCTGCAGTGCTGTGCGCTACCTTATTGAAGACAGGACGTCTTCTGCCGCCGATTTTCCGGACCTCTTCAGTCTTCTGGCTCTGTAAGGGGGCCGGCGGCGCGGCTCTGGGACCCATCCATGGCTGGGCCTGTGATCGTCCCTCTGGAGCTAATGTCCAGTAGCCTAAGAAGCCCAATCCACTCTGCACGCAGGTGAGTTCGCTTCTTCTCCCCTTAGTCCCTCGGTGCAGTGAGCCTGTTGCCAGCAGGTCTCACTGAAAATAAAAAACCTACTTTAAACTTTTACTCTAAGCAGCTCAGGAGAGCCCCTTAGTATGCACCCTTCTCGTTCGGGCACAAAGATCTAACTGAGGCTTGGAGGAGGGTCATAGGGGGAGGAGCCAGTGCACACCAGGTAGTCCTAAAGCTTTTACTTTTGTGCCCAGTCTCCTGCGGAGCCGCTATTCCCCATGGTCCTTTCGGAGTCCCCAGCATCCACTAGGACGTTAGAGAAATAGCGCTGGGGTGTGTGCTGGCATACTCTCTCTCTGTCTCTCCAAAGGGCCTTGTGGGGGTTCTATCCTCAAATAGAGCATCCCCTGTGTGTGTGGTGTGTCGGTACGATTGTGTCGACATGTTTGACGTGGAAGGCTATGTGGAAGCAGAGCAGGTGCAGATGAATGTGGGGTCGACGGCGCCGACACCTGATTGGATGGATATGTGAAAGGTGTTAAATGATAATGTAAACTCCTTGCATAAAAGGTTGGATAAAGCTGAAGCCTTGGGACAGTCAGGGTCTCAACCCATGCCTGATCCTACAGCGCAGAGGCCGTCAGGGTCTCAGAAGCGCCCACTATCCCAGATTGTTGACACAGATATCGACACGGAATCTGACTCCAGTGTCGATGGCGATGATGCAAAGTTGCAGCCTAAAATGGCTAAAGCCATCCGCTACATGATTATAGCAATGAAGGATGTATTGCACATTTCAGAGGTAAACCTGGTCTCTGACAAGAGGGTTTATATGTTTGGGGAAAAAAGGTAAGAAGTGACTTTTCCCCCTTCACATGAGTTAAATGAGTTATGTGAAAAAGCTTGGGATTCTCCTGATAGGAAAGTGCAGATCTCCAAACGGTTACTTATGGCGTATCCTTTCCCGCCAACGGACAGGTTACGCTGGGAATCCTCCCCTAGGGTAGACAAAGCTTTAACACGCTTATCTAAGAAGGTGGCCCTGCCGTCACAGGATACGGCCTCCCTAAAAGATCCTGCGGATAGGAAGCAGGAAGGTATCCTGAAGTCCGTTTATACACATTCAGGTACCCTACTGAGGCCGGCAATTGCGTCTGCCTGGATGTGTAGTGCTGTTGCAGCATGGACAGATACTCTGTCTGAGGAACTTGATACCTTGGACAAGGATACTATATTTCTCTAACGTCCTAGTGGATGCTGGGGACTCCGAAAGGACCATGGGGAATAGCGGCTCCGCAGGAGACTGGGCACAAAAGTAAAAAGCTTTAGGACTACCTGGTGTGCACTGGCTCCTCCCCCTATGACCCTCCTCCAAGCCTCAGTTAGATTTTTGTGCCCGAACGAGACGGGTGCAGGCTAAGGGGCTCTCCTGAGCTGCTTAGTGTAAAAGTTTAAAGTAGGTTTTTTATTTTCAGTGAGACCTGCTGGCAACAGGCTCACTGCACCGAGGGACTAAGGGGAGAAGAAGCGAACTCACCTGCGTGCAGAGTGGATTGGGCTTCTTAGGCTACTGGACATTAGCTCCAGAGGGACGATCACAGGCCCAGCCATGGATGGGTCCCAGAGCCGCGCCGCCGGCCCCCTTACAGAGCCAGAAGAATGAAGAGGTCCGGAAAATCGGCGGCAGAAGACGTCCTGTCTTCAATAAGGTAGCGCACAGCACTGCAGCTATGCGCCATTGCTCTCAGCACACTTCACACTCCGGTCACTGAGGGTGCAGGGCGCTGGGGGTGGGCGCCCTGAGACGCAATAAAAACACCTTTTTTTGCAAAAAATACATCACATATAGCTCCTGGGCTATATGGATGCATTTAACCCCTGCCAATTTTTACATAAAAAAGCGGGAGAAAGGCCGCCGATAAGGGGGCGGAGCCTATCTCCTCAGCACACTGACGCCATTTTTTCCTCACAGCTCCGTTGGAGGAAGGCTCCCTGACTCTCCCCTGCAGTCCTGCACTACAGAAACAGGGTAAAACAAGAGAGGGGGGGCACTAAATTGGCATATAAATATATACAGCAGCTATATTAGGGAAAAACACTTATATAAGGTTATCCCTATATATATATATAGCGCTCTGGTGTGTGCTGGCAAACTCTCCCTCTGTCTCCCCAAAGGGCTAGTGGGGTCCTGTCCTCTATCAGAGCATTCCCTGTGTGTGTGCTGTGTGTCGGTACGTTGTGTCGACATGTATGAGGAGGAAAATGGTGTGGAGGCGGAGCAATTGCCTGTGTTAGTGATGTCACCCCCTAGGGAGTCGACACCTGACTGGATGGTCTTATGGAAAGAATTACGTGATAGTGTCAGCACTTTACAAAAGACTGTTGACGACATGAGACAGCCGGCAAATCAGTTAATACCTGTACAGGCGTCTCAAACACCGTCAGGGGCTCTAAAGCGCCCGTTACCTCAGGTCGACACAGACACGGATACTGACTCCAGTGTCGACGGTGAGGAAACAAACGTATTTTCCAGTAGGGCCACACGTTACATGATCACGGCAATGAAGGAGGTTTTGAACATTTCTAATACTACAAGTACCACAAAAAAAGGGTATTATGTGGGGTGTGAAAAAACTACCCGTAGTTTTTCCCGAATCAGATGAATTAAATGAGGTGTGTGATGAAGCGTGGGTTTCCCCCGATAAAAAACTGCTAATTTCTAAAAAGTTATTGGCATTATACCCTTTCCCGCCAGAGGTTAGGGCGCGTTGGGAAACACCCCCTAGGGTAGATAAGGCGCTCACACGCTTATCAAAACAAGTGGCGTTACCGTCTCCTGATACGGCCGCCCTAAAGGAACCAGCTGATAGGAAGCTGGAAAATATCCTTAAAAGTATATACACACATACTGGTATTATACTGCGACCAGCAATCGCCTCAGCCTGGATGTGCAGTGCTGGGGTGGCTTGGTCGGATTCCCTGACTGAAAATATTGATACCCTGGACAGGGACAATATATTATTGACTGTAGAGCATTTAAAGGATGCATTTCTATATATGCGAGATGCACAGAGGGATATTTGCACTCTGGCATCAAGAGTAAGTGCGATGTCCATTTCTGCCAGAAGAGGATTATGGACACGACAGTGGTCAGGGGATGCGGATTCCAAATGGCATATGGAAGTATTGCCGTATAAAGGGGAGGAGTTATTTGGGGTCGGTCTATCGGACCTGGTGGCCACGGCATCGGCTGGGAAATCCACCTTTTTACCCCAAGTCACCTCGCAGCAGAAAAAGATACCGTCTTTTCAGGCTCAGTCCTTTCGTCCCCATAAGGGCAAGCGGGCAAAAGGCCACTCATATCTGCCCCGGGGCAGAGGAAGGGGAAAAAGATTGCAGCAGACAGCCTCTTCCCACGAACAGAAGCCCTCCCCCGCTTCTGCCAAGTCCTCAGCATGACGCTGGGGCCTTACAAGCGGACTCAGGCACGGTGGGGGCCCGTCTCAAGAATTTCAGCGCGCAGTGGGCTCACTCGCAAGTGGACCCCTGGATCCTGCAGGTAGTATCTCAGGGGTACAAATTGGAATTCGAGACGTCTCCCCCTCGCCGGTTCCTGAAGTCTGCTTTACCAACGTCTCCCCCCGACAGGGAGGCGGTATTGGAAGCCATTCACAAGCTGTATTCCCAGCAGGTGATAATCAAGGTACCCCTCCTACAACAGGGAAAGGGGTATTATTCCACGCTGTTTGTGGTACCGAAGCCGGACGGCTCGGTGAGACCCATTTTAAATCTGAAATCCTTGAACACTTACATAAAAAGGTTCAAGTTCAAGATGGAGTCACTCAGAGCAGTGATAGCGAACCTGGAAGAAGGGGACTATATGGTGTCGCTGGACATCAAAGATGCTTACCTCCATGTCCCAATTTGCCCTTCTCACCAAGGGTACCTCAGGTTTGTGGTACAGAACGTCACTATCCGTTTCAGACGCTGCCGTTTGGATTGTCCACGGCACCCCGGGTCTTTACCAAGGTAATGGCCGAAATGATGATTCTTCTTCGAAGAAAAGGCGTCTTAATTATCCCTTACTTGGACGATCTCCTGATAAGGGCAAGGTCCAGAGAACAGTTAGAGGTCGGAGTAGCACTATCTCAAGTAGTACTACGACAGCACGGATGGATTCTAAATATTCCAAAATCGCAGCTGATTCCGACGACACGTCTGCTGTTCCTAGGGATGATTCTGGACACAGTACAGAAAAAGGTGTTTCTCCCGGAAGAGAAAGCCAGGGAGTTATCCGACCTAGTCAGGAACCTCCTAAGACCAGGCCAAGTGTCAGTACATCAATGCACAAGGGTCCTGGGAAAGATGGTGGCTTCTTACGAAGCGATTCCATTCAGCAGATTCCACGCAAGAACTTTTCAGTGGGATCTGCTGGACAAATGGTCCGGATCGCATCTTCAAATGCATCAGCGGATAACCCTGTCTCCAAGGACAAGGGTGTCTCTCCTGTGGTGGTTACAGAGTGCTCATCTCCTAGAGGGCCGCAGATTCGGCATTCAGGATTGGGTCCTGGTGACCACGGATGCCAGCCTGAGAGGCTGGGGAGCAGTCACACAGGGAAGAAATTTCCAGGGCTTGTGGTCAAGCATGGAAACGTCACTTCACATAAATATCCTGGAACTAAGGGCCATTTACAATGCCCTAAGTCAGGCAAGACCTCTGCTTCAGGGTCGGCCGGTGTTGATCCAGTCGGACAACATCACGGCAGTCGCCCACCGAAACAGACAGGGCGGCACAAGAAGCAGGAGGGCAATGATGGAAGTGGCAAGGATTCTTCGCTGGGCGGAAAATCATGTAATAGCACTGTCAGCAGTGTTCATTCCGGGAGTGGACAACTGGGAAGCAGACTTCCTCAGCAGACACGATCTTCACCCGGGGGAATGGGGACTTCACCCAGAAGTCTTCCACATGATTGTGAACCGTTGGGAAATACCAAAGGTGGACATGATGGCGTCCCGCCACAACAAAAAACTGGACAGATATTGCGCCAGGTCAAGGGACCCTCAGGCAATAGCTGTGGACGCTCTGGTAACACCGTGGGTGTACCAGTCAGTGTATGTGTTCCCTCCTCTTCCTCTCATACCAAAAGTACTGAGAATCATAAGAAGGAGAGGAGTAAAGACTATACTCGTGGCTCCGGATTGGCCAAGAAGGACTTGGTACCCGGAAATTCAAGAGATGCTCACGGAAGACCCGTGGCCTCTACCTCTAAGAAAGGACCTGCTCCAGCAGGGACCATGTCTGTTCCAAGACTTATCGCGGCTGCGTTTGACGGCATGGCGGTTGAACGCCGGATCCTGAAGGAAAAAGGCATTCCGGATGAAGTCATCCCTACCCTGATCAAAGCCAGGAAGGATGTAACCGTACAACATTATCACCGTATTTGGCGTAAATATGTTGCGTGGTGCGAGGCCAGGAAGGCCCCTACAGAGGAATTTCAACTGGGTCGATTCCTACATTTCCTGCAAACAGGACTGTCTATGGGCCTCAAATTAGGGTCCATTAAGGTTCAAATTTCGGCCCTGTCAATATTCTTCCAAAAAGAACTAGCTTCTGTTCCTGAAGTTCAGACGTTTGTCAAGGGAGTACTGCATATACAGCCTCCTTTTGTGCCTCCAGTGGCACCTTGGGATCTCAATGTAGTTTTGGGATTCCTAAAATCACATTGGTTTGAACCACTCACCACTGTGGACTTAAAATATCTCACATGGAAAGTGGTAATGCTGTTAGCCCTGGC
This sequence comes from Pseudophryne corroboree, assembly GCF_028390025.1. Lineage (NCBI taxonomy): Eukaryota > Metazoa > Chordata > Amphibia > Anura > Myobatrachidae > Pseudophryne > Pseudophryne corroboree. Next base: position 605,321,335 of record NC_086446.1, read on the forward strand.
TTCAGCCAGGCGTGTCTCAGAATTGGCGGCTTTATCCTATAAAAGCCCTTACCTAATTTTTCATACGGACAGGGCAGAATTGAGGACTCGTCCTCAATTTCTCCCTAAGGTGGTTTCAGCATTTCACTTAAACCAGCCTATTGTGGTGCCTGTGGCTACTAGGGACTTGGAGGATTCCAAGTTGCTGGACGTAGTCAGGGCCCTGAAAATATATGTTTCCAGGACGGCTAGAGTCAGAAAATCTGATTCGCTGTTTATCCTGTATGCACCCAACAAGCTGGGTGCTCCTGCTTCTAAGCAGACGATTGCTCGTTGGATTTGTAGTACAATTCAGCTTGCACATTCTGTGGCAGGCCTGCCACAGCCAAAATCTGTAAAAGCCCATTCCACACGGAAAGTGGGCTCATCTTGGGCGGCTGCCCGAGGGGTCTCGGCTTTCCAACTTTGCCGAGCAGCTACTTGGTCAGGGGCAAACACGTTTGCTAAATTCTACAAATTTGATACCCTGGCTGAGGAGGACCTGGAGTTCTCTCATTCGGTGCTGCAGAGTCATCCGCACTCTCCCGCCCGTTTGGGAGCTTTGGTATAATCCCCATGGTCCTTTCGGAGTCCCCAGCATCCACTAGGACGTTAGAGAAAATAAGAATTTACTTACCGATAATTCTATTTCTCATAGTCCGTAGTGGATGCTGGGCGCCCATCCCAAGTGCGGATTGTCTGCATTACTTGTACATAGTTATTGTTACAAAAATCGGGTTATTGTTGTTGTGAGCCATCTTTTCAGAGGCTCCTTCTGTTATCATGCTGTTAACTGGGTTCAGATCACAAGTTGTACGGTGTGATTGGTGTGGCTGGTATGAGTCTTACCCGGGATTCAAAATCCTTCCTTATTGTGTACGCTCGTCCGGGCACAGTATCCTAACTGAGGCTTGGAGGAGGGTCATAGGGGGAGGAGCCAGTGCACACCAGGTAGTCCTAAAGCTTTTTACTTTTGTGCCCAGTCTCCTGCGGAGCCGCTATTCCCCATGGTCCTTTCGGAGTCCCCAGCATCCACTACGGACTATGAGAAATAGAATTATCGGTAAGTAAATTCTTATTTACTGACCCTGGGGCATATAAAAGACGCTGTCCTATATATGAGGGATGCCCAGAGAGACATTTGCCTACTGGGCTCTAGAATAAATGCAATGTCAATTTCTGCCAGAAGGGTCCTGTGGACTCGGCAATGGACAGGTGATGCCGACTCAAAAAAGCACATGGAGGTTTTACCTTATAAGGGTGAGGAATTGTTTGGGGACGGTCTCTCGGACCTAGTTTCCACAGCTACGGCTGGGAAGTCAAATTTTTTGCCATATATTCCCTCACAACCTAAGAAAGCACCGTAATACCAAATGCAGTCCTTTCGATCGCACAGAGGCAAGAAAGTCCGAGGTGCGTCTTTTCTTGCCAGAGGCAGGGGTAGAGGAAAAAAGCTGCACAATACAGCTAGTTACCAGGGACAGAAGTCCTCCCCGGCTTCCACAAAATCCACCGCATGACGCTGGGGCTCCACAGGTGGAGCCAGGAGCGGTGGGGGGCACGTCTCCGAAATTTCAGCCACCAGTGGGTTCGCTCACAGGTGGATTCCTGGGCTATACAGATTGTGTCTCAGGGATACAAGCTGGAATTCGAAGTGATGCCCCCTCACTGTTACCTCAAATCGGCCCTGCCAGCTTCCCCCATAGAAAGGGAAGTAGTGTTAGCGGCAATTCACAAATTATATCTCCAGCAGGTGGTGGTACAGGTTCCCCTCCCTCAACAGGGAAGGGGTTACTATTCCACAATGTTTGTGGTTCCGAAACCGGACGGTTCGGTCAGACCCATATTGAATTTAAAATCCCTGAACATTTACCTGAAAAGGTTCAAGTTCAAGATGGAATCGCTGAGAGCGGTCATCGCAAGCTTGGAAGAGGGGGATTTTATGGTGTATCTGGACATAAAGGATGCTTACCTGCATGTCCCCATTTATGCACCTCATCAGGAGTACCTCAGATTTGTGGTACAGGACTGTCATTACCAATTCCAGACGTTGCCGTTTGGTCTGTCCACGGCACCAAGAATATTTACCAAGGTAATGGCGGAAATAATGATGCTCCTGCGAAAGCAAGGAGTCACAATTATCCCATACTTGGACGATCTCCTCATAAAGGCGAGGTCCAGAGAGCAGTTGCTGATCAGCGTAGCACACTCTCGGGAGGTGTTACAACAGCACGGCTGGATTCTGAATATTCCAAAGTCGCAGCTGATTCCTACGACGAGACTGCCCTTCCTGGGCATGATTCTGGACACCGACCAGAAGAAGGTGTTTCTCCCGGAGGAGAAGGCCCAGGAGCTCGTGACTCTGGTCAGAGACCTCTTAAAACCAAAACAGGTATCGGTGCATCAATGCACGCGAGTCCTGGGAAAGATGGTGGCGTCATACGAAGCCATTCCCTTCGGCAGGTTCCATGCGAGGAACTTTCAGTGGGATCTGTTGGACAAGTGGTCCGGATCGCATCTTCAAATGCATCGGCTGATCACCCTATTCCCCAGGGCCAGGGTGTCTCTTCTGTGGTGGCTGCAGAGTGCTCACCTTCTCGAGGGCCGCAGGTTCGGCATACAGAACTGGGTCCTGGTGACCACGGATGCAAGCCTCCGAGGGTGGGGGGCAGTCACTCAGGGAAGAAACTTCCAAGGGCTGTGGTCAAGTCAGGAGGCTTGTCTGCACATCAATATCCTGGAACTAAGGGCCATATACAATGCCCTGAGTCAAGTGGAGCCTCTGCTTCGCAACCAACCGGTGCTGATTCAATCAGACAACATCACCGCAGTGGCTCATGTAAACCGCCAGGGCGGCACAAGAAGCAGGGTGGCGATGGCAGAAGCCACCAGGATTCTTCGTTGGGCGGAGAATCATGTGCAAGCACTGTCAGCAGTGTTCATATCGGGAGTGGACAACTGGGAAGCAGACTTCCTCAGCAGGCACGACCTCCACCCGGGAGAGTGGGGACTTCATCAAGAAGTCTTCACACAGATTACAAATCGATGGGAACTGCCACAGGTGGACATGATGGCATCCCGCCTCAACAAAAAGCTACAGAAGTATTGCGCCAGGTCAAGAGACCCTCAGGCGATAGCTGTGGACGCACTAGTAACACCGTGGGTGTTCCAGTCGGTCTATGTGTTTCCTCCTCTTCCTCTCATACCCAAGGTGCTGAGAATCGTAAGAAAAAGAGGAGTGAGAACAATACTCATTGTTCCGGATTGGCCAAGAAGGACTTGGTACCCGGAACTGCAAGAAATGATCACAGAGGACCCATGGCCTCTGCCTCTCAGACAGGATCTGTTGCAACAGGGGCCCTGTCTGTTCCAAGACTTACCGCGGCTGTGTTTGACGGCATGGCGGTTGAATGCCGGATCCTAGCGGAAAAAGGCATTCTGGATGAAGTTATTCCTACGCTGATAAAGGCTAGGAAGGACGTGACAGCAAAACATTATCACCGTATATGGCGAAAATATGTTGCTTGGTGTGAGGCCAGGAAGGCCCCTACAGAGGAATTCCAGCTGGGCAGGTTCCTTCACTTCCTACAGTCGGGAGTGACTATGGGCTTAAAATTAGGGTCCATAAAGGTCCAGATTTCGGCCCTATCTATTTTCTTTCAAAAGGAACTGGCTTCTCTTCCTGAGGTTCAGACGTTTGTAAAGGGAGTGCTGCATATTCAGCCCCCTTTTGTGCCACCAGTGGCACCTTGGGATCTTAACGTGGTGTTGAGTTTCCTGAAATCTCACTGGTTTGAGCCACTTAAGACCGTGGAGTTAAAGTATCTCACGTGGAAAGTGGTCATGCTATTGGCCTTAGCTTCGGCTAGGCCTGTGTCAGAATTGGCGGCTTTGTCATGTAAAAGCCCCTATCTGGTTTTCCATATGGACAGGGCAGAATTACGGACTCGTCCGCAATTTCTGCCGAAGGTGGTGTCATCTTTTAATTTGAACCAACCTATTGTGGTGCCTGCGGCTACTCGTGACTTGGAGGATTCCAAGTTACTAGATGTAGTCAGGGCTTTGAAGATTTATGTAGCCAGAACGGCTGGAGTCAGGAAAACTGACTCGCTGTTTATCCTGTATGCATCCAACAAGCTGGGTGCTCCTGCTTCAAAGCAAACTATTGCTCGCTGGAACTGTAACACGATTCAGCAGGCTCATTCTGCGGCTGGATTGCCGCATCCAAAATCTGTAAAAGCCCATTCCACAAGGAAGGTGGGCTCTTCTTGGGCGGCTGCCCGAGGGGTCTCGGCATTACAGCTTTGCCGAGCAGCTACTTGGTCGGGTTCAAACACGTTTGCAAAATTCTACAAGTTTGATACCCTGGCTGAGGAGGACCTTGTGTTTGCTCATTCGGTGCTGCAGAGTCATCCGCACTCTCCCGCCCGTTTGGGAGCTTTGGTATAATCCCTATGGTCCTTACGGAGTCCCCAGCATCCACTAGGACGTTCGAGAAATAGATTTACCGGTAAGTAAAATCTTATTTTCTCTTAGTCCGTAGTGGATGCTGGGCGCCCGTCCCAAGTGCGGACTTCTTCTGCAATACTTGTATATAGTTATTGCTTAACTAAGGGTTATGTTATGTTTGCGTCAGGTTGTCTGATGCTCTGTTGTTGTTCATACTGTTAACTGGGTAAGTTATCACAAGTTATACGGTGTGATTGGTGTGGCTGGTGTGAGTCTTACCCTGGATTCCAAAATCCTTTCCTTGTACTGTCAGCTCTTCCAGGCACAGTTTCCTTAACTGAGGTCTGGAGGAGGGACATAGAGGGAGGAGCCAGTGCACACCAGTAGTCCTAATTCTTTCTTAGAGTGCCCAGTCTTCTGCGGAGCCCGTCTATTCCCCATGGTCCTTACGGAGTCCCCAGCATCCACTACGGACTACGAGAAATAGATTTACCGGTAAGTAAAATCTTATTTTTTGCCATATATTCCCTCACAATCTAAGAAAGCGCCTCATTATCAAATGCAGTCCTTTCGTTCCAATAAAAGCAAGAGAGTACGTGGATCGTCCTTTCTTGCCAGAGGTAAGGGCAGAGGAAAAAAGCTGCACAACACAGCTAGTTCCCAGGAACAGAAGTCCTCCCCGGCCTCTGCAAAATCCACCGCATGACGCTGGGGCTCCCCTGAGGGAATCCACTCCAGTGGGGGCACGTCTTCCACTGTTCAGCCACATCTGGGTTCACTCACAGGTGGATCCCTGGGCAAAAGAAATTGTTTCCCAGGGTTACAAGCTGGAATTCGAAGAGGTGCCTCCTCGCCGGTTTTTCAAATCGGCCCTACCGACTTCCCCCCTGGAAAGGGAGATAGTGTTACATGCGATTCTCAAATTGTGTCTTCATTAAGTGGTGGTAGAGGTTCCCCTGCTGCAAAGAGGGAAAGGGTACTACTCAACTCTGTTTGTGGTCCCGAAACCGGACTGTTCGGTCAGACCCATTTTAAATTTAAAATCCCTGAACCTTTACTTAAAACGGTTCAAGTTCAAGATGGAATCGCTCAGAGCGGTCATCGCCAGCCTGGAAGGGGCAGATTTTATGGTATCTCTGGACATAAAGGATGCATTCCTGCATTTTCCCATATATCCTCATCAGGCGTACCTCAGATTTGCGGTACAGGATTGTCATTACCAATTTCAGACGTTGCCGTTTGGGCTTTCCACGGCCCGAGAATTTTCACCAAGGTAATGGCGGAAATTATGGTGCTCCTGCGCAAACAGGGGGTCACAATTATCCCGTACTTGGCCGATCGCCTCATAAAAGCGAGATCACGGGAGAAGTTGCTGAACAGCGTATTACTTTCACTGAATGTGTTACAGCAACACGGCTGGATTATCAATATTCCAAAGTCGCAGCTGAATCCTACAACTCGTCTGCCCTTCTTGGGCATGATTCTGGACACAGACCAGAAGAGGGTTTTTCTTCCTACAGAAAAAGCGCAGGAACTCATTACTCTAGTCATGAACCTGTTGAAGCCAAAACAAGTGTCAATACGTCATTGCACTCAAGTCCTGGGAAAAATGGTGGCGACATACGAAGCCATTCCCTACGGCAGATTCCATGCAAGGACCTTCCAATGGGACATATTGGACAAATGGTACGGGTCACATCTGCAAATGCATCAGCGGATCACCCTGTCCCCCAGGGCCAGAGTATCTCTCCTGTGGTGGCTGAAAAGTGCTCACCTTCTAGAGGGCCGCAGGTTCGGCATTCAGGACTGGATCCTGGTGACCACGGACGCGAGCCTCCGAGGTTGGGGGTCAGTCACACAGGGAAGAAATTTCCAAGGCCTTTGGTCAAGTCAAGAGACTTGTCTTCACATCAACATCCTGGAACTAAGGGCCATATACAACGCCCTATGTCAAGCGGAGATCTTACTTCGCGATCGTCCAGTTCTGATCCAGTCAGACAACGTCACCGCAGTAGCTCATGTAAACCGCCAAGGCAGCACAAGGAGCAGAGTGGCAATGGCAGAAGCCACCAGAATTCTTCGCTGGGCGGAGAATCATGTAAGCACTCTGTCAGCAGTGTTCATTCCGGGAGTGGACAACTGGGAAGCAGACTTCCTCAGTAGACACGACCTGCATCCGGGAGAGTGGGGACTTCATCAATAAGTCTTCGCGCAGATTGCAAGTCGGTGGGGACTGCCCCAAATAGACATGATGGCGTCCCGTCTCAACAAAAATCTACAAAGGTATTGCGCCAGTTCAAGAGACCCTCAGGCGGTAGCTGTGGACGCCCTAATGACACCGTGGGTGTTCCAGTCGGTCTATGTGTTTCCTCCTCTTCCTCTCATACCCAAGGTGTTGAGGATAATAAGAAAAAGAGGAGTGAGAACAATACTCATTGTTCCGGATTGGCCACGAAGGACTTGGTATCCGGATCTGCAGGAAATGCTCACAGAAGATCCGTGGCCTCTTCCTCTAAGGCAGGACCTGTTACAACAAGGTCCCTGTCTGTTCCAAGACTTACTGCGGCTGCGTTTGATGGCATGGCGGTTGAATGCCGGATCCTAGCGGAAAAAGATATTCCGGATGAGGTTATTCCTACGCTAATATAGGCTAGGAAGGACGAGACATCTAAACATTATCACCGAATATGGCGAAAATATGTTTCTTGGTGTGAGGCCAGGAATGCTCCTACGGAAGAATTCTATCTAGGCCGTTTTCTTCACTTCCTACAAACTGGAGTGAATTTGGGCCTAAAATTAGGCTCCATTAAAGTTCAGATTTTCGGCCTTATCCATTTTCTTTCAAAAGGAATTAGCCTCTTTACCTGAAGTACAGACTTTTGTGAAGGGAGTACTGCATATTCAGCCTCCTTTTGTACCTCCGGTGGCGCCTTGGGACCTTAACGTGGTTTTAAGTTTCCTTAAGTCACATTGGTTTGAACCACTTCAAACAGTGGAGTTGAAATATCTCACTTGGAAGGTGGTCATGTTGTTAGCCTTGGCTTCGGCTAGGCGAGTTTCGGAATTGGCGGCTTTATCACATAAAAGCCCCTATCTGGTTTTCCATATGGATAGAGCGGAATTGCGGACCCGTCCTCAATTCCTACCTAAGGTGGCCTCATCCTTTCATATGAACCAACCTATTGTCGTGCCTGTGGCTACACGTGACTTGAAGGATTCCGAGTCCCTGGATGTGGTCAGGGCTTTGAAAATTTACGTGGCCAGAACGGCTAAGATCAGAAAAACAGAAGCACTGTTTGTCCTATATGCAGCCAACAAGGTTGGCGGCCCTGCTTCAAAGCAGTCTATTGCTCGCTGGATCTGTAACACGATTCAGCAGGCGCATTCTACGGCAGGATTGCCGTTACCGAAATCTGTTAAGGCCCATTCCACTAGAAAGGTGGGCTCGTCTTGGACGGCTTCCCGAGGGGTCTCGGCACTACAGCTGTGCCGAGCTGCTACTTTGGTCGGGGTCAAACACCTTTGCAAAGTTCTATAAGTTTGATACCCTGGCTGAGGAGGACCTCCTATTTGCTCAATCAGTGCTGCAGAGTCATCCGCACTCTCCCGCCCGTTTGGGAGCTTTGGTATAATCCCCATGGTCCTTACGGAGTCCCCAGCATCCTCTAGGATATTAGAGAAAATAAGATTTTAAACCTACCGGTAAATCTTTTCCTCGTAGTCCGTAGAGGATTCTGGGCGCCCGTCCCAAGTGCGGACTTGTATATAGTTATTGCTTCCATAAGGGTTATGTTATAGTTTCATCGGTTTTGGACCGTTGATATGTTGTTTTTTCATACTGTTAACTAGATAGTATATCACAAGTTATAGGGTGTGATTGGTGTGGCTGACATAAATCTTGCCCTTGGATTAACAAAAATCCTTTCCTCGTACTGTCCATCTCCTCTGGGCACAGTTTCTCTAACGGAGGTCTGGAGGAGGGGCATAGAGGGAGAAGCCAGTGCACACCCAGAGTCAAAGTCTTTCTTAAAGTGCCCATGTCTCCTGCGGAGCCCGTCTATCCCCATGGTCTTTACGGAGTCCCCAGCATCCTCTACGGACTACAAGAAAAAGATTAACCGGTAGGTTTAAAATCTTATTTTATATATATATATATATTATTATTTTTTTATTTTTTTTTAAAGCATCCTGTATGAAGTACCACTAATATTCAGTCAGTATTTTAACACTGGACCCAGTATAGAAAAATGTGTAATGGCATTATGGTTTACCCCAATCTGCCTTTACACAATGTACTGCAATATTTACCCTGTGCTGACTTCACACACCATACTGCAATAATTACCCCTGTACTGCTATGACACACTACACTGTAATAACTACCCTTGTCATCGGGTAACCCACTACAATAATTACCCCCATAATACACTACACTAATTACACTATTAATGTCATGACACACTGAAATAATTGTCCCCCTGTATTAATCGCTACACTCCACTAATTACCCCCCTATATTCCCTTTACACGCTACACTGCAATAATTACTTTCTTATATGTAATTGTAAATTGTTGATTAACCTTTTTTTCTCATACGTCCCTAGAGGATGCTGGGGTCACATCAAGAACCATGGGGTATAGACGGGATCCGCAGGAGACATGGGCACTTAAAGACTTTGAATGGGTGTGAACTGGCTCCTCCTTCTATGCCCCTCCTCCAGACTCCAGTTTAGAATCTGTGCCCAGGGAGACTGGATGAACTCTGAGGAGCTCTACTGAGATTCTCTGAAAAGACATGTTAGTTTTTTTATTTTCAGGGAGAACTGCTGGCAACAGTCTCCCTGCTTCGCGGTACTTAGGGGAGAGAAGTCAGACCTACTTCTGTGAGTTTCAAGGCTCTGCTTCTTTGGCTACAGGACACCATTAGCTCCTGAGGGTTTGATCACTAGGTACGCCTAGGGGCTCATTCCCAGAGCTGGCCGTCACCCCCCTTGCAGAGCCAGAAGTCAGAAGACAGGTGAGTAAAAGAAGACTTCAGTGACGGCTTATGAGGTATCGCACAGCGATCGCACGCTGCGCGCCATGCTCCCACACACAACAGCACTACAGGGGGTGGGGGGGTGTGCCCTGGGCAGCATATAAACCTCAAAAATAAGACTGGCAAGAGGGGGCATAGGTGCTTAGGCACTGTCCTAACCCCCGCCAGTATAAAGATTTTGAAAAAAGCGGGACTGAAGCGGGGCTTAGTCCTCTCAGCCCACACAGCTCAGCACCATTTTCTATACAGACACGCTGGTCCTTCCTCACACTTCTGTGGGGGGGCACAGCTATATATATATATATATATATATATATATATATATATATATATATATATATAAAATATAGTGTGTATGTAATATAAAAGCACTGCAGGTCTGGGGCATTCCTTAGTGTTTCAGAACGCTGGGTTGTGGGCTGGCAATCTTCCTCTGTGTCTCTCTGACAGACTTTACTGTGGGTCTGTCCCCTATATGCCCGGTGTGTCGGTGGGTGTTTGGTACACGTGTGTCGGCATGTCTGAGGCTGAGTGCTCCTCCCACAAATGGCTGTGGGAGTGACCCTGTAGGCACCGCCCGCTCCTGATGGTACTTGGTACATGTGTGTCGACACGTTGGTGGCTGAATGTTTTTCCCAAGAGAAAATGATATTAGGGTCACAGACGTGTGTGGGGGCCATGTAGGCACCACCAATATCTGACTGGGTAAAAAATGTGCATATTTGAAATATATATATATATGCAAAAAGATAGTAAAGCGCCACTTGTGAGGTGAAAATCTCAGTAAAACTATGTAAACGAATTATAAAATTTCGATAAAAAGCTAAAAGCCCACGTAACCTTATAAAATGGTGTCAGCCCAACCCTAAAAATGCAACACTGGTATAGTATTGTTAAAAAGTATAAGAAATGGAGGGAATAGGGGTACCGGTGACAAGTGTGGCTGAAAACAATGTTTTTGTATGCTTTAAAAAAGCCAAAAGATGTTATAAAATTATAAAAATAAGTTTTTAATATATACGAGAGTCAAAACAGTTTCAAAAATGGTTTTAAAATACAAGGAAAAAAAATTTCATACTGACCACCCACTGTTTTCAAGTTAAGTTTGAATTCCTATCCTTTTATTTCTCGTATAGTTTTATATCAAAATTTTTTCTTGTATTTTAAAATCATTTTTTAAACTGTTTTTACTCTCGCATATATTAAAAACTTATTTTTATAATTTTATATCATCTTTTGGCTTTTTTAAAGCATATAAAAACATTGCTTTCAGCCACACTTGTCGCCGGTACCCCTATCCCCTCATTTCTTATATATATATATATATATATATATATATATTCCTTATCCAAAATGCTTGGGACCAGAGGTATTTTGGATATCGGATTTTTCCGTATTTTGGAATAATTGCATACCATAATGAGATATCATGGTGATGGGACCTAAGTCTAAGCACAGAATGCATTTATGTTTTATATACACCTTATACACACAACCTGAAGGTCATTTTAGCCAATATTTTTTATAACTTTGTGCATTAAACAAAGTGTATCTACATTCACACAATTCATTTATGTTTCATATACACCTTATACACACATCCTGAAGGTCATTTAATACAATATTTTTAATAACTGTGTGTATTAAACAAAGTTTGTGTACATTGAGCCATCAAAAAACAAAAGTTTCACTATCTCACTCTCACTCAAAAAGTCCGTATTTCGGAATATTCCGTATTTCGGATATTTGGATATGGGATACTCAACCTGTATATATATATATATATATATGTATATATATATATATATATATATATATATAAATCATTTTATTGAATTGCGCACTCACCATTTGAACAGCGCTGTGAGCAATGTAACAAGAGTATTACATATAAACAAGACTAAATATCTCCTAATTGCGCCAATGTATTGGCGTTCCACCGTGGTGGAACGCACGGTATTTCTCTAACGTCCTAGTGGATGCTGGGGACTCCGTAAGGACCATGGGGAATAGACGGGCTCCGCAGGAGACAGGGCACTTTAAGAAAGAATTAGGAATACTGGTGTGCACTGGCTCCTCCCTCTATGTCCCTCCTCCAGACCTCAGTTAGAATCTGTGCCCGGACAGAGCTGGGTGCACTTTAGTGAGCTCTCCTGAGCTTTGCTAATAAGAAAGTATTTTGTTAGGATTTTTTATTTTCAGAGAGATCTGCTGGCAACAGACTCTCTGCTACGTGGGACTGAGGGGAGAGAAGCAGGCCTACTAACTGCCGATAGGTCATGCTTCTTAGGCTACTGGTCACCATTAGCTCCAGAGGGATCGAACACAGGAACGCACCCTTGGTCGTCCGATCCCAGAGCCGCGCCGCCGTCCCCCTCGCAGAGCCAGAAGCCGGCGTGAGAAGCAAGAAGACGTCAAAAGCGGCGGCAGAAGACTCCAGTCTTCATATGAGGTAGCGCACAGCACTGCAGCTGTGCGCCATTGCTCCCACATTAAACCCACACACTCCGGTCACTGTAGGGTGCAGGGCGCAGGGGGGGGTGCCCTGGGCAGCAATTAGGTACCTCTTGGCAAAACCAGCATATATACAGTTGGGCACTGTATATATGCATGAGCCCCCGCCATTATTTTACACAAAATCGCGGGACAGAAGCCCGCCGCTGAGGGGGCGGGGCTTCTTCCCCAGCACTCACCAGCGCCATTTTCTCTCCACAGCTCCGCTGAGAGGAAGCTCCCCAGGCTCTCCCCTGTAGAAGAAGAGGGTGAAAAGAGAGGGGGGGGCACATAAATTTGGCGTAAAAACATTATATACAGTAGCTACTGGTTAACACTACGTTACTGTGTGATTCCTGGGTCATATAGCGCTGGGGTGTGTGCTGGCATACTCTCTCTCTGTCTCTCCAAGGGGCCTTGTGGGGGAACTGTCTTCAAATAGAGCATCCCCTGTGTGTGTGGTGTGTCGGTACGTGTGTGTCGACATGTCTGAGGTAAAAGGCTCCCCTAAGAAGGAGATAGAGCAAATGTGTGTGTGAGGGTGTCTCCGTCGACAACGCCGACACCTTTTGGATATGTGTAATTAAGTGCTAAGGTGAATTTATTGCACAAAAGATTAGAGAACAGACAGGAAATCTACCCATGTCTGTCCCTCTGTCGCAGAGACCGTCAGTGTCTCTCAATGCTCACTATCCAAAATAATAAACACTGATGTCGACACGGAGATTGACTCCAGTGTCGACTACGATAATGCAAAGTTACAGCCAAAATGGCAGAAAAGTATTCAATATATGATTATTGTAATAAAAGATGATTTGCATATCACTGATGACTCATCTGTCCCTGACACAAGGGTACACATGTTTAAGGGGAAGAAAGCTGAGGTAAATTTCCCTCCTCTCATGAGGAAAAAGAGCGGGAATCTCCAGACAAGAGACCGCAGTTTCCCACAAAGAATTCTCAGGCAGTATCCTTTCCCCACTAGGGCCAGGATACGATGGGAATCTTCCCCTAGGGTGTCACGTTTGCCCAAAAGGTAACCTGTCGTAACAGCTATTCTCAGGGATCCTGCACAGACCGGCGATTGTGTCGGCATGGGTTTATAGCGCTGGGGCAGCGTGGACAGGTACCTTATCAGCAGAGATTGAGACCCTAGTATGTAGATATATATAGATATATGTATATATAGAGATATATATATATATATGTAGAAGTTTGTTTATAGGTCGGTGCGCTTATCCAACGTTCAGAAGATCCCTTTCCTAAGGAGGGATTCACCGAATTGTTTATAAGCTGCGACTCGATTAGTCGTATCTGGGTTCGTATCTTCAGCCTTCCTGCAGGGATTCTATACCAAAAAACACCTCCCAAACCTCTTTGGTGGCAGCTCGGTTCTTCAGTGTATGACCTAGGTCAGTTCAGTCGTGCGATTCTGTGGAAGTAGGGAAGAAGAACAAGCGCCATATGGTGTAGTAATTTTAGGACACAAATGTGACCGAAAGCTAGATAAAATTTGGTAAGTACCGGATAACGTCTTGGTATTAGGCCTGTCAAACTCAGTCTTTCACATCGGCTGTCCCCACTGTGTGCACCGTGTTGGTACGGCTAGGAGGCTCCGGACGTCTCCGACCTCCCACATGAAATGAGCCGCTGCAGTCCCCAAGAATCTCACTGGTGAATTACCGCTGGTGTCCGGCGCTTACACAGTGAAAACCGGGGATATCCAAGATGAATGGTACTGTCATCAATTGTTCCTCTAACGAGTTTCACTCTTTCCTGGAGCTTCCTCAAAGAGTTAAGAGATTTATATATATATATATATATATATATATATATATAAGAATCCAATTCAGCCGGCACTCACAAAACGAACATAATTGCACCGGTGTCCAGTTCACAAATAAACCATATACATCCAAACTGAACGGCACTCAGAGACTGGCAAAAATGCAAAGGTATATATTGAAGTCGGATCTAACGTAAACGTTTTCGGGGACACAGCCCCTTCGTCAGGATCAAAGACAATAACAGTTAAAATAGACACAAACACACATTTAAATACCATATTGTAGATCACGGGCGCTGGAGCATGCGCAGGACGGACTGGTGAAAGGAGCAGGAAGTCCGGTCATGCTGAACGCAAGCCAGCGGTCTCCATGGTAACGGTTCCCGTCTTCACAGGAAGTACGTCACTGCTGTTTGCCGGCGCCTGGTGCACTGATGAGCGGACGTGGACAGGTGAGTTACAATATGGTATTTAAATGTGTGTTTGTGTCTATCTTAACTGTTATTGTCTTTGATCCTGACGAAGGGGCTGTGTCCCCGAAAACGTTTACGTTAGATCCGACTTCAATATATACCTTTGCATTTATGACAGTCTCTGGGTGCCGTTCATTTTGGATGTATATATATATATATATATATATATAAAACATGCCCAAAGAGACATGAGTATACTGGGTCCTAGAGACACAGCTATGTCGATTTCTGCTTGACGTGTCCTGTAGAATATGCAATGGACAGATGATGCCAACTTAAGTGGCATATGGAAGGCTGAGGATTGTGTGGAGAAGGGTTCTCGGACCTGGTCTCCACAGCTATAGCTGGTAATTCTGATATTTTGCCTTATATTCCTGCACAGCCTAGGAAAGCACGACATTATCAAATGCAGCCTTTAGAACAAAGAAACAAGAAAGTCCGAGGTGCGTCCTTTCTTGACAGAGGCAGGGGCAGAGGAAAGAAGCTGCACAACACCGCTAGGTCCCAGGAAAAGAAGTCCTCCCCGGTCTCTACAAAAATCCACCGCATGTCGCTGGGGCTCCACAGGCGGAGCTAGGCCCGGTGGGGGCACGCCTGCGTAAGTTCAGCCACAAGTGGGTTCACTCCCTGTTGGATCCCTGGGCAATAGATATTGTGTCTCAGGGATGCAAGCTAGACTTTGAGAAGATGCCCCCTCACCGACGGCCCTGCCGGCTTCCCCCCACGAGAGGGAAACAGTGTTAACTGCAATTCACAAATTGTATCTTCAGCAGGTGGTGGTCAAGGTTCCCCTTCAACAAGGAAAGGGTTATTATTCGACCATGTTTGTAGTACCGAAACCGGACGTTTCGGTCAGACCCATATTGAATTTAAAATCCCTGAACATATATACCTGAAAAGGTTCAAGTTCAAGATGGAATCGCTCAGAGTGGTCATCGCAAGCCTGGAAGGGGGGGATTTTATGGTGTCTCTGGACATAAAGGATGCATACCTTCATGTCCCCATTTATCCACCTCATCAGGCGTACCTCAGATTTGTGGTACAGGATTGTCATTACCCATTCCAGACGTTGCCGTTTGGTCTGTCCACGGCACCGAGAATATTTACCAAGGTAATGGCAGAAATGATGGTGCTTCTGCGAAAGCAAGGAGTCACAATTATCCCATACTTGGACGATCTCCTCATAAAGGCGAGGTCCAGAGAGCAGTTGCTGATCAGCGTAGCACACTCTCGGGAAGTGTTGCAACAGCACGGCTGGATTCTGAATATTCCAAAGTCGCAGCTGATTCCTACGACGCGTCTGCCCTTCCTGGGCATGATTCTGGACATAGACCAGAAGAAGGTTTTTCTCCCGGCGGAGAAGGCTCAGGAGCTCGTGACTCTGGTCAGAGGCCTCTTAAAACCAAAACAGGTGTCGGTGCATCAATGCACGCGAGTCCTGGGAAAGATGGTGGCGTCATACGAAGCCATTCCCTTCGGCAGGTTCCAGGACCTTTCAGTGGGATCTGTTGGACAGGTGGTCCGGATCGCATCTTCAGATGCAGCGGCTGATCACCCTATCCCCCAGGGCCAGGGTGTCTCTTCTGTGGTGGCTGCAGAGTGCTCACCTTATCGAGGGTTGCAGGTTCGGCATTCAGGACTGGGTCCTGGTGACCACGGATGCAAGCCTCCGAGGGTGGGGGGCAGTCACACAGGGAAGAAATTTCCAGGGTCTGTGGTCAAGTCAGGAGACTTGTCTGCACATCAATATCCTGGAACTAAGGGCCATATACAACGCCCTAAGTCAAGCGGAGCCTCTGCTTCGCAACCAACCGGTGCTGATTCAGGCAGACAACATCACCGCAGTGGCTCATGTAAACCGCCAAGGCGGCACAAGGAGCAGGGTGGCGATAGCGGAAGCCAGAAGAATTCTTCGCGGGGCGGAGAATCACGTAAAAGCACTGTCAGCAGTGTTCATTCCGGGAGTGGACAACTGGGAAGCAGACTTCCTCAGCAGGCACAACCTCCACCCGGGAGAGTGGGGACTTCATCAAGAAGTCTTCACACAGATTACAAGTCGTTGGGAACTGCCACAGGTGGACATGATGGCATCCCGCCTCAACAAAAAGCTACAAATGTATTGCGCCAGGTCAAGAGACCCTCAGGCGATAGCTGTGGACGCACTAGTGACACCGTGGGTGTTCCAGTCGGTTTATGTGTTTCCTCCTCTTCCTCTCATACCCAAGGTGCTGAGAATCGTAAGAAAAAGAGGAGTGAGAACAATACTCATTGTTCCGGATTGGCCAAGAAGGACTTGGTATCCAGAACTGCAAGAAATGCTCACATGGCCTCTGCCTCTCAGACAGGATCTGTTGCAACAGGGGCCCTGTCTGTTCCAAGACTTACCGCGGCTGCGTTTGACGGCATGGCGGTTGAACGCCGGATCCTAGCAGAAAAAGGCATTCCGGATGAGGTTATTCCTACGTTAATAAAGGCTAGGAAGGACGTGACGGCTAAGCATTATCACCGTATATGGCGAAAATATGTTGCTTGGTGTGAGGCCAGGAATGCCCCTACAGAGGAATTCCAGCTGGGCCGTTTCCTTCACTTCGTACAGTCGGGAGTGACTTTGGACTTAAAATTGGGGTCCATTAAGGTCCAGATTTCGGCCCTAATCATTTTCTTTCAAAAGGAACTGGCTTCTCTTCCTGAAGTTCAGACGTTTGTAAAGGGAGTGCTGCATATTCAGCCCCTTTTGTGCCACCAGTGGCACCTCGGGATCTTAACGTGGTGTTGAGTTTCCTGAAATCACACTGGTTTGAGCCATTTAAAACCGTGGAGAAAAAATATCTCACGTGGAAGGTGGTCATGCTGTTGGCCTTAGCTTTGGCTAGGTGTGTGTCAGAATTGGCGGCTTTGTCACATAAAAGCCCCTATCTGGTTTTCCATATGGACAGGGCAGAATTACGGACTCGTCCGCAATTTCTGCCAAAAGTGGTGTCATCTTTTCGTTTGAACCAACCTATTGTGGTGCCTGCGGCTACTCGTGACTTGGAGGATGCCAAGTTACTAGAGGTAGTCAGGGCTTTGAAGGTTTATGTAGCCAGAACGGCTGGAGTCAGGAAAACTGAGTCGCTGTTTATCCTGTATGCATCCAACAAGCCGGGTGCTCCTGCTTCAAAGCAAACTATTGCTCGCTGGATCTGTAACACGATTCAGCAGGCTCATTCTGCGGCTGGATTGCCGCCTCCAAAATCAGTAAAAGCCCATTCCACAAGGAAGGTGGGCTCTTCTTGGGCGGCTGCCCGAGGGGTCTCGGCATTACAGCTTTGCCGAGCAGCTACTTGGTCGGGTTCAAACACTTTTGCAAAATTCTACAAGTTTGATACCCTGGCTGAGGAGGACCTTGTGTTTGCTCATTCGGTGCTGCAGAGTCATCCGCACTCTCCCGCCCGTTTGGGAGCTTTGGTATAATCCCCATGGTCCTTACGGAGTCCCCAGCATCCACTAGGACGTTAGAGAAAATAAGATTTTACTTACCGGTAAATCTATTTCTCGTAGTCTGTAGTGGATGCTGGGCGCCCGTCCCAAGTGCGGACTTCTTCTGCAATACTTGTATATAGTTATTGCTTACATAAGGGTTATGTTATGGTTGCATCAGGTTGGTCTGATGCTCTGTTGTTGTTCATACTGTTAACTGGGTAAGTTTATCACGAGTTATATGGTGTGATTGGTGTGGCTGGTATGAGTCTTACCCTGGATTCCAAAATCCTTTCCTTGTACTGTCAGCTCTTCCGGGCACAGTTTCCTTAACTGAGGTCTGGAGGAGGGACATAGAGGGAGGAGCCAGTGCACACCAGTATTCCTAATTCTTTCTTAAAGTGCCCTGTCTCCTGCGGAGCCTGTCTATTCCCCATGGTCCTTATGGAGTCCCCAGCATCCACTACGGACTACGAGAAATAGATTTACCGGTAAGTAAAATCTTATTTTCCGGCGGAAGTCACTTCCGCCTTGTCCAGCGCTGAGTGAGCGTCTTGTCATGCGTTCCAAGCTCAGTGGAACGCATGACACTTCCTGTTTGGCGCAATTAGGAGATATTTAGTCTTGTTTATATGTAATCCTCTTGTTATATTCCTCACAGCGCTGTATAATGTATTGATGTTTACTGTATATTTATACCTTGATTATGCATTACTGGAATTGTACATTAGTGACTCTAAATTGTTTTTTGATATCCCATGTTGCATTGGTGCTATACAGGGTGGTTGTGGGTAATGATCCAGGGTTTAAATACCCACATGGTTTGGATTAACAGCTCATTCTACTTTTGGCTGAGCTGCTTCAAGGATGCACAGTTATCTGTCCTGAGGAAGGTCCCTAGTGGACCGAAACGTCGACATTTGCACATATGCACTTTCTGCTATGTTTTTTGTGAGTATTTTGCCAACTAAATAAAGAACTTATATTCTTCAAATGGTGACTGCGCAATTCAATAAAATTTGATATGGATTGATCATTGATCTCTATTGGAGCACCCTGCTATTGATCTAAAGCTGCATGGAGTGCGGACATTACGTTTGATATATATATATATATATATATATATATATATATATATATATATATATATATATACAAACTGAAGAAAAAGACTGCGGCACTCAAGGACTTTTGAAGAATCACTGTATTAAGTGCAATACATCGTTCATCGACGTTTCTGGGATTTTAACCCCTTTCTAAAGATGTGGTAGAGACAAGAAGAAGAAAAAAATCCCACTCACCTTTAAAGGAGAAGAACCCGCCACAACACCCGTGCGCACCGTCCCTAAGCTCCGTGTCCGGCGTGTGGGAGGCGCCTGGAGATGACGTACCGTGACGTCCTTGCTGAGCACGGACGCCCGTAACCTGGCAACCGGAGACGCTGTGCCCGCAGGCCGGAGACTGGAGAACCGGGAGAGAGGAGGGACATGCATTATAGCGCTGTACACTAAGTACATATTGGCTGCTTTAAAACACCATGCTATCACAAACTGGAGATTAAAGAGAAACATCAGTCCGGCACCCTCAGTACCTCTAAATCCATAAAAGAATATACAGAGAAAGTGCCCTGCATGCAAAGTGTAGAGGGGAAAAAAAGTTAATCAAATGTTTATCTATATAAACATTTGATTAACTTTTTTTCCCCTCTACACTTTGATTCCCCGAATCAAGAGAGTGGTAGATAGTTGTCTCGACAGGGCGGTTAAATGTGGCTGGCTTACTGAGCAGATCGTGGAGTTCCTTAAGGTGGATCACCCGGTCTGCCCAGTAATTTACACTCTGCCGAAGGTACACAAAACCTTGATAGATCCCCCTGGCAGACCTATTATCTCTGCCCGGGGCTCCTTGTTGCAGCCTTTGTCTATGTTTGTGGACAGTTTTTTGCAGGGACTTGTCCAGTTTATCCCAAGTTACCTACGGGACACGGGGGATTTCCTGGACAAAATCCTAGCAGTAGATGATCTACCGGATGACGCATTACTATGTACATTAGATGTGTCATCCCTGAATACGATCATTCCACACGAGCAGGGAATTGAAGCAGTTCGGAGGCTTATGATGACTCACAGACCATGTGGACCTACAGGGCCACCAGTAGAATTCATTTTGGAGTTATTGGAACTTATCCTTGTACATAATCACTTCATGTATAAAAACAACTTTTACATCCAGTGTGCAGGGACAGCGATGGGGTCCAATGTGGCCCCTATCTATGCAGGAGTGTTTATGCATGAATATGAGTCAAGGCATATTATTCCACACTTTGGTGATAGGATTCTTTACTATAAAAGATTCATTGATGATGTTTTTCTTCTGTGGAGAGGCACTGAGGAGCATTTTAAAAGCATGCTTAGTACATTGAATTCGCTAGATAGTAGTGTTCGGTTTACTGGACAATGTAGTAAGACCAACATTCAATTTCTGGATGTGATGATCAAAAGGGATGGTTCCCGACTAAGTACCACCCTCTACCGCAAAGACACGGACAGAAATACTATATTACACGCTAGAAGTAATCATCCGCCCCATTTGAAGAACAGTTTGCCCATTTCACAATTCATGCGGGTTATTAGAAACAACTCTGATCCAGTTGTTGCAGAAATACAGCTGGTTGAAATGAGTCAACGTTTCCTTGAAAGGGGCTATGACAGTAAAACTATTGAAGGGTGCCTCACCAGAGCACGTAACAATACACGCAAACAAAAGCAGAAAAAAGGTGATAGTTTGATCTTTGTAACACAGTATGATCAAAAATCATCAAAGGTTGCCAAAACGATAAAGAAACACTGGCCGATTGTCTCTACAGACTCCACATTAACTGCTTTCAACACTGGTAACCCGATGATGGCGTACCGTAGAGGGAGAAATCTCAAACAACTCCTGATGCACCCCAGCAGGTTGCCCACTGTGGGTGAGAACACGTGGCTGATGACTCAGAAACCTGGGTGCATTAAATGTACGGGGTGTACGACATGCCGCTCAATGGTTCCTGGAACCACTTTTCCGCATCCTCAAACAGGAAGGCCGATCCGAATATGTTACAAGTTGCATTGCCGCATGGACCATGTGGTTTATCTCCTCACCTGCCCGTGTGGACTGTCGTATGTGGGGATGACGTCCTGCATGTTTCGAGAACGGATGGCCAACCATAGGATGACGATTAGACAAGCTTTATCTACAGGATCGACTGATAAACCCGTCGCGCAACATTTCCTGACCGTTGGACATCAACTGGTCACCCTGCAATGTCGTATTATCGACTGGGTACCACCCCTACCACGCGGTGGGGACAGGGGACTGATTCTCAAGAAATTGGAGTCAAGGTGGATTTACCGTTTGGGCACAATTTCGCCCAACGGTCTAAATGAAAATAATCCTCTCAGTGTTTTCTTACGCTAAATTAAATATCTGAGATAGGGATCACCAAATTGTTTACAAAAAATTTTTTTTTTCTTGATTTTCCAAATCTAAGCATGTTTTGCCAACGCACTCATTTTTAATTTTAATTTAATATAAATCTATCTCATAACACCCGCTCTTTGTGGGGTATTTGAGATTATGAAGATCTAATAATAGATTTATATGGGTTGTTTTTGGTATAGGTTTTAATATTATGTATAATTAATGTTTAGTGTTGTTTGTTATTCACATTGTGGTATACACATATATATGTGTGTGGACACACTGTTTGAAATATTATGTAAAACTTCCTCTAATGGGTCTCCTATTGATCTCAGCACAATCGACTTTACATGCAGTCATGATATATCTGGTTTTCAAATGAGGCTAGTAAATATTCAATAAACTATATCCTCTTTATATATTATATATCTATATACATTTAGCAAGTAATTCAGGTTTGGCTATGGCATATTAGATAGAGTATATCATTGTTGTACACTTTTGCTAAATGATATAATGACTAAAGAGCCCAATCCGATTGTAACCATGACTACAGAATTACACTCATCGTCTAGCGGCGTTCTGTAGCCGCTTCCGGAAGTGATGCGGACGCAACAGGAAGCACAGTGCGTTCCATATGAATACAGTGGAACGCACGCTGGTGCTTCCTGAGTGCTTTGTGGGCGGGCGCGGTTACGCTGAGTCGTGACGCGTACGCTGCCCGGGATTCGAGCAGGAAATCCATAGTGGTCTTTCCGGACCCAGTTGGAACGCACGCCAGCACATCCATTAAGGGTATTATCCCTTAATGTACCAGCAGCCTTGCTTCTGGTAAGTACTATGTATACAGGGGTATTTTAATCTTTAACCCTAACAGTTGTATTTAGATGATAGAATATGGGTATATTGTATTCCCCCTCTGTAAGTTGGAATACTTCAATGGGCCAATTAGGTTCATTGCATGTCCATTGGGATTGGTTTGTTTGAGTGTGCTGGGGGTACTTTAGGAGGCCCGTTAGGCATTGACCATTAGATACTGGTGTACATGGACAGATGCAACTTTCTGTATATGCTGCTTTTGCTGTATTTCCTGACGATGATCCTGATGGATCGAAACGTTGAAAGAACCTTCTTGTGAAATCACTTTGATAAGTATAAATAAAAATTCAATGCTTTTTACGTGCAAAATTCTGGTGAGTGCCCCTTGATACTGTCTCTCTATACGTTGACGTCTGGATTAACACTCTGGACCTCTTGGGAGTCACCCCAGTGGATGTTATACCGTTTATGTGCGAGTGCGACCACATTTGGAATTATATATATATATATATATATATATATATATATATATATATGTATATGTATATATATATATATATATATATATATATATACATATACACACACTGCTCAAAAAAATAAAGGGAACACTAAAATAACACATCCTAGATCTCAATGAATTAAATATTCTTATTAAATACTTTGTTCTTTACATAGTTGAATGTGCTGACAACAAAATCACACAAAAATGATCAATGGAAATCACATGTATTAACTAGTGATGAGCGGATTCGGTTTTACTCTGTTTTACTCGGTTCTCAAAACGGCATCTTATTGGCTATCCAAAACATGTGACATCCGTGAGCCAATAAGATGCCGTTTTGAGAACCGAGTAAAACCGAATCCGCTCATCACAAGTATTAACCCATGGAGGTCTGGATTTGGAGTCACACTCAAAATTAAAGTGGAAAAACACACTACATGCTGATCCAAATTTGATGTAATGTCCTAAAAACAAGTCAAAATGAGGCTCAGTAGTGTGTGGGGCCTCCACGTGCCTGTATGACCTCCCTACAACCCACACAAGTGGCTCAGGTAGTGCAGCTCATCCAGGATGGCACATCAATGCGAGCTGTGGCAAGAAGGTTTGCTGTGTCTGTCAGCGTAGTGTCCAAAGCATGGAGGCGCTACCAGGAGACAGACCAGTACATCAGGAGACGTGGAGGAGGTCATAGGAGGGCAACAACCCAGCAGCAGGACCGCTACCTCCGCCTTTGTGCAAGGAGGAACAGGAGGAGCACTGCCAGAGCCCTGCAAAATGACCTCCAGCAAGCCACAAATATGCATGTGTCTACTCAAATGATCAGAAACAGACTCCATGAGGGTGGTATGAGGGCCCGACGTCCACAGGTGGGGGTTGTGCTTACAGCCCAACACCGTGCAGGACGTTTAGCATTTGCCAGAGAACGCCAAGATTGGCAAATTCGCCACTGGCTCCCTGTGCTCTTCACAGATGAAAGCAGGTTCTCACTGAGCACATGTGACAGACGTGACAGAGTCTGGAGATGCCAAGGAGAACGTTCTGCTGCCTGCAACATCCTCCAGCATGACCGGTTTGGCAGTGGGTCAGTAATGGTGTGGGGTAGCATTTCTTTGGGGGGCCGCACAGCCCTCCCAAGTGCTCGCCAGAGGTAGCCTGACTGCCATTAGGTACCGAGATGAGATCCCCAGACCCCTTGTGAGACCATATGCTGGTGCGGTTGGCCTTGGGTTCCTCCTAATGCAAGGTAATGCTAGACCTCATGTGGCTGGAGTGTCAGAAGTTCCTGAAAGACGAATGCATTGATGCTATGGACTGGCCCGCCCGTTCCCCAGACCTGAATCCAATTGAGCACATCTGGGACATCATGTCTCGCTCTATCTACCACAGACTGTCCAGGAGTTGGCGGATGCTTTAGTCCAGGTCTGGGAGGAGATCCCACAGGAGACCATCCGCCACCTCATCAGGAGCATGCCCAGGCATTGTAGGGAGGTCATACAGGCACGTGGAGGCCACACACACTACTGAGCCTCAATTTGACTTGTTTTAAGGACATTAGATCAAAGTTGGATCAGCCTGTAGTGTGTTTTTCCACTTTCATTTTGAGGGTGACTGCAAATCCAGACCTCCATGGGTTAATAAATTTGATTTCCATTGCTAATTTTTGTGTGATTTTGTTGTCCGCACATTCAACTATGTAAAGAACAAAGTATTTAATAAGAATATTTCATTCATTCAGATCTAGGATGTGTTATTTTAGTGTTCCATTTATTTTTTTGAGCAGTGTATGTGTGTGTATATATATATATGAGTTATGATGAAAGCTGAGGTATCGTTCCTCCTTCTCATGTGCTGAGAGCTCTGTGTGAGAAAGTGCTTAGCCCTGACCAGATTGTTTCAAATCCTCATGAGGATTCTGATTGTTTATTTCTTTTCCCGCCGCGGACAGAATAAAGTGGGAGTCAGCCCTGTCACAAATACAGTGGATCGTATGCAGGAAGCTACGTTATATTCTAGTTATGTGTCCACGACTACGTTAGTTAGTACTGCCATTACATGCGCATGGGGGAGTAGTAGTATTCAAATATGGTCGGGTACCTTGTCATCCGATGTAGATAGCTTGGGGAGAGATGGGATACTCCTTATGTTGGGTCATATCAAGGACACTGCAGCATACTTTCATGCGACTGCAAAGGATATAGGACTCGTGTTCACGGGCCAATTCCATGGCGGTCTCGGCTAGGAGGGAGTTGTGGATTCACCAATGAAATGCTGATGCTGACTCCGAGAAGAAGCGGAGTCTCTTCCCTATGAAGGTGAAGCCTGGTTTGGTGACGGCCTAGTTAATTTGATCTCGACAGTTGCCGCTGGTAAGTCCGCCTTCTTGCCCTATGTTCCCTCACTACGGATGATGACACATCATTGTCTGATGCAGTCATTTCGGCCCAATAGATAGATTCCTCTTTCTTTGCAGATAGAGGAAGGAAAAAAGGGAAGAGGTCCGCAACCTCTTCAAGATCACAGGAGAAGAGATCATCCTCTGTTTTCTGCCACATCTACCGTATGACGCTGGGACTCTCTTGCGGGAACCCACACTGGTTGGGCCACGTTTAAAACTCTTCGGTCAGTCCTGGAACGGACCTGGACCCGGGAGTTTTTACGAGTAGTGTCCCAAGGGTACATACTGGAGTTTCCAGACGTTTCCCCTCACCAATTTTTCAAATTACCGATTCTCCTCCGGACGGGGAGGTAGTATACGACGCAATACAGAGGTGGTATCAGGATCAGATCATTGGCCTGGTTTCCCCTGTCACAGCAGGGAGAAGGCTTTTATTCAAGCCTCTTCGTGGTTCCGAAGCCAGACGGCTCGGTCAGACCAATCCTAAATCTGAAATCCATCCATTTCTACTTAAAGAAATTCAAATCCAAGATGGAATCTCTCAGGGCAGTGATTTCCAATCTGGAAAAATGAGTTTTTTCATGGTCTCAGTAGACATAACGGAGGCCTAATTACATTTTTCTCCTCATTAGGCTTACCTGAGGTTTGCAAATCAGGGTTGTCATTACCAATTTGCCGTTTGGTCTGTCCACTGCTCCAAGGATTTTCACCAGGGTGATGGCGGTAATGACTGTTCTCCGTTGCTAGTAAGGAGTCACAATTTTCCCGTACTGGGACGGTATCCTGATAACGGCGAGGTCAAGGAACCAGTTGGTGCAAAACATTGCACTCTCCCTGACTGTTCTTCAACAACAGGGTTGGCTCCTGAACTTGCCGGAATCACTGTTGGTCCCAACGACGCGGTTGTCGGTTTTGGGAATAATACTAGACACAGAACTACAGAGAGTTTTTTCTTCCAGGGGAAAAGGCTCTGGAGATCCAGAGTCTGGTCAAACAAATTCCGAGACCAGCAAGAGTGTCAATTCATCAATACATTCGGTTGCTGGAAAAGATGGTTGCGGCCTATGAGGCCACTCAGTTTGGCAGGTTCCATGCCAGGGTGTTCCAGTGAGGCCTGTTGGACAAGTGGTCCGGTTCCCACCTACACATACGCCGGAGGATAATCCTGTCTTCCAAGACCAGAATCTCACTCCTGTGGTGGCTGCACAGTTCTCACCTCCTAGAGGGGTTCAGGTTCGAGATCCAGGACTGGATCCTAGCAACCACGGATGCAAGCCTCTGAGGCGGGGGGGGGGGGCTGTCGGCGATGTTTGTTCCAAGAGTGGACAACCTGAGAAGCAGACTTCCTCAGCAGACACAATCTCCATCCAGGAGAGGGGAGACCTCCTCCAAGTAGTCTTCGAAAAAAGGTGACATGTCGTTGGGATTTCCTCAAGTAGGAATGATGGTATCTCGTCTCAGCAAGAAGCTTCAGAGTTCCAGGTCAAGGGGACCCTCAAACAGGAACAGTGAATGCACTGGTGACACCGTGGGTGTTTTCAGTCGGTATATGTATTCCCTACAGGTTCTCTCGTTCCAAAAGTTCTGGTATCATAAAAAGGAAATTTGAGCGAGCCTCATGGTCCCAGACTGGCCAAGAAGAGCTTGGTATCCAGATCTCAGGAATTACTCATAGGAGATCCCTGGCGTTTTCCTTTGCGCGAGGACCTGTTGCGGCAGGGGCCATGCGTGTATTAGGTCTTACCGCGGCTATGACGACATGGTGGTTGACCGCAAAATCCTAGTCCATAAGGGTATTCCCACGGAATTAGTTCTCCACACTTAATCGGGCTAGGAAAGGGGTAACGTCTAAACATTACTACCGTATTTGGAGAAAATAAGTTTCTTGGTGTGAATCCAAGAAGACTCCTACGGCAGAGTTTTCAGCTAGGACGTTTTCTCAATTTTCTACAAGCAGGTGTGGATGCAGGCCTAAACTTGGGCTCAATTAAAATCGGCCTTAGCGGGTTTCTTTTAGCATAAATTGGACTCCCTTCCAAAAGTTCAGACTGTCGTGAAGGGCGTGTTGCACATCCAACCTCTATTTGTGCCCCAGTGGCACTATGGGATCTTAATGGGGTGTTACAGTTCCTTCAGTCACATTGGTTTGAATCTTTAAGTTAGGAGCAGTGAATTTCCTCACTTGGAAAGTGGTCGTCAGGTTGGCCTTGACATATGCGGCCTGGTCTCACAAGAGACCTTATTTTATCTTCCATGAAGATAAAGCAGAGTTGGAAACTCGTCAACAATTTCTACCGAAGGTGGTTTCTTCTTTCCACATGTACCAACCTATGGTGGTGCCTGTGACTACCGACGCCTTCGCTGAGTCGAAGTCTCTGCATGTGGTCAGAGTTTTGAAAATGTATGTTGCCAGGACGGCTCTGTTTGTCCTGTTGGCTCCCAACAAGATTGGGTGTCCTGCTTCCAAGCAGACCGTTGCGCGCTGGATCTGTGGTACGATTCCGCATGCTCTTCTCACGGCAGGATTGTCGTTACCGAAATAGGTGGGGGCCCATTCTACTAGAAAGGTGGGCTCGTCCGGGGCGGTTGACCGGGGAGTCTCGGCATTGCATCTTTGCCGAGCAGCCTTTTAGCAAAAAATTTGGCTAAGTAATACAGTTTAATACCTTGGCCGAGGTTGACCTCAAGTTTGGTCATTCGGTACTGCAGAGTCGTCCGCACTCTCCCGCCCATTCTAGAGCTTTGGTATAACCCCATGGTTCTTGATATGACCCCAGCATCCTCTAGGACGTATGAGAAAATAGGATTTTAATACCTACCGGTAAATCCTTTTCTCTTAGTCCGTAGAGGATGCTGGGCGCCCGTCCCAGTGCGTACTATATCTGCATTGATTATTTGAGGTTACACACACTTTGTGTTACGTTTCTTGTCAGCCAGGTGCTGCAATTGTTCATGCCGTTGGCTTGTATTCTGTGGAATGCCACATTGTGCGGCATGCTTGAGGTGTGAGCTGGTAAGATGCTCACCGTGGTTTAACAATAATTCCTTTCCTCGAAATGTCCGTCTCCCTGGGCACAGTTCCTATAACTGGAGTCTGGAGGAGGGGCATAGAGGGAGGAGCCAGTTGACACCCATTCAAAGTCTTATAGTGAGCCGATGTCTCCTGCGGATCCCGTCTATACCCCATGGTTCTTGATGTGACCCCAGCATCCTCTACGGACTAAGAGAAAAGGATTTACCGGTAGGTATTAAAATCCTATTATGATCTGCTACCTGCTTTGGCATTGAAGAAATAAATATTTTATTAAAATGGTTGAAACTTATTGACTGATAACAGACATTTTCCTTTCATGAAACCTGTGCTATGTTACTGCGATAATGACTCCATGCTGTCATCATACAGTACTCTGCAAAAATGACTCCATGCTGCCATCACACGCTACACTGCAATAATGACTCCATGCTACACTGCAATAATGACTCCATGCTGCCTTCATACGCTACACTGCAATAATGACTCCATGCTGCCATCACACACTACACTGCAATAATTAGTTTATGGTACCATCATGTACTACACTGCAATTACTCCATGCTGCCATCACACACAACACTACAATAATGACTCCATCCTGCTATTGCACACTACACTGCGATAAGGACTCCATGCTGTCATCACACGCTACACTGCAATAATGACTCCATGCTGTCATCATACATTACACTGCAAAAATGACTCCATGCTGCCATCGCACACTACACTGCAATAATGACTCCATGCTGCCTTCATACGCTACACTGCAATAATGACTCCATGCTGCCATCACACACTACACTGCAATAATTAGTTTATGGTACCATGATGTACTACACTGCAATTACTCCATGCTGCCATCACACACAACACTACAATAATGACTCCATCCTGCTATTGCACACTTCACTGCGATAAGGACTCCATGCTGTCATCACACGCTACACTGCAATAATGACTCCATGCTGCCATCGCACACTACACTGCAATAATGACTCCATGCTGCCATCGCACACTACATTGCGATAAGGACTCCATGTTGCTATCGCACACTACACTACAATGACGACTCCATACTACCATCATATACAACACTTAAATTACTCCATGCTGCCATCACACGCTACACTGCAATAATAAAAACATTCTTCCATCATACGCTACATGGCAATAATGACTCCATGCTGATATCGCACACTAAACTGCGATAATGACTCCATGCCGCCATCACACAATACACTGCAATAATGACTCCATGTTACACTGCGATAATGACTCCATGCTGCCTTCATACACTACGCTGCAGTAATGACTCCATGCTGCTATTACACTTTACGCTGCAATAATGACTCCATGCTACCATCATATACTACACTGCATTACTCCATGCTGCCATCACATGCTGCACTGCAATAATGACAACATTCTGCCATCACACACTACACTACAATAATGACTTCATGCTGCTATCGCACACTACACCGCAATAAGGACTCCATGCTACCATCATACGCTACACTGCAACAATCACTCCATGCTGCTATCACACACTGTACTGCAATGACGACTCCATGCTACCATCATATACAACACTGCAATGACTCCGTGCTGCCATCCCACACTACACTGCAGTAATGACTCCATGCTGCCATCACACGCTACACTGCAATAATTTCTTCATGCTGCCATCACACACTACACTGCGATAATGACCCCATGCTGCCATTGCACGTTACACTGCGATAATGATTCCATGCTGCCATTATACACTACGCTGCAGTAATGACTCCATGCTAGAGATGAGCGCCTGAAATTTTTCGGGTTTTGGTTTTGGGTTCGGTTCCGCGGCCGTGTTTTGGGTTCGACCGCGTTTTGGCAAAACCTCACCGAATTTTTTTTGTCGGATTCGGGTGTGTTTTGGATTCGGGTGTTTTTTTAAAAAAACACTAAAAAACAGCTTAAATCATAGAATTTGGGGGTCATTTTGATCCCATATTATTATTAACCTCAAAAACCATAATTTCCACTCATTTTCAATCTATTCTGAAAACCTCACACCTCACAATATTATTTTTAGTCCTAAAATTTGCACCAAGGTCGCTGGATGACTAAGCTAAGCGACACTAGTGGCCGACACAAACACCTGGCCCATTTAGGAGTGGCACTGCAGTGTCACGCAGGATGTCCCTTCCAAAAAACCCTCCCCAATCAGCACATGACGCAAAGAAAAAAAGAGGCGCAATGAGGTAGCTGACTGTGTGAGTAAGATTAGCGACCCTAGTGGCCGACACAAACACCGGGCCCATTTAGGAGTGGCACTGCAGTGTCACGCAGGATGTCCCTTCCAAAAAACCCTCCCCAATCAGCACATGACGCAAAGAAAAAAAGAGGCGCAATGAGGTAGCTGACTGTGTGAGTAAGATTAGCGACCCTAGTGGCCGACACAAACACCGGGCCCATTTAGGAGTGGCACTGCAGTGTCACGCAGGATGTCCCTTCCAAAAAACCCTCCCCAATCAGCACATGACGCAAAGAAAAAAAGAGGCGCAATGAGGTAGCTGACTGTGTGAGTAAGATTAGCGACCCTAGTGGCCGACACAAACACCGGGCCCATTTAGGAGTGGCACTGCAGTGTCACGCAGGATGTCCCTTCCAAAAAACCCTCCCCAAACAGCACATGACGCAAAGAAAAATAAAAGAAAAAAGAGGTGCAAGATGGAATTGTCCTTGGGCCCTCCCACCCACCCTTATGTTGTATAAACAAAACAGGACATGCACACTTTAACCAACCCACCATTTCAGTGACAGGGTCTGCCACACGACTGTGACTGATATGACGGGTTGGTTTGGACCCCCCCCAAAAAAGAAGCAATTAATCTCTCCTTGCACAAACTGGCTCTACAGAGGCAAGATGTCCACCTCATCATCACCCTCCGATATATCACCGTGTACATCCCCCTCCTCACAGATTATCAATTCGTCCCCACTGGAATCCACCATCTCAGCTCCCTGTGTACTTTGTGGAGGCAATTGCTGCTGGTCAATGTCTCCGCGGAGGAATTGATTATAATTCATTTTAATGAACATCATCTTCTCCACATTTTCTGGATGTAACCTCGTACGCCGATTGCTGACAAGGTGAGCGGCGGCACTAAACACTCTTTCGGAGTACACACTTGTGGGAGGGCAACTTAGGTAGAATAAAGCCAGTTTGTGCAATGGCCTCCAAATTGCCTCTTTTTCCTGCCAGTATAAGTATGGACTGTGTGACGTGCCTACTTGGATGCGGTCACTCATATAATCCTCCACCATTCTTTCAATGGTGAGAGAATCATATGCAGTGACAGTAGACGACATGTCCGTAATCGTTGTCAGGTCCTTCAGTCCGGACCAGATGTCAGCATCAGCAGTCGCTCCAGACTGCCCTGCATCACCGCCAGCGGGTGGGCTCGGAATTCTGAGCCTTTTCCTCGCACCCCCAGTTGCGGGAGAATGTGAAGGAGGAGATGTTGACAGGTCGCGTTCCGCTTGACTTGACAATTTTCTCACCAGCAGGTCTTTCAACCCCAGCAGACTTGTGTCTGCCGGAAAGAGAGATCCAAGGTAGGCTTTAAATCTAGGATCGAGCACGGTGGCCAAAATGTAGTGCTCTGATTTCAACAGATTGACCACCCGTGAATCCTTGTTAAGCGAATTAAGGGCTCCATCCACAAGTCCCACATGCCTAGCGGAATCGCTCCGTGTTAGCTCCTCCTTCAATGTCTCCAGCTTCTTCTGCAAAAGCCTGATGAGGGGAATGACCTGACTCAGGCTGGCAGTGTCTGAACTGACTTCACGTGTGGCAAGTTCAAAGGGCATCAGAACCTTGCACAACGTTGAAATCATTCTCCACTGCGCTTGAGACAGGTGCATTCCACCTCCTATATCGTGCTCAATTGTATAGGCTTGAATGGCCTTTTGCTGCTCCTCCAACCTCTGAAGCATATAGAGGGTTGAATTCCACCTCGTTACCACTTCTTGCTTCAGATGATGGCAGGGCAGGTTCAGAGTTTTTGGTGGTGCTCCAGTCTTCTGTACGTGGTGCCTGTACGCCGAAAGTGTCCCGCAATTTTTCTGGCCACCGACAGCATCTCTTGCACGCCCCTGTCGTTTTTTAAATAATTCTGCACCACCAAATTCAAGGTATGTGCAAAACATGGGACGTGCTGGAATTTGCCCATATTTAATGCACACACAATATTGCTGGCGTTGTCCGATGCCACAAATCCACAGGAGAGTCCAATTGGGGTAAGCCATTCCGCGATGATCTTCCTCAGTTGCCGTAAGAGGTTTTCAGCTGTGTGCGTATTCTGGAAACCGGTGATACAAAGCGTAGCCTGCCTAGGAAAGAGTTGGCGTTTGCGAGATGCTGCTACTGGTGCCGCCGCTGCTGTTCTTGCGGCGGGAGTCCATACATCTACCCAGTGGGCTGTCACAGTCATATAGTCCTGACCCTGCCCTGCTCCACTTGTCCACATGTCCGTGGTTAAGTGGACATTGGGTACAACTGCATTTTTTAGGACACTGGTGAGTCTTTTTCTGACGTCCGTGTACATTCTCGGTAGCGCCTGCCTAGAGAAGTGGAACCTAGATGGTATTTGGTAACGGGGGCACACTGCCTCAATAAATTGTCTAGTTCCCTGTGAACTAACGGCGGATACCGGACGCAC
The DNA here is from genome assembly GCF_028390025.1 of Pseudophryne corroboree. Lineage (NCBI taxonomy): Eukaryota > Metazoa > Chordata > Amphibia > Anura > Myobatrachidae > Pseudophryne > Pseudophryne corroboree. The sequence continues at coordinate 605,353,975 of NC_086446.1, forward strand.
GTCTAACACCAACATAGTTGTCAAGGCCTCAGTTATCCGCTTTGCAGCAGGATGACTGCTGTGATATTTCATCTTCCTCGCAAAGGACTGTTGAACAGTCAATTGCTTACTGGAAGTAGTACAAGTGGGCTTACGACTTCCCCTCTGGGATGACCATCGACTCCCAGCAGCAACAACAGCAGCGCCAGCAGCAGTAGGCGTTACACGCAAGGATGCATCGGAGGAATCCCAGGCAGGAGAGGACTCGTCAGAATTGCCAGTGACATTGCCTGCAGGACTATTGGCATTCCTGGGGAAGGAGGAAATTGACACTGAGGGAGTTGGTGGGGTGGTTTGCGTGAGCTTGGTTACAAGAGGAAGGGATTTACTGGTCAGTGGACTGCTTCCGCTGTCACCCAAAGTTTTTGAACTTGTCACTGACTTATTATGAATGCGCTGCAGGTGACGTATAAGGGAGGATGTTCCGAGGTGGTTAACGTCCTTACCCCTACTTATTACAGCTTGACAAAGGGAACACACGGCTTGACACCTGTTGTCCGCATTTCTGTTGAAATAGTTCCACACCGAAGAGCTGATTTTTTTGGTATTTTCACCAGGCATGTCAACGGCCATATTCCTCCCACGGACAACAGGTGTCTCCCCGGGTGCCTGACTTAAACAAACCACCTCACCATCAGAATCCTCCTGGTCAATTTCCTCCCCAGCGCCAGCAACACCCATATCCTCCTCATCCTGGTGTACTTCAACACTGACATCTTCAATCTGACTATCAGGAACTGGACTGCGGGTGCTCCTTCCAGCACTTGCAGGGGGCGTGCAAATGGTGGAAGGCGCATGCTCTTCACGTCCAGTGTTGGGAAGGTCAGGCATCGCAACCGACACAATTGGACTCTCCTTGTGGATTTGGGATTTCGAAGAACGCACAGTTCTTTGCGGTGCTACTGCTTTTGCCAGCTTGAGTCTTTTCATTTTTCTAGCGAGAGGCTGAGTGCCTCCATCCTCATGTGAAGCTGAACCACTAGCCATGAACATAGGCCAGGGCCTCAGCCGTTCCTTGCCACTCCGTGTGGTAAATGGCATATTGGCAAGTTTACGCTTCTCCTCCGACAATTTTATTTTAGGTTTTGGAGTCCTTTTTTTACTGATATTTGGTGTTTTGGATTTGACATGCTCTGTACTATGACATTGGGCATCGGCCTTGGCAGACGACGTTGCTGGCATTTCATCGTCTCGGCCATGACTAGTGGCAGCAGCTTCAGCACGAGGTGGAAGTGGATCTTGATCTTTCCCTAATTTTGGAACCTCAACATTTTTGTTCTCCATATTTTAATAGGCACAACTAAAAGGCACCTCAGGTAAACAATGGAGATGGATGGATACTAGTATACAATTATGGACGGACTGCCGAGTGCCGACACAGAGGTAGCTACAGCCGTGAACTACCGTACTGTGTCTGCTGCTAATATAGACTGGTTGATAAAGAGATGTCGTAGTATGTATGTATGAAGAAGAAAGAAAAAAAAACCACGGTTAGGTGGTATACAATTATGGACGGACTGCCGAGTGCCGACACAGAGGTAGCCACAGCCGTGAACTACCGTACTGTACTGTGTCTGCTGCTAATATAGACTGGTTGATAAAGAGATGTAGTAGTATGTATGTATGAAGAAGAAAGAAAAAAAAACCACGGGTAGGTGGTATACAATTATGGACGGACTGCCGAGTGCCGACACAGAGGTAGCCACAGCCGTGAACTACCGTACTGTACTGTGTCTGCTGCTAATATAGACTGGTTGATAAAGAGATGTAGTAGTATGTATGTATAAAGAAGAAAGAAAAAAAAACCACGGGTAGGTGGTATACAATTATGGACGGACTGCCGAGTGCCGACACAGAGGTAGCCACAGCCGTGAACTACCGTACTGTACTGTGTCTGCTGCTAATATAGACTGGTTGATAAAGAGATGTCGTAGTATGTATGTATGAAGAAGAAAGAAAAAAAAAACCACGGTTAGGTGGTATACAATTATGGACGGACTGCCGAGTGCCGACACAGAGGTAGCCACAGCCGTGAACTACCGTACTGTACTGTGTCTGCTGCTAATATAGACTGGTTGATAAAGAGATGTCGTAGTATGTATGTATAAAGAAGAAAGAAAAAAAAACCACGGTTAGGTGGTATACAATTATGGACGGACTGCCGAGTGCCGACACAGAGGTAGCCACAGCCGTGAACTACCGTACTGTACTGTGTCTGCTGCTAATATAGACTGGTTGATAAAGAGATGTCGTAGTATGTATGTATGTATGAAGAAGAAAGAAAAAAAAAACCACGGTTAGGTGGTATACAATTATGGACGGACTGCCGAGTGCCGACACAGAGGTAGCCACTGCCGTGAACTACCGTACTGTACTGTGTCTGCTGCTGCTAATATAGACTGGTTGATAAAGAGATGTCGTAGTATGTATGTATAAAGAAGAAAGAAAAAAAAACCACGGTTAGGTGGTATACAATTATGGACGGACTGCCGAGTGCCGACACAGAGGTAGCCACAGCCGTGAACTACCGTACTGTACTGTGTCTGCTGCTAATATAGACTGGTTGATAAAGAGATGTAGTAGTATGTATGTATAAAGAAGAAAGAAAAAAAAACCACGGGTAGGTGGTATACAATTATGGATGGACTGCCGAGTGCCGACACAGAGGTAGCTACAGCCGTGAACTACCGTACTGTGTCTGCTGCGACTGGATGATAAATAATGATATAAAAAATATGTATATATCACTACTGCAGCCGGACAGGTATATATATTATATAATGACGGACCTGCTGGACACTGTCTGTCAGCAGAATGAGTTTTTTATAGAATTAAAAAAAAAACTCCACACAAGTGAAGTCACACGACGAGTGTTTAACTTTTTCAGGCAATCGCAATATAGTATACTACTAACTATACTGGTGGTCAGTGTGGTCAGGTCACTGGTCAGTCACACTGGCAGTGGCACTCCTGCAGCAAAAGTGTGCACTGTTTAATTTTAATATAATATGTACTCCTGGCTCCTGCTATAACCTATAACTGGCACTGCAGTGCTCCCCAGTCTCCCCCACAATTATAAGCTGTGTGAGCTGAGCACAGTCAGATATATAATATATACATAGATGATGCAGCACACTGGGCTGAGCAGTGCACACAGATATGGTATGTGACTGTCTTGTACTCCTGGCTCCTGCTATAACCTATAACTGGCACTGCAGTGCTCCCCAGTCTCCCCCACAATTATAAGCTGTGTGAGCTGAGCACAGTCAGATATATAATATATACATAGATGATGCAGGCATGCAGCACACTGGGCTGAGCAGTGCACACAGATATGGTATGTGACTGAGTCACTGTGTGTACCGTTTTTTTCAGGCAGAGAACGGATATATTAAATAAAACAACTGCACTGCTGGTGGTCACTGTGGTCAGTCACTAAACTCTGCACTCTCTTCTACAGTATCAGCCTCAGGTCAATCTCTCTCTCTCTCTCTCTCCTAATCTAAATGGAGAGGACGCCAGCCACGTCCTCTCCCTATCAATCTCAATGCACGTGTGAAAATGGCGGCGACGCGCGGCTCCTTATATAGAATCCGAGTCTCGCGAGAATCCGACAGCGTCATGATGACGTTCGGGCGCGCTCGGGTTAACCAAGCAAGGCGGGAAGATCCGAGTCGCTCGGACCCGTGAAAAAAAACATGAAGTTCGTGCGGGTTCGGATTCAGAGAAACCGAACCCGCTCATCTCTACTCCATGCTGCCATCACACACACTACGCTGCAATAATGACTCCATGCTGCCATCACACACACTACGCTGCAATAATTACTCCATGCTGCCATCACACACTGCACTGTGATAATGACTCCATGCTGCCATCACACATTACACTACGGTAATAACTCCATGCTACTATCATATACTACACTGCACTAATGACTCCATGCTGCCATCACACACTACACTGCAGTAATGACTCCATGCTGCCATCACCCACTACACTGCAATAATGACCCCATGCTGCCATCACCCACTACACTGCAATAATGACCCCATGCTGCCATAACACACTACACTGCAATAATGACTCCATGCTGCCATTACACACTACACTGCAATAATGACTCCATGCTGCCATTATACACTACACTGCAATAAAGACTCCATGCTGCCATCACACACTACAGTACAGTAATGACTCGATGTTGCCATTATACACTACACTGCAATAAAGACTCCATGCTGCCATCGCACACTACAGTACAGTAATGACTCCATGCTGCCATTATACACTACACTGCAATAAAGACTCCATGCTGCCATCACACACTACACTGCAGTAATGACTCCATGCTGCCATCACCCACTACACTGCAATAATGACCCCATGCTGCCATAACACACTACACTGCAATAATGACTCCATGCTGCCATTACACACTACACTGCAATAATGATTCCATGCTGCCATTATACACTACACTGCAATAAAGACTTCATGCTGCCATCACACACTACAGTACAGTAATGACTCCATGCTGCCATTATACACTACACTGCAATAATGACTCCATGCTGCCATCACACTCTACACTGCAATAATGACCCCATGCTGCCATCACACTCTACACTGCAATAATGACCCCATGCTGCCATCACACACTACTCCACAATAATGATCCCATGCTGCCATCTCACACTACAATAATGACTCCATGCTGCCATCATACATTACGCTGCAGTAATGACTCCATGCTGCCATCACACGCTACACTGCGATAGTGACTCCATGCTGCCACCACACGCTACACTGCGATAGTGACTCCATGCTGCCACCACACGCTACACTGCGATAGTGACTCCATGCTGCCACCACACGCTACACTGCGATAGTGACTCCATGCTGCCATCATACACTATGCTGCAGTAATGACGCCATGCTACCATCATACACTACGCTGCAGTAATGACTCCATGCTGCCATCACACACTACACTGCAATAATGACTCCATGCTGCCATCACACACTACACTGCAATAATGGCCCCATGCTGCCATCACACACTACACTGCAGTAATGACTCCATGCTGCCATCACACGCTACACTGCAATAATGACCCCATGCTGCCATCACACACTACTCCACAATAATGATCCCATGCTGCCATCTCACACTACACTGCAGTAATGACTCCATGCTGCCATCACACACTACACTGCAGTAATGACTACATGCTGCCATCACACGCTACACAGCGATAATGACTCCATGCTGCCATCACACACTACTCCACAATAATGATCCCATGCTGCCATCTCACACTACAATAATGACTCCATGCTGCCATCATACATTACGCTGCAGTAATGACTCCATGCTGCCATCACACGCTACACTGCGATAGTGACTCCATGCTGCCATCACACGCTACACTGCGATAGTGACTCCATGCTGCCATCACACGCTACACTGCGATAGTGACTCCATGCTGCCATCATACACTATGCTGCAGTAATGACGCCATGCTACCATCATACACTACGCTGCAGTAATGACTCCATGCTGCCATCACACACTACACTGCAATAATGACTCAATGCTGCCATCACACGCTACACTGCAATAATGACTCCATGCTGCCATCACACGCTACACTGCGATAGTGACTCCATGCTGCCATCATACACTATGCTGCAGTAATGACTCCATGCTGCCATCACACACTACAGTAATGACTCCATGCTGCCATCTCACACTACAATATTGACTCCATGCTGCCATCATACACTAGGCTGCAGTAATGACTTCATGCTGCCATCACGCATTACACTGCAGTAATGACTTAATGCTGCCATTACACACTACGCTGCACTAATTTCTCCATGCTGCCATCGCACACTACACTGCAGTAATGACTCCATGGTGTCATCACACAATGCAGTGCAATAATGACTTTTCTCTGACGTCCTAGTGGATGCTGGGGACTCCGTAAGGACCATGGGGAATAGCGGGCTCCGCAGGAGACTTGGCACTCTAAAGAAAGATTTAGTACTATCTGGTGTGCACTGGCTCCTCCCTCTATGCCCCTCCTCCAGACCTCAGTTAGAATCTGTGCCCGGACAGAGCTGGGTGCTTTTAGTGAGCTCTCCTGAGCTTGCTAATAAGAAAGTATTTTAGTTAGGTTTTTTATTTTCAGAGAGCTTCTGCTGGCAACAGACTCTCTGCTACGAGGGAATGAGGGGAGAGAAGCAAACCGACTAACTGCGGGTAGGTTGCGCTTCTTAGGCTACTGGACACCATTAGCTCCAGAGGGATCGAACTGGACACCATTAGCTCCAGAGGGATCGACCTTGTCGTCCGTTCCCGGAGCCGCGCCGCCGTCCCCCTCGCAGAGCCAGAAGACAGAAGCCGGCAGAAGCGGAGAAGACAACGAAATCGGCGGCAGAAGACTCCTGTCTTCACATGAGGTAGCGCACAGCACTGCAGCTGTGCGCCATTGCGCCCACACTAACCCACACACTCTGGTCACTATAGGGTGCAGGGCGCAGGGGGCGCCCTGGGCAGCAATTGTTACCTCCTGGCGAATGCTGCATATAGACAGAGCCCCCGCCATTTATTTTACAAGAAATCGCGGGACAGAAGCCCGCCGCTGAGGGGGCGGGGCCTTCTTCCTCAGCACTCACCAGCGCCATTTTCCTTCCACAGCTCCGCTGAGAGGAAGCTCCCCAGGCTCTCCCCTGCAGAATCACGGTAGAAGGGTAAAAAAGAGAGGGGGGGCACATAAATGTAGGCGCATTAATCATAATACAGCAGCTACTGGGTAAACACTAAATTACTGTGTAATCCCTGAGTTATATAGCGCTGGGGTGTGTGCTGGCAGACTCTCTGTCTCTCCAAAAGGCCTTGTGGGGGTCCTGTCCTCATTTAGAGCTTCCCCTGTGTGTGTGGTGTGTCGGTACGCGTGTGTCGACATGTTTGACGAAGAGGGCTATGTGGAGGCAGAGCAAGTGCAGTTGACTGACGTGTCGCCGCCGACGGTGCCGACACCTGATTGGATGGATATGTGGAAGGTGTTAAATGATAATGTAAACTCCTTACATAAAAGGTTGGATAAAGCTGATACCTCGGGCCAGTCAGGGTCTCAACCCATGCCTGATCCTACAGCGCAGAGGCCCTCAGGGTCTCAAAAGCGCCCACTATCCATAATGGTTGACACAGATGTCGACACGGATTCTGACTCCAGTGTCGACGACGATGATGCAAAATTGCAACCAAAAATGACAAAAGCTATACGTTACATGATTATAGCGATGAAGGATGTTTTACACATATCAGAGGTAAACCCTGTCCCTGACAAGAGGGTTTATATGTATGGGGAGAAAAAGCAAGAGGTGACTTTTCCCCCTTCACATGAGTTAAATGAGTTATGTGAAAGAGCGTGGGATTCCCCAGATAAGAAAGTCCTGATTTCCAAAAGGTTACTTATGGCATACCCTTTCCCGCCAGAGGACAGGGTGCGCTGGGAATCCTCCCCTAGGGTAGATAAAGCTCTGACACGCTTATCTAAGAAGGTGGCCCTGCCGTCGCAGGATACGGCCGCCCTAAAGGATCCTGCAGATAGAAAGCAGGAAAGTATCCTGAAATCTGTTTATACACATTCAGGGACTCTACTGAGGCCGGCAATTGCGTCTGCGTGGATGTGTAGTGCTGTAGCAGCGTGGACAGATAATCTGTCTGAGGAAATGGATACCTTAGACAGGGATACCATTATGCTGACCCTGGGGCATATAAAAGACACTGTCCTATATATGAGGGATGCCCAGAGGGACATTTGCCTACTGGGCTCTAGAATTAATGCAATGTCAATTTCTGCCAGGAGGGTCCTGTGGACTCTGCAGTGGACAGGTGATGCCGACTCCAAAAAACACATGGAGGTGTTACCTTACAAGGGTGAGGAATTGTTTGGGGACGGTCTCTCGGACCTGGTTTCCACAGCTACTGCTGGGAAGTCAAACTTTTTGCCATATATTCCCTCACAACCGAAGAAAGCACCGTATTACCAAATGCAGTCCTTTCGCGCACAAAGAAGCAAGAAGGTCAGAGGTGCTTCCTTTCTTGCTAGAGGCAGGGGCAGAGGAAAAAAGCTGCACCTTACAGCTAGTTCCCAGGAACAGAAGTCCTCCCCGGCTTCCACTAAATCCACCGCATGACGCTGGGGCTCCACGGGGGGAGCCAGGGGCGGTGGGGGCGCGTCTCCGAAATTTCAGCCACCAGTGGGTTCACTTACAGGTGGATCCCTGGGCTATACAGATTGTGTCTCAGGGATACAAGCTGGAATTCGAGGTGATGCCCCCTCAACGTTACCTAAAATCGGCCCTGCCAGCTTCCCCCATAGAAAGGGAAGTAGTGGTAGCGGCAATTCACAAGCTATTTCTCCAGCAGGTGGTGGTAAAGGTTCCACTTCTTCAACAGGGGAAGGGATACTATTCCACAATGTTTGTGGTACCGAAACCGGACGGTTCGGTCAGACCTATATTAAATTTAAAGTCCCTGAACATTTATCTGAAAAGATTCAAGTTCAAAATGGAATCGCTCAGAGTGGTCATTGCAAGCCTGGAAGAGGGGGATTTTATGGTGTCTCTGGACATCAAGGATGCTTACTTGCATGTCCCCATTTATCCGCCTCATCAGGAGTACCTCAGATTTGTGGTACAGGACTGTCATTACAATTCCAGACGTTGCCGTTTGGGCTCTCCACGGCACCGAGAATATTTACCAAGGTAATGGCAGAAATGATGGTGAGCCTGAGAAAGCAAGGAGTCACAGTTATCTCATACTTGGACGATCTCCTCATAAAGGCGAGGTCGAGGGAGCAGTTGCTGATCAGCGTAGCGCACTCACAGGAAGTGTTGCAACAGCATGGCTGGATTCTGAATATCCCAAAGTCGCAGCTGATTCCTACGACGCGTCTGCCCTTTCTGGGCGTGATTCTGGACACAGACCAGAAGAAGGTGTTTCTCCCGACGGAGAAGGCTCAAGAGCTTGTGACTCTGGTCAGAGACCTCTTAAAACCGAAACAGGTGTCGGTGCATCACTGCACGCGAGTCCTGGGAAAGATGGTGGCATCGTATGAAGCCATTCCCTTCGGCAGGTTCCATGCGAAGATCTTTCAATGGGATCTGTTGGACAAATGGTCCGGATCGCATCTTCAGATGCATCGGCTGATCACCCTGTCCCCCAGGGCCAGGGTGTCTCTTCTGTGGTGGCTACAGAGTGCTCACCTTCTCGAGGGCCGCAGATTCGGCATACAGGACTGGGTCCTGGTGACTACGGATGCGAGCCTCCGAGGGTGGGGGGCAGTCACTCAGGGAAGAAACTTCCAAGGGTTGTGGTCAAGTCAGGAAACTTGTCTGCACATAAATATCCTGGAACTAAGGGCCATATTCAACGCCCTGAGTCAAGTGGAGCCCTTGCTTCGCAACCAACCGGTGCTGATTCAGTCAGACAACATCACCGCGGTGGCTCATGTAAACCGCCAGGGCGGCACAAGAAGCATAGTCGCGATGGCGGAGGCCACCAGGATTCTTCGGTGGGCGGAGAATCACGTACAAGCACTGTCAGCAGTGTTCATTCCGGGCGTGGACAACTGGGAAGCAGACTTCCTCAGCAGGCATGACCTTCACCCGGGAGAGTGGGGACTTCATCACGAAGTCTTCATTCAGATTACAAATCGATGGGAACTCCCACAGGTAGACATGATGGCGTCCCGTCTCAACAAAAAGCTGCAACGGTATTGCGCCAGGTCAAGAGACCCTCAGGCGATAGCTGTGGACGCCCTGGTAACACCGTGGGTGTTCCAGTCGGTCTTTGTGTTCCCTCCTCTTCCTCTCATACCCAAGATACTGAGAATCATAAGAAGAAGAGGAGTGAGAACAATACTCATTGTTCCGGATTGGCCAAGAAGACCTTGGTACCCGGAATTGCAAGAAATGCTCACAGAGGACCCATGGCCTCTGCCTCTCAGACAGGACCTGTTGCAACAGGGGCCCTGCCTGTTCCAAGACTTACCGCGGCTGCGTTTGACGGCATGGCGGTTGAACGCCGGATCCTAGCGGAAAAAGGCATTCCGGAGGAAGTTATTCCTACGCTGATAAAGGCTAGGAAGGACGTGACAGCAAAGCATTATCACCGCATATGGCGAAAATATGTTGCTTGGTGTGAGGCCAGGAAGGCCCCTACAGAGGAATTCCAACTGGGCAGATTTCTGCACTTTCTACAGTCTGGAGTGACTATGGGCTTGAAGTTGGGATCCATAAAGGTCCAGATTTCGGCCCTATCCATTTTCTTTCAAAAGGAACTGGCGTCTCTTCCTGAAGTTCAGACGTTTGTTAAGGGAGTGCTGCATATTCAGCCCCCTTTTGTGCCACCAGTGGCACCTTGGGATCTCATCGTGGTGTTGGGTTTCCTAAAATCCCACTGGTTTGAACCACTTAAGACCGTGGAGCTAAAGTATCTCACGTGGAAGGTGGTCATGCTATTGGCATTAGCATCGGCTAGGCGTGTGTCAGAATTGGCGGCTTTGTCATGTAAAAGCCCCTATCTGGTTTTCCATATGGACAGGGCAGAATTACGTACTCGTCCGCAATACCTGCCGAAGGTGGTGTCATCTTTTAATTTGAACCAACCTATTGTGGTGCCTGCGGCTACTCGTGACTTGGAGGATTCCAAGTTACTAGATGTAGTCAGGGCTTTGAAGATTTATGTAGCCAGAACGGCTGGAGTCAGGAAAACTGACTCGCTGTTTATCCTGTATGCATCCAACAAGCTGGGTGCTCCTGCTTCAAAGCAAACTATTGCTCGCTGGATCTGTAACACGATTCAGCAGGCTCATTCTGCGGCTGGATTGCCGCATCCAAAATCTGTAAAAGCCCATTCCACAAGGAAGGTGGGCTCTTCTTGGGCGGCTGCCCGAGGGGTCTCGGCATTACAGCTTTGCCGAACAGCTACTTGGTCGGGTTCAAACACGTTTGCAAAATTCTACAAGTTTGATACCCTGGCTGAGGAGGACCTTGTGTTTGCTCATTCGGTGCTGCAGAGTCATCCGCACTCTCCCGCCCGTTTGGGAGCTTTGGTATAATCCCTATGGTCCTTACGGAGTCCCCAGCATCCACTAGGACGTTAGAGAAAATAAGATTTTACTTACCGGTAAATCTATTTCTCGTAGTCCGTAGTGGATGCTGGGCGCCCGTCCCAAGTGCGGACTTCTTCTGCAATACTTGTATATAGTTATTGCTTGACTAAGGGTTATGTTATGTTTGCGTCAGGTTGTCTTATGCTCTGTTGTTGTTCATACTGTTAACTGGGTAAGTTATCACAAGTTATACGGTGTGATTGGTGTGGCTGGTGTGAGTCTTACCCTGGATTCCAAAATCCTTTCCTTGTACTGTCCTTTCCTTGTACTTTCCTTGTACTCTTCCGGGCACAGTTTCCTTAACTGAGGTCTGGAGGAGGGGCATAGAGGGAGGAGCCAGTGCACACCAGATAGTACTAAATCTTTCTTTAGAGTGCCCAGTCTCCTGCGGAGCCCGCTATTCCCCATGGTCCTTACGGAGTCCCCAGCATCCACTACGGACTACGAGAAATAGATTTACCGGTGAGTAAAATCTTATTTTTCCTTGGTCATATAGCGCTGGGGTGTGTGCTGGCATACTCTCTCTCTGTCTCTCCAAAGGGCCTGGTGGGGAACCTGTCTTCAGAAAAGAGTTTCCCTGTGTGTGTGGTGTGTCGGTACGCGTGTGTCGACATGTCTACACTGCAGTAATGACTCCATGCTGCTATCATACTCTACACTGCAATAATGACTCCATGCTGCCATTACACACTACTCTACAATAATGACTCCATGCTGCCATCATACAATACACTGCAATAATGACTCCATGCTGCCATCACACACTACACTGCAGTAATGACTCCATGCTGCCATCACACACTACACTGCAGTAATGACTCCATGCTGCCATCACACACTACACTGCAATAATGACTCCCTGCTGCCATCACACACAACACTGCGATAATGACTCCATGCTGCCATTACACACTACTCTACAATAATGACTCCATGCTGCCATCATACAATACGCTGCAGTAATGACTCCATGCTGCCATCACACGCTACACTGCGATAGTGACTCCATGCTGCCATCATACACTACGCTGCAGTAAGGACTCCATGCTGCCATCACATGTAACACTGCGGTAGTAACTCCATGCTGCCATCACACACTACACTGCAGTTTTGACTCCATGCTGCCATCACACACTACATTGCAATAATGATTCCATGCTGCCATCACACACTACACTGCAGTAATGACTCCATGCTGCCATCACACACTACGTTGCAGTAATGACTCCATGCTGCCGTCACATGCTACACTGCGATAATGATTCCATGCTGCCATCACATGCTACACTGCGATAATGACTCCATGCTGCCATCGTACACTACACTGCAGTAATGACTCCATACTGCCATCACACACTACACTGCAATAATGACCCCATGCTGCCATCACACACTACACTGCAGTAATGACCCCATGCTGCCGTCACACACTACACTGCAATAATGACTCCATGCTGCCATCACTCGCTACACTGCAATAATGACCCCATGCTGCCGTCACACACTACACTGCAATAATGACTCCATGCTGCCATCACTCGCTACACTGTGATAATGACTCCATGCTGCCATCTCACACTACACTGCAGTAATGACTCCACGCTGCCATCACTCGCTACACTGTGATAATGACTCCATGCTGCCATCTCACACTACAATAATGACTCCATGCTGCCATAATACACTACACTGCAGTAATGACTCCATGCTGCCATCATACATTACACTGCAATAATGTCTCCATGCTGCCAGCATACACTACACTGCAGTAATGACTCCATGCTGCCATCACACAATACACTGCAGTAATGACTCCATGCCGCCATCACACACTACACTGCAGTAATGACTCCATGCTGCCATCACACACTACAGTGCAGTAATGACTCCCTGCTGCCATCACACACAACACTGCGATAATGACTCTATGCTGCCATCACTCGCTACACTGCAATAATGACCCCATGCTGCCGTCACACACTACACTGCAATAATGACTCCATGCTGCCATCACTCGCTACACTGTGATAATGACTCCATGCTGCCATCTCACACTACACTGCAGTAATGACTCCATGCTGCCATCACTCGCTACACTGTGATAATGACTCCATGCTGCTATCTCACACTACAATAATGACTCCATGCTGCCATAATACACTACACTGCAGTAATGACTCCATGCTGCCATCATACAAAACGCTGCAGTAATGACTCCATGCTGCCATCACACGCTACACTGCGATAGTGACTCCATGCTGCCATCATACACTACGCTGCAGTAAGGACTCCATGCTGCCATCACACGTTACACTGCGGTAGTGACTCCATGCTGCCATCACACACTACACTGCAGTTTTGACTCCATGCTGCCATCACACACTACATTGCAATAATGAGACCATGCGGCCATCACACACTACACTGCAATAATGACTCCAAGCTGCCATCACACGCTACACTGCAATAATGACCCCATGCTGCCAACACACGCTACACTGCAGTAATGACTCCATGCTGCCATCACTCACTACACTGCAGTAATGACTCCATGCTGCCATCACACGCAACACTGCGATAATGACTCCATGCTGTCATCACTCACTACACTGCAATAATGACTCCATGCTGCCATCACATGCTACATTGCAATAATGACTCCATGCTGCCATCATACACTACACCGCAATAATGACTCCATGCTGCTATTACACACTACAGTGCAGTAATGACTCCATGCTGCCATCATACACTACAGTGCAGTAATGACTCCATGCTGCCATCACACACTGCACTGTGATAATGACTCCATGCTGCCATCACACAATACACTGCGGTAATGACTTCATGCTGCCATCACATGCTACATTGCAATAATGACTCAATGCTGCCATCATACACTACACTGCAATAATGACTCCAAGCTGCTATTACACACTACAGTACAGTAATGACTCCATGCTGCCATCATACACTACAGTGCAGTAATGACTCCATGCTGCCATCACACACTGTACTGCGATAATGATTCCATGCTGCCATCATACAATACGCTGCAGTAATGACTCCATGCTGCCGTCGCACGCTACACTGCGATAGTGACTCCATGCTGCCATCACACGCTACACTGCGATAGTGACTCCATGCTGCCATCATACACTACGCTGCAGTAAGGACTCCATGCTGCCATCCATCACACGTTACACTGCGGTAGTGACTCCATGTTGCCATCACACACTATACTGAAGTAATGACTCCGTGCTGCCATCACACACTACATTGCAATAATGAGACTATGCGGCCATCACACACTACACTGCAATAATGACTCCATGATGCCATCACACACTACATTGCAATAATGACTCAATGCTACCATCACACACTATACTGCAATAATGACTCCATGCTGCTAGCACAAACTATACTGCAATAATGTCTCCATTATGCCATCACACACTACATTGCAGTAATGTCTCCATGCTGCCATCACACACTACACTGCAATAATGACTCCATGCTGCCATCACACACTACACTGCAATAATGACTCCATGCTGCCATCACACGCTACACTTAGATGATGACTCCATGCTGCCATCACACACTACACTGTGATAATGACTCATGCTGCCATCACACGCTACACTGCAATAATGACTCCATGCTGCCATCACACGCTACACTGCGTTAATGACTCCAAGCTGCCATCACACGCTACACTGCGTTAATGACTCCAAGCTGCCATCACACGCTACACTGCAATAATGAGCTCATGCTGCCATCACACACTACACTGCAGTTATGACTCCAAGCTGCCATCACACGCTACACTGCAATAATGACCCCATGCTGCCAACACACGCTACACTGCAGTAATGACTCCATGCTGCCATCACTCACTACACTGCAGTAATGACTCCATGCTGCCATCACTCACTACACTGCAGTAATGACTCCATGCTGCCATCACATGCTACATTGCAATAATGACTCCATGCTGCCATCATACACTACACCACAATAATGACTCCATGCTGCTATTACACACTACAGTGCAGTAATGACTCCATGCTGCCATCATACACTACAGTGCAGTAATGACTCCATGCTGCCATCACACACTACACTGCAGTAATGACTCCATGCTGCCATCACACGCAACACTGCGATAATGACTCCATGCTGTCGTCATTCACTACACTGCAATAATGACTCCATGCTGCCATCACACGCTACACTGCGATAGTGACTCCATGCTGCCATCATACACTACACTGCAGTAATGACTCCATGCTGTTATCACACACTACGCTGCAGTAATGACTCCATGCTGCTATCATATGCTATACTGCAATAATGACTCCATGCTGCCATCGTACACTACACTGCAGTAATGACTCCATGCTGCCATCACACACTACACTGCAATAGTGACCCCATGCTGCCATCACACACTACACTCTGATAATTACTCCATGCTGCCATCACACGCTACACTGCGATAATGACCCCATGCTGCCATCACACACTAAACTGCAGTAATGATTCCATGCTTCCATCACACACTACACTGCAGTAATGACTCCATGCTGCTATTACACACTACAGTGCAGTAATGACTCCATGCTGCCATCATACACTACAGTGCAGTAATGACTCCATGCTGCCATCACACACTGCACTGCGATAATGACTCCATGCTGCCATCACACAATACACTGCAGTAATGACTCCATGCTGCCATGCAGTAATGACTCCATGCTGCCATCACACACTACACTGCAGTAATGACTCCCTGCTGCCATCACACATTACACTGCAATAATGACTCCATGCTGCCTTCATACACTATGCTGCAGTAATGCTACACTGCGGTAGTGACTCCATGCTGCCATCACATACTACAGTAATGACGCCATGCGGCCATCACACACTACGCTGCAGTAATGACTCCATGCTGCCATCACACACTACATTGCAATAATGACTCCATGCGGCCATCACACACTACACTGCAATAATGACTCAATGCTACCATCACACACTACACTGCAATAATGACTCCATGCTGCCATCACACACTACACTTCGATGATGACTCCATGCTGCCATCACACGCTACACTGCGATAGTGACTCCATGCTGCCATCACACGCTACACTGCGATAGTGACTCCATGCTGCCATTATACACTACACTGCAGTAATGACTCCATGCTGCTATCACATGCTACACTGCAATAATGACTCCATGCTGCCATCGTACACTACACTGCAGTAATGACTCCATGCTGCCATCACACACTACACTGTACTAATGACCCCATGCTGCCATCACACAGTACACTCTGATAATGACTCCATGCTGCCATTACACACTACACTGCAATAATTACTCCTTGCTACCATCATACACTACACTGCAGTAATGACTCCATGCTTCCATCACACGCTACACTGCGATAATGACCCCACGCTGCCATCACACGCTACACTGCAGTAATGATTCCATGCTGCCATCACACACTACACTGCACTAATGACTCCATGCTGCTATTACACACTACAGTGCAGTAATGACTCCATGCTGCCATCATACACTACAGTGCAGTAATGACTCCATGTTGCCATCACACACTGCACTGCGATAATGACTCCATGCTGCCATCACACAATACACTGCAGTAATGACTCCATGCTGCAATCACACACTACACTGCAGTAATGACTCCATGCTGCCATCACACACTACAGTGCAGTAATGACTCCATGCTGCCATCATACACTACGCTGCAGTAATAACTCCATGCTGCCATCACACATTACACTGCGGTAGTGACTCCATGCTGCCATCACATACTACAGTAATGACGCCATGCGGCCATCACACACTACACTGCAATAATGACTCAGTGCTACCATCACACACTACACTGCAATAATGACTCCATGCTGCCGTCACACACTACACTGCAATAATGACTCCATGCTGCCATCACACACTACACTGCAATAATGACTCCATGCTGCCATCACACACTACACTGCGATAATGACTCATGCTGCCATCACACGCTACACTGCAATAATGACTCCATGCTGCCATCACACGCTACACTGCGTTAATTACTCCAAGCAGCCATCACACGCTACACTGCAATAATGACCCCATGCTGCCATCACACGCTACACTGCAATAATGACCCCATGCTGCCATCACACGCTACACTGCGGTAGTGACTCCATGCAGCCATCATACATTACACTACAGTCATGACTCCATGCTGCCATCACTCACTACACTGCAGTAATGACTCCATGCTGCTATCATACACTACACTGCAATAATGACTCCATGCTGCCATAATACGCTACACTGCAGTAATGACTCCATGCTGCCATCACACACTACTCTACAATAATGACTCCATGCTGCCATCACACACTACTCTACAATAATGACTTCATGCTGCCATCACACACTACTCTACAATAATGACCCCATGCTGCCATTATACACTACACTGCAGTATTGACTACATGCTGCCATCATACATTACACTGCGATAATGACTCTATGATGTCATCACTCACTACACTGTCGGTATGGCTGGGCGGCTTCAGGTCGTCACACCCTAACACTTTATTAACACTTATAATTTTCCCTATCACTTTGTATATATTTTTGTATTTTAATCACACTTCACTTTTATAGCACTTATGTGCTTCTTATTAACCCTTTTTAACTTTCACCTGTGTGCTGACCTGGGGTAGCCGACCTGTGCCGACATGATGGGGTCCTGCACCCCGGACCCATACCTAGTATTAGGAACCCCCAGTGACGGAGATGCCTTGCCGAACGGCCTGGGGGCTTAACCCTATATCTGCAGATATACGCAGCTAAGATCTCCGTATTATCTGATTATTATGTAGTATTATTTCTCACTCAGTGTGCATTAGGGAACACAAATTGTTTTTTCTTACACAGAATTACCCCTCCCTTTTAGCACCTGAGTGACATCACAATCTGATTGAGCAGCCTGCCATTTTGTGCATTACATTACACTGCAATAATGACTCCATGCTGCTATCACACACTACACTGCAGTAATGACTCCATGCTGCTATCATACACTACACTGCAATAATGACTCCATGCTGCCTTCATTCGCTACACTGTGATAATGATTCCATGCTGCCATCTCACACTACAATAATGACTCCATGCTGCCATCACACACTTCACTGCAGTAATGACTCCATGCTGCCATCACACACTACACTGCAGTAATGACTCGATTCTGCCATCACACACTACACTGCAATAATGACCCCATGCTGCCATCACACACTACACTCTGATAATGACTCCATGCTGCCATCACACACTACACTGCAATAATGACTCCATACTACCATCATACACTATGATGCAGTAATGAGTCCATGCTTCCATCACATGCTACACTGCGATAATGACCCCATGCTGCCATCACACACTACACTGCATTAATGACTCCATGCTGCCATCACACGCTACACTGCAATAATGACCCCATGCTGCCATCACACGCTACACTGCAGTAATGACTCCATGCTGCCATCACACACTACATTGCAGTAATTACTCCATGCTGCCATTACACACTGCACTGCTATAATGGCTCCATGCTGCCATCACACACTACAGTAATGGCTCCATGCTGCCATCACACACTATGCTGCAGTAATGACTCCATGTTGCTATCATACACTACACTGCGATAATTACTCCATACTGCCATCACACACTAGAGTAATGACTCCATGCTGCCATCATACACTACACTGCAGTAATAACTCCATGCTACCATCACACACTACATTGCAATAATGATTCCATGCTTCCATCACACACTACACTGCAATAATGACTCCATGCTGCCATCACACACTACACTGCAATAATGACCCCATGCTGCCATCACACACTACACTCTGATAATGACTCCATGCTGCCATCACACACTACACTGCAATAATGACTCCATGCTTCCATCACATGCTACACTGCGATAATGACCCCATGCTGCCATCACACACTACACTGCAGTAATGACCCCATGCAGCCATCACACACTACACTAATGACTCCATGCGGCCATCACACGCTACACTGCATTAATGACTCCATGCTGCCATCACACGCTACACTGCAATAATGACCCCATGCTGCCATCACACGCTACACTGCAGTAATGACTCCATGCTGCCATCACACACTACATTGCAGTAATTACTCCATGCTGCCATCACACACTACATTGCAGTAATGACTCCATGCTGCCATTACACACTACACTGCAATAATGACTCCATGCTGCCATCACACACTACACTGCAGTAATGACTCCATGCTGCCATCACACACTACATTGCAGTAATGACTCCATGCTACCATCACACGCTACACTGCAATAATGACTCCATGCTGCCATCACACACTACACTGAAATAATGACTCCATGCTGCCATCACATACTACTCTACAATAATGACTCCATGCTGCCATCGTACACTACGGTGCAGTAATGACTCCATGCTGCCATCACACATTACACTGCGGTAATGACCCCATGCTGCCATCACACATTACACTGCAGTAATGACTCCATGCTGCCATCACACATTACACTGCAATAATGACTCCATGCTGCCATCACACACTACACTGCAGTAATTACTCCATGCTGCCATCACACACTACACTGCAGTAATTACTCCATGCTGCCATCACACACTGCACTGCAGTAATGACTCCATGCTGCCATCACACACTACACTGCAATAATGACTCCATGCTGCCATCACACACTACACTGCAATAATGACTCCATGCTGCCATCACACGCTACACTGTGATAATGACTACATGCTGCCATCACACACTACACTGCAGTAATGACTCCATGCTGCCATCACACACTACACTGCAGTAATGACTCCATGCTGCCATCAAACGCTACACAGCGATAATGACTCCATGCTGCCATCATACACTACAATGCAGTCGATCTCATGACTTGCACTACACTTACAACCTTGGTGACCTCATTTATTGTACTGATTCACTGACCTAATCTCCATTATCTAATACTAATCCTCCTCTCTTTTCACCTATATTCATTGTAACCCTACCCTCAATACCTTGAACGAGAGCTGTCTATGTATTCTATTAAGGGATGGTTACCTAATAGTTGTGCCTCCACTCAAGCTATGTGTAGTATTTAACTACCGTTAAAGCTTGCTTGAGTAAGCCTGATCTCTATCCTTAGGGGATGATTCCCTTATATCATAGATATATTATCTAATATACCTGTCTCTTTCTTCCAGGATCTTCAGATCAACTTCCAGACGGACCAGACACACATGGCAAGTATAACACTTTAATGACCAGTACCAAATGGATTAAGTATACAATAACATTTCATCAATTACACATTCCCCTTTAAGTCATTAATCCATGCTAACCCCTGGTCAATTAGGACTATACACAGTACCTGCATGCAATACAACAAATCCTTTTTCTTTTCAAGACACCCTTAGGTGTTAGAGTGACCCGGGTACTCTTAATATGATAGTGCACTATAAGGGCCCATAAACTTCCTAAAAATAACAGCAGTTAATACAGAATGTCTGACACTATGTTTTAGTATCAACTATCAGTTCTCCCTACAGTTAAAGAGAAAGATGTTTGGCTCAGTCTACTTATGGTAGCAATTACTTTCTCCTATAAGGTTACTTATAGTTCCTCCTTGGCAGATAACAGAAAGTATCTATTTAGCTCATAGATAGTAACATCAACAGTTGATTACCAAGGAATCTGTATCCTTTCCTCAGTAAAAATGTTACCGTAGTTGTCCAGTATTAAACTAAACTCCTAAGAAGCTGGTATGATAAACCTTTGTTATGCTGCGTCCTTGTGTCCATTTGAAGTAGCTGATGCTTTTTATATTTCAGAGCATATATAGCTTTTGATTCCTGTATGCCTCAAATTATTGTTGTCTCTTAGGATGAGTCTATATTAAATATATCTGCAAGAGATGGTTTCTCTTATCATAGTCACAGCGAGCTCAAATCCTTTAACTTTATAACTAATAGTCTCTTACGTGTCAGTCCTTCTTACGGGTTCACGAATATACATATAACACAGTTGTATTAAAGGGCCACAAGCTAGTCCTTGAATCGGGATGATATTCTAATCCTTTGTGGCTAAGAGGCTTTAACATCCATCCAATGTCACTGTAGTATGGCTACCTTTAATGTCCTTGACTCTAATTCTGCTAATTCAGGGGCATAAATACACACATTAGGTGGCAGCTTTAGGGTGTTACTTTCTATTTAGCGCTGCGGAACAATGTCTCTGGCTCTCCTTTGACTGATGTGATGCTGATATATGGGGGAGCTTTAAAACTATTTATGAAGCGTTAAACAGTTCAAGTTTCACTCCACTCCTCCTGTTACATATATATACCCAGTGCTTTCTACCTTCTCCTTAGCACTATGATTAAGCCATACATGGAACTGTAATTATAGGTCACTCTGACTACTGTGACCCATTACTATCCTCCTGCTTAATAGCCATTATTGCGGCCTAGCCCTGGAGTCCTTAGTCCCAATATGAAATTGACTATGTACCATAGTCACCTATGGCTTGCTGTGCTTAGTGTAGGGGTAATATAAATGGCTGGATTATACACTCACACTTCTACGATCTAGTGATGCTGCTGCAGGATGCTCCCCCGACTCCTCCCTTACACTGACAGCCACACAGAATGGAGCCTCTGCTGCTGGTCCTGGCTTCTTTGTTGTGGCTGTCAGAGTCTGTGCCGGTAATAGGTAGGAAGGAACCCTCTCTGTCTCCCTGTCATAGGTGCGCCTTTCCAATACTGCTGGGTGAGTTGACTAGCGCTGATGCCGGGTTCTATGAACAGTGCTGAGTCTCAATGCTGCTGTCACCACCTTTACAGTAAGGAAGCCCTGTTCTGGCTACACACACTAAGCCCCCTCCGGCCGCCGCAATGTATACCGCTCAGCTCTAATGCGGGTGACGGCCGGAGCAGCAAAAAACTATGTCCTCTCACCAAGGGATATGCAGTCTCTCCCTCAGCTACACTCACAGCACCTCTCCACCCTTCTCTAGTAGTCACATGACCCACCCTGAGGTGATGCCCCGCCCACTGGCAATCACCCCACTAGGTGATTGACAGTTAGGAGCACAAGGACATTAACCCTTTAGATACACTGTGAAACCATAAAATAAGCCTTTATTGTATTCACCACTACATTTACATCAATGTGCATACAATTA
Organism: Pseudophryne corroboree; assembly: GCF_028390025.1. Lineage (NCBI taxonomy): Eukaryota > Metazoa > Chordata > Amphibia > Anura > Myobatrachidae > Pseudophryne > Pseudophryne corroboree. Next base: position 605,376,558 of record NC_086446.1, read on the forward strand.
CATATATGTGAACTGTATTATTTACCTCAAAACATGCATACAGTATTACAACATCCATTAACTTTTATATGAATAATATATATGCTTATACTCCATTTTAGTCACCATATTATAACTACCTCAGTATAAGTGTTGTTTAAACCCTAAATCAATAATGACTCCATGCTGCCATCGTACACTACGGTGCAGTAATGACTCCATGCTGCCATCACACATTACACTGCGGTAATGACCCCATGCTGCCATCACACATTACACTGCAGTAATGACTCCATGCTGCCATCACACACTACACTGCAGTAATTACTCCATGCTGCCATCACACACTGCACTGCAGTAATGACTCCATGCTGCCATCACACACTACACTGCAGTAATGACCCCATGCTGCCATCACACATTACACTGCAATAATGACTCCATGCTGCCATCACACACTACACTGCAGTAATTACTCCATGCTGCCATCACACACTGCACTGCAGTAATGACTCCATGCTGCCATCACACACTACACTGCAATAATGACTCCATGCTGCCATCACACGCTACACTGTGATAATGACTCCATGCTGCCATCACACACTACACTGCAGTAATGACTCCATGCTGCCATCACACGCTACACAGCGATAATGACTCCATGCTGCCATCATACACTACACTGCAGTCGATCTCATGACTTGCACTACACTTACAACCTTGGTGACCTCATTTATTGTACTGATTCACTGACCTAATCTCCATTATCTAATACTAATCCTCCTCTCTTTTCACCTATATTCATACTCACATATCAGTCCCCAGGTCACACCCTCCTATCCATTGACAGCTTCACTTCTCACATGTAACTGCATAGGAGTCACCTGATCTGCACATCAGCTTACTTACATCAGTCTGGCTTTTTTTGATTGATTTCAAGAAAACTTATTTTTTTTTTTCTTGTTAAAGAAACCAACCCTAGCTTTATTTCTCCTGTCGTTTTTCTTCTGTAAGACGACTTATCTCATGCTGCAAAAATGTATGAGAGTGATCTGGAGGAGAGCAAAAGCCTGTACAGGCATCCTACGATGTACATTTGTTAAGATCTCTGTGTAGGCATAATGTTGTTAGATTGTACCCTTTTCAGAATGCAAGTAATACCCTGAGTTATTGTGGCGCAGTTTGAAAGGGTCCATTTGAAATCACCCGGGTCGAGTGACCTGGTATTTCAACTCTGGTAGCAAGTAGGGTTAAACACTGGGTCAACCAGGCTCGCGGTGCAGTGCAAATAGGTAATCTGGGTTGATGAGACCTGGCACCCGTTCACTTTATAGGAAGAGGTGGTGCTTGGAGATCATCTCATCTCCAAGCACTGCCCGGGACTCCTCAGCAGTGACATCACATCCTGGCAGTAAGCCAGGTAGGGCTGCCAGTCTTAAAGGGGCCTCAGCTTGGTAGGAGCCTGTACAAAATCTGTGTGTGACTCTGCATAGCGGTCTGAAAGGGATATTAGAGAAAAGTGGGTTTAGCCTTTAAATGTATGAGCATTATTTATATTAAAACATGTAAATCCGTATGGACTAAAGTTTCTCATTAGTTTCAGGGAGCTAGATGTGTGCTTGGTGTACGGCTATGACAAGATGGTGTAAAGCAGCAGTCTTGGTTTCCACAGGAAAACATCGGGGTGGGGGGGGGGGGGGGGTATAGAATGGATATGGATCCAGAGGCACCAACAGGTAAAGCTTTAGCTGTCCCAGGTGCATAGGGGTGTCCTCTATAACCCTTCCTCCAGGCACTGTGAGCTTAGTTTTGAGTTGGTGCCTGCAGCAGCAGGTTGCTGAACAGGGGGGCTGCGCTGAGCATCCCTGAAAGCTTTTTATATTGAAAGAATTTGACTTTGCTAACCGAGCTGACAGCATTGAAAGTCAGTATGACATTCAGTGCTGCAGCTCCATCACCCCCCAAGCGACGCCGCACACTCTCATTGGCCTGGTTCCAGGGTACCTGTGGCGGAGGCATCTTGACTTAGGCACAGTCGCAGACTGCCCTCGTGGGTTGCGTGGCTGCTACGGGGAGGAGGTAAGAGGGTCTCCTAGGTGGGACCCACCATTAAACCGCGATCCGTCCACGGTCTGGGAGATTGACCGCGGCACTGCCACTGGGCAGGGACCCCACTAGACCACCAGAGCATTTGTAGCACAGGTCAGATGTACTAACACCAGTTTAATGAGGCTCCATAGTACCTGGGGTGGAAGACCAGCATAGGGGAGGCAACGCTTGACCTGCAGCCCCTCCCCAGGCCCAGGGTGCCATCTCCTGCAGATTTCCCACCCTGGAGCTGCCTCACTCGCCCTCACTCCCTCACAGAGACTCTGGGCGCCATCTTACAGAGAACATCAGCACGTCTCCGGGATTGCTGGGCAAGGTCTCTCGTGTAAAGCTTCCTGTGTACAGCACTGTGTCTTTACATTCACTTTTTGAGAAAAGGTGTACATTGCAGCGTATATTGTACGAGTATTCTGCTATATCCTCCGGTCTGAGACCGCACAGTGATATTCACTCATGAGTCCAGCGCAGCATTATTGTGATATAATTTCTGCATTGCATGTGACTGTGTGCCTGTATCTGCTGTGTGGTTTCAGTTTCAGTGTTTCCCAGATATAACTGTCACTATATTCTGTACCCTGGGCTAGGTGTGTTTGGGTCAAACAATATAGTTGTGCATAGAGTTTATCTATATAACTATATAAGTATATTACTCCTGTGTTACAGTCACATTATACCCTGTCTTATTCCTCAGGTTATTGTATTTGCCTGGCTATTTAATCGTACTGTGCAAGTCCAATTGTTTACATTGTGTCTTAACAAAAAGGGCAGCAAATCTGCGGAAGCTCCTGCAACATGCAGAGCATGCACCACGGATTTATCAGAGGTGGGAATTACTGCATGATGGTCTCTGTACTGCTTGTCATGCACCTCCCAGTCAGTCCGCAGCCCCTGCACTTAGTCAGGAGCCACCATGGGCAACATTCACTATACTCTAGTGGAGCGCCTTGTGCCACCTATGTGGCCGCCTGTGCAATTACCTCCACAAATTGTCCCTATGGTTAATCCGCCTTGGGCGGAGAATTTGACTAACCAACTGCACTAACTAAATCAGTCTCTGTTTAGACCGAAATTTACCTCGGGTAACTCCTGTGTCGCTGGTCCTTCTAAGCGGCTGCTTTCTCCTCACAGTCTTCTAACCTCTCTGATGTCTCATCTGAAGAAGAGAGGGAGCATACAGTCCTGTAAGACACTGAATCCTGTGTTACTGATGAGGATTCTCCCTTACAAATAGATGTCCTTGCCCTGGTGGTTGCTCTTAAACATATCCTTCAAATCACAAATGAGAAGGCAAAGAAAACTGATAAGTTTAAACAGCAGAAGGTGGTTAAAACTGTATTACCCCATTCTGATCATTTAGTGGACATCAGACGGGAACCCTGGTCTAATCCAGGGAAGAAATTCTGTATTCCCAAATGGGCTTTGGCTCACTATCCTCTCCCTGCAGAGTTGTGTAACAAATGGGAGACTCCGCCGCCGGTGGATTCTCATGTCACCCGCTTAGTGGTGTCATTCATTCTGCCTGTCACCTCACTGAGGGAGCCGACAGATAAGCGTGTTGAGGGTTGCCTGAAATCTATATACTCCCTTACAGGGGCTGTTCATAGACCCACTATAGTTGCCTGTTGTGCTGCAAAAGGTATTGAGGTGTGGGTTCAGGGGTTAGAGGAAGAGCTGCCCAAGGATATCTCTGAAAATGCCATGCAATACCTGTCTCATATTACCACCGCTTCTTATTACATTCAAGAAGCATCCCCTGAGGTGGGAGTATTGCTGGCCAAGGAGTCGGCTACGTCTGTCTTGGTGCGCCGCATACTGTGGTTGAGGTCATGGAAAGTGGACTTGGACTCAAGACTTTGGAAGTCCTCCCCTTCACTAGGGACATTTTGTTTGGGGAAGACCTAAATAAAATTGTGTCTGAACTGGTAGCTGCTAAGACAGATTTTCTCCCCACTACTAATCTTTCTCTGATGGCAAAAAGTACCACTTTTCGCTCCTTTCGACCTCAGGGAAAGCGAAAGGTCAGACATAACCTTGACAATCTCGCGTTTCCGAAACCTCCCAAGGCGAAGCAGTCTTGGGCAGCTCAGCAGCCTGCTGCAAAACATGACAAGCCTGCTGCATGATAAGGTGGGTCTCCCCCTGGGGGACCCCAGGGTGGGAGGCCGACTTCTACAGTTCGCCCCGTCTGGCTCACGACCACTTCAGACGCTTGGGTACTGGAAGTTGTCTCTCACGGGTATGCTGTCTCATTCAAGAGATGTCCCCCTTATTAGTTCTGCACTATGGCTCTCCTGTCGGATCTGTTGAAAGTGCAGGCTCTACAAACGGTTGTAAGTTCCCTCCTGAGTATTGGAGTGGTTGTGCCAGTTCCTCAGCCCCAGAGGGGCAGAGGTTATTACTCGACCCTGTTTCTGGTCCCATAACCCAATCGGTCCTACCGGCCTATACTCATCATCTAATCTTTTAACAAGTTTGTGAGAGTGTCCAAGTTTTGTATGGAAACGCTGCACTCAATAGTGCTGGCAATGGAACCCGGAGACTATATGGTATCCCTGGACATACAGGATGCATATCTGCATATTCCTATTGCTATCTTGTATCATCAGTTCCTGCAGTTTGCTATTGGCAACCTTCACTACCAATTCCAGGCTCTGCCATTTGTACTGGCTATGGCTCCTCAGATCTTCACCAAGGTCATGGCCATTATGACGGCCCACCTCCAGGGAATCAGAATCCTTCCATACTTGGACGACCTACTGATTCTGGCAAGTTCACAAGAAGTCCTCTTCAGTCATCTACAATTGACGGTGACTTTCCTGCAAGCCCACAGGTGGCTCATAAATTGGAAAAAAGTCCTCGCTGGTCCCAACTCAGAGCATGGTGCATCTAGGGTCACTCTTGGATACACACAGTCAGAGACAGGATAAGGCGCATCTTTCATCGCCCCAGAGTGTCGATACACTCGGCGATGCAAGTACTTGCCCTGATGGTGTCGTCCTTTGACTCTCAATTTCACTCTCGTCCTCTGCAACGGCTGATCCTATCCAAGTGGGACAGCCTACCTCATTGGATCAGATACCAAATGGTCTCTTTGACTCCAGAGGTTCGTTTGTTGCTGTCCTGGTGGCTCAAGGACCAGCGATTGTGCAGGGGCTGTCCCTTCTGGATCCCCAAATGGGTCCTACTGACAATGGACGGCAGTCTTCAGGGATAGGGAGCGGTGTTGGAGCAACACTCATTTCAAGGTTGTTGGACCAAGGAAGAATCACTCCTTCTGATCAACATTCTGGAGCTGAGGGCAGTGTTCAATGCACTGTCTCTCGCCCTGCCTATGGTACAGAACAGGCTTATTCATGTACAATCAGACAATGCCACCACAGTGGCATACATAAACCATCAAGGCGGCACTTGAAACTGCATGGCAATGTTGGAAGTCTCAAAAATCCTCTGTTGGGCGGAACGCCATCTGCCAGCCATATTGGCAGTGTTCATTCCAGTTGTCTTGAACTGGGAAGCGAACTTCCTCGGTCGCCAGGACGTTCACTCTGGAGAGTGGAGCCTTCATCCAGAAGTCTTCCAACTCCTGGTGGACAGATAGGGCCTACCAGACGTAGACCTCATGGCGTCTCGACACAATCAGAAGGTTCTAGTCTTCAGATAAAGGACCGGGGATACTCAGGCTCAGAAATTGTTTTTTTTTTTTTTTTAATTAAAGTGTTTTTAAAAATGTTTTATTTAAAACAATATATATCTAGGGGTGTTTTGTACAGTGTGTCCATAGGCCCCCGTTATAAAATAACTTCCAACCCCTCATTGGCATTAGAACCCCCAGAGGGCTCAAATCCTAATAATAACACACACACACACAAAACTTCCCCTTAAAAAAATCCTTGTTTTGCCCCACCCCACCTTGCGGCCAGTGTATTTTTTATTATTTAAACCCCCCTCCATCATAATTTAGCTCCCCCCACTAGTGATTGATCCCATACCCATAGACATGCACTCCCCCCCCCCCCCCCTTCCCCCCATAGCATCTGCAGAGAGGAGCGTTTTATTGTACCGGGAGGGGCATTCTGGGGCGCAACTCCGAAAGTGATGTCGGCGGTTAGAGACCGCCGCATCACTCTAGGGGATCTCATTTACAAGCGTGGACACATAGCGTCAGCACGTCGCATGTGATGCGACCTAGCCAGGTAACGTATACTTGGCTCTGGCCACATCACATGCAACTATGCCAGGCAAGGGGTTAAGCTATTAACAAAATTTTTATGTTTTCATTAAACAAATCTGAGGTGGATATCCTAATAGGCCCGATATTTGCCGAGTTTTCGGGTGACTTCAGTTAATGGTGCGGTATCGGGAGGAAACTATAACTTACGGTTTTCGTTTTATCGGTGCTATCCCATAACAAGTGGCTTCCCGGCTGTCTCTTTCGATAACACACCAATCACGCAGCACGGAGGAGGTGGCTTATTGGGCGGCCAGAAACCTATCTGAGCTTAAATAGGTTCTTTGGGCGTTGGCCAGCCACCATTTTGATCAGTCTTCAAGGTCGATGGTTGCCTTGGAGGTTTTTTCAAGAAGTGCATGCAGCAACAAATGCACCAGCAGCATCCTCCTGGAAAGGACAAGGGAAGACAGAAGGAAAGATTAAATTTTGGTAAGTAATCTTACAACCCCCCACCCATGGTGCCATGTGCTCACATTTCCCTAGCAATGGTCATCTAACTCTACCTTCTTGCACATATGCCCTATGGCCATTCTGCTTTTTGCCATACAAATTGCCTGTTGTTATTGCTCATCCATGTGGCTTTTCATGGACATCTGCTCTACTTGCAGCACTGTTACACCCTATCCATGTGGCCACATGGGCCACCCCTGGATACTCTACTATTTGTCTGGCAGTTTTGCTGCACCCTTCATGCCACACGGCCACCCATGCACCCTCATCCCATGCTGGCCACACCCTAACCATTCGGCCACATGGCTCTCCCATGGGCACCTGGCACCACTGCAGCACACCTCATGCTACACGGCCACCCATGCCCTAACTATGTGGTGTTTGTCCAAATGGCCATATTTATTTATTTATTTTTTTCAATTTTTATGTAGTTTCATACAATGCCTCGGGAAAAGCGGCAGCATACCCCCAATCTTCTACATCTACAGAGTCCTCTCATGGTGAGGAAGGAAAAGAATGGGTGCCCACACCTGACCCGGGTGAAAAATGTAGACGTTACACCCTATCCATGTGGCCACATGGGCCACCCCTGGACACACTACTATTTGTCTGGCAGTTTTGCTGCACCCTTCATGCCACACGGCCACCCATGCACCCTCATCCCATGCTGGCCACACCCTAACCATTCGGCCACATGGCTCTCCCATGGGCACCTGGCACCACTGCAGCACACCTCATGCTACACGGCCATCCATGCCCTAACTATGTGGTGTTTGTCCAAATGGCCATATTTTTTTTTATTTTTTTTTACATTTTTATGTAGTTTCATACAATGCCTCGGGAAAAGCGGCAGCATACCCCCAAACTTCTACCTCTTCAGAGTCCTCTCATGGTGATGAAGGAAAAGAATGGGTGCCCACACCTGACCCGGGTGAAAAATGTAGACGTTGGCTGGAAAAAGAAAGAGGCAATCCAGGCATGATTCTTCCACTGAGGTATGTTTATAAAGCACCCACACATGCCCAGGAACTCCCACACTTACCCATGCACACCCAGGTAGCCTCACACACTCACCCAGGCATTCACATACCCAGGTAGACTCACAGACATAAACAACAAACAACATATTTAAAGCCAAAGGCAGCTTTGGATTTAAATATGGTTTCTAGAGTTAACTGAATCACCTACTGATAAACCGTTGTTCTTGGGTATCAGAGAAACGCATAAAGGACCCATTTCATAGCCTGCCAGCCACCCTGCACACCTACCAATAGCTTTCACAAATTGGAGAACTCCAGCCAGTGCAACCCGCTCAAGCTATCAGCTGACAGCTGTGCCCTGTCCTTCCGGGCACTACTCCCATATCTCTGCTCCCGCACAAATTACGGGCACAGCACGCTTATTGCTGGTCTCAGCCAGATCTATAGATCCAGCGGTGAGCAGTTCTCTTAACCAGAGAACTTCAACAAGTGCAACCTGCCACAGCCTTCAGCCGAGAGCAGCGCCCTCCATCCCCATGAACTGTCTTGATATCGCTGCTCCCGCAAAAACCACGGTCACAGCACGCTGATTGACGGTTTTGTCCAGACCCACGGATCCAGCGGTGAGCATCTATCTTTAGTGGTCGGGGAGGTGGTAGCATAGCACACGCTCTGTGTAGCTATTCTAAGCAGGACAACACTCCTACCAACTTCTGTTTATTATTAATGACATTTTGAAATACATAGTGGGATCTTCAATATTGGCTGCCAACAAACAAGGGGAGCACTACATGCACTTCATACCCATTATGGACTGAAAAATTGCTTCCTGTGTGCTGGTAATTATTGTGTGCTGTTGTGCAGTGTTATTTTTAAGTGTTCAAACACAGTTTATTACATTTTATATTCATATCTTATATGTAATTAATAAATTGCCTTGGGCAAACTGAATTTTCACACATTCATAGACTTGCATACCAGAGCAAACTTTGATCTATCGGCAAAGGGTGGAGACGCATCTTTAAGTGAAACCTTTTCCTGGTTGCTAGGGTGTTTTAAAATCCTCTTTAGTGCTGATTAGATCACGTCTGCTCTGTCTAGTCTACAGAAGTGCTGATAGAGCCCGAACGAAACAGAAAAAAAAAAGGTATTTAAAATCTGTGTGTAAAAAAGGAAAAAAGCTATTTAAAATTTGTGGGTAAAATTTTTGGTGCCAAAAGCGTACCGATACTTTGCATAACTCTCACATATTGTAGCCATGGGTTACTAGTCATTTTAGACCTGTGTGAAATCGGATACATTTGTTTGCTATATAGATAAATTTGAAATAAGTGTATTAAGGGTGTAATTATAAAACACAAAATGCAGTTCTGGCCTAGTCATTAAAGGTTTATACAGAACAGTGTGGGTTGTGTTAGTGAGCGACAATAGTTTGTATTGCTCACATTTATAGAGATTGTGTGGTTTTATTGTGGACGCACGTGGTACGGATAAAGTGCAGGGTCACACACATGGCGTAAAGGCACGCTCGGTCGCGTGTTTACGCAAGGTTGCGTAAGATTGCGGACGCTAAGTACAAATCACGCGATAGTTGTTCAAGTAAAAAGCGGGGTAATATACTTTAAAACAATAGCACATAACTATCCGATTTCAAAAGCAGGTTACCTCAATATTTTGTTTAAACTGTAGTACCTCTGGGGTAAAGTAACCAACCTAGGAGAGTGGTATTTTCTGTACAGAAAAGAAAAACACTGTGTATTTGAGTGAGTGAAAGCAGGAGTGAACGGTTAACGAACCCCGGAATTCGGGATCCCGTAGGTGACACTAAGTAAGCGGAGGCTTGGTGGCGTGAGGTGGTTGACTTACGTTAATATAAATAGAGAAATACTCAAATCGTGAGGAGATTTGCAGAGGAGCGTAATAGGGAATTGTGAATTGTGAAATATAAGATTTGTGAATTGAAGTAAAGTTTTTTTGGTTACGCTCCGGCTGAGGAGCGCAGCTTGTGTATTCGACTCCAGTGGTCGTAGGGCGGATAGGTAACAAGTACCTATGCGCTGTGCGATTGGACCGCATGTTTGTGGGTGCGATATGTGGCGCAACTTGATACCCCGTTACGAGCTTTTGCGTAAACCGTGGTATCATTAGCGCCATGTAGAGCATACGCAAGCGTGATTTGTGTATTGCATAAAGGGAAGTTTTAGCTGGTCTCTCTCAGGAAAATCTTCAATGGTGGATATTCACTGGAAAAGGTAAGTTACTCCAAAAACATCCAGTGAATAGAAGCCAGTTAGGGCCTCACTGGGTACGCGGTGGTCACTATTGGAGTGAGTCGTGGTACGTCAGTGGAGAAGGAGCGAGTGAAAGCGATAGGTGTCTTTCACAGTCTATTTGTGTGGTACATTGGGGATTGCGTTTACAAAGCAAAAAGTCCGCGATGGGATCCAATTGCACAAGCAGTGGACGCTTGGTAGCCAGGGTTCAGGCTGATGAGCCGCGGCCCAGGGGGTCAGCGAGGTTTATTATGTGTGAGAAATATGGTCCACACACGGAGGCTTTTTGCAATGAATGGGTGCATATGACTGCTGAAGATAGGGCATCATTCCCTAGGGTGGGCAGCTTTGAATCAGAGGTGTTACAGAACATAAGGATTAGAATATGTCTGATCAAATCTAGAAAACAAAGGATCAGACATACAGATTGTTTAAACTTGTGGCAACAAGAGGGGGAGGTGCAAAAGGAACTGGCTCGCACAGCAAGTTCCAAACCTGGTGGGAAAGCGATTGCGAGCGCACGACCACCACCATATGTTGATGGGGAGAAATTGGCTACAACCAATGGTGCATTGGTAAAGGATAAGAAAGTGATTAATCAATGTGTTAACCCTAACCCTTGCCAGTTGTATCCCATTTGAAATTTTCCCCAGGAGTGTGAGGAGGATGATGAGCCCAGCACGATATCAGCACTCTATCTAGCAGCCACCATACAGGACACCCAGGTGGGCACGGCCCAACCACCAAGAGTAGTAGCGATACCCCCAAGCGGAGGAGTAAGTGAGGTTGTGTCCACTGGTAAGTACGGTACCATACACTATGCAGAGATGATAGCTCCCCGCATTATAGAATCAAATAAAAATGATATAGTTGAACTAAATCCTGTCAGGGTGATTGCAGTCCCCAATGGGAAAACTGACAGTCAGGGAGTAACTCCCATCAGGGACATTGCCATGCATTGTCCTTGGTCCCGAGCAGAGTTAATGTAAAGTATGTCAGAATTCCCCGATCCCAGAAAAGATCTAGTCGGATGCCAGAAATTCATTAAAGAATTAGGTAACGCCCATGAGCCCACAAATAAAGATTGGCGAACAGTGCTACGGTTGTGTTTACCCTCAAATGTTGACATCCCAAAATTCATAACGGATTGTAAATTAGATGCAGAGGTACCTCTCACTCATGAGTACAATCAGGAGAATGTACGCCAAATCAACCTGCAATTAGGAGTGTATTTCCCTACTGTTGTTAAATGGAATAAAATCTTCTCCATAAGACAAAAAGAAGGTGAAATGGCATCCAAGTATTTCCATCGAGCACTGCAGGAAATAGCTAGATACACTGGGATTGAGGATATTAAGGAGAATGCACACCACAGGGAGGTAGCTGTCTCCATGTTAATGGACGGTTTAAAGGAGGCACTAAGGACAAGAGTTCAAACCTCTCTACCTAATTGGAGAGGTATCTCGGTGGCTGCACTGAGAGAGTCCGCTATCGAGCACGATCGTAACATCAGTAAACACAGGGGTTGCAAGGGAATAAGCTGATGACGGTAAGTATACAGGCTCTTACAGCAAAACCCCATCAGCCAAAACCCCAGACCCCTGATGGTAAGTCACGGTCAATAGTATGTTTCTATTGCCAGAAGGGAGGACATTTTGCAAGGGATTGTAGGAATAAAGGGACACATAATGTATACAGACCCCGTAGACCTGAATACGAACCACACTACAATTCACATAATTGGGATTAGGGACCACATAGAAGAGATTATGAGCCGTATAGAGGAGAAACACAGAGATACCCACCCAGGAGGGATTGGCAGGCCTCCGAAAACTCACAGCTACCCCTCACATATTGTAGCTGCCAATGTGCTGTGGGGAGTTCATGGTTGATGTAGCTGGTGTACCATTACCTTTTCTCAAAGATACAGGGGCGGCCAGGTCAGTGTTGAATTCCACAGCAGGTATAAAAGCCACGGGTAAAACGATTTCGGCAATGGGAGTAACAGGAATGGTGCAACAATATCCTTTGAGTAGACCTGCAGAGATTACGATAGGACCCGTGCAGACAAAACATTCCTTTCTGCTGGCTGCATCGGCTCTGACTAATATACTCATCAGAGATTTGTTGTGTAAAATGAGGTGTGTCATATACTGTACCCCTGAGGGCGTATTCTTAGATATACCTGAGAACCACGCACAGGAGGTGCAAGATATATTAGACACCCCTCAGAGGCTAATGTTGCACTCTATTGTTATAGACATGTGTCCATCGCAGGTAGAGGAAATGATCTCACAAATACCGGGTTCCCTGTGGACCAAAGATGGACAGGACACTGGATTGATGGCGAATGTATCTCCAGTAGCAGTACAAGTAAAAGATGGCAGGATAGCTCCAAAAATCCCTCAGTATCCTCTGAAGCCAGAGGTAGAATTAGCAGTGTACCCCATCATAGAGCAGCTGCTACAGCAGGGCATCCTAGTCAGGACGTCCAGCACCGCCAATAGTCCCATCTTCCCTGTGAAAAAGAGTGGGGGGAGTCGTCCTTGGCAGATACTAAACAGCTTCTGTTTCATCTTTCCCAGACAGGACCCAAGGTTTCAAAGGATAAGCTGCAGTTGTGCCGGACCAGGGTAAAATACTTGGGACACTGTTTGACGCAAGGACTTAGACACCTGACTGCAGATAGAATACAGGCAATTCGCGACATGACTCTGCCACAAACTCAGCAACAGATCCGCACTTTCCTCAGAATGTGTGGGTACTGTCGGAACTGGATTCCAGGGTTTTCCATACTGGCACTACCTTTGCAAGAAATGGTCTCTTCGAACAAACCGGAACGGGTCTCCCACACATATGAGTCCGAACTGGCATTTGAGAGACTAAAACAGTGTTTATCACAAGCACCTGCATTGGGTATGCCAGATTATGAGAAACCCTTTGAATTGTATGGTACTGAAAGTGCTGGATGCGCGGTAGGAGTCTTAACACAGAGACATGGTGATGCCAGCAGACCGGTAGCTTACTACAGCGCACAGTTGGACACTGTAGCACGGTCTCTCCCCACTTGCTTGTGAAGTGTTGCAGCGATAGCTTTGCTAGTAAGTAAAAGCGAAGACGTAGTGTTAGGACATGACTTGACCATCCATACACCTCATGCAGTATCAGCCTTGCTAAACTCCGCCCAAACCAGACATGTCTCATCTGCTCAGTTTACAAAGTGGGAATTATCACTGATGGCCCCTGTAAACATCACCATTAATAGATGCAGCTCACTAAATCCTGCAACATACTTGCCAAGTGTGCCTGGTCATGCACAATGGGTGGAGGATGAGAACAATGGTGAAGGAGGATTTAGTGCAGATACTGATACGCATGATTGTATGGAATACCTGAACCAAACTTTCACTGAGAGACCTAACATCAGTGACAACCCACTGGAAGGAGTAGACTTTACCTTCTACACTGATGGTAGTTGCCACAGACAGATGGAATCGGGAGACCTGTGCACCGGATATGCAGTTGTAGATGTTGAAGGTATCATAGAAGCTGAACCCCTTGGCCCACCACACTCAGCACAAGTCACTGAGCTGGTCACCCTGACCAGAGTATGTGAGTTGGCCAAAGGTAAGTCAGCTAAAATATACACGGACTCTAGGTACGCCTTTGAGGTGGTGCATGATTTTGGGGCCCTGTGGGGCCTCAGAAATTTCATGACAGCAGCTGGCACACCTGTTGCGCATGCGTCCCACATCAAAAGGCTCCTGACAGCAATACAGGAACCAGACAGAGTGGCTGTTATCAAGTGTAAAGCACACACTTACAACCAAGACCCAATCTCACTTTGTAACAGCCGGGCAGACGAAGCTGCTAAATCAGCAGCAAGCACAACCATAAGAACTAACATCACATCACTGATGACATTTGAAACAGTTAACATGCAACAGTTAATCGAAATGCAAAATTTGTGTTCCCTACAGTAAAAGGCAGTCTGGAAGGTGAAGGGATATGGTTAGGAGTCCTCGGGACTTTGGACAGATGGACACGGTAAGCCAGTGGCCCCCAGAGCATATCTTCCAAGTCTAGCTGAGGCGGCACACGGTCTGACTCATCTGGGCAAGGAGGGTGCAAGCTGGTAAGTGTGCCAGGATTCTCTTCTCATGCAGCTAAGAAAGCAATGACATGTCTTGCTTGAGGAAGAATATTGATAAGGCAATACCAATGGAGCCATCCCATATCCCTCCTACAGATGGACCTTTTCAGGTAATACAAATCGACTTCATACAGTTACCACCCTGTAGGAATTTGAAATATGTGTTAATATGTACGGATGTGTTTTCCAACTGGGTAGAAGCATTCCCCGCTGCCACAAATACTGCTGTGTTCACTGCAAAGAAAATCGTGCAGGAATTTGTGTGCAGATATGGTATCCCTAGAATTATTGAAAGTGATAGGGGTACCCATTTTACAGGTGAAGTCTTTCAGGTCATGTGCAAACTGATGGGTATTAATAGCATGCTGCACACTCTGTACCGACCACAGGTGAGTGCGAAGGTGGAGAGAATGAACAGCACTATTAAGAATAAGCTGAGCAAGGTGATGGCTGAAACTGGATTGTTGTGGCCAGAGGCCTTACCGTTAGTATTGTACAGCATCAGAACCACTCCCAGGTCACCGCTTAACTTATCACCCTTTGAAATTCTTTTTGGTCGACAACCCCATGTAATGATAGACCACCAGGATGATTTGAAATGCAATAACGAAATAACTGAAATATTTGGTTAGGATGATCCAGCAGCTGAGAAATCAACAAAGAAATCTAAAGCTGGTGATTCCTGACCTACTGAACAGTAATTGTCATGATGATTCAAATTTTTTTACGCTCAAGTTGCCTCATAGACAGATGGGAAGGACCGTATCAAGTTTTGTTAACCAGCACGAGAGCACTAAAGGTCGCCAAAAGAGAGGCTTGGGTCCACTCGTCCCACTGCAAGAAGGTCGCTGGCCCGGAGAAAACTCGTGACAAAGAGCAAGGTGAAGAGAACCTCGTATCACTAGAGTGTTTGTTCCGGGAAAGCTGAGAGGCAGGACTGTTGAAACGTCACCTGAGCGCGGAGAACAACAAGATCAAAGGCAGTTGTCGTACCATTTTTCTTTTTCCACCTCCCACTGCATTCTTCTTCCCCCCCTCCCCCCCCCTTCTTATTTTCCTTCTTTTTCCCTAACAAAATGGATCTACCTCAAGAGACTGCGTTTTGGGTTTTTCTGGTAATTCTGTTTTTGCTCAGGACAATCTGTTTTGGTGAGGGTCCCAGAGACTTCGAGCAAGGATCTGGAATGGGTTCTGATGGCGAGTATGGATTTGTAGGATCTCAGGAGCAGCACATCACTCTAGTAAAGGCTGGTATCAATAAGCGGTCTGGTAGTCACGGAGCTCGGAGGCAATGTGAGGGGTTATTGTCTGATGAATATTGTATTTGTAGATATTGTGAGAACATAGTCGAAGATGGGTGCATCCAGAGATGTCAGTCCAACATTAATATCGACATGGACCGACATCCATTGAGTGATTACCACTCATTAGTGGGTAAGGTCTTAAACCAGACAGAATGTTGGGTGTGCTCACAGGTACCTCAAGGACAGAGTAAGTCAGGATTAGTGCCATACCCTTTAGCAATAGATGAGGTACTCGAATTATGGGGTGGGAGACCGGTGGACAAGAAATTCAATATATCTAGGCCCCCTAGTTTGAAGCTCCACCAATATCATGTAGATAGGTCACTGTTGTGTTTTAATATTTCCAATTTCCGAAAACCAGGAAATTGGGAAGTGACGTGGAATAACCAGACAATGACCTTTTCACACAGAGCTGATGGGATACCTATCGACTCTGAACTTGTACGCAAGATAGCCAACAGTGGAAAGTATTTTTGTTACCGGTATACACGTGGAAGCAAAACCATGTGGGTTGGAAAGGTATAGCAGGGGTATCTAGCCCGATACTTGTACTGGACAAATGAGAGAACTAGGGATTGGATTCTTTACATGGAAGATTTGCAATATGGTGTTGTTACATTTTGTCCCCTATGTTCTCCCAGATGATGCTTATTTTATATGTGGGAGGAAAGCGTACAAGTGGCTTACTCCGAGCTCTGAGGGATTGTGTTATATTGGGAGAGTACTACCAGAGGTCATGACCATAACCCATGACAAAATGAAAGACGTTCACCGCAACGCTCAGACTCCTTATACTCATACCCATTATGAACACATCATCAAGAGACACCTCATAGATAGGGCAGAGCACGCAGTCTCTGATTTGATCCATGAATCCACCGGGATTCAGTTCCTTCTCACACTCACCCAGGCACTCCCACACATACCCAGTCATACCCAGGTAGCCTCACAGACATACCCAGGCACACCCAGGTAGCCTCACACACTCACCCAGTCACGTGCTATAAACTACTTCCGGTAGTTGGAACGCAAACACGGAAGTCCCTTCTAGCCGCTGTAAACAGCACAGCGGTAATATCTTCAGTGCAGACGAATACATGTGGAGAAATGGGGATAAATATTAATATTCTCTTTTCCCCTTCCTATATACCTACTTATACTTATATAATTATTATGCTTTCCCATATACAGAATTTCTAATTCCTAAATCATTTTAGCAAAAATTGCATACGTTTTCCTGCATCCACACATCCGGAGTATCAACTCCTACATACCCAAACCTACACCATAAAGATGTCTGAATATGTGTACATCCAAAGTTTTAACCCCAATATACCCAAACCTAAATCATAAAGATGTCTACATACTGTTATATATACAGGGGAATAGATTATAAATACCCTATCATTCTGATGGCACCGTACATCAAAATCTACATATAATAAAGATTTAACCACCTGAAAAAACCCTGTAAAACATTTGGATAAACAAGGCTAGGAAAAAAATAGGAAAAGATATCAAGATATTTTAATATCCTTATCCCATTCCTACTACCATCACCCAGGGCAATTTGGAGGGACCTTGGAATATGGTTGGTATACATTCTACAAGAACCATTTGGTCTCAAACTCTACATTGAGACCCTTTGGATATAAGGTTTTTAATTCATAGATCTTCCTCATCTCTGCCTTTGCCAATCTCTCCTCATCGTCATTTCTGTGCCAGTAAGAATTAATACCCATTATGGCACAAAAAAACTCACCAGTTGGTTTATATTACAATTATGTTCATTCTTAAAATGCAAAGAAACATTGTGTGTCTCCAATCCTTTTTTAATGTTACGGACATGTTCTGCCATGCGCACCATGAGAGCCCTCATGGTACGTCCCACATATTGTGAGCCACAAGAGCACTCCAATAGGTGCACACAATTTTTGGTGGAACACGTAAAAAAAATCCTTAATGGGATATATTAAATGGATTTGTGTTGATCTATATTCCGTTACTTTACTTTCTTTTCCTCTACAGTTTCGGCACATAATGCATGTGCCGCACCTGTAGAAGCCCTTGGATTTAATTCTAGTTTGCATTTTAGGGGCAACTAATACACTACTAACCACACTGTCTTTTAGATTCCTCGCTTTTCTATAGGTGAAACTAGGCCAATCAGATATGATCTTTTAACATAGGGTCCCTATTAAGGATATTCCAATGTTGCTTTAATATTTTCTCAATTTGTTTGTGTTGACTATTGCAATCTGTGATGAATGATATCCCCCTACCTCCGGAATTATCCTTCTGTTTAGTGTTGTCTTTACTTAAACACACATCCCTATTCAGGTCTGCACCTAAATCCCTAGCCTTTTTCACTATAGTGGACTATAACCTTTTTCCTGTAATTGTTACTGTAGGGTATTAGCATGTTGCTCATATTCCTTAATTTCATTACAATTCCGCCAAATATGGTGGAACTGACTAACAGGGATGCTATGTAGCCAATTGTGGTGATGATTACTGGTATAATCAATACAAGAGTTACAATCAGTACTCTTCACATAATTGCTGGTTTTAATCATATCATCTTCCACATAAACCCTTAGGTCCAAAAAAATTGACTTCCACTTCGCTTATATCGAATGTCAATTGTATATTCAAATGATTATCATTAAGATGTGTACAGAAGGCGTCGAGGGAACTGCGATCACCTCCCCACACAAAGATGTCATCTATATAATGGTGCTAAGACACCAGACTGGCACCCAGCTGGTGGCTCCCCCATACTGACTGTTCTTCCCAATGGGCCATGAACAAATTTGCGTAACTGGGTACCAGTCTGGTGCCCATCGCCGTTCCTGTAAGCTGTAAGTAGAAGGCATCTTGAAACCAAAAGAAGTTATTCTTTAGGATAAGGGAGATGCCATCCAAAACAAATCCCTTTTTATTCTCATCCATAGCATTCCTTTCCAAGAAAAATCTTGTGGATTCCATGCCATGTTCATGATTAATGATGGTATACAGCGATTTTACATCTGCTGTTACCATCAAGAACCCTGGTTCCCACTTTACTTTCATTAATTTGTTTTTGGTACTTATAGTGTCCTTAAGGTAGGAACGGGTAGACTTACCAATTGGTTGTAATATTCTATCTAATACCTGTGACAAATTGGAAAGGCATGAATTGGTGCCAGCAACTATGGGGTGTCCTGGGGGTTTATCCTTATTTTTGTGCACTTTAGGAAGTACATATAATACCGGTATGGATGGATTATCAATAATCATAAATTTACTATCTTCCTCCTCAATAACCCCTTTGGATAAATATAATGCCAAAAAAGTTCTCAATGTATCTGTAATTCTACTCCCAGGGTTAGTTCTGAGTTTTTTATATGCTTCTCCTTCCCGCAATTGTCTTAAAACCTCCATATTATAGTCTTCTAAATTCATAATAACAACACTGCCCCCCTTATCAGCGGGTTTAATAACAATGTTGCTATTCTCCCTTAAGGTCTTAATAACATTACGTTCTTCTTTAGTTAGATTAACTTTCCTATCTGGCTTCATCTGAATACTTTCTAAATAATTTTTAACCTCTTTTTCAAATGCCTCAATGAAACTACCCTTCTTGTGTCTAGGATAGAACGTGGACTTACGTTTCAATTTAGATTTACCTCCAACTAGGGGTACATTCTGTTCAGGTTTTTCACTAAAAAACCTTTTCAAAGTAAGACGTCTGACAAATCTTTCTACATCCACATGCACATTAAATTTATCGCACCGATTAGAAGGTGCGAATTTTAAACCTTGTTCAAGGATGCTAATCTCATGAGCAGTTAACTGACAATCACTTAGGTTGTAGATTTTAGTGGTATTTTTAGTAACTAAACTAGATATAGCCTCTTCTTTTCCTGGACTCTTATTCATAGGGATGGGTGGTCTTCTGTATGCCGGCGGTCGGGCTCCCGGCGCTCAGTATACCGGCGCCGGGAGCCCGACAGCCGGCATACCGACACTTATTTTCCCTCGTGGGGGTCCACGACCCCCCATAGAGGGAGAATAAAATAGTGTGGCGGGCGTAGCGCGCCACCGTGCCCGTAGCGTGGCGAGCGCAGCGAGCCCGCAAGGGGCTCCTTTGCGCTCGCCACGCTGTCGGTAAGCCGGCGGTCGGGCTCCCGGCGCCGGGATGCTGGTCGCCGGGAGCCCGACCGCCGGCCAGCCGTAGTGAACCCATAGGGACATTACTTAATTGATTTGAACCTGTACATTTCCGTCTCCTTCTTGAATTTAATGATTTGTTTCTACCCCCCTAGTGCTACGTTTTCTTGTGGTTTTCCTATTATCCTCATTTACCTCCACCTTCTGTGGATCCTCTGTCCCATCCCTAAAAAATAAGAATGGTTTACAGGGGAATCATATTTAGTCTCCTCCCTGGAATCCCTATACCTTTTTTCCTCTATAAGTATTTGCCTGATTGTATTCTTCTGGATACCTCCTATTTCTCCACGTATTCCCTTCTCCCTTCCAGTATATGTTCTCCATCTTGTTGGTCCTCATAATGACCTGAATCCCTTTCTGACTGATATATTCTTCTTTCCTTAATACTGTCATTAACCCTTTTGCCTCTATACTCATTTCGATTCTTATGACTACCTGATGTATTTATTGATTCTTTATTCTTTATGTGCCGAAACTGTAGAGGAAAAGAAAGTAAATTAACGGAATATAGATCAACACAAACCCATTTAATTTATCCCATTAAGGATTTTTTTATGTGTTCCACCAAAAATTGTGTGTACCTATTGGAGTGCTCTTGTGGCTCACAATATGTGGGACGTACCACGAAGGCTCTCAAGGTGCGCATGGCAGAACATGTCCGTAACATTAAAAAAGGATTGGAGACACACAATGTTTCCTTGCATTTTAAAAATGAACATAATTGTAATATGAACCAACTGGTGAGTTTTTGCACCATAATGGGTATTAATTCTAACTGGCGCAGAAATGATGATGAGGAGAGATTGGCAAAGGCAGAGATGAGGAAGATCTATGAATTAAAAACCTTATATCCAAAGGGTCTCAATGTAGAGTTTGAGACCAAATGGTTCTTGTAGAATGTATACCAACCATATTCCAAGGTCCCTCAAAATTGCCCTGGGTGATGGTAGTAGGAATGGGATAAGGATATTAAAATATCTTGATATCTTTTCCTATTTTTTTCCTAGCCTTGTTTATCCAAATGTTTTATAGGGTTTTTTTCAGGTGGTTAAATCTTTATTATATGTAGATTTTGATGTACGGTGCCATCAGAATGATAGGGTATTTATAATTTATTCCCCTGTATATATACCAGTGTGTAGACATCTTTATGGTTTAGGTATATTGGGGTTAAAACTTTGGATGTACACATATTCAGACATCTTTATGGTGTAGGTTTGGGTATGTAGGAGTTGATACTCCGGATGCGGGGAAACGTATGCACTTTTTGCTAAAATTATTTAGGAATTAGAAATTCAGTATATGTGAAAACATAATAATTATATAAGTATAAGTAGGTATATAGGAAGGGGAAATGAGAATATTAATATTTATCCCCATTTCTCCACATGTATTCGTCTGCACTGAAGATATTACCGCTGTGTGGTTCACAGCGGCTAGAAGGGACTTTGCGTTCCAACTACCAGAAGTGGGATGCTGACCCATTAGAAAGAGTGATCCGGTGGATCCATTACGGACTTTATATAAAATCAATTAAATATAATTATATTTATATGGATGTATTCGAGCATAATGTTAGTTGGACAGCAGTATAGGGTAATATGTATATGTATGATATTGTATTATGAATTTTAAAGTACCATGTATGTGATCTCTACATGTTTTGAGGTAGTGATACCCCATTGGCTGACTTGAACATGTGATTAAGACCAAAAGGGATAAAAGGACCAGAGGGGTCACTTCCATTGTACACCCTGAGGAAGGATTATATCCGAAAGGCATTGGTGCTATTACAGGAGGACTCCGGGCTTAACCACACCACTGATGTTGGTACCCATCTTATGGGTATTGTTCACTCTAATCCCATATTGGCTGGTAACATTCCCCCATTCCATCTAAGGGGTGCTAGTGGAAGTGGCCTCGCTAGTTTACGTCAGGGTGCCTCCTGTTTATGTGTTTTTTTTATTTATTTTTTACTTATTTATGGCTTTTTATGTTTCACAGTGTCTGTGAAAATAAATTTAATCTTATCTAAAATGGAATAAAATAAAATATATTTATTTTTTATACACATCTGCTGTTCTATCGAATATGTTGGAGCCATCGGTTGGGGGTACAGGAGGTCCACATACAAGCAAGGACCCAAAGATACCTTTCAGTGCACATAGGGCTCTTTATAAAGGTAAGCCATGTTCAGATGGGCCATACAGCATGCTCTATATTTGATGTCACACTATTCAGATATATAGAGTTTTGAAAAAACCTTTATAGGAACGCATCTTTTTTAATGCAGGTCAGTTTTGGTGGCAAAATTCAGGATCTATCACAAGTTTGGACATCTTCTAATGGACATTTCTTGTTTTGTTTTCTCTTTGAGGATCATGGGAATATACGGATCTGAATTCTGTATAGCAGTGCCTGGAGATCACTCTTCTGTATATCATAGCCTCACACACATACCCAGGCACACTCCCAGGTAGCCTCACACACTCATCCAGGTACTCCCACACATACCCAGGCACACCCAGGTAGCCTCACACACATACCCAGGCACACCCAGCCACTCCCAGGTAGCCTCACACACTCATCCAAGCATTCCCACACATAGCCAGGCAGCCTCACATACATATCCAGGCACACCAAGCCACACCCAGGTAGCCTCACACATACACAGCCACACCCTGGTAGCCTAACACACTCACGAGGCACTCCCACACATACCCAGGCACACCCAGGTAGCCTCGTACACATACCCAGGCACACGCAGGTAACCTCACATACACACCCAGGCACACCCAGGTAGCCTCACAAACCCACCCAGGCTCATCCACACATATACATGCACACCCAGGTAGCTTCACACACACACACCCAGACACACCCACGCATACCCAGGTAGCCTCATACACATACCCAGGCACATCCAGCCACACCCAGGTGGCCTCACCCACGAAACCCAGCCACACCAGGTAGCCTCACACACTCACCCGGGCACTCCAACATATACCAAGGCACACCAAGATAGCCTCACACACATACCCAGGCCCACCCAGGTTGCCTCACACACTCACCCAGGGACACCCAGGTAGCCTCACACACTCACCCAGGGACACCCAAGTAGCCTCACAAACATACCCAGGGACACCCAAGTAGCCTCACACAGATACCCAGGCACACCCAGGTAGCCTCACATACTCACACAGGCACTCCCACACATACACAGCCACACCCAGGTAGCCTCACACACTCACCCATGCGCTCCCACACATACCCAGGTAGCCTCACATACATACCCAGCCACACCCAGGTAGATACACACTCACCCAGGCACTTACACACATACCCAGGCACACCCAGTTAGCCTCACACACATACCAAGGCACACCCAGGTAGCCTCACACACTCACCCAGGTACTCCCACACATACCCAGGCACACCCAGGTAGCCTCACACACATACCCAGCCACACCCAGCCACTCCCAGGTAGCCTCACACACTCATCCAGGCATTCCCACACATACCCAGGCACACCCAGGTAGCCTCAAATACATATACAAGCACACCAATCCACACCCAGGTAGTCTCACACCCTAACCCAGGCACTCCAACACATACCCAGGCACACCCAGGTAGCCTCACACATACACAGCCACTCCCTGGTAGCCTAACACACTCACCGAGGCACTCCCACACATGCCCAGGCACACCCAGGTAGCCTCATACACATACCCATGCACGCCCAGGTAACCTCACACACATACCCAGGCACACCCAGGTAGCCTCACAAACCCACCCAGGCTCATCCACACATATACATGCACACCCAGGTAGCTTCACACACACACAGCCAGGCACACCCACACATACCAAGCTAGCCTCATACACATACCCAGGCACATCCAGCACACACACAGGTGGCCTCACACACTCACCCACAAAACCCAGCCACACACACTCACCCGGGCACTCCAATATATACCAAGGCACACCAAGATAGCCTCACACACATACCCAGGCACACCCAGGTAGCCTCACTCACACACCCAGGCACACCCAGGTAGCCTCACACACTCACCCAGGCGCACACCCAAGTAGCCTCACAAACATACCCAGGGACACCCAAGTAGCCTCACACAGATACCCAGGCACACCCACACATACCCAGGCACACCCAGGTAGCCTCACATACTCAGGCACACCCAGGTAGCCTCACATACATAGGCACTCCCACACATACACAGCCACACCCAGGTAGCCTCACACACTCACCCATGCACTCCCACACATACCCAGGCACACCCAGGTAGCCTCACATACATACCAAGCCACACCCAGGTAGACACACACTCACCCAGGCACTCACACACATACCCAGGCACACCCAGTTAGCCTCACAAACCCATCCAGGCTCACCCACACATACCCAGGCACACCCAGTTAGCTTCACACACATACCCAGGTAGCCTCACACACTCACCCAGGCACTCCCACACATACCCAGGCACACCCAGGTAGACTCCCACATAACCAGGCACACCCAGGTAGCCTCACACACTCGCCCAGGCACACCCAGGTAGCCTCACACACTCACGCAGGCACTCCCACACATACCCAGGCACACCCAGGTAGCCTCATACACATACCCAGGCGCACACCCAAGTAGCCTCACAAACATACCCAGGGACACCCAAGTAGCCTCACACAGATACCCAGGCACACCCACACATACCCAGGCACACCCAGGTAGCCTCACATACTCAGGCACACCCAGGTAGCCTCACATACATAGGCACTCCCACACATACACAGCCACACCCAGGTAGCCTCACACACTCACCCATGCACTCCCACACACACCCAGGCACACCCAGGTAGCCTCACATACATACCAAGCCACACCCAGGTAGACACACACTCACCCAGGCACTCACACACATACCCAGGCACACCCAGTTAGCCTCACAAACCCATCCAGGCTCACCCACACATACCCAGGCACACCCAGTTAGCTTCACACACATACCCAGGTAGCCTCACACACTCACCCAGGCACTCCCACACATACCCAGGTAGACTCCCACATAACCAGGCACACCCAGGTAGCCTCACACACTCGCCCAGGCACACCCAGGTAGCCTCACACACTCACGCAGGCACTCCCACACATACCCAGGCACACCCAGGTAGCCTCATACACATACCCAGGTAGCCTCACACACATACGCAGGCACACCCAGGTAGCCTCACACACTCACCTAGGCACTCCCACACTCACCCAGGCCCTCTCACACATATCCAGGTACACCCAGGTAGCCTCACACACTCATAAATGCACACCCAGGTAGCCTCACACAAATACCCAAGCACACCCAGGTAGCCTCACACACATACCCAGGCACACCCAGGTAGCCTCACACACATATCCAGGCACACCCAGGTAGCCTCACACACATACCCAGGCACACACAAACATACCCAGGCACACACAGGTAGCCAAACATTCTCAGGCACACACAGGTAGCCTCACATACTCACGCAGGCACTCCCACGCATACACAGCCACACCCAGGTAGCCTCACACACTCACCCATGCGCTCCCACACATACCCAGGCACACCCACACATACCCAGGCACTCCCAGGTAGCCTCATAAACTCACCCAGGCAGCCTTAACACACATACCCAGCCACACACACACATACCCAGGCACACCCAGGTAGCCTCACACACTCACCCATGCACTCCCACACATACCCGGGCACTCCCACACATACCCGGGCACACCCAGGTAGCCTCACACAAATACCCAGGCACACCCACACATACCCAGGCACACCCAGGCAGCCTCACACACTCACCCAGGCAGCCTCACACACATACCCAGGTAGCCTCACACACATACCCAGGCACACCCAGGTAGCCTCACACACATACCCAGGCACACCCAGGTAGCCTCACACACTCACCCAGGCAGCCTCACACACTCACCCAGGCACCCACACACATACCCAGGTAGCCTCACACACATACCCAGGCACACCCAGGTAGCCTCACACACATACCCAAGGCAGATGCACTCCTGTAAATTTATAATTTGTTGATTTACTACTAAAACAAATTCAGGAAAATATGAGCGACATTGCTCACGTGAAGAGGATCATCCCCATTAGGGAGGCCAATCCCGGGATCGGCGGGATCTCGGGATTTTGGCCCCAAAATGCCGGGATTAGCATCATGGGATTGGAGCCTCCAATCCCGGGATAAACGGGATTAGGGTGCGCATGCGCAGTTTTGCCAGGCAGCATTGAGCACTATAGCACAGTGCTGCCCAGCTGTCAGTGATGTAGTTACAGCAGCCATAGACAGACACACACACACACTGACCACGCTGGCAGCATTTCAAATGTAGCGCCGGCCGCCAGCCAATCAGAGCTGGCAGACCGGCAGTCAATCAGGGAAGTGGCAGCAGGCGCTGCTCCTGATTGGCTGCCGGACTGCCAGCTCTGACTGGCTGGTGGCCTGCCAGCTCTGACTGGCTGGTGGCCAGCGCTACATTTGAAATGCCGCCTGTGCGGTCAGTGTATGTGTGTGTCCATGGCTTCTGCCTGTCTAAGAAGAGTAATATTTACTTATCGCTACCTACACCCACCCTCCCTCACTGCTCCAGACATCCATCCTCCCTCTCTGCTCCGGACATCCTCCCTGCTCGCTACACCTACCTTCCCTTCCTGCTCCTTACATGCTCCCTACACCCACCCTCCCGCTGCTCCTTACACTCACTCTCACGCTGCTCCCTACACCCACCCTCCCTTCCTGCTGCTTGCATGCTCCCTACACCCACCCTCCCTGCTGCTTGCATGCTCCCTACACCCACCCTCCCTTGCTGCCCTCCACATTGAAAGTGGCTCAGCAGCTTAAACATGTGTTTGCAAACATGTGTAAACTAATTCTCTGAATTTCTATTACCAGATAGGTTCAGGTATGGTTACAGGTAATTTTTTCGTGTGCTGAAGGGAAATGTAGGGGTGGGATTTGCACCCCCCTCCCCCCCTGTCTGTTTGTGACGCCTCCCCCTTTCCAGCACCTGATACATAATTATTTCCAGGAATGACCGAGCAACTACCATTGTTTGTTTGTCTGCTTGTGTGCGAGAGGCATTGAATGGGAAGCGGCAGCAGGCGCAGTATTTGGAAGGCATGCTGTTCCTTGTAGTGCCAATGGGAGATCCTGGGGGTGGCTCCTGGGTAAGTTAGCTCTCTGTCTGGATGTGTTTTAGTAATAGCCTTTATCATGAGGCCTATTGTGACAAATTACATGGCCCTATGTGGGCACTGCTATCATGTAATGTTAGGACTGCTGACATCGGAGAAGCCTTGAAAGTGGCTCAGTAGCTTAAACATGTGTTTGCAAACGTGTAAACTAATTCTCTGAATTTCTATTACCAGATAGGTTCAGGTATGGTTACAGATAATTTTTCAGTGTGCTGAAGGGAAATGTAGGGGTAGGATTTGCAACCCCCTCCCCCTCTCTGTCTGTTTGCTCTCCACATATACTCTTCCTGCTCCATACACTGATCCCTACTGCAATCCCGGGATCCAGAGAATCCTGGGATTGAGCGTTTTTCATTCCCGAATCCCAGGATTGAAAAAATGCCCCGGGATTGGCCTCCCTAGTCCCCACGGGGCTACAAGAAGTACACATTTTTCAAATCAGAAATAAACAACGCACTAATCGATGGGGTAAACCTATACTATGATAAAATATTAGGCTTCCACAATGCAAAGATTTCCTCAAAGGAAAAAAAAACATGCAGAAGGCCATAGGGGAAAGAGTCACAGCCTCATCTAGTATTCTACATGATCCAGAGGTCTGCAAAAAAAAAAGGTATAGTGATTGCCGGAGGAGCACCATAAAAAATTGGTCAATATTAACGAACATCAAAGACCGGAGGAGACCCTCCACAGATATTCGACTACTATCATGGGAGGAGAGGATAAGAGACAGATTGAACCCCCAAATGGTGGAAGGTGTGGTGGGCTTAATTGATTACCACCCCTCAGACAATATACAACCACGTGGTAAGACTTTGGTGTTTGCAACCTAACTGTGCACTTTGTTTGATTTTTTTTTATAACCCATTAATTTGTTTATATTTTTTATTCACATTTTAGAAAGACAATCATCTGCAGTCGGGGAAACAGCAGGCGAACTACCAGCGAGGGAGTTCACCTCTAGTACAGCATCACAGCCAAATCCGGGAAAGAAAGTTTCATATAGAGGAGTTGAGTGCCAGCAGCACGAGGCACAACGTCCTACCGTAAGGGTGGCAGCCTCTGGGAAAATTGTAGTGGCTCCATCTTTAAGAATATCCCTAGCAAGGGCAGCGCCTGTCTTGGGACAGGATCAGCATTCAAGTAGTGAAATTTCAGCTCAACAGGAAATTCCCTGTTCAGGAGCGATATCATTAGAGTGCACTGTTGACTCTCAAGCATCAGTACATCGACGTGTAGGTGAGTATGCATTTTTTTTATCAGCATCTGTTAATATTCTTTAATGAAAAATTTCCATTAATTTATTTGTGTTTTTTTAATTTTGGACACAGAGACAACAACAATGAGGCAACCACCATCAACTGAAAGGAATCCTGGAGGAGAGGTCAGGCCATTGACTTTAAGCCCAGTCGGGGAATCCTCACACAGCCCACCACCTGAGGCCATTTTCTCACCTGTGTTGGATAACACCGGTTTATCAGAGGAGACCTTCATTGGTTTTGAGGGTATGTACAGTATAATTTATAAACAGATAACAATTTTTCAAAATAGTGTTTCTTCTTTTAAGCATGTAAATAATCTTATTTATCAATTTTTTTTAGACTTCTCTATGGAAATTGCACCTGTCCACACGGCTTCCTTGGAAATGAATATTGTGGAAAGGAACCTACAATTATCTGAAGAACCAGAAGTTGAACAGACAGATGTACCTGACATTAATCCATCCTCAAGCACAGGCATAAGGAGTGGAGTGGGTCCATATTTCCGTCCAGACCTTCTGAAGCCAGATGAAGATCTGGATATCGATGATGAATGCTGTATCATAAGTAATATTTCCATTTTGTAAATATAATCCCCCTACTTTAATTGTATCTAAGAAAATATGGGTTTTCCACCAAAATTCCCACTGTAACTCAGTTTTGGGAACTCCTGTGGTGTATTTACTAACCTTTTAACTATGGTTTAGGCCTGGGATTAAATCTGGCCACTATCGTTTGCACTGCATTCCGAAATACCCTGTACATGGAGATGTTTATATCTCCAGGCCCCGCAAACAGTGGGTAGACATTCATGAGGAGGTTAGGGAAATACCGGTGAGGATACAAGTATATGGACTCAGGTGCTGGGCAGCACCCTGGGCCGTGGTGATTGCTGCGCTAGTAGGAGGCATTTCAGGCAGTTTTCTGATCAACAAGGGGTTATCTGTGTTTCACGGCCCCATGTAGCGCAATTACACTGCTGCTCACCCTGTAATTCCCAAACAGAAACTGTGTTTGTTAGCAGGTTTTAATTTACAGTTAACTGTAGCCATGTTGTTGAAAATTACGTTGGTTATTTGGTGTTAAAGAAAAAAAAAATCAGGCCTTTTTTTGTTTTCCAGTGTTAATAGACAGTAATTTGTTTGGGGGATAAGGACTTTTTTTTTTTTCTTCTAACAAAAAAAAACAAAAAAACCACCTCTTCTGACAGGTTCACCGTTTCAGGCTGTGACACAACAGCTGCAGGCAACCACCACAGACAATGGACAACAAATCCAAGAAGAGCTCACCAAAAAAATGGAGGATAGACAAAATTCTTTCAGGCAGATAGTAATCAAAAGACTTATTTAGATGGAACAGATCATCACTCGGTTGACGGATTCTACAAAAGACATACACAAAACACAGCAGATTGAACTAAATGCCTCCAGAAAAGTCATCCACCAAATGAACGAGAAACTGGGAATTTTGGTGACCAGCTTGGACAAAATGGTTAACCAAACCACCTGCCAAACCGCATGCATGGAGCATTTTAGAGACAGTTACAGTCAAATGACCACCAATGCCTCCTTGATTGCAAGTAGCCTCCAAAATGTCAACGATACCCTATGTTGGATTTTAGACACATTGTCGGCTGGTTACCAGCCACCATCTTTAAACACAGTATATCCAGTCTCCCATCTTTCTTATTATACACAGCGGCATGTTGAGCAGCATCCTAGGCAAGTCCAGTAGCATCAGGGAGAACTTCATAGACCTCCGCTTCAGGATGAATGACTGGACCCCCACACAACACTTACTATAGAGGAGGAAGAAGAACAAGAGCCCTCCAGTTCAAAATAAAGGTATACACTGTAATAGTCATGTTCACAAATTGAATATATGCTGTATTTTGGCTGTGTGAGTGTAGGTGTGCCTGGGTGAGTGTGTGAGGCTACCTGGGTGTGGCTGGGTATGTGTGTGAGGCTACCTGGGTGTGCCTGGGTATGTGTGGGAGTGCCTGGGTAAGTGTGTGAGGCTACCTGGGTGTTGGCTGGGTGTGCCTGGTTATGTGTGGGTGTCTCTGTGTGAGTGAGGCAGGTAACGATTAAAAAGTATTTAACATTGTATAAACACTTGTTGGAATATTGAACTCAATTTTATTTTTTCTATCATTTTACAGCAGGGATGGGGAACCTTCGGCCCTCCAGCTGTTATTGAACTACACATACCAGCATGCCTTGCTACAGTTTTGCTATTTGTCCATGCTAAAACTGTTGCAGAGCATGCTGGGATGTATAGTTCAACAACAGCTGGAGGGCCGAAGGTTCCCCATCCCTGTTTTACAGGTTCAAAACAGAAAACTTCAGGACAGAAAACAGTTTTACCAGATAAGTTTGTGGACTTTTGAACAACAGTTTGATTGCACTTTAACATTTTTACAGACTCATTTTGACTGTTTACTATAATGTATTAAAACATTCAGTTGAAAAGAAATTTCTAGAAGAATAAACAGTGGCTTCACTTATCTCTTTTCTTTATAAGTATATAGCGAGCAAAACAAGTAAAGCCAGTAAAAATGGTTTTCACATTATTTAGTCACAGGCTAACAACAGTCCACAGTAAGATGTCCAAGGTAAATTCAAAATTAAACACTTCTATTTGGAGAAATGAGGATTTTGGAAGGTTTTCCATGGGTTCTTGAAATGAATGTTCTCTCTTCCCAGATCCTATTGTGTAAGAATGCAAACCAAAATTTGGAATAAAATTCCTGAGGCAATACAAATTCATTTAACAGGAGAACACATTAATCACAATATCACAATTAAAGATGTTAATTGATAATTTACCCCACACAGAGGACAATCACAACAGCCCAAACTGCCTTCAAAATAAAATGTAGTATATCTATACATGTGTGTGTATATAACTATTTATCTATATCTATATATATCTATATATATCTATATCTATATCTATCTATATATATATATATATATATATATATATACACTCCTGAATTTGAGCTAGAAGGCAGCACTGTGGATAGGACCTCTGTTAGTTAGGACCTTAAAATATCACATAACAATAATACAAATATCCCAGTGCGCCAATACATATAATACTGTAGATTCAGAATAAGGTGAAGTGGTGAATGAATCCACCTCAGGAAACAGGTCATAAATTCGATGTACCAAGGATCTTCCTTTGGTATATGGCACCCTAGGACAAGAACTCTCTCACCAAAAAAACACCCAAGAGGTAAAAACGATTAATATCAAAACATTGATTTAATTGAAAATATAAAAATCATTAAAAAAAAATCACAATACCAAACAAATCCATGTACGTCATTATACAATCAATAGCATAAATCTCCCCTCACCTTAGCAAAAGGTGTGAGCTCTAGGTGGAGATTATTATTTCAATAACACAATGGATATAGATTGATGAATGATGGGTTCATCAATCTATATCCATTGTATATATAGTAGAGATAGGCCGGGACTCCCATGTGCAAACTGTTAAGGCTCTGGTGCCCTCCATGATTAAATAGACAGCAAACGAAAGAAATACAGCGGCACTCAGTCTTAGTAATCATTAACTATTGAAAAAACATCCAATAGCCACCATTTCGGGGACCACTGTGCCCCTTTGACAAAGGTGCACAGTGGTCCCTGAAACGTTGGTGGCTATTGGATGTTTTTTCAATACAGTTAATGATTACTAAGACTGAGTGCCGCTGTATTTCTTCCATTTGAGAGACAAACAGGATCCAAACTCTCAAAAAGATCCACCTGCAAACAAAAACAATTGGTTAGAAAAGCCTATTTCAATGGGGTCGATTCAATTCGGCAATTTATGAATAGCGCCGGGAATTAGCTCCCGACGCTATTCAATTCAGCTGCTAGTTACCCGCAATTGTCGGGAATTCTTCTCTCATCCCCGGGGGATGAGAGAAGAAACCCGACAAAAGTGCTGCCACGCGGCCGGCGCAAGGCTGATTCTGTCGGGAATCAGCCTCGCGCCGGGGAGTTAAGTCGGAGAATGCCCGTTCTCCCGACAATTCAACCTGTTTAGTCGGCGAGAACGGGCCATCGCCGACTTAACTGGAGCTGAATTGAATAGCGTCGGGAGCTAATTCCCGGCGCTATTCATAAGTTGCCGAATTGAATCGACCCGAATAAGACAAGACAAAAAATAATAAATCGGGGTAAAAAAAATAAAAAACTTAACAGAAAAGACAGATTAAATTAAGATACGCCGTTGATACCTTCTGCCTCTGCTAAACAAATGTCAGAATCCGGCCAAACACCAGGATCTATATTCTCCGTCAAACGGTTGGCGGCACATATATTATGCAGGATACAGCATGCATTTACAATGTCGCAAACCTTTCCCGGGGAATATTGCAGCATACCCCCGGACCGGTCTAGACACCAGAAGCGGGATTTAAGTACACCAAAGGTTTTCTCTATTATACCCCTCCATGCTATGTGCGCTGCTTGGTACTTTTTCTCAGCAGTGCCTTCTGGATCGGATAATGGGGTCAGTAGCCAAAATTTGTTTGGATAACCACCATCATCTGGAAAAAGTAAACACATAATATTTTTAAACAAATTCAAAGAAAAATTAAATTTAAAAACTTACCCAACTGCCAGCCATCTGGGATCTTTCCAGATTCAAAATCATGAGCCAACGATGATAGATTTAGAATAAAGGAGTCGTGGGCCGACCCAGGAAAACCCACAAGGAATTTGGTGATCATCATAATGGCATCGCACACCATCTGAATGTTCATCGAATGGAAGTGCTTTCGATTTCGAAAATATTCCTCCAAATCCCTTGGTGGTGCAAGTGCCACATGGGTACAGTCTTTTGCGCCTAGCATATTGGGAAACCTTTTTTTCTTTTTGAAAAAGGCCAATTTTGTCACAGATCTTTCGCTGTCCGTAACTGGAAATTTGTTAAACTGGGTCGTCAATTTGCGGAATGCCTTAATGACCTGTGTTAAAATACGCAAAAGGGACGATTGCGCAACACCAACTGATTGGGACAATGTTGACTGAAAAGTGCCTGACGCCAAAGAATGTAGAGCAAACAGCAGTTTGCTCATCTCACTTACAGCATGATTCGTGGGCACCCGAGGTTCCAGGTCCATCTCAAACAGCTCGAACAGCGAATAGATTGCACAAGCAGAGAAGCAATACAGTTGTATCACCTCTGTCCCGTGGAGACACTATAGTACATGCCTAGTACAATACTGGCATGGACGTGGAATGTAAACACGAACAGACTCACCACATGGAACATTTACCTGAGCACTTTCTTCCTCTGTCATGACCTGCTGTGTTGCCACACCAGCCTGGATCATGAATATCCAAATGGTGTCAGTGAAAGGCTCCATGCTTGTAGACAGCTTAAAAAGCAGGTACCACAAAAAAAAACGCAAATTATAAAAAAAAAAAAAATAGACAGCAGACTGCACAATGCTGTGTGCTTTCTCCAGGTCCCATGAAGGAGTGACAATATCCTGTCAGGAAATGGTCATCCTGTCAGGATCAAAGTAATGCATCATGGGATTTGGGGAAGCAAATAAGAAAAAAATGTGATATAAATTACAAAATTGAGTGAATTAAAAAAAACAAACAGGTACTGTCATCCAAAAACCCCCCACCTTTCTAATGACAGCTGAAAAAATAAAAAGAATAAACATTCACACCACATTTTACCAGGTCAGAGTAGATGAAATGATAACGTGGAAAAACGGATTAAATCGACTGAAAAGTTATCACTTGCATGTAATTGGATATTATTTTCGCAATAACTCTATTCTTTACGATAGGGAAAGTTTTTCGGGAGACTGCAATTCTGGCGGAAACTGAACGGCAAATTATACTGCGGAAAGTGGCTAAAAGGATACATTGAAAATATATCACCTGAAAAATGTACCATGTGACATCACATAAGCGGGAGAAAAATGGCTATCGGACCTAATAGGATATCCCCCTGAGTGTACAGAGAGGCAAAAATGAGAACATGTGAAGATATTGAGTATATGGTTGTTTTATTTTGTTAACCGTTTATCATTGGTATTACAGAAGAAGACAGTTGGAAAGAGCCAATGTTGTTATTAATGTCTGCAGCGCACTTTTTACAGACAGTGATATATTTGATCCTCCTTGTAGCTTTTAGTAATGTATATTTAATTTCACATTGTTTTTGTTGTTGGTTTTTTTTCTTAGCGCATTAATTTTCTAAAAGTAGGTCGCAATATTTGCTGAGGGCAAACAGAAAGTAGGCTACAACATTTGCAGATTTAGTGGTGAATGTAGGGGAAAAGTTACCCTGGTATCCCCTGCAACTCTCGTAACACTGCTAAGGAATTCATTCATGAATTACTTGGGTTATTAAATACTAATGCACCTAAAATCTCATTTATTATACATAATTCAAAGAAAATAAAACATTTCAGTATAAAAGTATGATTTCTGACAGCTCCTTTGCGTGGTCCCTTTAGTTCTGGACCCCAAGCTATGTGTATAAATGCATGCAGTTTAGGAAATTGGATCCCTAAAATGTTTTTAATCAAATCAACTGAGAATTTAACTCTCAGATGTACAGATGGATCCACGGTTATCTTGGCTAGTTTGCTGCGCCTAGGCACAACATGGTTTATTAACATAAACCCTTCATCTATTGTTCTCAGCTGCAATGAAATACAGAGAACAATACAGCAGGGGATTAAGTCCGACTGGCCAGTCTCAGTTAATCCTATTAAAGGTCAAGATAAACATGGACCCATCTGTATTAAGGTAGGACTGGGAACAACCATGAGGGTATTTCTACACCAAATCAACACAGATTTTAAATTGACCATTTTAGATTGTAATGCAATTTGGTCAATTAATTGATGTCCTGGGTGTGAAGATAACTTCAGAATCTTAGGCTGGTTTTGAAGTTACATGCGTTTGAAGCTGCAATTTTTTAACAAACATTTGCAGCTCACCTAATTGCTAGAGTTGGGAAAGGTCTCATTTTAAACTTTTTTTGTGGGATTTCATATGATATATAACAGCAGTAGATGTCAATACAAAGTAAAAAAAAAAAAAGACCTTTTCAAAATCAAAATTTAGATTCTCAAAAAATCAAGTTTTAAAACGATTACATTTTTTTTTTACAAAAATAGTTCATACTGTTGCTAATTAATCCCCAAAGTTTTATTTTTGGATCATCTGTTACAATAGCTTTCATTCATAAAAATTGTATTTATTGAGGCACTGCACCTCTGAGAAAATCAACAAAATAATATTTTTTCCTGTTCTCTTCATTAGAGTAATGCACATTCCTCTTCAGGGGTGTTTGGGGATGAGCCTTTACATCTGCTCCCACTTCTGCACAGATGCGCTAACTTAAGTGGAAAGATATGTTTACAGTAGGTATGACCATCGATGATTCCAAATCATCTATGGTCTATACTCGATGGTGAATAGTCTTGATTATGTTGATATTTCAGACTGTCTGGAACACAACACAATGGCAGTGTACTGCTTCCAAAAGAAACTTATAGGTTGGGAAGGGGGGGGGGGGGGGGGGGGAATATAGTTGACAGTTGGAAATGTATTTTCCCAAAGTCGCAGCGTTTGGTATTCGATTATGGGATTCACGTCTTTTTTTCACGCACCTTCACAGCAAGTCTAAGGGCGGGATTCAATTCTTTTCACCCGTTTCCACACTCGTTCTGTTTCTGCCCTCAGGGACGTTGTATCATTATTTCAGCTCGCTACCCTCGGGAGTAGCAAGGCACCCAACCCTTTACACAGTAAACCTGATTACTATGGGCGCAATATGTGTGATTACTGAGATCATTTTAGAAAGGAAACTGGGCGTGATATGTCATTTGAATCTCACCCTAATTCTTTCTAAAATTGTTAAGTTTCAGAAAAATTACAGAGATTTGCTCTGGGGCTCTGGCGGCACCCCTTGATAGTTGATGAAGCAATTGGAACTTTCTAATTAGCTTATTTAGTCCGTAGTTACTCAACAAATGAAGTGGGGTCTTCTCCAGCGTCGGGATCCAGTCCTCTGCAGCAGCACTGAGTGCGTGTGTACATGAGTGTCTGTGTGTATGTGTATGACCCCTCTGTCTAGTGTCATCCCCTGGATCTGGCCACTGGGAGAACATCTCCTAGCAGCTCCCTCCCCAGTGATAAGGGGGGAGGGGGGGCGTAAGCTGCGGAGACCGCTGGAGAGGAGTATAATTTTAATTTTCTTCAACGCGTTGCAGGGTTTTCAGTGCTGAAAACCCCACAACCAGGTTTTTTTTAATTGGGTACTGTGGGTATCTAGTGCGTGCATACCCATGGTAATCAAAAATTGGGTGCGAGGTAAACAAGGTTTTTTTTACTTCTCTCCCAATTGGATTCCCCCCATAAACTTCTTGAAGACAAAATTTGAGAAACCACCAAAAAAGATTTTGTACTTCTCCAATTGGTCAATTGCACAATTTAAGAACAAGTAAAACTTTGCCAACTTATGCTCTCGTAAAGATGATTTTGGTATAGAAGCAAAGTGGCATTTTTCAGCATGACAAAGGGCCTTGGAATGGTGTAGGTGGCACAGTTAAGAGGTTAGCATCCCGAGCAAGCCTCCAACGTCCATATGATAGTATGATTCTTACACCACAACATTTTATGAATGGTCAGGGCAAAACATTACAGGAATGCAATTTACCGTCTAAACATAAAGAAGAACATAGTGAGACAGCAATATTTCTGGATGACAATGTCACTGTAACAATTCCTGGCACCCAGAAATTACATGCTTTCATATCTGCAGCATCCACTACAAAAATCTTTGTGAAGACTTTTTCCTTCTCACTAAATTCATTGGAACAGACTGGCAACTTTCCAAGAAAAGTTCCCACTTGCTGACATCAGAGGTTACAGTATGTAACTGCTCTCTATAGCAACACATGGTGGCTCGCATTTTTTCTGGAGCAAGACAAAAAACCACCATCACCATCTTTTTCATACCCAAGAAAGACAGATGTTTTATGGATTCCTATGGTAGATATTCTATATAAAGTGAATCCATTAACTCCCAACAGTTGGAATACTAAAAACAAATGAAGCATTCAGAAAATTCTAATCCATCAAGTAGGACCATCCCTCCAGGGCAGCAGCACCAACTAGCATATATATTGGTAGATGCTCAATTAGCTTAGTGATATCATTCAGGTGCTCGAAAGGGAGGGGTATTTCTAAGCAGGAAAAAAAGGCATTTGTTTCCCCCAGCACCCTGAATGATAACCGTAACCAGATATAAATTCCTAATGATAACAGAATTCAGAGATCTTCGTTACACATATTTGCGCAAATTTGTGAATAAGCCCCAAAGCCGCATCAAGGCGTCTCTGTATATTTGGGGTCCCTAGCGCTATATCTAGGTGCAGGGTGTGGCACCCCAAAACACCAGCATAAGCCAGAAAGCCCAGCATAGCATACCAGTGAAAAAACTATAGTGTTAATAAATTAGTATTTAGGAAGCCGAAGCTATAGAGAAAGTGATACAAAAATGAAATGCAATTAAAATAGAGAAATAGTGTTAAGAAATTAATAAGTGAAAAGTGTTAATAGAATGTAAAGGTATGCAACACTAAGGCCATCCAGCTCAGCCAGTCCAGAGGCACCACACCTCACACCTCCATTACCCCAATCTGGGTCTAAGATTAACCAGCAAGGAGCCACTCCTTACTACAATATGTCTAAGCTAAGAGCTACCTACTTTGGAGCAACCCCATAATGCTCCCTGTGGCATGTCAGGGCCTGCACCTCCTCCTAATGCAGGAACCTCTCTGCCTCTCACAACAAACATATATATGGGTAGATGCTCAATTAGCTTAGTGATATCATTCAGGTGCTCGAAAGGGAGGGGTATTTCTAAGCAGGAAAAAAAGCCAACTAGTAATGATCTCTGTAGTAAGCTTTTTAAAAATATATGATAGACATAAAATCATTACAAGTTAGGAATATTTTATTTTAGAAATGTATCGTATCATTTTAGTATTTAGTATCAGTGTACATAATACTGTGCAAATGTTTTAGGCAGGTGTGGATAAAATGCTGCAAAGGAAGAATGCTTTCAAAAAAATAGAAGTGTTCATAGTTTATTTCTTTTTCATCCACTAGGGGTCACTGGCGTACTCTTAGGATATGGATCGTGCGATAGCAGGGATAGGCACATTTAAATATATAAATGTGTAACCCTCCTTACCCTCCATGCTCCCAAGATGCCTCAGTGTTTTTTGTGCCTCACAAGGGAAAGGCACGTCTTAGACTACATTCCAAACTTCACTTTTTAATTTTTTATTTTATTTTTTCATGCAACCCTTTCCGCACTTAGTAAGAAGTGTGGGTCCGGGATTGTACTGCCTCCAGCCGCTGCTGACACGCGGGCACTTGCAGAGAAGCACTCCCGTGTTCAGCCAGACAGCACATGATCCCTTCCCCACTTACTGAGAAGTGAGGGCCCGGGATTCTGCGGCCATCTGCTCCAGCAACAAGTCTCCAGACACAGGGAGCTTTAAGTAATACCAGGCGCTTTTATGATTTAAAAAGAGTAAACACAGTTCTGTGGTTAGCCCCTGAGGAAGACCAGTCCGTTTGGTTAAGGAATAAATCCTGCTTTTCTTTCATGTACACGTGAGTGCTGGCTTGTCTACTTTTTCTGCATCGCTGGAGAAGTGAGTGTTTTATATTTATTGCTGCCTTGCACCACCATTTTTTGCTTTATATACATAGGCTTTGAGTGCTGTCGTGATTTCCTTTATATATATATATATATATATATATATAAAAAATAAAAATAAATATATATATATATATATATATATATATATATATATATATATGTGTGTGTGTGTGTTGAAATAATTCTAAAAGAACATGCTGTGACACCATTTTATAATTCCTGGTTTTTCCTACAGTACTTTAGTCGGTCCTACATCCCATGGCCACTGGAGGCAGCAGGGGTGTTAATAGAGTTTCTTCAGTAAAACCTACTGAACATACCAGCATGTGGTGCACACAAGCACACTTAAATTATTTTTTATTTATTTTACTCATTCGCGAGGCCTGTGGTTTCACTATATTACTGTCTGTATGCACTTGCACAGCGTGTCTTGTACATACCAGTCCGATTAAGGACCTCTGCCCTGATCCTCTTTGAGCGATTATGCAAGGTGTGATTGTTGATTTGAAGTCACATTTGTCCGCTGCACAAACAGAATGTGAGGTGGCTAAGTCTGGTTCCGGTAACACCGTCTGCCCAGCCACAGCGCTATTT
Source organism: Pseudophryne corroboree (assembly GCF_028390025.1). Lineage (NCBI taxonomy): Eukaryota > Metazoa > Chordata > Amphibia > Anura > Myobatrachidae > Pseudophryne > Pseudophryne corroboree. The sequence goes on from NC_086446.1 coordinate 605,416,107, forward strand.
CTAGAACTGTGCAGGGTTTACAAACGTCCATGTATAGTTCAATTCATAAAATAGTCATCATGGTCTCATAATTTACCGGTTTCCTTGGTGTTACATTCTGTCGATTCAATGACAGTCCTGAATAAATCAAGAAACAGAAGTCCATGTATAATCCAGCAAGAGTGTTGCTTACACTTAATTTAGTTGGAGTTTGGGTTAACATAACTGTAGTTGCATGGGAAACACAGCTCAAGTTAGGACTACACCAGGGTCGTTCCTCAGACCACCTTTTACTTCTAAAATGATCACATTTGCGAATCAACAGAGTATTTGTCTATGGCATCTATAGATGTTGGTCATGCAAGTTCTCAGCTTTTGGCTCCTATTATTGCGGCCGTAGGGCACTTTGGTTACGGTTTTGCCAGGCTGAGGCCGATTCAAAACAAGGAATAGAGGCATTGCCTTATGCTGGTGCGGAATGCGATCAAGAGCCCGCCGGACGGGATCCCAGCGGTCGGAATACAGACACCGGGATCCCGACTGGCACAATCCCGACATATTCTCCCTCTGTGGGTGTCCACGACACCCACAGAGGGAGAATAAAATTAGTGTGCCGAGCGTAGCGAGGCACCATGCCCGCAGCATGGTGAGCGCAGCGAGCCCGCAAGGGGCTGCGTTGCGCTCTCCCCGTCGGGATTGTGCAGGTCGGGATCCCGGTGTCGGTATTCTGACCGCCGGGATCCCGTCCGGCGGTATCTCATACTGATCCCAGTGGCAATATGTTAGTCCTTATTGGGACCAGTGTCGGACTGGAGCATGAAGGGCCCACCGGGGGTATGCAATAGTAGGGGCCCATGATTAGAGGTGTGGCCAGCCTCCAAAGGGGGTGTGGCCCACCACCACAGAGGTTTGGCTAACCATTATAGAGTATCTGGTCTGGACTCCTTGATAATATATATAGTAATTAATGCTAGTGCATGCATGATAATGTGCCAGATTAATCACAGCAATGCACTGTAGAGAATACATCATAATCCTGTGCAATATAAGGTAACATATGTATAATATATAATCAAGTGCACAGTGTAGAACCTGATCCCTAGAGGAGGAGGGCACCCCAGGCAGTTGGGCCTACCGGTGGTTTCCCCTATACCCCTGTGGGCCAGTCCGAGCCTGATTGGGACACACTGCATTCTCAGGTTACTTGGGGAAAGTCTATTTTCCTACCGTTGACAGCACTAGTTCCTAAAAGAAAAACAGTGTTTAAATTTTTTACAACAATCATGTACAGTAGACGGGGTGCAGGCCGTGCTTTGCAAACGAGCCGTCGTCAAAAAACACAGAGCCAGCGAACAAGACAGTGGCATGGCGACCTTCTATCACATCTCTAATAATCAGTTGTGCGAGCATGTCTTCGATCATTTCCTTTGGCATGGTTTCTGGCATCCACAGATACGTGGATCCACAATTTTGTGTTCAAAGGTTAAAAAAAATGAAGTTCGATGGTTATTATTACCGATGTGGTTTTTGAGGACGAGTCTGCCTGTGTCAGCAGACAAGAAGGCAGTGTTGTAGACCGTTATTTAGTTCCAGTACACAAGATCAGGGATTTTATTCCAATCTTTTTGTAGTACCAAAGCCGAACGGTTCAATCACACCAATATTGAACCTCAAAAAGCTTAATCAGTATATCACTTACTACAGGTTCAAGCTGAAATCGCTGCAGTCAGTGATTGTGGGTCTATAATGGAAGGAATTCATAATTCCACGAGATCTCAAAAATATGCGTTCTTACACGTTTCAATTTGGCCACCGCGTCAAGCGTACTTAATGCTTGCAGTACAGCAAAGCAGATCAAAAGACAATCCACTACCATCATACTAGTGGCACCTCTGAGTGTGTGTTTCTCGGATCTCTGCGGTCTTCTCGCATAGATCTGTGGCTGCTTCCACTACATCCAGACCTATGACAGGGTCCGTTCCTTTACCCCAATTTAGCGCGGCTGCGTTTGACAGGGTGGCTGTTGAAACTGCTCTTAAAACGAGAGGGCATTCCAGAGTTGGTTTTATCAACCATGTTACAGGCTAGGAAGACAGTTATAGAAACTCATTATCACAGGTTTTGGGGAGTTTATATAGGTTGGTATGAAGTTCGGAATTTTCCAACATCTTTCAGGTTATCCCGTCTTTTACTATTTTTACAGGAGGGGTTAGATGGAGGACTACGTTTAGCGACACTAAAGGTGCAGGTCTCTGCTTTGTCAATTTTCTTTCAGCTGCCTTTGGCTCCTTTGCCAACAGTTCAACCTTTCCTGCAAGGTGTCCTTAGAGTTCAACCTCTGTTTATACCACCTACAGCTCCATGGGACTAAAACCTAGTTTTGGATTTTAGGTCTCTTACTTGGAAAACAGTTTTTCTCCTAGCCTTAGCTTCAGCAAAGCGAGTTTCTGAATTAGGTGCGTTGTCATGCACAGCACCGTATCCAGTGCCAGATTTAAGGTCCACATGGGCCTGGAGCTGAAAATCAGGAAGGGCCTATTGTGTGCTGCTGCAGGGGATGTGACAAGCGCTATGGTGGTATGACTAGTGATGTGGGGTAGTGGTCTATATAGTGGGTGGGGCCTGTGCTATGGGTTTCTCCATATTTCTGTTAGTGTTCATATCGCACACCTAGCCACTGCAGTAAATTAAATTAATAATGCAGTGATGCAAAATAATACAGAGAGCATTGCAGGGATGCCAAATAATACAGAGTGCATTACAGTAACTGCTGGATAATAGAGAGAGCATCACAGTGACATTCATCTTATACAGAGAGCATCAGTGGCCATTGATAAAACAGAGTGCATCGTAGTGCCCATCACATTATACACCAAGCATCCAAGTGACCTCCATATAATACAAAAGTCACAAAAAAAAACAAATTGTGTTCCCTAATGCACACTGAGTGAAAAGTAATACTACATAATAATCAGATAATACGGAGATCTTATTTGCGTATATCTGCAGATATAGGGTTAAGCCGTCTCCATTACTGGGGATCTCTAATACTAGGTATGGGTCCGGGGTGCAGGACCCCATCACAGGTCGGCTACCCCAGGTCAGCCGACATGATGGGGTCCTGCACCCCGGACCCATACCTAGTATTGGGGACCCCCAGTGATGGAGATGCCTTGCCGATCGGCCTGGGGGCTTAACCCTATATCTGCAGATATACGCAACTAAGATCTCCATATTATCTGATAATTATGTAGTATTACTTTTCACTCAGTGTGCATTAGGGAACACAAATTGTTTTTTCTTACAAAGAATTACCCCTCCCTTTTAGCACCTGAGTGACATCACAATCTGATTGAGCAGCTTACCAATATATGTGCATAATACAAAAGTCACATATAAAACAGAGAACTCCAACTAGCGCCATAAAATACAGAAGACATCACAGCAACACACCATAGCCCGTTGAATGAAATAAATCAGACGGAATCTATATCTATGTATGTATCAATCTATAATCAGTACTTATTGGAACTCACACTTTATAGCGTTGGAAAAACGCCTGGGTAAACAGCACACCAGGCACAGCTGCGTCTCCCTTCTCTGTTCTTTACTCCCACCTCTGTCCTGGCTCAATTTCTACTGCATGCACCAGAAACAGTGGGGGGTGATGTACTATCCTGGCATGGATCATGCCTGTATTTCTCATCCAGCTTCTCCTCTTTACTGAGGCAAAGCAGGAAGGAGTAGTGACGAGATATAGTAATATCTTGGATGTCGGAGTGGGAGTGAGAAAACTCCACCCTCCAGCGATCCCTGCCACAGCCCATCACCCTAGTGCTGATGCTCTGTGTGTCTCCTTCTGGCCAGCTACAATGGGCATGCGCAATATCTCGCTATTATCGTGAGATCTCCCATGCAGCCCATAGCCCAGCTGCTGCCGCAGCCACTACAGTGGCTGTGACAACACAGCTGCTGAAATCGGTAGCTGCAGGTGTCAGAACAGTCAGTGCCACTGACTGTTCATACATAGTGCGCTGATGTGCAAGTCTATCGTGTGGATAGCAGCACCGGTAATGATAGGATCGCATAGCACCCCTGTCATTTATCACACATCTCAACAGTAATACATGGGGAAGAAGCAGAGTCAGCGCACATAACATACGATGATACCATTTCCCCCCCATAACAACTAACATACATCAACCCCACTGTATCAACACAGACACACTGGTCAGAATTAAATTGAATCGCTGCCTGATCTTTACAATTGATGTCTGATATCGTGCCGAGCGCACACATCAGTGTTAGGTTTAGCTGCATAAAGCAGCTAAACCTGACTAAACTAATGGACACAATCACAATAGGTGCCATTTGGGCTCCCAATGTGGTCACTTTTCGTACAGTTTAGCTTGCCACCATGGGGGAAGGGGGGGGTCTGAGCTGAAATGTCAGTGCTGACAGCCGAACGCGCCTGAACGGAGCAACAATTGAATTGTTCTGCTGGGTGGCGTCTAGTGGCTGTCGGTGAGAAAAACAATTGAATCTCACCCACTGAGTCTGCAGCTGTGTTGTAGTGAAGTAGAGCAAAGGCAGGATCAGCCGCGGTCCATGGCACAGTAGAAGAGTGATGATTATTGATCATCATCACCCTTCATTCATCACGACGCTGCAGCTCAGTCCCAGTCATCCTGTCCTTTAGCACTCGCTAAAGGTGTTATGTCACCGCTGTATGCCCCTGTAACGTTCTAGCCAGCTATAGATGGCGAGAGTAGTACAATCCCTATTGCCAGCTATGGGGACCCAACCATGCCGGCTTCAGCTAAGCCTTCCGGGCATTGCCAGGTCCCAGCCGGGTGAAACTGTCATGCATATGTGCAGATTGGAGGTCGCGCATGCACATGACACACAAGCCTGTCGCTAGCAGTGCAAAAAATAGGACAAACCAACCTAGGTTGGAAAGGGCGCTATAGGTGTCGTTTCAATTTAGAGTGTACAGCTGCTGCCTGGATAGGTCAGTTACACCTATATAATGGATACAAACTAAAAAAACAACAACAATAAGGCTGCGCTTACAGAGATGAATTGTCTGAATGTCAAATAAGATTTATTATACTTAAAACTAACGATAAAACAATTAAAATTGAATTTACACTGTAATGGATAGCCTCTAATCACCATTTATACAGCACATATGCTTGTTCCAAATTTGCTAGGGTTTTTCTCCTAAGTGTTTTTAATCTTTTTGATGTTTCTTTCTTCCCTCCCCTTCTTCCTCTAGGCTTGAAGTTCTTCCTCTTTTTAGGGGATCCTTTTTCCATTCTCTGTCCCTGTCTCGGGTTCCCTGTTGCCGTTGCTCTAAAAAATCTCCTGTTGTGGTGTAATGTGTTGAATCTTTTGATTTAGCTCCTAATTCTGTCATTGTTCTTCTTTGGTCTATTGTTCCTACTTTGTTGAATCTTTCAGTCACCTGTTCTTTATTAAATTGATTTTGGGTGTACTGTGGTTGCTGTCTCCCTCTATTTCTATAATTTCCAGGGCTATCTGATGTCGAGTTTCTATACTGAAGCTGTTCTGTATTTCTGTGGGTAACTTTCCTAAAGTTTTGACTTCTCTCTCTGATTCTTCTATATGTTCTAATGTTACCTGACCTATAATCCTCTAGGTCACGTTGAAATTTTTTACATTTAACATTCATCAGAGATTGTTCAAATTTAGACACTTGTTCCATTACAAATGAATCTCTTTCTTTATATTCTTTATCATGGCAAAAAGGCTCCAATTCAATTTTTAGAGCCTCAATTTCCCTTTCCAAATTCTTAACTTTAATACTCCTGTATTCTACAACAAGCTCCATGAGGGAAAAAGAACATTTGTCTAGTATGGTTTCCCATCTGGTTTGAAATTCAGCTGCATCTTGAAAGATGGAGGGCTTAAAAAGTCTGAGTCCTCTCGGTATTCATTTTTTATCCAAGTATTTTTGTATATTGACACTGTCCAACCAGTGTCTGGACTCAGACTTTAGCAAGTCCTCCAATTTTTGAAAATCATCCTTTAATTTAACATTTCCTCTTTCCTCTTTGCCTTTCTCCAGGGATATATCCCATTTTGAGAGGTAAAGTTGCCTCCTACTGAGTCTATCATTAAAATTGGAAAAACAACTCATGCTGCCCCTTAAAAACTATGTGTAAAGTGCAAAAAATAGGACAAACCAACCTAGGTTGGAAAGGGCGAGTCAGGTGTGAGCCTTTTCATCATCCAACCACAACCTAATCACCTCTGCTTGGACCACCGTGGACCCCACAAAACTGCCAACACTGAACCATATCTGCAACCAAGGACTGGACTTTTGTTCTTAACACGCACAACTGGTGAGGACTTTCCTAATTTATGATTCAATATTGGAACTGCTAATCCTCCAGCGTTGGAACACATCTCTCCGGCCCAGGGACTATGCTATAGCCCCAGGATTCATTTGGTTCTGAGTACTCAGGGTCCCATGGTAAATTTGGAACAAGCATATGTGCTGTATAAATGGTGATAAGAGGCTATCCATTACAGTGTAAATTCAATTTTAATTGTTTTATCGTTAGTTTTAAGTATAATAAATCTTATTTGACATTCAGACAATTCATCTCTGTAAGCGCAGCCTTATTGTTGTTGTTTTTTTAGTTTGTATCCATTATATAGGTGTAACTGACCTATCCAGGCAGCCGCTGTACACTCTAAATTGAAACGACACCTATAGCGCCCTTTCCAACCTAGGTTGGTTTGTCCTATTTTTTGCACTTTACACATAGTTTTTAAGGGGCAGCATGAGTTGTTTTTCCAATTTTAATGATAGACTCAGTAGGAGGCAACTTTACCTCTCAAAATGGGATATACCCCTGGAGAGAGGCAAAGAGGAAAGAGTAAATGTTAAATTAAAGGATGATTTTCGAAAATTGGAGGACTTGCTAAAGTCTGAGTCCAGACACTGGTTGGACAGTGTCAATATACAAAAATACTTGGATAAAAAATTAATACCGAGAGGACTCAGACTTTTTAAGCCCTCCATCTTTCAAGATGTAGCTGAATTCCAAACCAGATGGGAAACCATACTAGACAAATGTTCTTTTTCCCTCATGGAGCTTGTTGTAGAATACAGGAGTATTAAAGTTAAGAATTTGGAAAGGGAAATTGAGGCTCTAAAAATTGAATTGGAGCCTTTTTGCCATGATAAAGAATATAAAGAAAGAGATTCATTTGTAATGGAACAAGTGTCTAAATTTGAACAATCTCTGATGAATGTTAAATGTAAAAAATTTCAACGTGACCTAGAGGATTATAGGTCAGGTAACATTAGAACATATAGAAGAATCAGAGAGAGAAGTCAAAACTTTAGGAAAGTTACCCACAGAAATACAGAACAGCTTCAGTATAGAAACTCGACATCAGATAGCCCTGGAAATTATAGAAATAGAGGGAGACAGCAACCACAGTACACCCAAAATCAATTTAATAAAGAACAGGTGACTGAAAGATTCAACAAAGTAGGAACAATAGACCAAAGAAGAACAATGACAGAATTAGGAGCTAAATCAAAAGATTCAACACATTACACCACAACAGGAGATTTTTTAGAGCAACGGCAACAGGGAACCCGAGACAGGGACAAAGAATGGAAAAAGGATCCCCTAAAAAGAGGAAGAACTTCAAGCCTAGAGGAAGAAGGGGAGGGAAGAAAGAAACATCAAAAAGATTAAACACACTTAGGAGAAAAACCCTAGCAAAAAACATATTTAATCTATCTTCAAAGAAATTGTCAGAGAGTGAAATTCAACTGTTAGCAAAAGGTTTAAAATTCTCTCCAACTGCGCCCTCCAATATTTTCGATCTGTTTGTGGAATTAAATCGTTTTATAAGAACTCTATGTAGGAAGAAATATTTCGCAAAACAAACCTTATTTAAAAAGGCAGAGGAAGCATATCCCATTCTATTAGATACAGGACACGACAGCAATAAAAATTCTTACAGAACTCTTGGAGGAAGGATCAGTCGAGCAATCACAAGAGATTAAGGTTTATGATATTAATAGTGAACCTAAATGCTTTAAAAATAAGTCAGACTTCTACCCGATAAAATCCAAAGGAGCAAGCATAGAAAGTTTCTACAAAACTACTTTGGACGAATTTAAAAAATTATGTAGTGAGAACTCCAAAACTATTAAGAAAAAAAGTAATCTCAATAAATGGGAGAAGAAATCCTTGTTGAAACTTACTACAGATAGCTCCATTGTCATCAAGGCTGCAGATAAGGGGGGGGGGGGGGGACTCATTATACAAGATCGGTCAGATTATGTTATGGAAGCTAAAAGAAAATTGGGAGACAAAAATTTCTATATAACATTATTTAGTGATCCATCAGAAAAGTACCTTCTAGAATTTCAACATTTGCTTTCAGAAGCAGTTAAGGAAGATATCATTACGAAAGAAGAGCATTGATTTTTATTTTGCCCACATCCAACGGTACCTATTTATTATCACCTCCCTAAAATACACAAATCCCTCACGTCACCCCCTGGCCGTCCTATCATTTCAGGTGTAAACTCTCTCACGTCTAATTTATCCCATTATGTTGATTCCTTTTTACAGTCACGTGTCTCTATCCTGAGGTCACACATCAAAGATACCACCCATTTTTTTAATTTAATTAGTGAGATAAAATGGAAGGACTCCTACGCATTTCTAACACTCGACGTACAAAGTCTATATTCCAACATACCCCATGATCTGGGGGTATGTACTATTGCAAATAGATTAACAAAGGATGGTGACCTCAGGGAGAGACACAAACAATTTATTTTGGATTCCATTTCATTTATCTTGACACACAATAATTTTTTATTTTTTAACACTTTTTATCTCCAGGTGATGGGTACGGCGATGGGGACCAGGTTCGCGCCGAGCTACGCCAACCTCTACATGGGCGAGGTCGAAGACCAGCTCGTGTGGGGGGGGCGGGTTCGGCGCGCACCTGGTCCTCTACGGGCGTTACATAGATGATTTGTTTATTATTTGGGATGGGGATTACACATCTGCCCTTTCATTTGTCACCCACTTGAATAACAATTCCTTTAACCTCACTTTCACTCACTCTTTCAACACTTCCTGCATGAATTTTTTGGATGTTTCGTTGGAAATCATAGACCATAAAATTTCCACACGCAATTATATCAAAGAAACAGGCACAAATTCTTATTTACACTTTAATAGTGCACATCACTCAGCATGGAAAAAAAGTATCCCCAAGAGTCAACTACTCCGTATTAGGAGAAACTGCTCAGACCTGAATTCTTTTGATATTCAGGTAAGAACTATGGCAGATTCATTTCTAGACAGAGGGTATCCAGGTCACCTAGTACAAAAAGCGTTGAAAGAAGTTAGGGATTTAAATAGAGAAGAGCTCCTCAATCCGTTAAAAGTGAAACAAATCAAGAGGGATGGAGATATGAAGACTGATATGTCATTTATCTCCACTTATAATAGCCGTCACATAGATATTAAGAAAATTATAACTAAGAATTATAATATTCTAAAACAAGACAATATATTAATAAATCTCCCCAAAGAACCCAACTTTATTTTTCGTAAAAATAGGTCCCTTAAGAATATATTAGCACCAAGTTACTTGAAAGAAATTAAGGAAAACGACAGATCTGTAAACATCAATTGGTTATCACAACATAATATGAAAATAAAGGGATTTTTTAAATGTGGAGGCAATAGATGTTTGACTTGCAAATATACAGCTGATCATACGCTGAGGATCAATATAGATGGGGAGGGGGGGGGGGAGAACCCTTATGAGCTAAAAACATATATGAACTGTAATACTTCTTATACAATTTACATGTTAACATGTGGTTGTGGTCTGAAGTACATTGGCAGAACCACCCGCCCATTAAAAACGAGATTCCTTGAGCATCGCAGGAATATTAAGAAGATATCCACACATAGTGTGTCAAAACACTATGCCGACAGTCATCATGGCAACCCTAAATGCCTTAAGGTATTCGGCCTAGAATTCATACATAAAACTTTACGTGGTGGAGACCGTTATAAATCTCTTTGTAGACAAGAAGTTTATTGGATGTTGAAAATGAATAGTATATTCCCTGCAGGTCTTAATGAAGCAGTAGAACTCAATTGTGTTATTTAATCTAAGCACCCCACTTAATCAGAAAGTTTTAAGAATATTCTAAAACCCTTCCTCCAGAAAAAGAATATATAGACATCAAGCCTGGTATAAATATATCTTCCTGCATGGTAGCTATAAAGAGGAGAGTTGTCTAAACCATCATTATACATGAATTTAAGAAGTAGAAAACAGATAGTTCTATGTGTAGCTACTTTGTTTCATTTCTAGAAAATACTGTATCTATATACTTCTGCTGAAGAAAATGTTTCTAAGTTGAACCATCTACGTGAAAGTCACCTTACTTTGTTACTTTTTAAGCAACACAGAGATCATCTGTATAAGAACCTATACATTAAGATGTTAGAAATGAGTTCTGGTGCAAAATCGATCTAAAGGTTGTAATGTCTCCTATATATGATTATCAATATAAATATAATAGTTGTTACTATGCCCGCATATAGAAGGGATTAACTATTGGATAGTAAGAGATTACGAATAAGCAGAGCTGAAAAACGATGTACGACTTTCACTGACCTATGCGATTTAGTTTAAATCTAATTATAAAAGTCAGGTTTTGTCCTATAAGCCATCAATTGATAGAGAGTGACCTGCTAAATTAGTTAAAGTTAAACATTTATGTCCGAAGCGTATTGTATATGTCTTGGAAGACCGATCATGTGACCGCGCTGAGCTGTGGGAGTGGAGTGAAAGGACACTCCATCACCATAGGAACAGATGCGGTTCATAGACCGGAAGTGTGGGAGTCCATATGCGGCTCAACACACGGACATTACGCCATGCACGTCAAAGAAGACCGGTCATGTGATCACGCTGGCGCTGTGAGATTGGAGAGAAAATAAGAATTTACTCACCGGTAATTCTATTTCTCGTAGTCCGTAGTGGATGCTGGGACTCCGTAAGGACCATGGGGAATAGCGGCTCCGCAGGAGACTGGGCACAACTAAAAGAAAGCTTTTGGTCTAACTGGTGTGCACTGGCTCCTCCCTCTATGACCCTCCTCCAGACTTCAGTTAGGATACTGTGCCCGGAAGAGCTGACACAATAAGGAAGGATTTTGAATCCCGGGTAAGACTCATACCAGCCACACCAATCACACCGTATAACTCGTGATACAATACCCAGTTAACAGTATGACAATAACTGAGCCTCTCAACAGATGGCTCAACAATAACCCTTTAGTTAAACAATAACTATATACAAGTATTGCAGACAATCCGCACTTGGGATGGTCGCCCAGCATCCACTACGGACTACGAGAAATAGAATTACCGGTGAGTAAATTCTTATTTTCTCTGACGTCCTAAGTGGATGCTGGGACTCCGTAAGGACCATGGGGATTATACCAAAGCTCCCAAACGGGCGGGAGAGTGCGGATGACTCTGCAGCACCGAATGGGCAAACTCTAGGTCCTCCTCAGCCAGGGTGTCAAACTTGTAGAATTTAGCAAATGTGTTTGACCCCGACCAAGTAGCTGCTCAGCAAAGTTGTAGAGCCGAGACCCCTCGGGCAGCCGCCCAAGAAGAGCCTACCTTCCTCGTGGAATGGGCTTCCACTGATTTAGGATGCGGCAGTCCAGCCGCAGAATGTGCAAGCTGAATCGTACTACAGATCCAGCGAGCAATAGTCTGCTTTGAAGCAGGTGCACCCAACTTGTTGGGCGCATACAGGATAAATAGCGAGTCAGTCTTTCTGACACCAGCTGTCCTGGAAACATAAATTTTCAGGGCTCTGACTACGTCCAACAACTTGGAAGCCTCCAAGACTTTTGTAGCCGCAGGCACCACGATAGGTTGGTTCAGATGTAAGGCTGATACCACCTTAGGGAGAAACTGGGGACGAGTCCTCAATTCTGCCCTATCCATATGGAAAATCAAATAAGGGCTTTTACATGACAAAACCGCCAATTCTGACACACGCCTGGCCGAAGCCAAGGCCAACAACATGACCACTTTCCACGTGAGATATTTCAATACCACGGTTTTAAGTGGCTCAAACCAATGTGACTTTAGGAAATCCAACACCGCGTTGAGATCCCAAGGTGCCACTGGAGGCACAAAAGGGGGCTGAATATGCAGCACTCCCTTAACAAAAGTCTGAACTTCAGGTAGTGAAGCCAGTTCTCTCTGGAAGAAAATCGATAGAGCCGAAATCTGGACCTTAATGGAACCCAATTTGAGGCCCATAGTCACCCCTGACTGTAGGAAGTGCAGAAAACGGTCCAGCTGAAATTCCTCTGTTGGGGCCTTCCTGGCCTCACACCACGCAACATATTTTCGCCAAATGCGGTGATAATGGTTTGCGGTAACTTCTTTCCTTGCCGCGGTAAGTCTTGGAACAGACAGGGCCCCTGCTGCAGCAGGTCCTGTCTGAGCGGCAGAGGCCATGGGTCCTCTGAGATCATTTCTTGAAGTTCCGGGTACCAAGTTCTTCTTGGCCAATCCGGAACAATGAGTATAGTTCTTACTCCTCTTCTCCTTATTATCCTCAGTACCTTTGGTATGAGAGGAAGAGGAGGGAACACATAAACCGACCGGTACACCCACGGTGTCACTAGAGCGTCCACAGCTATCGCCTGAGGGTCTCTTGACCTGGCGCAATATCTTTCTAGCTTTTTGTTTAGGCGGGACGCCATCATGTCCACCTGTGGCCTTTCCCAATGGTTTACAATCAGTTGGAAGACTTCTGGATGAAGTCCCCACTCTCCCGGGTGGAGGTCGTGCCTGCTGAGGAAGTCTGCTTCCCAGTTGTCCACTCCCGGAATGAACACTGCTGACAGAGCTAACACGTGATTTTCCGCCCATCGGAGAATCCTTGTGGCTTCTGCCATCGCCGTCCTGCTTCTTGTGCCGCCCTGTCGGTTTACATGGGCGACTGCCGTGATGTTGTCTGACTGGATCAGTACCGGCTGGTTTTGAAGCAGGGGTTTTGCCTGACTTAGGGCATTTAAAATGGCCCTCAGTTCCAGAATATTTATGTGTAGGGAAGTCTCCTGACTTGACCATAGTCCTTGGAAGTTTCTTCCCTGTGTGACTGCCCCCCAGCCTCGAAGGCTGGCATCCGTGGTCACCAGGACCCAGTCCTGTATGCCGAATCTGCGGCCCTCTTGAAGATGAGCACTTTGCAGCCACCACAGCAGAGACACCCTGGTCCTTGGAGACAGGGTTATCAGCCGATGCATCTGAAGATGCGATCCGGACCACTTGTCCAACAGGTCCCACTGAAAGGTACTTGCATGGAACCTGCCGAATGGAATTGCTTCGTAGGAAGCTACCATCTTTCCCAGGATCCGCGTGCAGTGATGCACCGACACCTGTTTTGGTTTTAGGAGGCCTCTAACTAGAGATGACAGCTCCTTGGCCTTCTCCTCCGGGAGAAACACTTTTTTCTGTTCTGTGTCCAGAACCATCCCCAGGAACAGTAGACGTGTCGTAGGGACCAGCTGTGACTTTGGAATATTTAGAATCCAGCCGTGCTGTTGTAGCACCTCCCGAGATAGTGCTACCCCGACCAACAACTGCTCCCTGGACCTCGCCTTTATCAGGAGATCGTCCAAGTACGGAATAATTAAAACTCCCTTCTTTCGAAGGAGTATCATCATTTCGGCCATTACCTTGGTAAATACCCTCGGTGCCGTGGATAGACCAAACGGCAACGTCTGGAATTGGTAATGACAATCCTGTACAACAAATCTGAGGTACTCCTGGTGAGGATGGTAAATGGGGACATGCAGGTAAGCATCCTTGATGTCCAGTGATACCATGTAATCCCCCTCGTCCAGGCGTGCAATAACCGCCCTGAGCGATTCCATCTTGAACTTGAATATTTTTATATATGTGTTCAAGGATTTCAAATTTAAAAATAAGAATTTACTTACCGATAATTCTATTTCTCATAGTCCGTAGTGGATGCTGGGAACTCCGAAAGGACCATGGGGAATAGCGGCTCCGCAGGAGACTGGGCACAAAAGTAAAAGCTTTAGGACTAGCTGGTGTGCACTGGCTCCTCCCCCTATGACCCTCCTCCAAGCCTCAGTTAGGATACTGTGCCCGGACGAGCGTACACAATAAGGAAGGATTTTGAATCCCGGGTAAGACTCATACCAGCCACACCAATCACACCGTACAACCTGTGATCTGAACCCAGTTAACAGCATGATAACAGAGGAGCCTCTGAAAAGATGGCTCACAACAATAATAACCCGATTTTTGTAACTATGTACAAGTATTGCAGACAATCCGCACTTGGGATGGGCGCCCAGCATCCACTACGGACTATGAGAAATAGAATTATCGGTAAGTAAATTCTTATTTTCTCTGACGTCCTAGTGGATGCTGGGAACTCCGAAAGGACCATGGGGATTATACCAAAGCTCCCAAACGGGCGGGAGAGTGCGGATGACTCTGCAGCACCAAATGAGAGAACTCCAGGTCCTCCTCAGCCAGGGTATCAATTTTGTAGAATTTTACAAACGTATTTGCTCCTGACCAAGTAGCTGCTCGGCAAAGTTGTAAAGCCGAGACCCCTCGGGCAGCCGCCAAAGATGAGCCCATCTTCCTTGTGGAGTGGGCATTTACATTGGCTGTGGCAGGCCTGCCACAGAATGTGCAAGCTGAATTGTACTACAAATCCAACGAGCAATAGTCTGCTTAGAAGCAGGAGCACCCAGCTTGTTGGGTGCATACAGGATAAACAGCGAGTCAGATTTTCTGACTCCAGCCGTCCTGGAAACATATATTTTCAGGGCCCTGACAACGTCTAGCAACTTGGAGTCCTCCAAGTCCCTAGTAGCCGCAGGCACCACAATAGGTTGGTTCAGGTGAAACGCTGAAACCACCTTAGGGAGAAACTGAGGACGAGTCCTCAATTCCGCCCTGTCCGAATGGAAAATCAGATAAGGGCTTTTACAGGATAAAGCCGCCAATTCTGACACGCGCCTGGCCCAGGCCAGGGCCAACAGCATGACCACTTTCCATGTGAGATATTTTAACTCCACAGATTTAAGTGGTTCAAATCAATGTGACTTTTTGGAACCCAAAAACTACATTGAGATCCCAAGGTGCCACTGGAGGCACAAAAGGAGGCTGTATATGCAGTACCCCTTTTACAACGTCTGAACTTCAGGGACTGAAGCTAGTTCTTTTTGGAAGAAAATTGACAGGGCCGAAATTTGAACCTTAATGGACCCCAATTTCAGGCCCATAGACACTCCTGTTTGCAGGAACTGTAGGAATCGACCCAGTTGAATTTCCTCCGTCGGGCCTTACTGGCCTCGCACCACGCAACATATTTTCGCCAAATGCGGTGATAATGTTTTGCGGTTACATCCTTCCTGGCTTTGATCAGGATAGGGATGACCTCATCCGGAATGCCTTTTTTTCCTTCAGGATCCGGCGTTCAACCGCCATGCCGTCAAACGCAGTTGCGGTAAGTCTTGGAACAGACAGGGTCCTTGCTGAAGCAGGTCCCTTCTTAGAGGTAGAGGCCACGGATCCTCCGTGAGCATCTTTTGAAGTTCCGGTTACCAAGTCCTTCTTGGCCAATCCGGAGCCACAAATATAGTGCTTACTCCTCTCCATCTTATCAATCTCAGTACCTTGGGTATGAGAGGCAGATGAGGGAACACATACACTGACTGGTACACCCACGGTGTTACCAGAGCGTCTACAGCTATTGCCTGAGGGTCCCTTGACCTGGCGCAATACCTGTCGAGTTTTTCCCAACGGTTTATAATCATGTGGAAGACTTCTAGGTGAAGTCCCCACTCTCCCGGGTGGAGGTCGTGTCTGCTGAGGAAGTCTGCTTCCCAGTTGTCCACTCCCGGAATTGCTGACAGTGCTATCACATGATTTTCCGCCCAGCGAAGAATCCTTGCAGCTTCTGCCATTGCCCTCCTGCTTCTTGTGCCACCCTGTCTGTTTACGTGGGTGACTGCCGTGATGTTGTCCGACTGGATCAACACCGGCTGACCTTGAAGCAGAGGTCTTGCTAAGCTTAGAGCATTGTAATTGGCCCTTAGCTTCAGGATATTTATGTGAAGTGATGTCTCCAGGCTTGACCATAAGCCCTGGAAATTCCTTCCCTGTGTGACTGCTCCCCAGCCTCGCAGGCTGGCATCCGTGGTCACCAGGACCCAGTCCTGAATGCCGAATCTGCGGCCCTCTAGAAGATGAGCACTCTGCAACCACCACAGGAGGGACACCCTTGTTCTTGGTGACAGGGTTATCCGCTGATGCATCTGAAGATGCGACCCGGACCATTTGTCCAGCAGGTCCCACTGGAAAGTTCTTGCGTGGAATCTGCCGAATGGGATTGCTTCGTAGGAAGCCACCATTTTACCCAGAACCCTTGTACATTGATGCACTGAGACTTGGCTCGGTTTTAGGAGGTTCCTGACTAGCTCGGATAACTCCCTGGCTTTCTCCTCCGGGAGAAACACCTTTTTCTGGACTGTGTCCAGGATCATCCCTAGGAACAGAAGACGAGTCGTCAGAACCAGCTGCGATTTTGGAATATTGAGAATCCAATCGTGCTGCCGCAACACTACCTGAGATAGTGCTACACCGACCTCCAACTGTTCCCTGGATCTTACCCTTATCAGGGAATCGTCCAAGTAAGGGATAACTAAAATTCCCTTCCTTCGAAGGAATATCATCATTTCGGCCATTACCTTGGTAAAGACCCGGGGTGCCGTGGACCATCCATACGGCAGCGTCTGAACTGATAGTGACAGTTCTGTACCATAAACCTGAGGTACCCTTGGTGAGAAGGGTAAATTTGGACATGAAGGTAAGCATCCTTGATGTCCCGAGACATCATGTAGTCCCCTTCTTCCAGGTTCGCAATCACTGCTCTGAGTGACTCAATCTTGAATTTGAACCTCTGTATGTAAGTGTTCAAAGATTTTAGATTTAGAATCGGTCTCACCGAGCCGTCCGGCTTCGGTACCACAACAGTGTGGAATAATACCCCGTTCCCTGTTGCAGGAGGGGTACCTTGATTATCACCTGCTGGGAATACAGCTTGTGAATCGCTTCCAAAACTGTCTCCCTGTCAGAAGGAGACATCGGTAAAGCCGACTTTAGGAAACGGCGAGGGGGAGACGTCTCGAATTCCAATTTGTACCCCTGAGATATCACCTGAAGGATCCAGGGGTCTACTTGCGAGTGAGCCCACTGCGCGCTGAAATTCATTGAGACGGGCCCCCCACCGTGCCTGATTCTGCTTGTAAAGCCCCAGCGTCATACTGAGGGCTTGGCAGAGGCGGGAGAGGGTTTCTGTTCCTGGGAACTGGCTGATTTCTGCAGCCTTTTTCCTCTCCCTCTGTCACGGGGCAGAAATGAGGAACCTTTTGCCCGCTTGTCCACGAAAAGACTGCGCCTGATAATACGGCGTCTTCTCATGTTGAGAGGCGACCTGGGGTACAAACGTGGATTTCTCAGCTGTTGCCGTGGCCACCAGGTCTGAAAGACCGACCCCAAATAACTCCTCCCCTTAATAAGGCAATACTTCCAAATGCCGTTTGAAATCCGCATCACCTGACCACTGTCGTGTCCATAACCCTCTACTGGTAGAAATGGACAACGCACTTAGACTTGATGCCAGTCGGCAAATATTCCGCTGTGCATCACGCATATATAGAAATGCATCTTTTAAATGCTCTATAGGCAAAAATATACTGTCCCTATCTAGGGTATCAATATTTTCAGTCAGGGAATCCGACCACGCCAACCCAGCACTGCACATCCAGGCTGAGGCGATTGCTGGTCGCAGTATAACACCAGTATGTGTGTAAATACATTTTAGGATACCCTCCTGCTTTCTATCAGCAGGATCCTTAAGGGCGGCCATCTCAGGAGAGGGTAGAGCCCTTACAAGCGTGTGAGCGCTTTATCCACCCTAGGGGGTGTTTCCCAACGCACCCTAACCTCTGGCGGGAAAGGATATAATGCCAATAACATTTTAGAAATTATCAGTTGTTATCGGGGGAAACCCACGCATCATCACACACCTCATTTAATTTCTCAGATTCAGGAAAACTACAGGTAGTTTTTCCTCACCGAACATAATACCCCTTTTTGGTGGTACTCGTATTATCAGAAATGTGTAAAACATTTTTCATTGCCTCAATCATGTAACGTGTGGCCCTACTGGAAGTCACATTTGTCTCTTCACCGTCGACACTGGAGTCAGTATCCGTGTCGGCGTCTATATCTGCCATCTGAGGTAACGGGCGCTTTAGAGCCCCTGACGGCCTATGAGACGTCTGGACAGGCACAAGCTGAGTAGCCGGCTGTCTCATGTCAACCACTGTCTTTTATACAGAGCTGACACTGTCACGTAATATCTTCCAACAGTTCATCCACTCAGGTGTCGACCCCCTAGGGGGTGACATCACTATTACAGGCAATCTGCTCCGTCTCCACATCATTTTTCTCCTCATACATGTCGACACAAACGTACCGACATACAGCACACACACAGGGAATGCTCTGATAGAGGACAGGACCCCACTAGCCCTTTGGGGAGACAGAGGGAGAGTTTGCCAGCACACACCAGAGCGCTATATATATACAGGGATAACCTTATATAAGTGTTTTTCCCCTTATAGCTGCTGTATCTTTAATACTGCACGTAATTAGTGCCCCCTCTCTCTTTTTTAACCCTTTCTGTAGTGTAGTGACTGCAGGGGAGAGCCAGGGAGCTTCCCTCCAACGGAGCTGTGAGGGAAAATGGCGCCAGTGTGCTGAGGAGATAGGCTCCGCCCCCTTCTCGGCGGCCTTATCTCCCGTTTTTCTATGTATTCTGGCAGGGGTTAAATGCATCCATATAGCCCAGGAGCTATATGTGATGTATTTTTTTTGCCATCTAAGGTATTTTTATTGCGTCTCAGGGCGCCCCCCCCCAGCGCCCTGCACCCTCAGTGACCGGAGTGTGAAGTGTGCTGAGAGCAATGGCGCACAGCTGCGGTGCTGTGCGCTACCTTATTGAAGACAGGACGTCTTCTGCCGCAGATTTTCCGGACCTCTTCTGGCTCTGTAAGGGGGACGGCAGCGCGGCTCTGGGACCCATCCATGGCTGGGCCTGTGATCGTCCCTCTGGAGCTAATGTCCAGTAGCCTAAGAAGCCCAATCCACTCTGCACGCAGGTGAGTTCGCTTCTTCTCCCCTTAGTCCCTCGATGCAGTGAGCCTGTTGCCAGCAGGACTCACTGAAAATAAAAAAAACCTAATTTAAACTTTTACTCTAAGCAGCTCAGGAGAGCCACCTAGATTGCACCCTTCTCGTTCGGGCACAAAAATCTAACTGAGGCTTGGAGGAGGGTCATAGGGGGAGGAGCCAGTGCACACCAGCTAGTCCTAAAGCTTTTACTTTTGTGCCCAGTCTCCTGCGGAGCCGCTATTCCCCATGGTCCTTTCGGAGTTCCCAGCATCCACTAGGACGTCAGAGAAATGGGTCTCACCGAACCGTCCGGTTTCGGTACCACAAACATTGTGGAATAGTAACCCCGTCCTTGTTGAAGTAGGGGCACCTTGACTATCACCTGCTGGGAATACAGCTTGTGAATTGCCTCTAGCACTGCCTCCCTGCCTGAGGGAGTTGTTGGCAAGGCAGATTTGAGGAAACGGCGGGGGGGAGACATCTCGAATTCCAGCTTGTACCCCTGAGATACTACTTGAAGGATCCAGGGATCCACCCGTGAGCGAGCCCACTGATTGCTGAAGTTTTTGAGATGGGCCCCCACCGTACCTGACTCCGCCTGTGGAGCCCCAGCGTCATGCGGTGGACTTGGAGGAAGCGGGGGAGGACTTTTGCTCCTGGGAACTGGCTGTATGCTGCAGCTTTTTCCCTCTACCTCTGCCTCTGGGCAGAAAGCACGCGCCTTTAACCCGCTTGCCCTTATGGGGCCGAAAGGACTGTACCTGATAATACGGTGCTTTCTTTGGCTGTGAGGGAACATGGGGTAAAAATGCAGACTTCCCAGCTGTTGCTGTGGAAAAGAGGTCAGAGAGACCATCCCCGAACAACTCCTCACCCTTATAAGGCAAAACTTCCATGTGCCTTTTAGAATCTGCATCACCTGTCCACTGCCGAGTCCATAACCCTCTCCTGGCAGAAATGGACATTGCACTTATTTTAGATGCCAGCCGGCAAATATCCCTCTGTGCATCTCTCATGTATAAGACTGCGTCTTTAATATGCTCTACGGTTAGCAATATAGTGTCCCTGTCTAGGGTATCAATATTTTCCGACAGGGAATCTTTTAGAAATTACCAGTTTCCTATCGGGGGAAGCCCACGCTTCTTCACACACTTCATTAATTCCTCAGATGGAGGAAAAACCACTGGTAGTTTTTTCTCTCCAAACATAATACCCTTTTTTGTGGTACCTGGGGTAACATCAGAAATGTGCAACACATTTTTCATTGCCTCAATCATGTAACGTGTGGCTCTATTGGAAGTTACATTAGTCTCATCGTCGTCGACACTGGAGTCAGTATCCGTGTCGACATCTGTGTCTGCCATCTGAGGTAGCGGGCGTTTTAGAGCCCCTGATGGCTTTTGAGACGCCTGGGCAGGCACAGGCTGAGAAGCCGGCTGTCCCATATTTGGTATGTCGTCAAACCTTTTATGTAAGGAGTCGACACTGTCACGTAATTCCTTCCACATAACCATCCACTCAGGTGTCGGCCCCGCAGGGGGTGACATCACATTTATCGGCATCTGCTCCGCCTCCACATAAGCCTCCTCATCAAACATGTCGACACAGCCGTACCGACACACCGCACACACACAGGGAATGCTCTGACAGAGGACAGGACCCCACAAAGCCCTTTGGGGAGACAGAGAGAGAGTATGCCAGCACACACCAGAGCGCTATATAACACAGGGATGAACACTATAACTGAGTGATTTCCCTTATAGCTGCTTAAATATATATATCTGCGCCTAAATTTAGCGCCCCCCCTCTCTTTTTTACCCTTTGTAACTTAAAAACTGCAGGGGAGAGCCTGGGAGCGATCCTTCCAGCGGAGCTGTGAGGGAAAAATGGCGCCAGTGTGCTGAGGGAGATAGCCCCGCCCCTTTTTCGGCGGACTTTCTCCCGCTTTTTTATGGATTCTGGCAGGGGTATTTTTCACATATATAGCCTCTGGGACTATATATTGTGATTTTTTGCCAGCCAAGGTATTAATATTGCTGCTCAGGCCCCCCCCCCCCCAGCGCCCTGCACTCATCAGTGACCAGAGTGTGAGGTGTGCATGAGGAGCAATGGCGCACAGCTGCAGTGCTGTGCGCTACCTTGTTGAAGACCGAAGTCTTCTGCCGCCGATTTTCAGGACCATCTTCATGCTTCTGGCTCTGTAAGGGGGACGGCGGCGCGGCTCCGGGACCGGACGATCGAGGTCGGGTCTTGTGTTCGATCCCTCTGGAGCTAATGGTGTCCAGTAGCCTAAGAAGCCCAAGCTAGCTGCAAGCAGGTAGGTTCGCTTCTTCTCCCCTTAGTCCCTCGTAGCAGTGAGTCTGTTGCCAGCAGATCTCACAAAATAAAAAACCTAAAATATACTTTCTTTTCTAGGAGCTCAGGAGAGCCCCTAGGGTGCATCCAGCTCAGCCGGGCACAAGATTCTAACTGAAGTCTGGAGGAGGGTCATAGAGGGAGGAGCCAGTGCACACCAGTTAGACCAAAAGCTTTCTTTTAGTTGTGCCCAGTCTCCTGCGGAGCCGCTATTCCCCATGGTCCTTACGGAGTCCCAGCATCCACTTAGGACGTCAGAGAAAGTAGGCTCCGTCACCATAGCAACAGATGCGGTTCACAGGCCGGAAGTATGAGGTCCGCGTGCGTTCCAACACCCGCGGCTGTAACCCATCACAATTTTAAATCATGTAAAAAGAAAATAATTAATTTTCAATTGTTTATGCCTCTGGGTCTAATCATATTTAAGGAAAAAGGTTTATTTTTAAAGTTTGTGTACTTGTAAAGTGATGAATTGTCTATGCAGGTGTTATGAATGAGGTAATTAACTATGGTATAAATTCACTGTCAGTTATGAGTTGAAGTCACCTTTGATAAAGCAGCAGTAGCTGTGAAATGCGTCAGGTGTGAGCCTTTTCATCATCCAACCACAACCTAATCACCTCTGCTTGGACCACCGTGGACCCCACAAAACTGCCAACACTGAACCATATTGTTCACGCACAACTGGTGAGGACTTTCCTAATTTATGATTCAATATTGGAACTGCTAATCCTCCAGCGTTGGAACACATTTCTCCGACCCAGGGACTATGCTATAGCCCCAGGATTCATTTGGTTCTGAGTACTCAGGGTCCCATGGTAAATTTGGAACAAGCATATGTGCTGTATAAATGGTGATTAGAGGCTATCCATTACAGTGTAAATTCAATTTTAATTGTTTTATCGTTAGTTTTAAGTATAATAAATCTTATTTGACATTCAGACAATTCATCTCTGTAAGCGCAGCCTTATTGTTGTTGTTTTTTTAGTCTGTCGCTAGCAGTGTTAAGCTGCCAGCAGAACAGAGGACGCTGCTGAGGGGAGAGACAGCGCTGGACCTCGTAGGAGAGGTAAGTATTGCTGAATATCAGCTGCGTTTTCATCTGTATCACAGTGATACTAAATGAAAAATGCAGCTGTTAATTTTTATTAAATGGTGCCCAAAATATTACACACACTAACTGCATATATGGATATATGTGTGTATATATATATATATATATATATACACACACACATACATACATATATATATACACACATATATATATATATATATATATACACACACAAGGAAGTCCTGCACTCACATCCGTGTGCAATCAACTGTGGGGTGCACTCAGTAGAATCCCCACAATCATGGTGGGTCTACACATGTAGTCGTAGTTCCAGTTTCCTGGGGGGCACTCTCCTTCAAAAATCGAGTCCAATCGTATTCTCTTAGATCATAATCGGCTTTATTGGGTCGACGTTTCGGCTCAACAAGCAGAGCCTTTATCAAGACAAGCCTTACATATTTTCATATTGCCAAATAGTCATAACCTGTCAGAATAACAGATGCATGAAATAAATAAAATCAGTCAGTCTCACGGGCCCAATCAGAAATTCACCACTAAAGTGCAATGTGCTAATAAAAAAAAGTGCAAAGAGTAATGCTACCAAACATATGGATATACCTCCTGGATACCAAATATGGTGAAGAAAGGTAGATCAGTATCACCCAACAAGAACCAATCACCCAGAGGTACTAGTATCATACTTACTAGGATGAAATAACTCAACAGTATAACACTGTAATAGGACAGACGACCAAGTTGGCATATAAGCCCTATTAATAGAACAACACAAATATATATATATGTTTGCAAATTCCCAATCAGGTGTGGTACTAAAAGATACCTAAATTTATCATGAGCAGAACTGTTAAAGAACTCTACTTACTTCACACATAATTCCAGAAAAGTAATCCATTCAAGGACACATCAGTCAATAAGCCCTCTGTAATATGAGTAATGCAACATATGGACATCTCAAAGGTAAACCAAACCTGATATCAAATCAAATAGTCAAAGCTGTACTCATCAGGAGAGGACAAAATAACTCTTACCACTGGAGGCTAAAGGTGACCGTCCATTCAGTGTGACTGTGTGTTCCTAATGAGCACTGGGCGCCTTATATGAGTACACAACCGGAAGTGCAATCAGCACAAGCAAATTAATGCATCACCCTATTACAATATTACAGAAGGGTATATGTTAAGTCCCCTCTGATTTCTTATCCGTGGGTCCCACATCAATACCGCATGTTCATACATATCCATAACAGAAACCCGTGGAGGGAAGCTCAAAGCCGCTGCTCGTCTGAGTGGCGTGCGTTCCACAACCCGGAAATGGCGCGCCGGGTGCGTTCCACCAGCCGGAAGTGCCCAGCAAGCATTGCGGCCGTTGCCTAGCACCGCCGCACGCTAGAGGTATATTGAATTATAGGGAAAACAGCCAGCGGGGTGCGTGTCACAAATACAGACGACCACCATGTTAAAGGCAAAACAGATCACATATAGCACCCTCGCAGGGCGCTTCATGGCAATCACCACAGAACACATGCACACGATCACAAAACCAGTGTGTCGACGCCGGGGACAACACGATCCCAAAAGTGGATACTCACTGTTCACCACAAACGATCTGCACTAGCATCTGGGCACTCCCCCAGAAATCCCACCACAAGCAGGCAAAAACACAGGACAAAAAGCAGTATAGAGTAACTCACGCAACCTGTCCGCAAATTATAAACAGATATCTTCAATTAAAGTATGCATCGAGTGCTGATGCGCCAGGGTCTCATACCAATAGACAAAAAGGTACTTATAAAAATACAAACATATATATCTAATCAGGCCCGTGTGACAAGACTTACAATCAACATAAAAAAAATTTTCAACATAAAAACATTGAAAACATACAATTAAAAAGGTTAATACAATCTGTATCGGAAACCACCTAGACAAGAGTATCATCTGTCCATGCTCGAAAACAATCGTGAACACATTACAGGAAGATGTTCATGGTATTATATTCATTGAGGCCCCTCGGTGCAACAGTATCAAGCATACTGATCCAAAAGCTTTCTTTCTTTTTTAGAGCCAATACCCTATCACCCCCATTGGGTAGAGGGGGAATCCAATCAATGAGCATACACTTGAGGTTCGCTACCTAGTGCCTGTTTTCTAAATAATGTCTTGCTACAGGTTTATCGGAGGATCCTGTTTGGATGGCTGCTCGTATGGTGGTCCTGTGGTTTGCCATCCGGTCTCTAAAGCACCTGGATGTAAGTCCTACATAGTACAAACCACAGGGACAAATTAAACAATAGATCACATGGTCTAATTTGCAATGTAGATGGTATTTAATTTTTATATTTTTACCCGTATGTGGGTGTGTGAAGCTATTCCCAACTCTCATAGCCCTACACGTAGTGCAATTCCCACATGAATAGCAGCCAGGCTTAAGACGCATCATTTGGGAAGTATTCATACGCTCGTCAGGAGTGAGTGTAGGTCGCATAAGTATCTGTCTCAAGTTTGCCCCACGTCCATAAGCCATAAGGGGTGGCTCAGTGTGAGTAAATGGCAAAGCGGGATCCGTCGCTAAAATGGGCCAATGTTTGCGTATAATCTTGTTAGTTTCAAGTGCATGACTATCATATTTGGTAGCACATTGCACTTTAGTGGTGAATTTCTGATTGGGCCTGTGAGACTGATTGTATTTATTTATTTCATGCATCTGTTATTCTGACAGGTTATGACTATTTGGCAATATGAAAATATGTAAGGCTTGTCTTGATAAAGGCTCAGCTTGTTGAGCCGAAACGTCGACCCAAAAAAGCCGATTATGATCTAAGGGAATACGATTGGACTCGATTTTTGAAGGAGAGTGCCCCCCAGGAAACTGGAACTACGACTATATATATATATATATATATATATATATATATATCTCAATTATACATACACTGTATATATACACACCAGTGCTTTTAATGGGTTGGGTATGCTTTACCGCCACTGGGAATCCCGGCGGTCAGCATACCAACCGGGAGATCCAGACAGCGGTATGCCGGCGTGGGAGGCGAGCGCAACAAGCGCCTTGTGGCCTCGCTGCATTCGCCACGCTGCGGGCTCAGTGGCGATCTACGCTTGCCATAGGTTCTATTTCCACTTTATGGGTGTCGTGGACACCCACGAGTGGGAATAGTCCCTGCTAGTCGACATTACGACTGTCGAGATTGTGAGTTTCAGATTAAAATTTCTAATAAATATTTAAAATGCCAGCGCTAATATATGTTGCGGATGCAAGGCGTATCTTATTACCATATACGATAAGTGCGCTGTACGTCGCAAACACTATATCCCTTAAGAGAAAACAAGTACACGCACATTTATGAGTTCCAAAGCTCATTGATGTAAATGTTTGATATTAAGAGGATATGTATACAATATATCACATGTACAGTATATATGGTTACAAATTTACAATTCCATAGGAAGCAAGAATCCATACAGTTACAGTCACAGCATACAATTACCATTTCTCTGTCCCTCTATGCACACTTCGCTCCATTTCCTCCATCTCTGGATCTGCCTCAACACCAGCTAACAGCAACTGCAAAGACAGCATCTCGAACAGCACCCATCAAAACAGAAAAATTGTTGTGTCTGGCATCAGCTATATACTGTGTATGTTGGGGGAGTACATGTCTTCTTTTATTGTTCCAGGGGAGGGAACTTTCTCATTCACGATGAGTCATTGGTCAGTTCATATGCAAGCCTTGAAGATGACATCATATGGGTTGGCCTCTGGCTTCCTGGCCACTTGCTTCCTTTCAGGAATGTCCTTTTGTTCCAATAAGAGTGACTTCATATTCCTACATTTAATCATAACTACTCATTGCAATGTGCTACAATCCAACCACAGTCACCAAACTAATCCACTCATTCCTCCGATCATTTTGACACCAAGCACGACATGTCCATCTTGCTCTGCTCCAACAATACACATACATGATGTTATACTCCCATTATATAATTTAAAACCTTATAATGTCTAGTGCTTGACACGTTTAATTTATGTGTGGTATAAAATGTGTTGAATATATCCTTGTGGCTTGTCTGTGTGAATACGTATGCTACCATATATCCTGTGCATGCTTGCATGCTGCGTGTATTCGCAAGCACAGCGACTCATCAGTGTGGAGTTTACATGTGCTGTGTATGTAATATTTTTTTACTTCGACAGGATTTAGAGGGTGCGGGATGTATCTGTCGGTAATGTGACCAGTGTACTCCTGACCGCCGGTCACATAACTACATCCCCTTTTAATAAGGGCACTGTGGAGCCAGCCATTCTCACCTTCCACCGCAACCCGTACACCCTAGATACACGGTAAAGGCACTCTTGCCCACCCTCCCCATTGGGCACATATTTAATGGCGCAGCTGTGGGGGCTGCACAAGGCGCACTTGACAACCTGGTTTGGAGGCGATACACACAGACAGGGCAGGGGTCACACTTTATACTGACCTGTGGGAAGGTTCTTTGGGCATGCCTGTGTGCGGTTTTCTCCAAACACCCAGCGACAGCTGCATCTCCTCCTATGCTGAGCAACTCAATACTCTGTGCTCCAGCCACAGCACCTCTGACTCGCACAGCATTTAGTGCCCTGCTGCCAACTGAAATCACGTGCTGAGGAATGGTGGGGGCCGTGAATGGGCTTCATCTGACTGAGGGTCACAGCTTCAGACAAAGGGTCAGAGTTTCATGCGGCCAGGGGACGGAGCTTCAGACTGCCCAGTGGGTATGGAACCACTGCTGATCGTGGGAGTGAGCCAGGGTGAGGAGGTGAGGGATAGGGAGGGGAGTGGCCAGGAGATGAGTGGGTTGTTGCTGTTGACAGGAGGAAAAAACACTCCTCCCGTCACCACTGGCTGCACAGCACTGCAGGAGGGATCCTGTGGGCCTGTTTGCATGGGCGGGCCTGGAGCTGCAGCTCCACCCGCCCCATTGTTAATCTGGCCGTGACCGTATCTAGTCTTTCATGATGACAGAGAGGCACTTCGGAGGAATCCCGCTTTTCTACCAAACGTAGTATCTTCTTTCCACATTAAATCAACCAATCATAGTTCCTGTTTTTTTTCCAGCAGGTTCAGGAACTCCAGCTACTTTGGATGTGGTTTGTGTGCTTTGAATTTATGTAGCCTGAACATCAACAGTACGTAAAACAGATACATTGTTTGTTCTCTATGAAGCAGTCAAGTTAGGTTGGCCAGCTTCCAAACAGACCTTGGCTAGATGGATTAAGCTGACTTTCATGCTAGTCTACAACCTCCTGCATCGATTTTAGCACATTCCACGCATTCCATGGGAACGTCATGGGCAGCGGGTCGTGGGGCTTCCACAACGCAACTTTGCCGTGCAGCTACATGGTTATCAGTGCACACGTTTGTGCGCTTTTACAAGTTTGATTCTTTTGCGGCATCAGCATCTAGCTTTGGCCGTCTAGTGTTACAGGTGCCAACCGGCTCTCCCGCCCAAGGGGGAAACTTTGGTACGCCCCAAGAGTACTCCAGTGACCCCTAGTGGATGAAAAAGAAAAGTGGTACTTACCAGATAAATCCTTTTCTTTGAATTCATAGGGGGCACTGTACGCTCACTCAGAGTAGTTTCACCTGTCTTGTCGTAAGTTCAGTTTATCTTATGGTAACACATTATCACCTGCTTGTTTGAATGTTAAGGTGATTGTTATCTGTGGTCGTGTCAACTTCCTAGTTGTACGTTATGTTATGTAATTCTCTATTGTTCATCCCCTCTTTAGCTCCTGAAAACCAGAGGCATCTTGGGAGTATAGAGGGGGGCGAAGGTTACTAATTTCAATATTTAAATGTTCCTGTCCCTGCTAACGCCCCAAGAGTACACCTGTACCCACGATGGATTCAAAGAAAAGAATTTATCTGGTAAGTACCAAATCCACTTTTCTGCTTCTTTCGTCTTTCCAGGATTCTTCTTTCAAGCCGGCTGCATGATGGGGTGGGCCTCCACCTGGGAATCCACAGCGTGGGAGTCCGGCTTCTGCTTTTCTCTGATGCATGGATTACGACCATGACAGATGCCTGGATCAGGATGTATTTTTGCAAGCCAACGCCCTAACCTTTCAGGAGTGTTCTCCTGCCCAATACTTTTCAACAAGCCTTCCAGTAGACTCAGAAAAGCAGGAGCACTGCAGGTATCCATCCACTCCCTTCTGGCCCTAAAAGTCATCCCAGTTCCACGTCTCAGAATGGCACAGGCTTCTATACCAACCTTTTCCTGTTAGTAGCCACCGGATGGCTCGTTCCAGCCTATACTCAAGCTGAAGTCGCTCAACAGGTACCTTGGTGTTCTGTTCCAATTCCATCTGGGAGTCACTTCACTCCTTCATTATGACTCTGAAACTGGGGAACTTCATGTCATCCTTGGATATCCAGGTTGCCTATTTGCATATTCCCATCTGGGTCAGTCATCGGCACTTCCCTAGGTTTGCGGTACAGGAGAAACACTTCCAGTTTCAGGTGTTGCCATTTGTACTTTCCACAGCTCCTTGTTTTCATGAAAATCATGGTGGTCATGGCAGCACATCTTTGACACAGAAGAGTCCAGATCCTGTTTTATCTGGATGACCTACTTCTCCTGGCCAAGTCACCGGATGCCCTTTGGGATCACATCCATCTTACGGCAGACCTCCTTCAGTTTCACTGGTGGATCATCAACTGGTGCAAATCTACCTTAACTCGATATCAGGAGATGGAACATTTGAAAGCATCATTGAATTCTAGGGTTCAACGGGTGTTCCTTCCCTTGGATATGCTTAGGTCCTTACATGCAGATCCTGGGCTCTATATACTCCACCTTCAACATGGTGAAGTATGCCCAGCTTCACTCTGCAAATGGAGATTCTGACTCACTGGAACAAGTCCCATCTTCAGCTCAGGCCAGACAATCATTCTCACTCAAGACGCCTGTCAATCCTTCTTGTGGCTCCACAAGTCCCACCTCTACAAGGGACTCCCCTTTTGGATCCAGAAACGAGTCCTGCTCACCACCAATGCAAGTTTCAAGGTTGGGGGGCAGTGACTTGCCATAAGACATTTCAAGGTTGGTGGATGGTTCAATATACGGGAATTCCGAGTGGTCTACTGAGCTGTTTGCACCTGGACCATTGGAGGAGTGGCAGAACTAGGCAATCTGACATGACAGCCATCTCCCACAAACCATCAGTGCGGCACTCAGTTGTGGCACCATGAATGTGGAGTGTCACAATCTTCGACGGCCAGAGCGTCATCTTCCAGCTTTTTTGGCAGTCTACATTCCCAGGGTCCAAAATTGGGAGGAAGACTTCATAAGCTGCCAGGACGTTCACCCGGACGTCTTTTAGCTTCTGGTCATCCACTGGGGATTGCCGGACATCGACAGGATAGTGTCTGGTATAATAGAAGCTGCCGAGGTACTGATCACATACCTGGGATCCCGAAGCTCTCATGGTGGACGCTCTGGTTTGGTGGACTTTCCCCTACATATACATCTTCACTCCAATCTCATGGCGTTTGCGGGTCCTCCGCAAGTTGAAGTTTGAGGCAGGAACAGTGATCCCAGTGGATCGATTGGCTGCGACAGGCTTGGTATGCAGATCTTCTAGGCCTCTCCATCATTGCTCTGTTGCGTCTTCCTCTGCGGCTGGGACTATCTCAGGGCCCATGCCATCCAGATCTGGCCCATCTCACTGTCAATGGGTAGCTCTTGAGACATCCATTCTGAGAGTTAAAAGTGTTCTCATGGTCAGTCATTTGTATCATGCTTAATGCACGGATGCAATTTTCTGCCAGGATTTATTACTGAATTTGGAGGACCTATTTTTTTTGTATAATCTGTTTTTATTTAGAACAGCATAGCAGTATAAGGATTGCATCACACTTTAACAAATGAAGAAGAAAATCGTCAGGACACAAATGAAGGTCTAATACATCATAGCCTTAAAGAGTAGGGTGGCGTATCATCCCCATCGCTGGGGGTTAGTATAGGCACTAGCGTTAGTAGGTGTTTCTGTAACATCCTTCTGGTATCCTTTCGCCATCTATCCATACTATAATGTAAATGCAATCTTAAATGGCATTGTATAGAAGCTGCAGAGAAGAGAGAGGAAAGAAATGAGAGGAATAATAGAGAGAAAACATAGTGTGACCAAACCGGGGGGAGTTATTGAATTGGGGAGGAAATGTGGTACAATCTATCTATTCGATCGATTGTGCGTTGAAATCATTTGACAGCATAGACATAGTCCTTATAGTCTTTAGAGGACATATACTCTATCCAGGGCATCCACATGGTCATGAACTCCGAGAGGTTATCTCTGGAGACCAGGAGGATGTTTTCCATATTCATATGATTAATTCTGTTAAACCATAGTTTCCTAGTGGGTGGGAGTTGTGATCTCCATAGTGTGGGGATTGTCGCCCTCGCTGCATTAGACAGGTGTCGAAGTAACGACGTGTTATGTTGAGCCAGTGAGATTGAGGAGTGGGAGAGTAACCAGAAGGCTGGGTCTGTGGGGACGGGTGTGTGAAGTATGTCTTGAGAGGTGGATATAACATCCCTCCAGAATGGTTTTAGTAGGGGACAGTTCCACCAGATATGCATTAGGGAACCTGTGGCGCTGAGACATCTCCAGCATCTGTCCGTCACTCCAGGATACATGAAGTGGAGGAGAGAGGGATGCCTGTACCATCTCATTAAGAGCTTATATTGGGTATTCCTAACTTGTATGCAGACTGAGCTTTTGTGGGATTTGAGGAATATCGTCTGCCAGTCTTTGTCTGTCAGGGAGATCCCGAGATCTCTTTTCCAGGCCAGCTTGAAGGGCATGGGCGTCTGGGCGTTTGGGGTCTGTAGTAGTCTATAAAGTGAGGAGATGGTGTGCTGGGGGGGGCATGTGGCGACACACATCCTCTCAAACTGTGTTAACTCGCGTGAGGCTCGGAGATACCTACGCTCTGAGTGCAAAAAGTGTCTAAGCTGTAGGTACTTCCAAAAGTCACGTTGCGGGACTTCCCATTTTGACCGCAATTCTGAAAATTGTTTAACTCCTGTGGAGGTTGCCATCTGGCCTACTCTAAAGAGGCCCTCGAGGGCCCAGTCACGAAAGTGGGAGGGTGTTAAACCGGGCTGGAAGTCGGGGTTTGCTAAAAAAGAGGTCAATGGGCCAAAATCGGAAGAGAGAAAGGGCCAGCGGCGCGCCTTTTTCCAAAACGATAGGGTCGCCGTAATAGTTGGGTGGGGGGATGGGGGTTTGGGTAGGGAGGGGAGCCAGGGAAAGATCTCTGGGAATTGTTGCATATATAGCCCCTCTATATCCACCTATTGCTTTGTTTCTCGACTCCTCGTCCAATCCAGAACCCTATTGAGCAATATTGCCCAATAGTAGCCTCTGATGTCAGGCAATTGGAAACCACCATTTCGGGTAGAGCGGGTCATAATAGATCGGCTTATTTTTGGCCGTCTCCGAGACCAGATAAATTGTTGTATTAACAGTTGGATGGATCTGAACCAGGAGTCTGGGATCTGTATGGGGAGGGTCTGTAGTTTGTAGAGTAGTTTCGGGAGAGTATTCATCTTTACAACGTTCACCCTCCCCAGCCAAGAGAGTGGTTTGAGGTACCATCTGCTATAGTCAGCCCTGAGTGTTCGAAGGAGGGGGGTAAAGTTTAAAGTGTATAGATGAGATAGGTCATTTGGCAGCTGTATTCCTAGGTAGGACAAATGAGAAGCGTTCCAATTAAAGGGGAAGGATCGTTTAAGTTTAGCTACGGTGTCGGGGGGAGAGGAGATGTTCAAGGCGCATGATTTGGACATGTTGATTTTAAAGTTGGAGAGTGAGCCGAAGTAGGATAGCTCTCGCATAAAATGGGGGAGGGAGGAGATCGGGTGCGTTATTGTGGCTAGTAGGTCATCCGCAAACAGGGAAAGTTTGTGCTCCGTATCGCCAATCGTCAAGCCCGTGATGCCGTCATTGGCCCTAATAGCTCTAGTGAAAGCTTCGATACAGAGGACAAATAGTAGAGGGGATAGTGGGCAACCTTGTCGTGTCCCATTGCCTATGGAGAAGGAATCGGATAAAGATCCGTTCACTCGGACCCGTGCTGTGGGAGATCTATAAAGGTCCATTATCCTGTTAAGCATCCGAGGACCCAATCCAATATGCTCCAGCACGGACCTCATAAAGCCCCAACCGACCCGATCAAAAGCCTTTTCAGCATCAGTGGATAATAACACTGTGGATGGGCCGCCCCGGGATGCAATATGAATCAGGCTCAGTACCTTAGTGGTATTATCTTTGGCCTCGCGGCCTGGGACAAACCCCACCTGATCGCTGTGGATTAGGGAAGGCAAGAATGCGTTCAGTCTGTTTGCCATTAATTTTGCAAAGAGCTTGACATCGACGTTTAAGAGAGATATGGGTCTATAGCTGGAACACACTGAGGGGTCCTTGCCGGGCTTGGGCAACACGGAGATATGCGCCTCTAAGGATGGTTA
This sequence comes from Pseudophryne corroboree, assembly GCF_028390025.1. Taxonomy (NCBI): domain Eukaryota; kingdom Metazoa; phylum Chordata; class Amphibia; order Anura; family Myobatrachidae; genus Pseudophryne; species Pseudophryne corroboree. Next base: position 605,449,412 of record NC_086446.1, read on the forward strand.
GAAAAATGGGTGTTTGCGGATATTGAATTAAAGGCCTGGAGGAGATAAGGGGATGTGAGGTCCTTGAATTGTTTATAATAGGTGAGGGTGAAGCCATCTGGTCCTGGGCTCTTACCAGACGGGGTCAAGGTCAGGGCATTCTCCAGTTCTTGTTGGGTAAAGGGTAGTTCCAAAGCTTCCCTGTCCAGAGGTGATAGGACGGGGTAGGACACTTTTTCTAGGTACGCCTTCGCCCATAATAAGTCGCATGGGGAAGCGGTATTGTCCAGTCGATTTTCTAGATTATATAAAAGGGAGTAGTACTGTTTGAAGCTTGCCGCAATTTCTGGGGTTTTGAATCGGAGGGTATTCCAAGATCTTTTACATTGTTAATATACAGGGAGGAACGTTGGGCTTTGAGGACCTGGGCCAGGAGGCGACCAGGTTTATTACCCCACTGGTAGTATTTAGAATTACATTTTCGGACAGAGTTGGATACGATCAGTAAGGGTTTTCTTTAGTTGGGCCCGTGTATCTAGCAGAGCTAAGTAATCAGTGTCCGAAAGGGTCGATTTGTGTAGGGACTCGAGATGGTGTAGTTGGTCTAATAATTTAGTGATTAGTGCTGACTTCTGTTTCTTCACAAATGTCGCCAACTGTATGAGTTTACCTCGTATGGTGCATTTGTGTGCTTCCCATAGGGTAATTTTTGAGACGTCTTCAGTGTCGTTTATGGAGAAGAATTCAGTCAGAGCTTTTTCTATTTCACCCCTGCAATACTGGTCTTGCAACAATGACTCGTTGAGACGCCAGGTCCATTGACCTGGGGTAGTCTGCGGGATCGAGAGTGTCATGTGTACAGGAGCATGGTCAGACCAGGTTATCGGGCCAATGGAGGAGTCTATCAATAAGGGGAGATGCCTGTGACTCAGAAATAAATAATCGAGGCGGGAATATGCTTTGTGTGGAGGGGAGTAGAAGGAGTAGTCTCTAGTTGAGGGGTGAAGAACCCGCCAGGAGTCGGCCAGTTGGAGGTCATGAAACAGTCGTCTAACCTGTCGGTACTGACGTTGAGAGGTCCGGGGAGCATTGGAAGATGAATCCAATGATGGATCCATTATCCAGTTCAGGTCACCTCCAAGAACAGTCACTCCTGAAAGGAGTGGTTCTATTTGGGAGAGTGCAGTGCGGAAGAATGAGACCTGATCCTTGTTTGGGGCGTAAAGTGCAATAAATGTGTATGGACAGGAGCATATTTTACAACGCACCATCAGAAGACGGCCCGGGACCAATTTATGGACTGACATATCTGACAGCAGGAGGGTCCTGGAGAACACTATCGCTACGCCCTTTGATTTAGAATCTGGGTTGTTATTGTAAAAAGCCTGGGGGTAGCGGTAGTTGGTCAAGGGAGGGTTCTTAGCTGAGATTTTAAAATGCGTCTCCTGGACCATTGCAATATCCACTCTATCAGCCCAAAGGGACCTCAAAAGGGATGACCTTTTCTCCGGTACATTGAGACCCTTCGCGTTGATCGAAGCGACTTTAATTGTGCCGGTGGACGTCATGGGGGATATGTGTTATGGTGGAATGCGTTGAGTCCAGAATGGTCAGAGAAAGGGGAGCAGGGAGGAAAAAGAGGGACAGGGCATGGAGAAAAAAAAGAACAGTAAGAACATTCAAAAAAACATTAAAAAAAAACCCGCATTGGGATAACCTTCCATCTGAGGGTTGGGTATCCAAGAGGCCAAGCAGCCAGGGGCGGGTGTGGGGCGGATAAGGGAGCCACCGCCAAAGGCATAATGATAATGAGAAAAAACATTGTATTAAGCAATATACATATATAAGCTGAACTGAGTGTACGCAATAAGCTGTAAACCTTATACCTCATCAACAAGAGGAAATCTTCGAATAGTGAAAAATGTAAGAAACCTTGTATTAATAGAACAAGAAATAGTAATAATAATCAACGACCCAAAACGTGTGGGGGAGGTGAGGCCGGAGCCTCTGTTACAGCGGAAGTTCACATGGTGGTTCTTCAGTGGCGTGAAGTGATATCGCGCTGTAATCTAAGAACAGTGACACTTTGTAACCTGTAGAAATATCTAAAGTAGAACTTGGACAATCAAAGGGTCCTGAATAGTCGGTCAGGTGACAAGTGGATCCTTGTTGGGGGGAGGACCTTTAGTGCCTTTCCCTCCACCCTTCCGCACCACCTGCCAAGGTGGTCCTATGTTCAGGGGCTGGAAATATGGTAGCTCTGGAATAGGGAAGTCCCAATCGCGTAAATCAGGTTTTGGTATGCCAAGTCCCGTGCAGAACTCTGGGAGATCCAAGTAGGAGTTGAGGGTGTGGGTTTTCCCAGAGGAGGAGACCTGGAGGCTGAAGGGGAAGCCCCACCGGTATTTCAACTGACGTTTGCGGAATTCTTCCGTCAGGGGCTTGAGGGCTTTTCGTTGTTGTAATGTGTGCCAGGACAAATCTTGGTAAATTTGTATCACGGAACCATTGAAGTCTACTCCATCAAGTTGGCGAACTTTGCGCATGATATCCTCTTTTTGGGAGAAATAATGCAACCTGCATATGACATCACGTGGTCTATCCGCGGAGAGGCCTCTTGGTTTCAGGGCGCGATGGGCCCTATCGAAGGTGATGGTATCATTGGGATCGTTACCCAGGATCTCGTTGAAGATCTTCGTAAGGGCGTCGATCAGGCCTGTTGGAGGAACTTCTTCCGGTAGGCCTCGCACGCGGATATTGTTTCGTCTCCCTCTGTTGTCCAAATCTGTCAACCGCAGCTGTAGGGAGCGGATCTCCGATGATTGGGTTTCGATGACAGTCGTCAATGATTTTAGAATTGTATCAGAGGAGGTTTGGTGATCTTCTAGGCTCGATACTCGGTCAGAGATGTGTGAAATGTCCTGTCTCATGGCAGCCAGCTCACGTCTCACTGTATCTTGTAAATCTTGTTTAGTGGGTAGGGTCTTCATATAAGCCAATATGTCTTGCAGATCCTTGCCACCCGATGAGAGAGCTTGCGGTGTATCCGCACTCGGGGGAGATGGGTGAGGGGCTGGTGGGAGAGTGGGGGAGGTTGCTGCAGGAGGGTTGTCAGTTGGAGCGGGTGAAGTAGGTTGTAAGAAGGGCCTCATTGCAGATTGCGACATGTTCCCCCAAGGAGTCGGTTTGCCTGTCTTCTGAGAAGATTTCTTGTTCTTGGACATCACTGAAGCAGCTTAATTTCCCTGAATCAAGTTGACGAGGTGAGATATGATTACATGTTTAGCATGGGAGTGCCTTCAGCGGTATGGCTCCCCGTGGGTTGGCTTCAGCAGCACATTACGGCATCAATGGCCACGGTGGCCGGTTCAGGAGCATATCTTATAGCATTATAGGCTCTGGGATATTGAGATGTGATCATTTAATATATTTTGTATAAGCAGAGATATATTTCTTCAGTAATTCACCCCAGATTAGCCACTAGGGGGAGCCCTGGCGTGAGCTATACTGTGGAGCCTGTGGTTTGATGAGCCCTGATGTCTGCCGGGTATTGCGTAAAAATGGAGTCCCCGGATTTTGGATGGGGACTAGGCCGTGGTCTGCAGGAAGGTGGTGGGGGTCTCCTCCAGCTCTGTGGTTTCAACCCCAGAAGCAGAGGAATAATTAGACCCCTTTTAACATCTATGTGGGAGTATGGTGTTGGGGAGAGAGTGTGCTCCCATGTGCAAGACGGGTCAGCGATCCCCGGCCAGGACCCTCCAAGGACAGGCGTCCGGGAGTGCAGCGGGCCCCGAGGTCTACGCGGCGTGTAATGTGAGAGGACGGCGCGTCCCCCCTCCGAGGCAGCCAAGCAGTCGGGCGGGTGAAGCCGCCACGTCTCGGGGCCGCAGGTGGGAGGCAGCCAGTCCGCGAAAGTCCCAGCAGCTCAGTGAGGGCAGCCGGCGCAGCGGTCGCGGGGCGGGCTCTGGAGCAAACTCACCGCTACAAGAGGGTCCGTCTCCTGGTCCCGTCAGCAGGTCCCGATGAATGCAGGGAGGGAAGTCAGGTCTCAGCAGGAAGCCCGTATGCGCCGGGTGGGTGCCGTCCAATATCTGCTCTACTCCAGGCCCCGGCTTCTGTCTGGGGAGGTAGGCCGCAGTCCGCAGGAGCGCTTAAAAGCGCTCCCCGACTCCGCGGGCTCCCCAGGTGTCGGCAGCAGGGTTAGGGAGACCTCTAGAGCGTCTTTTAAGCTGGTTAGGGATGTGGGAATAGGGGGTTAGGAGGCTTTATGTGTGCCGTTTGGGGAGAGCTGAAACGCTGCACGTCTTCTCCAGTTGCCAGCCAAGCCACACCCCCTGGAGGACCTATTTTAGCTAGTGTTTGGTTCTAGACTTCAACCCCAAAATGTTGTGGCTTAAGAGAGTCCTGTCTTTCTTGCAGGGGGGTCTGGATTTGGGACTCAGTCATTCCTTGTTAAAAGTTCGGATTTTAGCCCTTTCTGTCCTACTCCACCAGCAGATTGCAATGTTGCCTGATGTACAGACTTTTGTAGGGTTTCCTCTATGTGCAACCTATGTTTGATTCCCCAGTGGCTCTATTGAAGTTATATTGAGCATTTCAGACCATCCAGTCATCCCCATTCAAGCCTTTGGATACAGTAGACATTTATTTCAGGGGTGCTACTTGGAGAGCCTGGTAAAGCCTGTAAATTGCAAATTATACGTTTGCTACCATCAAAAATAAGACTGTGAGATGTCCATTCTGAGCCATGAAAAACTGTTTACAGCATTCCCATGGCAACATACAGCCTACTGCATTTATGAATACACATTAAATGAGGGAAATTCCTAGTTTGCATTCAAGATACTACATCTGTTGGGTATCCTAAAACAGGCAACAATCAACCTTTTTGGGACTGGATACATTGCAGAACTGGATATGAACCCTCTGAGCAGAGAGAGGCTTACCTTCAAATTCATTGAATATCCATATCCTTATGTTCTTTATGAATGGACATTTGTCTTAAAATGTGCAAAATGTGATTATCTCACTCCAAGAGACATTCAATATCTAATTTTAGTTTTCTGTTTATGCTAAGTTGATGACCTCAGAGAACTGACATGTTTTGATTAGTGGTTCTCTAAATCAAGATCAGAACTGCCGCACCTGCACCCCTAGACACTCGCATTGAAAAAGACCCCATAGCGGGTCAAACCGCATTTGGGTACACTGAATGAGTTCTGCAACAGTAGATTCGGCAAGACGAGTGGTGGACCCTGGCAGAGCTGGAGAAACACCCAGGACTCTTGAATATGATCTCTTACATGCAGATTCCTCCAATTAAACTAGTACTGTTTGATTTCTATGTGCTTGTGGATACACCTGTACATCCGTAGTTATTGTGTCTTGCATGTGGAATGTTTTCATTTTGATACAGGTTGAGTATCCCTTATCCAAAATGCTTGGGACCAGAGGTATTTTGGATATCGGATTTTTCCGTATTTTGGAATAATTGCATACCATAATGAGGTATCATGGCAATGGCACCTTAATCTAAGCACAGAATGCATTTATGTTTTATATGCACCTTATACACACAGCCTGAAGGTAATTTTAGGCCAATATTTTTTATAACTTTGTGCATTAAACAAAGTGTGTCTACATTCACACAATTCATTTATGTTTCATATACACCTTATATACACAGTCTGAAGGTCATTCAATACAATATTTTTAATAACTGTGTGTATTAAACAAAGTTTGTGTACATTGAGCCATCAAAAAACAAAAGTTTCACTATCTCACTCTCGCTCAAAAAAAGTCTGTATTTCGGAATATTCCGTATTTCGGATATTTGGATATGGGATACTCAACCTGTATTTTAATTAAACTATGTAACACTATATACATATCTGCGTCATCACTTTTTTTTCCTATGCAGGAGCAGTGCCTCGATCAGAGCCATGATTGAGGAGGATTCCTGAGAAAGATAACATTTACCTGTGCCTAAATATCTTTTGTACTGTAAGTGCATTACCATAGAGGTGTGTTCTTGAAATAGATACACTGTGGTGGATACTTATGGTCCCACACATTCACTACCCATGGTGGAAGAGTGCTTTCTTTAACACCTACAGATATTTTATTTGTGATCTACTATATATAAAAACTTCATTTCCTTTGAGGCCTCCTTCACATTGGAGTCCAAGAACAGCGTGTGAATCAAAAAAAAGAAAAAGGAATTCATGTGTCTACATCCAATATGAGACATTTTATTTTTACATATATTTGTTTTGTAGTGCATGATTAGGAATTCTAATTTTCTGTTGCTATATTTACTTGTGGAGTGTTGGGGATACCTTGAGAGTTATTCCTGTTGAGCAGATATGGTTGCGCACAGAGGATCCCACTATTCTCTTTTTTCTATGTTAGAAAAGGTCATTCAGACAATGATCTAGGCAAGTGGTTCTCAAACTCTGTCCTCAGGACCCCACACAGTGCATGTTTTACAGGTAACCCAGCAGGTGCACAGGTGTATTAATTACTAAATACACAGATCACAGCGCTTGTTAAAAAGATATGTACCTTTATTAATACCATATAAAATTCAGTAATTAATAATAACAAGAAATCTCATCCTGCGTTCCGGTCGGTCCTGCAGAGTATTAAACACAAAATGCAGTTTCAACTCCCAGCCTTGTTAGTATGATTAATATAAAGGCTTTTCGAGCTCCGCTGATTGGTTAGTCTCTTGACTTTAAATGGTTAAGAATAATTAGCGATGCAATGGTTAGTATCACTGGTATTGACTGATTAGTTGCAACAAATATTAGAATCAGTGTTTAGTAGTTAGTACAGCATGCTGTTTTCTTTAACTTTGAAACAATGGCAGTGATCCACACGAATGTGTATGTAAAAAACCTGTTTTGACCTCTAGTTCCATGTACTGGTGTCTCCCGGATCCTGGTGCTTTATCATCCCATTAGAGGTGCCATGTCTGGAGTGTCCAAGCAATGGAAAGGTGCCTGCAGGTATTTGCAAAGTCGGACCGGTACCGTACAAGTGTTGGGGGTATTAACTACTCACTGACACATTTTAAAAGGTCCACAGGTGGAGCTAATTATGTCACTTGTGATTCTGTGAGGAGACCTGCAAAACATGCACTGTGTGGGGTCCAGAGGACCGAGTTTGAGAACCTGTGATCTAGGCAAATCAACCATATATTATTATACACACAGCGTGCGCTCACAAGAACAGGAATAGTTATATATAGAAATAAACACAGCAACATGCATGTAAGTGAAGATAGAAAAACTCTAGTATACATTTATTCATGCTGTATATAATATACATATAACACATTTACGTTTGGCTATGTAGATACATCATTGTCATTTTGAAGTCTGAAAGTGCAGTATATTTTCCAAAAAATGGTAGCATAAAAAAAAAAAAAAAAAAGAATATTCACCTATAAAAATTTACCTTGCTTCCTCAGTCAATGTGGCTAGAATATACATATGTAGACCTCTAAGTTCCTACAAATCAGGAGACATACTGCACACTACATTTCATGTTTACGGACCTGTGAACACAATTATTTCACAAATCTGTTTTGTGTAAGGCATGTGTATAAAAAACCTAATGCAGCATACAAGGCCGTGATGACCCAACTGCTATATTGACACTATTCAGACTCATTAAAAGTATAACAATATTCCTTATATCTGCATATATAAAGAGAATTCCCAGCACATTACATTCACAGGTAGGACCCTACTGGCCACTAATGGATAGCAGTAAACGTCTGTAGTCTCCACTTGTATCACTGGAAATCATGGTAGCAAGGGTCTTCTGGTACATCTGTGTGAAGGCCTGTTTGATCTGCACAAGATCAATCTGGGAAATGAATTAGAGAGTTGTTTTATATTTATATTTTTATATTACTGTAAACTCAAAATGTAGACCAGTTTCTTTTCCTAAAACAATCTATCAAGTAACGTATACTGCAGGGATACAGGCAAAGATATTCTGGTCTGTAATGTAAGCAGTCATTTAAAGCACACTGGAAGTGTCTATTAAGTGTCCTTAACCCTCCAATCAGAAATATCAGAATCCCTGTGGATAGGATGCAGTGATCCATAGGCACAATACTGAGAAAGAAAGATTGTGTAATGTGTGTAAACAATATTTTAAATCTTTAAAGTGGTCTGTAGTATCGGCTCATCTGATAACTGGCAATAAAAGGAGAGTTATGGTAGACTCACCATTGATAACTCTTTCTGCGAGGTACATTGGTTCCACAGGAAAACATTGCGGTGTAGAGTGGATCTTGATCCAGAGGCACCAACAGGCTAAAGCTTTAGGCTGTGCCAGGATGCATTGTGGCATCCCCTATAAACCCCACCTCCAGGCACTAAGAGCTCAGTTTTGTTAACCAGTCTAATGAAGGAGCAGGCAAGAGAGACGGCAGATGTTAGTCACATAGAACCACATTCTCACGACAGGAGAAGGTACCAGCGGCTATACAAACCCATAGAAACAAGGCGTTTCATGGTGGGCGCCCTGTGGAACCAATGTACCTTGCAGAAAGAGAATTAACAATGGTAGGTCTACCATAAATCTCCTTTTCTGCAGCAGGATACATGGTTTCCACAAGAAAACATCAGGGATGTCCTAAAGCAGTTCCTCAAGGGAGGAGGATGCGCCTTAGCGAGTATGAGAACCCGGCTTCCAAACGAGGCATCCTGGGAGGCAGAAATCTCAAAGGCATAAAACCTAATAAACATGTTCACTGGAGACCACGTAGCCGCCTTGCACACTGTTCTGCAGACGCGCCACGGCGGGCCGCACAAGAGGGTCCAACAGACCGAGTAGAATGGGTTTAATAGCAGCAGGAACTGGGAGTCCAGCCTGTGCATAAGCTTGTGCAATCACCATTCTAATCCATCTGGCCAAGGTTTGTTTATTCGCAGGCCAGCCACGTTTGTGGAAACCAAACCGTACAAAAAGGGAATCTGACCTCCTGATAGAGGTAGTCATCTCCATATAAATACGGAGAACCCTTACCACAGCCAAAGAACACTGTTTGGAAGACAAATCCAAAGAGATAAAGGCCGGAACCACAATCGCTTGGTTAAGGTGAAAAAAAAAATGACACCACCTTAGGCAAATAACCCGGTCGAGTTCGTAGAACTGCCCAGTCACTGAAAAATTAAATAGGGTGGACGACAGGACAAGGCGCCTAAGTCCACAGCCATCATGCCGAGGAAATAGGCCAGCAAGAACAGTACCTTGACCATGAGCCACTTAAGGTCCGCCGACTCAAGAGGTTCATTGGAGGCTCTTGCAGGGCTTTCAGTACAACAGTCAATCCCATGGAGCCACAGGAGCCATGGAGCCATAGGGAGGCCGAATCCTAAGTAAGCCCTGGGTGAAAGTATGAACGTCAGGTATAGACGCAATTATTCTCTGAAACGATCCGACAAGGCGGATATGTGAACCTTGAGGGAGGCCAGATGGAGACCTAAGTCAAGGCCTCGTTGCAGAAAAGCCAGGATTTTGGAAATTCTGAACGTAGAGACATCATAATTCTTATCAGCAACCCAAGTGAAATACGAATTCAAGACCTTGTATTAACTCCGGGCATATGCCGGTTTGTGGGCCTACATATAGTTCGGATAACCACCTCGGAAATCCTTTGGCCCTCAGGAGTGATGCTTCAAAAGCCATTCCGTCAAGGCCAGTTTGGCCAGGTCTGGGTAGAGACAAGGTCCCTGTACAAGGAGGTCTGGGCGATGAGGAAGTGAAAGGGGATGCTTTGTAGATCGACCCTGTAGGTCTGAGGACCATAGCCGTCGAGGCCATGCTGGAGCGACTAGAATGGTATTCCTCCTTCTTGACTGTACTTCCGTAGTATCCTGGGGATGAGACACTGGAGGGAACACGTAGGGCCTCCAAAAGTTCCATGGAACCGCCAGTGTGTCCATGAACACTGCTTGAGGATCCCTGGTCCTTGATCCAAACACTGGAACCTGTGATTGTGTCCAGACGCCATGAGGTCTACGTCAGGTAGACACCACCTGTCCACTAGGAGTCGAAAGACTTCTGGATGAAGACTCCACTCTCTGGCGTGCACGTCAGTTTCCCAGTTCAGGACAACCGGAATGAACACTGCCGATATGTCTGGCAGAAGGCGTTCTGCCCAACAAAGGATTTTTGCCACTTCCATCCTTGTCATGCGGCTTCGAGAGCCACCTTGATGGTTTATGTATGCCTCTGTGACGGCATTGTCTGATCATACTTGAACAGGCCTGTTCTGTACTAGAGGTAGGGTGAGAAATAGTGCATTGAACACTACCCTCCGCTCCAGAATATTTATTAGAAGGAGTGATTGCTCCTTGATCCAACGATCTTGAAGAGTGTTGCTCCAACACTGCTCCCCACCCTCTCAAACAGGTGTTCGCTGTCAGCGGAACCCAGAAGGGACGGCCCCTGTTCTTGCTGGTCCTGGATTCACCAGGTCATTGACAGGCGAACCTCTGGAGTCAAAGAGAGCACGTGAAATCTGATCCAATGAGGTATGCCATCCCACTTGGACAGGATTAACCTGTGTAGTGGGCGGGAATGAAATGGAGCATACTCATGTCGAAGGCCGATACCATCAGATCAAATACTTGCATCGCCAAGTGTATAGACACTCTGACAACCGAGGAAGCATCTTATCCTGACCTGAATCTTCAGGAATATTTCTGGAGACAGAACCAGTCTTCTGACTGTGTGTGTCCAGGAGTGCCCCCCCCCCCCCCCCCGGCGTAACCTTGAGTGACGACTTCTAATACCCAGGCATCGGAAGTGGTCTTCAACCATTCCTGGGTATACCCTAGAAATCGGCCCCCCACCCTGGGATCCCCCAGAGGGAAGCCCGCCCAGTCATGCGGCAGGCTTATCAGTCTTGGAAGCGGGCCGACGGTCAGCTCAGGCCCATTTGGGTTTGGGCTTATTGGGTTTGGAAGCGCGAGCCTATTTTGGGTACGCCTGACCCTTTGCTTTCCCTGAAGGACAAAAGGAAGTAATCTTAGCCTTCAGTACCGAGGGAGCAGTACTAGGTAGACAAGCTGTTTTAGCAGAAGCTACAATATTGTTGAGGTCTACTCCGAAAAGGATGTCTCCTTTAAGAAAACCCTGGAGGTACTCCCTTTTAGAGTCCAGATCCATGGACCAGGACCACAACCATAGAATCCGGCGAGCCAGTATGGACGTAGTAGAAGCCTTGGCCGCCAGAATACCGGCATCAGAAGCAGTCTCTTTAATGTAATGAGAAGCTGTGACAATATACGACAAGCATTGTCTAGCATGATCAGAAGCGTTGGAGGACATCTCAGCTTCCAACTCCTGAGCCCACGCTTCAATAGCCTCTGCAGCTCATGTTGCCGCAGTGGTGGGCCGAAGCGTAGCACCTGCTAAGGTGTAAATCACCTTTAAACAACCCTCCACAAGCTTATCCGTCGGTTCTTTCAAAGACGTGACGGTAGTTACTGGCAGAGCTGAGGATACCACTAGCCGCGCGTCACCTGCGAACCCGCTGCCGGGGTGTTGCCCAATTTTTACTTAGCTCCACAGCGAGGGGATAGCTAGCCAGCATCTTCTTGTGAGGCATTAATTTCTTTTCTGGATTTTCCCAGGAGTCCTGACGTATGTCAACTAAATGATCAGAATGAGGTAAAACTTGTTTAACCACTTTCTGACGTTTAAATCTGTCCGGTTTCTTAGGGGCAGCATCAGGCTCCGGGTCATCAGTAATCTGAAGAATGAGCCTGATAGCCTCCAACACGTCAGGAACATCCACCTGTGAAACAGATTTCCCATCAGAATCAGAATCTGTGGGGTCAGTATAAACGCCATCCTCATCAGACGAGGTGTCTGGGACGTTGGTGGATTGAGAGAAAGTAATGGCCCGCTTAGAGGACCCCTTGGTCTTAGGCGGGTGAGGGTTAGACTTCTGAGTAGTCAGTGATTGGTTCAATTGCTGTAACTGAGCAGACAGTTGATCTGCCCAAGGCGGGTTAACCATGAAGACCATAAGCGGTTGTACCGGCACAGGAGGTCCCATAGGGGACGTTAATCTAGTTACCAGGGTATTCAAAAGCGTGGAGAAAGTAGCCCAAGGCGGGTCATTTTGAACCCACGTTGCTACGATACCACTGGGGGGTAAGGAGCCCCCAGAACCTGAACCCTCTGTGGCTATATTTTCCTCAAATGCGTCCACCACATAATGTGAGATCAGCCCCAGCTCCGTTGCCCCTTGTAGCCGACATATCCAAAAGCTCAATGCAGGGCAACCCAGTACAATATTAGCAGCATAATACCTAACAAGAACACCCTGTGCAGTGTAACAGCACAAATAGGAAATTCAAGAGGTATATGCCGACTAAAAATCACAGAGAAAAATACACACTGAGTAGATCTGGTGAAACACCTATATTAAATGATAAACCTGACGCACTTAGCCCCCTCAGGTTATAGAATATAGGGATAGCAATCTGAGTGAGATACACAAAAATAAGAATTTACTTACCGATAATTCTATTTCTCATAGTCCGTAGTGGATGCTGGGAACTCCGAAAGGACCATGGGGAATAGCGGCTCCGCAGGAGACTGGGCACAAAAGTAAAAGCTTTAGGACTAGCTGGTGTGCACTGGCTCCTCCCCCTATGACCCTCCTCCAAGCCTCAGTTAGGATACTGTGCCCGGACGAGCGTACACAATAAGGAAGGATTTTGAATCCCGGGTAAGACTCATACCAGCCACACCAATCACACCGTACAACCTGTGATCTGAACCCAGTTAACAGCATGATAACAGAGGAGCCTCTGAAAAGATGGCTCACAACAATAATAACCCGATTTTTGTAACTATGTACAAGTATTGCAGACAATCCGCACTTGGGATGGGCGCCCAGCATCCACTACGGACTATGAGAAATAGAATTATCGGTAAGTAAATTCTTATTTTCTCTGACGTCCTAGTGGATGCTGGGAACTCCGAAAGGACCATGGGGATTATACCAAAGCTCCCAAACGGGCGGGAGAGTGCGGATGACTCTGCAGCACCAATTGAGAGAACTCCAGGTCCTCCTCAGCCAGGGTATCAATTTTGTAGAATTTTACAAACTTATTTGCTCCTGACCAAGTAGCTGCTCGGCAAAGTTGTAAAGCCGAGACCCCTCGGGCAGCCGCCCAAGATGAGCCCATCTTCCTTGTGGAGTGGGCATTACAGATTTTTGGCTGTGGCATGCCTGCCACAGAATGTGCAAGCTGAATTGTACTACAAATCCAACGAGCAATAGCCTGCTTAGAAGCAGGAGCACCCAGCTTGTTGGGTGCATACAGGATAAACAGCGAGTCAGATTTTCTGACTCCAGCCGTCCTGGAAACATATTTTCAGGGCCCTGACAACGTCTAGCAAACTTGGAGTCCTCCAAGTCCCTAGTAGCCGCAGGCACCACAATAGGTTGGTTCAGGTGAAACGCTGAAACCACCTTAGGGAGAAACTGAGGACGAGTCCTCAATTCCTCCCTGTCCGAATGGAAAATCAGATAAGGGCTTTTACAGGATAAAGCCGCCCATTCTGACACGCGCCTGGCCCAGGCCAGGGCCAACAGCATGACCACTTTCCATGTGAGATATTTTAACTCCACAGATTTAAGTGGTTCAAACCAATGTGACTTTTTGGAACCCAAAAACTACATTGAGATCCCAAGGTGCCACTGGAGGCACAAAAGGAGGCTGTATATGCAGTACCCCTTTTACAACGTCTGAACTTCAGGGACTGAAGCTAGTTCTTTTTGGAAGAAAATTGACAGGGCCGAAATTTGAACCTTAATGGACCCCAATTTCAGGCCCATAGACACTCCTGTTTGCAGGAAATGTAGGAATCGACCCAGTTGAATTTCCTCCGTCGGGCCTTACTGGCCTCGCACCACGCAACATATTTTCGCCAAATGCGGTGATAATGTTTTGCGGTTACATCCTTCCTGGCTTTGATCAGGATAGGGATGACCTCATCCGGAATGCCTTTTTTCCTTCAGGATCCGGCGTTCAACCGCCATGCCGTCAAACGCAGTCGCGGTAAGTCTTGGAACAGACAGGGTCCTTGCTGAAGCAGGTCCCTTCTTAGAGGTAGAGGCCACGGATCCTCCGTGAGCATCTTTTGAAGTTCCGGTTACCAAGTCCTTCTTGGCCAATCCGGAGCCACGAATATAGTGCTTACTCCTCTCCATCTTATCAATCTCAGTACCTTGGGTATGAGAGGCAGATGAGGGAACACATACACTGACTGGTACCACCCACGGTGTTACCAGAGCGTCTACAGCTATTGCCTGAGGGTCCCTTGACCTGGCGCAATACCGGTCGAGTTTTTCCCAACGGTTTATAATCATGTGGAAGACTTCTGGGTGAAGTCCCCACTCTCCCGGGTGGAGGTCGTGTCTGCTGAGGAAGTCTGCTTCCCAGTTGTCCACTCCCGGAATTGCTGACAGTGCTATCATATGATTTTCCGCCCCGCGATGAATCCTTGCAGCTTCTGCCATTGCCCTCCTGCTTCTTGTGCCACCCTGTCTGTTTACGTGGGTGACTGCAGTGATGTTGTCCTACTGGATCAACACCGGCTGACCTTGAAGCAGAGGTCTTGCTAAGCTTAGAGCATTGTAAATGGCCCTTAGCTTCAGGATATTTAATGTGAAGTGATGTCTCCAGGCTTGACCATAAGCCCTGGAAATTCCTTCCCTGTGTGACTGCTCCCCAGCCTCGCAGGCTGGCATCCGTGGTCACCAGGACCCAGTCCTGAATGCCGAATCTGCGGCCCTCTAGAAGATGAGCACTCTGCAACCACCACAGGTGACAGGGTTATCCACTGATGCATCTGAAGATGCGACCCGGACCATTTGTCCAGCAGGTCCCACTGGAAAGTTCTTGCGTGGAATCTGCCGAATGGGATTGCTTCGTAGGAAGCCACCATTTTACCCAGAACCCTTGTGCATTGATGCACTGAGACTTGGCTCGGTTTTAGGAGGTTCCTGACTAGCTCGGATAACTCCCTGGCTTTCTCCTCCGGGAGAAACACCTTTTTCTGGACTGTGTCCAGGATCATCCCTAGGAACAGAAGACGAGTCGTCGGAACCAGCTGCGATTTTGGAATATTGAGAATCCAATCGTGCTGCCGCAACACTACCTGAGATAGTGCTACACCGACCTCCAACTGTTCCCTGGATCTTACCCTTATCAGGGAATCGTCCAAGTAAGGGATAACTAAAATTCCCTTCCTTCGAAGGAATATCATCATTTCGGCCATTACCTTGGTAAAGACCCGGGGTGCCGTGGACCATCCATACGGCAGCGTCTGAACGGATAGTGACAGTTCTGTACCATAAACCTGAGGTACCCTTGGTGAGAAGGGTAAATTTGGACATGAAGGTAAGCATCCTTGATGTCCCGAGACATCATGTAGTCCCCTTCTTCCAGGTTCGCAATCACTGCTCTGAGTGACTCAATCTTGAATTTGAACCTCTGTATGTAAGTGTTCAAAGATTTTAGATTTAGAATCGGTCTCACCGAGCCCGTCCGGCTTCGGTACCACAACAGTGTGGAATAATACCCCGTTCCCTGTTGCAGGAGGGGTACCTTGATTATCACCTGCTGTGAATACAGCTTGTGAATGGCTTCCAAAACTGTCTCCCTGTCAGAAGGAGACCTCGGTAAAGCCGACTTTAGGAAACGGCGAGGGGGAGACGTCTCGAATTCCAATTTGTACCCCTGAGATATCACCTGAAGGATCCAGGGGTCTACTTGCGAGTGAGCCCACTGCGCGCTGAAATTCATTGAGACGGGCCCCCCACCGTGCCTGATTCTGCTTGTAAAGCCCCAGCGTCATACTGAGGGCTTGGCAGAGGCGGGAGGGGGTTTCTGTTCCTGGGAACTGGCTGATTTCTGCAGCCTTTTTCCTCTCCCTCTGTCACGGGGCAGAAATGAGGAACCTTTTGCCCGCTTGTCCATGAAAAGACTGCGCCTGATAATACGGCGTCTTCTCATGTTGAGAGGCGACCTGGGGTACAAACGTGGATTTCCCAGCTGTTGCCGTGGCCACCAGGTCTGAAAGACTGACCCCAAATAACTCCTCCCCTTAATAAGGCAATACTTCCAAATGCCGTTTGAAATCCGCATCACCTGACCACTGTCGTGTCCATAACCCTCTACTGGTAGAAATGGACAACGCACTTAGACTTGATGCCAGTCGGCAAATATTCCGCTGTGCATCACGCATATATAGAAATGCATCTTTTAAATGCTCTATAGGTAAAAATATACTGTCCCTTTCTAGGGTATCAATATTTTCAGTCAGGGAATCCGACCACGCCAACCCAGCACTGCACATCCAGGCTGAGGCGATTGCTGGTCGCAGTATAACACCAGTATGTGTGTAAATACATTTTAGGATACCCTCCTGCTTTCTATCAGCAGGATCCTTAAGGGCGGCCATCTCAGGAGAGGGTAGAGCCCTTACAAGCGTGTGAGCGCTTTATCCACCCTAGGGGGTGTTTCCCAACGCACCCTAACCTCTGGCGGGAAAGGATATAATGCCAATAACATTTTTGAAATTATCAGTTGTTATCGGGGGAAACCCACGCATCATCACACACCTCATTTTATTTCTCAGATTTAGGAAAACTACAGGTAGTTTTTCCTCACCGAACATAATACCCCTTTTTGGTGGTACTCGTATTATCAGAAATGTATAAAACATTTTTCATTGCCTCAATCATGTAACGTGTGGCCCTACTGGAAGTCACATTTGTCTCTTCACCGTCGACACTGGAGTCAGTATCCGTGTCGGCGTCTATATCTGCCATCTGAGGTAACGGGCGCTTTAGAGCCCCTGACGGCCTATGAGACGTCTGGACAGGCACAAGCTGAGTAGCCGGCTGTCTCATGTCAACCACTGTCTTTTATACAGAGCTGACACTGTCACGTAATTCTTCCAACAGTTCATCCACTCAGGTGTCGACCCCCTAGGGGGTGACATCACTATTACAGGCAATCTGCTCCGTCTCCACATCATTTTTCTCCTCATACATGTCGACACAAACGTACCGACATATAGCACACACACAGGGAATGCTCTGATAGAGGACAGAACCCCACTAGCCCTTTGGGGAGACAGAGGGAGAGTTTGCCAGCACACACCAGAGCGCTATACATATACAGGGATAACCTTATATAAGTGTTTTTCCCCTTATAGCTGCTGTATCTTTAATACTGCGCGTAATTAGTGCCCCCCTCTCTTTTTTAACCCTTTCTGTAGTGTAGTGACTGCAGGGGAGAGCCAGGGAGCTTCCCTCCAACGGAGCTGTGAGGGAAAATGGCGCCAGTGTGCTGAGGAGATAGGCTCCGCCCCCTTATCGGCGGCCTTATCTCCCGTTTTTCTATGTATTCTGGCAGGGGTTAAATGCATCCATATAGCCCAGGAGCTATATGTGATGTATTTTTTGCCATCTAAGGTATTTTTATTGCGTCTCAGGGCGCCCCCCCCAGCGCCCTGCACCCTCAGTGACCGGAGTGTGAAGTGTGCTGAGAGCAATGGCGCACAGCTGCGGTGCTGTGCGCTACCTTATTGAAGACAGAACGTCTTCTGCCGCCGATTTTCCGGACCTCTTCTGGCTCTGTAAGGGGGATGGCGGCGCGGCTCTGGGACCCATCCATGGCTGGGCCTGTGATCGTCCCTCTGGAGCTAATGTCCAGTAGCCTAAGAAGCCCAATCCACTCTGCACGCAGGTGAGTTCGCTTCTTCCTCCCTTAGTCCCTCGATGCAGTGAGCCTGTTGCCAGCAGGACTCACTGAAAATAAAAAACCTAATTTAAACTTTTACTCTAAGCAGCTCAGGAGAGCCACCTAGATTGCACCCTTCTGGTTCGGGCACAAAAATCTAACTGAGGCTTGGAGGAGGGTCATAGGGGGAGGAGCCAGTGCACACCAGCTAGTCCTAAAGCTTTTACTTTTGTGCCCAGTCTCCTGCGGAGCCGCTATTCCCCATGGTCCTTTCGGAGTTCCCAGCATCCACTAGGACGTCAGAGAAATGGAGGTTACAGCAGCTATATGCACACACACAGTCACATTATACAATGCAGAAATGATGACATGCAGCAAGACTGCACTGGACTAGCAATACAAAGTAGTACTAAGTATAGCTATACACTCAATAGATCTAACAATGCACAGTAAAGACTGGCTGTATATCACTGGGTACTGGTACTATATAACCTTGACTAAATGCACTCTATTAACCAACACTGTCAGCAGACATGTAGAATACTTAAGTGTCCTGTAGAATGCACAGCGCTGACATGCAGGTTACTTTACAGAGGAGGATTTGCGCAAACAGTCCCAGGATCAGCTCAGCTTGTCCTAATGGCGCCCAAACGCTGACAGGGAGTGAGGGAGAGAGATATGCAGCTCCAAGGCAGGAACATTTACTCTAAATGGTGCCCTGTGGCTGGGGTAGGGGCTAAAAGTCAAAGCCTTATCCCCCTGCTGGACTTTACCACCGGGTACTGTGGGCTTATAAAAACGGTTTATGTGCCCTTGCCCTGGTGGTCTAGTGGGGTCCCTGTACTGCCACAGTGTCCACGCCTCCCACCGGCCGCGCGGGATCGCGATTTACAGAGGGTCCCGCTTACCTCCTCCCTGAGTGCGGCCATGCGATCCAGGAGAACAGCGGTAGTGTGTGTGTGAGACTAACTGGAAGAAACCGGAGGCTCCGCTGTAGGTACCCGGCAACCAGGGAGCGGGAGCGTACAGCGCCGCTGGGGGAGGTGATGGAGCTGCAGCAGGAGATGTCTGACTGACATCTAACACAGTCAGCGTCTCTGCTGCAGCCATTGAAGTCTTCATTTTTCATTAAAAGCTTCTTCTCAGGGCTGCTGGAGCAGCCCCCCTGTTGTATGCCTGCTTACTGCATGGCATCAACTACAAAATTGAGCTCCTGTGCACGGAGGCGGGGTTATTGAGGAGGCAGCGCTATGCATTCTGGGAACAGTCAAAGTTTTGAGCCTGTAGGTGCCTTGGATCAAGATCCTACTCTACACCCCAATGTCATTCCCTGTCGAGCCCAGTGTACCCCGCAGCAGAAATCTACTCAGAGATGGCGCCCTGGGTTGGAGGAAGGGCTACAGCTCTTAACGCCCTGGTGGTCTAGTGGGGCCCCTGCTCGGTGACAGTGTCCATGCCAGCGCCACAACCAGTCTCCCTAGGTCACGGACGGAGCGAGATTTAATGGCGGTTCCTGCCTGGGGGAACCTTTTACCTCCTCCCCACAGCAGCCAGTGACTGGGCGCCTAAGCTGAGCGTCTCCGCCGCAAGTACCCGGGAACAAAGCCGCGGGAGTATGTGATGCCGCTTGGGAGGTGATGGAGCTGCAGCACTGAAGTGTCTCCTGACATACAACGCTGACAACCCAGTTAAATAAATTTTCTTAGAAAAGCTTTCAGGGCTGCTCAGTGCAGCCCTCCTGTTAGGTGACCTACTACTGCAGGCACCAACTCGAAACCGAGCAATCAGTGCCTGGAGGCGGGGTTTATAGGGGAGGCCCCAATGCATCCTGGGACAGCCTAAAGTTTTAGCCTGTTGGTGCCTCTGGATCAAGATCCACTCTACACCCTGATGTTTTTCTGTGGAATCCAATGTATCCTGCTGTAGAAAAGAAAATATCCTGTAACTTTCTTCATAATGTTCTTCTCTCATCTCTTAAGGCAGTAACATCTCCATACACATTCTTAACTCCAGTCCTCAACTACCACCAACAGGTCAAGTTTCCTAGATTTCTTTAATCATGAACAGGTGAGCGAATCTATGAGGCAGAGTGTGGCTGGGTCCCAGTCCTGAGGCAGCTGCCCCGCACCTCCACATGGTTAATGGCGCAAGTGCTACCGAAGGGGTTAACCCCCGTGCTGTGGTGCTATCTTTACATTTTTCGTATTGATGATAGGAGCCAATTTTAAAACGCATTACCACCATCGCCAAGCGCAATATGTGTAAATAATAGGATTTTAATTACCTACCGGTAAATCTTTTTCTTGTAGTCCGTAGAGGATGCTGGGGTCCACATTAGTACCATGGGGTATAGACGGGTCCACTAGGAGCCACTGGCACTTTAAGAGTTTAATAGTGTGGGCTGGCTCTTCCCTCTAAGCCCCTCCTACCAGACTCAGTCTCGAAACTGTGCCCGAGGAGACTGACAACTTTGAGAGAAGGATTTTACACAGATAGTGGCGAGATTCACACCAGCTCACACAAACAAGGCAAACCAAGCTAACTAGCTCGTAAACTCAGCAACAGCTGAAAAACATTACTGAACCAAGTAATAACGCAGTACAAAGAACAAAGCAGTACTGAATCAAGTAACCACTGCAGGATAATGAAGCGCTGGGCGGGCGCCCAGCATCCTCTACAGCAGGGATGGGGAACCTTTGGCCCTCCAGCTGTTGAACTACACATCCCAGCATACCCTGCAACAGTTTTAGCATGGCCAAATAGTAAAACTGTAGCAAGGCTACTTACCGGTAAATCTATTTCTCGTAGTCCGTAGTGGATGCTGGGGACTCCGTAAGGACCATGGGGAATAGACGGGCTCCGCAGGAGACATGGGCACTTTAAGAAAGAATTTAGATTCTGGTGTGCTCTGGCTCCTCCCTCTATGTCCCTCCTCCAGACCTCAGTTAGAGAAACTGTGCCCGGAAGAGCTGACACTACAAGGAAAGGATTTTGGGAATCCAGGGTAAGACTCATACCAGCCACACCAATCACACCGTATAACTTGTGATAACTTTACCCAGTTAACAGTATGAACAATCACAGAGCATCAGATAAACTCTGATGCAACTATAACATAACCCTTATTTAAGCAATAACTATATACAAGCATTGCAGAAGAAGTCCGCACTTGGGACGGGCGCCCAGCATCCACTACGGACTACGAGAAATAGATTTACCGGTAAGTAAAATCTTATTTTCTCTAACGTCCTAGTGGATGCTGGGGACTCCGTAAGGACCATGGGGATTATACCAAAGCTCCCAAACGGGCGGGAGAGTGCGGATGACTCTGCAGCACCGAATGAGCAAACAAGGTCCTCCTCAGCCAGGGTATCAAACTTGTAGAACTTTGCAAAGGTGTTTGAACCTGACCAAGTAGCCACTCGGCAAAACTGTAATGCAGAGACCCCTCGGGCAGCCGCCCAAGAAGAGCCCACCTTCCTTGTGGAATGGGCCTTAACTGATTTAGGCAGCGGCAATCCAGCCGCAGAATGAGCCTGCTGAATCGTGTCGAGCAATAGTTTGCTTTGAAGCAGGCGCCCCAAGCTTGTTGGAAGCATACAGGATAAACAAAGATTCTGTTTTCCTGACCTTAGCCGTTCTGGCTACATAAACCTTCAAAGCCCCGACCACATCCAGTAACTCGGAATCCTCCAAGTCAGTAGTAGCCACAGGCACCACAATAGGTTGGTTGGTTTATATGCAAGGATGAAACCACTTTCGGCAGAAATTGTGGGTGGGTCCGCAATTCTGCTCTATCCGCATGGAAAACCAGATAAGGACTTTTATGTGACAAAGCTGCCAATTCTGACACACGCCTAGCCGAAGCCAAGGCTAATAGAATGACCACCTTCCACGTGAGATATTTTACTTCCACCGTTTTGAGTGGTTCAAACCAGTGTGATTTCAGGAAACTCAACACCACGTTAAGATCCCAAGGTGCCACTTGAGGCACAAAAGGGGGCTGAATATTCAGCACTCCCTTTACAAACGTCTGAACTTCAGACAGAGAAGCCAGTTCTTTTTGAAAGAAAATGGATAAGGCCGAAATCTGAACCTTAATGGAACCCAATTTAAGGCCCAAAGTCACTCCCGACTGTAGGAAGTGAAGGAAACGGCCCAGCTGGAATTCCTCCGTAGGGGCATTCCTGGCCTCACTCCAAGCCACATATTTTCGCCATATACGGTTATAATGTTGAGCATTCACATCCTTCCTAGCCTTTATCAGCGTAGGAATGACCTCATCCGGAATGCCTTTGTCTGCTAGGATCCGGCGTTCAACCGCCATGCCGTCAAACGCATCCGCGGTAAGTCTTGGAACAGACAGGGCCCCTGTTGCACAAGTCCTGTCTTGGAGGCAGAGGCCACGGGTCCTCTGTGAGCATTTCTTGCAGATCTGGATACCAAGTCCTTCTTGGCCAATCCGGAACAATGAGTATTGTTCTCACTCCTCTTTTTCTTATGATTTTCAGCACCTTGGGTATGAGAGGAAAAGGAGGGAATACATAGACCGACTGGAACACCCACGGTGTCACCAGTGCGTCCACAGCTATCGCCTGAGGGTCTCTTGACCTGGCGCAATATCTCTGCAGCTTTTTGTTGAGGCGAGATGCCATCATGTCCACCTGTGGCAGTTCCCACCGACTTACAATCTGCGTGAAGACTTCTTGATGAAGTCCCCACTCTCCCGGGTGGAGGTCGTGCCTGCTGAGGAAGTCTGCTTCCCAGTTGTCCACTCCCGGAATGAACACTGCTGACAGTGCGCTTACGTGATTCTCCGCCCAGCGAAGAATTCTGGTGGCTTCTACCATCGCCACCCTGCTCCTTGTGCCGCCTTGGCGGTTTACATGAGCCACTGCGGTGATGTTGTCTGACTGAATCAGAACCGGTTGGTCGCGAAGCAGGGACTCCGCTTGACGTAGGGCGTTGTATATGGCCCTTAGTTCCAGGATGTTGATGTGAAGGCAAGTCTCCTGCCTTGACCACAGCCCTTGGAAATTTCTTCCCTGTGTGACTGCCCCCCACCCTCGGAGGCTTGTATCCGTGGTCACCAGGACCCAGTCCTGAATGCCGAATCTGCGACCTTCGAGAAGGTGAGCACTCTGCAGCCACCACAGGAGAGAGACTGGGGGATAGGGTGATTAACCGATGCATCTGAAGATGTGATCTGGACCACTTGTCCAGTAAGTCCCATTGGAAGGTCCTCGCATGGAACCTGCCGAAGGAAATGGCCTCGTATGATGCCACCATCCTTCCCAGGACTCGAGTGCAGTGATGCACTGACACCTGTTTTGGTTTTAATAGATTCCTGACCAGTGTCATGAGCTCCTGAGCTCTCTCTATCGGGAGATAAACCCTTTTCTGGTCTGTGTCTAGGATCATGCCTAGGAGAGGCAGATGAGCTGTAGGAACCAACTGCGACTTTGGAATATATAGAATCCAGCCGTGTTGCCGTTACACTTCCAGAGAAAGTGATACGCTGTTCAGCAACTGCTCTCTTGATCTCGCTTTTATGATGAGATCGTCCAAGTACGGGATAATAGTGACACCTTGCTTCCGCAGGAGCACCATCATTTCCGCCATTACCTTGGTGAATATTCTCAGGGCCGTGGAGAGACCAAACAGCAACGTCTGAAATTGGTAATGACAATCCCGTACCGCAATTCTGAGGTACGCCTGATGAGGTGGATAAATGGGGACATGAAGGTATG
The DNA here is from genome assembly GCF_028390025.1 of Pseudophryne corroboree. NCBI lineage: Eukaryota > Metazoa > Chordata > Amphibia > Anura > Myobatrachidae > Pseudophryne > Pseudophryne corroboree. The sequence goes on from NC_086446.1 coordinate 605,472,939, forward strand.
CATCCTTTATGTCCAGAGTCACCATAAAATCTCCCCCTTTCAGGCTTGCAATGACCGCTCTTAGCGATTCCATCTTGAACTTGAACCTTTTCAGGTATATGTTCAGGGATTTTAAATTCAATATGGGTCTGACCGAACCGTCCGGTTTCGGGACTACAACATGGTCGAATAATAACCCCCTCCTTGTTGAAGGAGGGGAACCCTTGACCACCACCTGTTGAAGATACAATTTGTGAATTGCAGTTACCACGGTTTCCCTCTCGTGGGGGGAAGCCAGCAGGGCCGTCGGTGAGGGGGCATCTCCTCAAAGTCCAGCTTGAATCCCTGAGACACAATATCTATTGTCCAGGGATCTAACAGGGAGTGAACCCACTTGTGGCTGAACTTACGAAGGCGTGCCCCCACCGGGCCTAGCTCCGCCTAAGGAGCCCCAGCGACATGCGGTGGATTTTGTAGAGGCCGGGTAGGACTTCTGTTCCTGGGAACTAGCTGTGTTGTGCAGCTTCTTTCCTCTGCCCCCGCCTCTGGCAAGAAAGGACGCACCTCGAACTTTGTTTCTTTGTTCGAAAGGCTGCATTTGATAATGTCGTGCTTTCCTAGGCTGTGCAGGAATATAAGGCAAAATATCAGAATTACCAGCTATAGCTGTGGAGACCAGGTCCGAGAACCCTTCTCCACACAATCCTCAGCCTTCCATATGCCTCTTGAGTAAGCATCATCTGTCCATTGCATATTCTACAGGACACGTCAAGCAGAAATCGACATAGCTTTGACTCTAGGACCCAGTATACTCATGTCTCTTTGGGCATGTTTTATATATATACATATCTCTTAAGACAGCATTTTTAATAAATATATATACAGGTTGAGTCTCCCTTATCCAAAATGCTCGGGACCAGGACACGTCAAGCAGAAATCGACAAAGCTTTGACTCTAGGACCCAGTAGCCTCATGTCTCTTTGGGCATGATATATATATGATTTCTTATTATGTTATGTCTTATATGTATTTATGTATACTGTCTCATTGCATTGTTTGTCCCTTTTCGTTTCCAGCCCTGCCTCCTCTGTGTGCTCGGCCTGCGTCTCCTCCCGCTGATGGAACGCAGCCGGAGACTAGGTGAACCGCAAGCTGTGGTTCCCATGGAAACGGCGGCTCCCGGAAGCGGATGTGTGGAGGCGGTAGCGGAAGCAGTGAGTTGCGGGCGTGTACGGAAGGGATGGCGGCAATGAGGACACTCGGGTATTTAGGAGGGTAAGTGAGTGTTTTGTTTTGTTATTCTGCTGTATATTTGTCCTGACGACGGGGATTTACTCCCCGAAACGTTGACCTTCTGGAATATAACTTTTTTGTAACGTCTTTGTCTCTGAGTGCCGTTCCTTGTTGGAGGTTTGCATATGCTTTGTTCTGGCACCTGAGCATCAGTGACTTTGTTATTGGAGTGCTGGCTGCTGCTGGATTTGTTTGTTTGTGTGTTTGTGTGTGTGTGTGTGTGTGTGTGTGTGTGTGTGTGTGTGTGTGTGTGTGTGTGTGTGTGTGTGTATATATATATATATATATCTCTCTCTCTTAAGACAGCATCTTTAACGGCTATCCTCAGGGATAATATTAGGGTCAGGGCTGCCTTTTGGGCAAACGTGACACCCTAGGGGAAGATTCCCATCGTATCCTGGCCCTAGTGGGGAAAGGATATTCCCTGAGAATTCTTTGTGGGAAACTGCAGTCTCTAGTCTGGAGATTCCCGCTCTTTTTCATCGTGAGAGGAGGGAAATTTACCTCAGCTTTCTTCCGCTTAAACATGTGTACCCTTGTGTCAGGGACAGACGAGTCATCAGTGATATGCAAATCATCTTTTATTACAATAATCATATATTGAATACTTTTCTGCCTTTTGGCTGTAACTTTGCATTATCGTAGTCGACACTGGAGTCAGACTCCGTGTCGATATCAGTGTCTATTATTTTGGATAGTGAGCATTGAGAGACTCTGAAGGTCTCTGCGACATAGGGACAGACATGGGTAGATTCCCTGTCTGTTCTCTAATCTTTTGTGCAATAAATTCACCTTAGCACTTAATTACACATATCCAAACAGGTGTCGGCGTTGTCGACGGAGACACCCTCTCACACATATTTGCTCCATCTCCTCCTTAGGGGAGCCTTTTACCTCAGACATGTCGACACACACGTACCGACACACCACACATTCAGGGAATGCTTATCTGAAGACAATTCCCCCATAAGGCCCTTTGGAGAGACAGAGAGAGAGTATGCCAGCACACACCCCAGCGCTATTAACCCAGGAATAACACAGTAACTTAATGTTAACCCAGTAGCTGCTGTTTATATTGATTTTTGCACCTAATTATGTGCCCCCCCCCTCTTTTTACCCTCTTCTATCGTGTAACTGCAGGGGAGAGACTGGGGAGCTTCCTCTCAGCGGTGCTGTGGAGAAAAAGCATGGCGCTGGTGAGTACTGAGGAAGAAGCCCCGTCCCCTCGACGGCGGGCTTCTCTCCCGCTTTCATGTACAATTTTTTGGCGGGGGCTCATACATATATACAGTGCCCAACTGTATATATGCAAACTTTTGCCAAAGAGGTCTCTAATTGCTGCCCAGGGCGCCGCCCCCCCCCCCCCCCCCCCCTGCACCCTTACAGTGACCGGAGTATGTGGGTGTAGTGTGGGAGCAATGGCGCACAGCTGCAGTGCTGTGCGCTACCTCAGTGAAGACTGGAGTCTTCTGCCGCCGATTTCGAAGTCTTCTTGCTTCTTTCACCCGGCTTCCGTCTTCCGGCTCTGCGAGGGGGACGGCGGCGCGGCTCCGGGATCGGACGACGAGAGTGAGATCCTGTGTACGATCCTTCTGAAGCTAATGGTGTCCAGTAGCCTAAGAAGCAGGACCTATCTGCAGAGAGTAGGGCTGCTTCTCTCCCCTCAGTCCCACGATGCAGGGAGTCTGTTGCCAGCAGAGCTCCCTGAAAAAAAACACAAAAAACCTAACAAAATACTTTCTTATAGCAAGCTCAGGAGAGCTCACTAAACAGCACCCAGCTCGAACGGGCACAGATTCAAACTGAGGTCTGGAGGAGGGACATAGAGGGAGGAGCCAGAGCACACCAGAATCTAAATTCTTTCTTAAAGTGCCCATGTCTCCTGCGGAGCCCGTCTATTCCCCATGGTCCTTACGGAGTCCCCAGCATCCACTAGGACGTTAGAGAAATAAGATTTTAAACCTACCGGTAAATCTTTTTCTCGTAGTCCGTAGAGGATGCTGGGATTCCGTAAGGACCATGGGGATAGACGGGCTCCGCAGGAGACATGGGCACTTTAAGAAAGACTTTGGATCTGGGTGTGCACTGGCTCCTCCCTCTATGCCCCTCCTCCAGACCTCAGTTAGAGAAACTGTGCCCAGAGGAGACGGACAGTACGAGGAAAGGATTTTTGTTAATCCAAGTGCAAGATTCATACCAGCCACACCAATCACACCGTATAACCTATGATATACTAACCAGTTAACAGTATGAAAACAACATAGCATCAGTCCAAGACAGATGAAAACTATAACATAAGAAGAATAAGTCCGCACTTGGGACGGGCGCCCAGCATCCTCTACGGACTACGAGAAAAAGATTTACCGGTAGGTCTAAAATCTTATTTTCTCTAACGTCCTAGAGGATGCTGGGACTCCGTAAGGACCATGGGGATTATACCAAAGCTCCCAAACGGGCGGGAGAGTGCGGATGACTCTGCAGCACCGATTGAGCAAACAGGTGGTCCTCCTCAGCCAGGGTATCAAACTTATAGAACTTTGCAAAGGTGTTTGACCCCGACCAAGTAGCAGCTCGGCACAGCTGTAGTGCCGAGACCCCTCGGACAGCCGCCCAAGACGAGCCCACCTTCCTAGTGGAATGGGCCTTAACCGATTTTGGTAACGGCAATCCTGCCGTAGAATGCGCCTGCTGAATCGTGTTACAGATCCAGCGAGCAATAGTCTGCTTTGAAGCAGGGCCGCCGACCTTGTTGGCTGCATACAGGACAAACAGTGCTTCTGTTTTTCTGATCCTAGCCGTTCTGGCCACGTAAATTTTCAAAGCCCTGACCACATCAAGGTAAGAATTGAGGACGGGTCCGCAATTCCGCTCTATCCATATGGAAAACCAGATAGGGGCTTTTATGTGATAAAGCCGCTAATTCCGAAAACTCGTCTAGCCGAAGCCAAGGCTAACATGACCACCTTCCAAGTGAGATATTTCAACTCCACTGTTCTAAGTGGTTCAAACCAATGTGACTTAAGGAAACTTAACACCACGTTAAGGTCCCAAGGCGCCGCCGGAGGTACAAAAGGAGGCTGAATATGCAGTACTCCCTTCACAAAAGTCTGTACTTCAGGTAGAGAGGCCAATTCCTTTTGAAAGAAAATGTATAAGGCCGATATCTGAACTTTAATGGAGCCTAATTTTAGGCCCAAATTCACTCCAGTTTGTAGGAAGTGAAGAAAACGGCCTAGATGGAATTCTTCCATAGGAGCATTCCTGGCCTCACACCAAGAAACATATTTTCGCCATATTCGATGATAATGTTTCGATGTCACGTCCTTCCTAGCCTTTATAAGCGTAGGAATGACCTCATCCGGAATACCTTTTTCCGCTAGGATACGGCGTTCAACAGCCATGCCGTCAAACGCAGCCGCGGTAAGTCTTGGAACAGACAGGGACCCTGTTGCAACAGGTCCTGTCTTAGAGGAAGAGGCCACGGATCTTCTGTGAGCATTTCCTGCAGATCCGGATACCAGGTCCTTCGTGGCCAATCCGGAACAATGAGTATTGTTCTCACTCCTCTTTTTCTTATTATTCACAACACCTTGGGAGGAAGAGGAGGAAATACATAGACCGACTGGAACACCCACTGTGTCACTAGGGCGTCCACAGCTACCGCCTGAGGATCTCTTGACCTGGCGCAGTAGCTTTTTGTTGAGACGGGACACCATCATGTCTATTTGGGGCAGTCCCCACCGACTTGCAATCTGTGCGAAGACTTCCTGATGAAGTCCCCACTCTCCCGGATGCAGGTCGTGTCTGCTGAGGAAGTCTGCTTCCCAGTTGTCCACTCCCGGAATGAACACTGCTGACAGTGCGCTTACATGATTCTCCGCCCAGCGAAGAATTCTGGTGGCTTCCGCCATCGCCACTCTGCTCCTTGTGCCGCCCTGGCGGTTTACATGAGCTACTGCGGTGACGTTGTCTGACTGGATCAGAACTGGTCGGTCGCGAAGCAGGGACTCCGCTTGACGTAGGGCGTTGTATATGGCCCTTAGTTCCAGGATGTTGATGTGAAGACAAGTCTCTTGACTTGACCAAAGGCCTTGGAAATTTCTTCCCTGTGTGACTGCTCCCCAACCTCGGAGGCTCGCGTCCGTGGTCACCAGGATCCAATCCTGAATGCCGAACCTGCGTCCCTCTAGAAGGTGAGCACTCTGCAGCCACCACAGGAGAGATACCCTGGCCCTGGGGGACAGGGTGATCCGCCGATGCATTTGCAGATGTGACCCGGACCATTTGTCCAATAGGTCCCATTGGGAAGTCCTTGCATGGAACCTGCCGAAGGGAATGGCTTCGTACGTCGCCACCATTTTTCCCAGGACTTGAGGGCAATGATGTACTGACACTTGTTTTGGCTTCAACAGGTTCTTGACTAGAGTCATGAGCACCTGCGCTTTTTCTATCGGAAGAAAAACCCTTTTCTGGTCTGTGTCCAGAATCATGCCCAAGAAGGGCAGACGAGTCTTAGGATTCAGCTGCGACTTTGGAATATTGAGAATCCAGCCGTGTCGCTGTAACACCTTCAGTGAAAGTGATACGCTGTTCAGCAACTTCTCCCGTGATCTCGCTTTTATGAGGAGATCGTCCAAGTACGGGATAATTGTGACACCCTGCTTGCGCAGGAGCACCATCATTTCCGCCATTACCTTGGTGAAAATTCTCGGGGCCGTGGAAAGCCCAAATTGCAACGTCTGAAATTGGTAATGACAATCCTGTACCGCAAATCTCAGGTACGCCTGATGAGGAGGATATATGGGAACATGCAGGTATGCATCCTTTATGTCCAGAGATACCATAAAATCCCCCCCTTCCAGGCTGGCGATGATCGCTCTGAGCGATTCCATTTTGAATTTGAACTAGTGATGAGCGGGTTCGGTTCCTCGGAAACCGAACCCCCCCGAACTTCACCCATTTTACACGGGTCCGAGGCATACTCGGATTCTCCCGTATGGCTCGGTTAATCCGAGCGCGCCCGAACGTCATCATCCCGCGGTCGGATTCTCGCGAGATTCATATTCTATATAAGGAGCCGCATGTCGCCGCCATTTTCACTCGTGCATTGGAAATGTTAGGGAGAGGACGTGGCTGGCGTCCTCTCCGTTTATTAATGTTGCTGCAAATATTTGTGCTTATTGCTTAATTGTGGGGACTGGGGAGCAGCTGTATTATATAGGAGGAGTACAGTGCAGAGTTTTGCTGATCAGTGACCACCAGTATATATAGCAGTACGGTACGGAAGGCCACTGCTCTACCTACCTCTGTGTCATCAAGTATACTATCCATCTAGATTCTATACCTGTGGTGCATTTTAGTTTTGCAGTTTGCTGACAGTGACCACCAGTATATATAGCAGTACGGTACGGAAGGCCACTGCTCTACCTACCTCTGTGTCGTCAAGTATACTATCCATCCATACCTGTGGTGCATTTCAGTTGTGCGCAGTATATATAGTAGTAGGCCATTGCTATTGATACTGGCATATAATTCCACACATTAAAAAATGGAGAACAAAAATGTGGAGGGTAAAATAGGGAAAGATCAAGATCCACTTCCACCTCGCGCTGAAGCTGCTGCCACTAGTCATGGCCGAGACGATGAAATGCCATCAACGTCGACTGCAAAGGCCGATGCCCAATGTCATAGTAGAGAGCATGTAAAATCCAAAAAACAAAAGTTCAGTAAAATGACCCAAAAATCAAAATTGAAAGCGTCTGATGAGAAGCGTAAACTTGCCAATATGCCATTTACGACACAGAGTGGCAAGGAACGGCTGAGGCCCTGGCCTATGTTCATGGCTAGTGGTTCAGATTCACATGAGGATGGAAGCACTCATCCTCTCGCTAGAAAAATGAAAAGACTTAAGCTGGCAAAAGCACAGCAAAGAACTGTGCGTTCTTCTAAATCACAAATCCCCAAGGAGAGTCCAATTGTGTCAGTTGCCATGCCTGACCTTCCCAACACTGGACGGGAAGAGCTTGCGCCTTCCACCATTTGCACGCCCCCTGCAAGTGCTGGAAGGAGCACCCGCAGTCCAGTTACTGATAGTCAAATTGAAGATGTCACTGTTGAAGTACACCAGGATGAGGATATGGGTGTTGCTGGCGCTGGGGAGGAAATTGACAAGGAGGATTCTGATGGTGAGGTGGTTTGTTTAAGTCAGGCACCCGGGGAGACACCTGTTGTCCGTGGGACGAATATGGCCATTGACATGCCTGGTCAAAATACAAAAAAAAATCACCTCTTCGGTGTGGAATTATTTAAACACAAATGCGGACAACAGGTGTCAAGCCGTGTGTTGCCTTTGTCAAGCTGTAATAAGTAGGGGTAAGGACGTTAACCACCTAGGAACATCCTCCCTTATACGTCACCTGGACCGCATTCATCAGAAGTCAGTGACAAGTTCAAAAACTTTGGGTGATAGCGGAAGGAGTCCACCGACCACTAAATCCCTTCCTCTTGTAACCAAGCTCCTGCAAACCACACCACCAACTCCCTCAGTGTCAATTTCCACCTTACACAGGAAAGCCAATAGTCCTGCAGGCCATGTCACTGGCAAGTCTGACGAGTCCTCTCCTGCCTGGGATTCCTCCGATGCATCCTTGAGTGTAACGCCTACTGCTGCTGGCGCTGCTGTTGTTGCTGCTGGGAGTCTATCGTCATCCCAGAGGGGAAGTCGGAAGACCACTTGTACTACTTCCAGTAAGCAATTGACTGTCCAACAGTCCTTTGCGAGGAAGATGAAATATCACAGCAGTCATCCTGCTGCAAAGCGGATAACTCAGGTCTTGTCAGCCTGGGTGGTGAGAAACGTGTGTCCGGTATCCACTGTTAATTCACAGGCAAATAGAGACTTGATTGAGGTACTGTGTCCCCGGTACCAAATACCATCTAGGTTCCATTTCTCTAGGCAGGCGATACCGAAAATGTACACAGACGTCAGAAAAAGAGTCACCAGTGTCCTAAAAAATGCAGTTGTACCCAATGTCCACTTAACCACGGACATGTGGACAAGTGGAGCAGGGCAAACTCAGGACTATATGACTGACAGCCCATTGGGTAGATGTATTGCCTCCCGCAGCAAGAACAGCAGCGGCGGCACCAGTAGCAGCATCTCGCAAACGCCAACTCGTTCCTAGGCAGGCTACGCTTTGTATCACCGCTTTCCATAAGAGGCACACAGCTGACAACCTCTTACGGAAACTGAGGAACATCATCGCAGAATGGCTTACCCCAATTGGACTCTCCTGGGGATTTGTGACATCGGACAACGCCACCAATATTGTGCGTGCATTACATCTGGGCAAATTCCAGCACGTCCCATGTTTTGCACATACATTGAATTTGGTGGTGCAGAATTATTAAAAAAACTACAGGGGCGTGCAAGAGATGCTGCGGGCCACTTTCGGCATTCAGCCACCGCGTGCCGAAGACTGGAGCACCAGCAAACAGTCCTGAACCTGCCCTGCCATCATCTGAAGCAAGAGGTGGTAACGAGGTGGAATTCAACCCTCTATATGCTTCAGAGGATGGAGGAGCACCAAAAGGCCATTCAAGCCTATACATCTGCCCACGATATAGGCAAAGGAGGGGGAATGCACCCGACTCAAGCGCAGTGGAGAATGATTTCAACGTTGTGCAAGGTTCTGCAACCCTTTGAACTTGCCACACGTGAAGGGATGTTTGGTGATTTTTTTTTTTTTTTTGCGAAATGCCAATAGATACCCCTGTGGGTAACTCCACCGCTGGACCAACATCTGAAACACTTAAGTCAATGCTCAGTGTCCTGGAATAAGCTGCCTCCCAGCTGTCCACTCCCAGAATGAACATCGAGCAACTTGCCGCATGGTCATGCGACTTCGAATCCCTCCTTGATCGGTGATGTATGCGATCGCCGTTGTATCGTCTGACCGCACCTGGACAGTCAGAGACCGGAGCATGTGCCCCGCTTGCCGCAGCGCGTTGTAAATTGCCCTGAGTTCCAGGACATGCAATTGACCGAAATCTACCGTTTATTCACGGAATTATCCCTATGCATGAGTCCGTTGTTACGGAATGAGGCTTGATATCTCGAGGTTAACAATCTAACCGTGCTGAACGACGCCATTGTACGTTAGTAAGGCCCGTTGCATGACGAAGTTTTGAGACTGAGCTTTAATGAGCAGATCTGCAAACACGGAACTGTTATCACTTCCAGGGATGAGCTATCACGATAGCCATTACTTGTGACAACCCTAGGCGCCATACGAAGCCAAAATGGTAGCGCTTGAAAGCGAGAATGGTTTTTACTGCAAACTTAAGTAGGCCTGATGCGTCCAAGTACTTATTCTTGTTGAAATCCAGAATCACTGTGGATTTCAACCTGTAGTCATCAACTGCAGGTATTCCTCTGTTGAATCTGTAGTAAGCGACGCACTGATTGACCTGAAGGGTCAGTATCGGACTGACAGTCAGCCAGCTTTGGAACTACCCCAAACTGGAATAATGACCGTGACTCTGTTGTTGACCGCAGTCAAACTGCTAAATCTACTAGAGCTTGTATGGCGTTGTGCAGAACCGCGATTTTATATTCTGACCCAGGCAGACCCGTCTTGCAAATTGCAATGGTGGAAAACAAATCAACCTTTATCTTGTAAACTGCGAACCCAAAATTGCGGATCCCCCAACTGTGGATGACCACAACTGACGATCGGCTGGAAACTCATTATGGCCCTGGTTTTTCAGTGGCTTAGCTGTAAACGCCACTGAAACCCTGGTTAAAGATGCCTGGAAGTAGGTGGCAGCACTTTAACCGTATATTTTACGACAATCAGACAATTAGAGGTTATCGAAAACCACGCTCACTACCACCTGACCCGTCTGTGGCTGTTCCTGTAGCACGGCCCCGAAAGGACTGAAATGTAAAGACTATATCCTGAGTATATTTATTCTGGAATTTGTCCAAGACAGGACGAAACCTGTAGCCAGCGTAAGGTAATGCTTCTATTCTCGTTTAGAAACGGACGCCGTCCTGTTAAGAACGTAGCGAAAAAGCGCGTCGTGCCGCACTAGTGAAGCTGAAAAGCGAGAACTAAACTGGCTGACGTCCACAGAAAATAAGATTTTACTCACCGGTAAATCTATTTCTCGTAGTCCGTAGTGGATGCTGGGGACTCCGTAAGGACCATGGGGATTAGCGGCTCCGCAGGAGACTGGGCACAACTAAAGAAAGCTTTAGGACTACCTGGTGTGCACTGGCTCCTCCCACTAAGACCCTCCTCCAGACCTCAGTTAGGATACTGTGCCCGGACGAGCGTACACAATAAGGAAGGATTTTGAATCCCGGGTAAGACTCATACCAGCCACACCAATCACACCGTACAACCTGTGATCTGAACCCAGTTAACAGCATGATAACAGAGGAGCCTCTGAAAAGATGGCTCACAACAATAATAACCCGATTTTTGTAACAATAACTATGTACAAGTATTGCAGACAATCCGCACTTGGGATGGGCGCCCAGCATCCACTACGGACTACAAAAAATAGAAGTATCGGTAAGTAAATTCTTATTTTCTCTGACGTCCTAGTGGATGCTGGGAACTCCGTAAGGACCAGGGGGATTATACCAAAGCTCCCAAACGGGCGGGAGAGTGCGGATGACTCTGCAGCACCGAATGAGAGAACTCCAGGTCCTCCTCAGCCAGGGTATCAAATTTGTAGAATTTAGCAAACGTGTTTGCCCCTGACCAAGTAGCTGCTCGGCAAAGTTGTAACGCCGAGACCCCTCGGGCAGCCGCCCAAGATGAGCCCACCTTTCTTGTGGAATGGGCTTTTACAGATTTTGGCTGTGGCAGGCCTGCCACAGAATGTGCAAGCTGAATTGTACTACAAATCCAACGAGCAATAGTCTGCTTAGAAGCAGGAGCACCCAGCTTGTTGGGTGCATACAGGATAAACAGCGAGTCAGATTTCCCGACTCCAGCCGTCCTGGAAACATATATTTTCAAGGCCCTGACTACGTCCAACAACTTGGAGTCCTCCAAGTCACTAGTAGCCGCAGGTACCACAATAGGTTGGTTCAGATGAAACACTGAAACCACCTTAGGGAGAAAATGAGGACGAGTCCTCAATTCCGCCCTGTCTGAATGGAAGATCAGATAAGGGCTTTTACAGGATAAAGCCCGCCAATTCTGACACGTGCCTGGCCGAGGCCAGGGCCAACAACATGACCACTTTCCATGTGAGATATTTTAACTCCACAGATTCAAGTGGTTCAAACCAATGTGACTTTAGGAACCCCAAAACTACATTGAGATCCCAAGGTGCCACTGGAGGCATAAAAGGAGGCTGTATATGCAGTACCCCTTTTACAGACGTCTGAACTTCAGGTAGTGAAGCTAGTTCTTTCTGGAAGAAAATTGACAGGGCCGAAATTTGAACCTTAATGGACCCCAATTTTAGGTCCATAGACTCTCCTGTTTACAGGAAATGCAGGAATCGACCTAGTTGAAATTCCTCCATCGGGGCCTTACTGGCCTCGCACCACGCAACATATTTTCGCCAAATGCGGTGATAATGCTTTGCGGTTACATCCTTCCTGGCTTGACCAGGGTAGGGATGACTTCATCCGGAATGCCTTTTTCCTTCAGGATCCGGCGTTCAACCGCCCTGCCGTCAAACGCAGCCGCGGTAAGTCTTGGAATAGACAGGGTCCTTGCTGGAGCAGGTCCCTTCTTAGAGGTAGAGGCCACGGGTCCTCCGTGAGCATCTCTTGAAGTTCCGGGTACCAAGTCCTTCCTGGCCAATCCGGAGCCACGAGTATAGTTCTTACTCCCCTCCGTCTTATAATTCTCAGTACTTTTAGTATGAGAGGAAGAGGAGGGAACACATACACTGACTGGTACACCCACGGTGTTACCAGAGCGTCCACAGCTATTGCCTGAGGGTCCCTTGACCTGGCGCAATACCTGTCCAATTTTTTGTTTAGGCGGAACGCCATCATGTCCACCTTTGGTTTTTCCCAATGGTTTACAATCATGTGGAAGACTTCTGGGTGAAGTCCCCACTCTCCCGGGTAGAGGTCGTGCCTGCTGAGGAAGTCTGCTTCCCAGTTGTCCACTCCCGGAATGAACACTGCTGACAGTGCTATCACATGATTTTCCGCCCAGCGAAAAATCCTTGCAGCTTCTGCCATTTCCCCCCTGCTTCTTGTGCCGCCCTGTCTGTTTACGTGGGCGACTGCCGTGATGTTGTCAGACAGGATCAGCACCGGCTGACCTTGAAGCAGAGGTCTTGCTTGGCTTAGGGCATTGTAAATGGCCCTTAGCTCCAAAATATTTATGTGAAGTGATGTCTCCAGGCTTGACCACAAGCCCTGGAAATTTCTTCCCTGTGTGACTGCTCCCCAGCCTCGCAGGCTGGCATCCGTGGTCACCAGGACCCAGTCCTGAATGCCGAATCTGCGGCCCTCTAGAAGATGAGCACTCTGCAACCACCACAGGAGAGACACCCTTGTCCTTGGTGACAAGATTATCCGCTGATGCATCTGAAGATGCGACCCGGACCATTTGTCTAGCAGATCCCACTGGAAGGTTCTTGCGTGGAATCTGCCGAATGGGATTGCTTCGTAAGAAGCCACCATTTTTCCCAGGACCCTTGTGCACTGATGCACTGACACTTGGCCTGGTTTTAGGAGGTTTCTGTTCGGATAACTCCCTGGCTTTCTCCTCCGGGAGAAAACACCTTTTCCTGGACTGTGTCCAGGATCATCCCTAGGAATAGAAGGCGTGTCGACGGGATCAGCTGCGATTTTGGAATATTGAGACTCCAACCGTGCTGCCGCAGCACTATCTGAGATAGTGCTACCCCGACTTCCAACTGTTCCCTGGATCTTGCCCTTATCAGGAGATCGTCCAAGTAAGGGATAACTAAAACTCCCTTCTTTCGAAGGAGTATCATTATTTCGGCTATTACCTTGGTAAAGACCCGGGGTGCCATGGACAATCCAAACGGCAGCGTCTGAAACGGATAGTGACCGTTCTGTACCACAAACCTGAGGTACCCTTGGAGAAGGGTAAATTGGGACATGTAGGTAAGCATCTTTGATGTCCAGAGAGACCATATAGTCCCCTTCTTCCAGGTTTGCAATCACTGCTCTGAGTGACTCCATCTTGAATTTGAACCTTTGTATGTAAGTGTTCAAGGATTTTAGATTTAAAATTGGTCTCACCGAGCCGTCCGGCTTCGGTACCACAAATAGTGTGGAATAGTACCCCTTTCCCTGTTGCAGGAGGGGTACCTTGATTATCACCTGCTGGTAATACAGCCTGTGAATGGCTTGCAATACTGTCTCCCTGTCTGAGGGAGACGTCGGTAAAGCAGACTTTATGAAACGGCGAGGGGGAGACGTCTCGAATTTCTTGAGACGGGCCCCCACCGTGCCTGAGACCGCTTGTAAAGCCCCAGCGTCATGCTGAGGACTTTGCGGAGGCGGGAGAGGGCTTTTGTTCCTGGGAATTGGCTGTTTGCTGCAGCCTTTTTCCTCTCCCTCTTCTTCTTAGGTTGAGAAGCTACCTGGGGTAAAAATGTGGATTTTCCAGTCGTTGCCGTGGCCACCAGGTCTGTTAGACCTACCCCAAATAACTCTTCCCTTTTATAAGGCGATACTTCCATATGCCTTTTGGAATCAGCAGCACCTGACCACTGTCTTGTCCATAGCCCTCTTCTGGCAGAAATGGACAGCGCACTTACTCTTGATGCCAGTCGGCAAATATCCCTCTGTGCATCACGCATATATAGAAATGCATCTTTTAAATGCTCTATAGTTAGTAATATACTGTCCCTATCTAGGGTATCAATATTGTCAGTCAGGGAATCCGACCAAGCCACCCCAGCACTGCACATCCAGGCTGAGGCGATTGCTGGTCGCAGTATCACACCCGTGTGAGTGTATATACATTTTAGGATATTTTACTGCTTTCTGTCAGCAGGTTCCTTAAGGGCGGCCGTATCCGGGGACGGTAGTGCCACCTGTTTAGACAAGCGTGTGAGCGCTTTATTCACCCTAAGGGGTGTTTTCCAACGTGCCCTATCCTCTGGCGGGAAGGGGTATGATGCTAATAACTTTTTTAGGAATTAACAGTTTTTAATCGGGGGAAACCCACGCATCATCACACATTTCATTTAATTCCTCAGATGCAGGAAAAACTACAGGCAGTTTTTTCTCACCCAACATAATACCCTTTTTAGTGGTACTGGTATTATCAGAAATGTGTAAAAACATTTTCCATAGCCTCAATCATGTAACGTGTGGCCCTACTGGAAGTCACATTCGTCTCTTAATCGTCGACACTGAAGTCAGTATCCGTGTCGGCGTCTGTATCTGCCACCTGCGGTAATGGGCGTTTTAGAGCCCCAGATGGCTTTTGAGACACCTGGACAGGCACAGGCTGAGTCGCCGGCTGTCTCATGTCATCAATCTTTTGTAAAGAGCTGACACTCATAATTCCTTCCATAAGCTCATCCACTCAGGTGTCGACTCCCTAGGGGGTGACATCTCTGTTACAGGCAATTGCTCCGCCTCCACCTCATTTTCCTCCTCATACATGTCGACACAACGTACCGACACACAGCACACACACAGGGAATGCTCTGATAGAGGACAGGACCCCACTAGCCCTTTGGGGAGACAGAGGGAGAGTATGCCAGCACACACCAGAGCGCTATATATATATATATATATATATATATATATATATATATATATATATATATATATATATATATATATATATACATACACACACACACACAGGGATAACCTTATATAAGTGTTTTTCCCCTTATAGCTGCTGTATTGTTATACTGCGCCTAATTAGTGCCCCCCTCTCTTTTTTAACCCCTTTCTGTAGTGTAGTAACTGCAGGGGAGAGCCAGGGAGCTTCCCTCCAACGGAGCTGTGAGAGAAAATGGCGCCAGTGTGCTGAGGAGATAGGCTCCGCCCCCTTCTCTGCGGCCTTTTCTCCCGTTTTTCTGTGGAATCTGGCAGGGGTTAAAATTCATCCATATAGCCCTGGGGGCTATATGTGATGTATTTTCGCCAGCCAAGGTGTTTTTATTGCTGCTCAGGGCGCCCCCCCCTAGCGCCCTGCACCCTCAGTGACCGAAGTGTGAAGTGTGCTGAGGAGCAATGGCGCACAGCTGCAGTGCTATGCGCTACCTTGGTGAAGACAGGATGTCTTCTGCCGCCGATTTTTCCGGACCCTTTTCTTGCTTCTGGCTCTGTAAGGGGGCTGGCGGCGCGGCTCTGGGACCGAGCTCCGAGGCTGGGCCTGTGTTCGGTCCCTCTGGAGCTAATGGTGTCCAGTAGCCTAAGAAGCCCAATCCACTCTGCACGCAGGTGAGTTCGCTTCTTCTCCCCTTAGTCCCTCGATGCAGTGAGCCTGTTGCCAGCAGGTCTCACTGAAAATAAAAAAACCTAAAACTAAACTTTCACTAAGAAGCTCAGGAGAGCCCCTAGTGTGCACCCTTCTCGGCCGGGCACAAAAATCTAACTGAGGCTTGGAGGAGGGTCATAGGGGGAGGAGCCAGTGCACACCAGGTAGTCCTAAAGCTTTACTTTTGTGCCCAGTCTCCTGTGGAGCCGCTAATCCCCATGGTCCTTACGGAGTTCCCAGCATCCACTAGGACGTCAGAGAAAAGAGCTTTTGACAAAGCCGCCAATTCTGATACACGCATGGCCGACGCCAAGGCCCACAGCATGACCACTTTCCACGTGAGGTATTGTAGCTCCACGGATTTAAGTGGCTCAACTCAATGCGACTTCAGGAAATCCAACACTACGTTGAGATCCCACGGTGCCACTGGAGGCACAAACGGGGGCTGACTATGCAGCACTCCCTTAACAAAAGTCTGAACTTCAGGCAGTGAAGCCAGTTCTATTTTGGAAGAAAATCGATAGAGCCGAAATCTGGACCTTAATGGAACCCAATTTTAGGCCCATAGTCACCTCTGACTTGTAGGAAGTGCAGAAATCGACCTAGCTGAAATTCCTCCTTTGGGGCCTTACTGGCCTCACAGCACGCAACATATTTCCGCCATATGCAGTGATAATGGTTTGCGTTCACTTCTTTCCTAGCTTTAAATAGCATAGGGATAACTTCCTCCGGAATGCCTTTTTCCTTCAGGATCCGGCGTTCAACCGCCATGCCGTCAAACGCAGCCGCGGTACGTCTTGGAACAGACAGGCCCCCTGCTGCAGCAGGTCCTGTCTGAGCGGCAGAGGCCATGGGTCCTCTGAGATCATTTCTTGGAGTTCTGGGTACCAAGCTCTTCTTGGCCATCCGGAACAATGAGTATAGTTCTTACTCCTCTCCTTCTTATTATTCTCATTACCCTGGGTATGAGAGGCAGAGAAGGGAACACATACACCGACTGGTACACCCACGGTGTTACCAGAGCGTCCACAGCTATCGCCTGAGGGTCCCTTGACCTGGCGCAATATCTTTGTAGCTTTTTGTTGAGGCGGGACGCCATCCTGTCCACCTGTGGCATTTCCCCACGGTGTACAATCATTTGGAAGACTTCTGGATGAAGTCCCCACTCTCCCGGGTGGAGGTCGTGTCTGCTGAGAAAGTCTACTTCTCAGATGTCCACTCCGGGAATAAACACTGCTGACAGTGCTAACACATGATTTTCCGCCCATCGGAGAATCCTTGTGGCTTCTGCCATCGCCATCCTGCTTCTTGTGCCGCCCTGTCGGTTTACATGAGCGACCGCCGTGATGTTGTCTGACTGGATCAGCACCGGCCGGTGTTGAAGCAGGGGTCTAGCCTGACTTAGGGCATTGTAAATGGCCCATAGTTCCGGAACATTTATGTGTAGGGAAGTCTCCTGACTTTTCCATAGGCCTTGGAAGTTTCTTCCCTGTGTGACTGCCCCCCAGCCTTGAAGGCTGGCATCCGTGGTCACCAGGACCCAGTCCTGTATGCCGAATCTGCGGCCCCCTAGAAGATGAGCACTCTGCAGTCACCACCACAGCGACACCCTGGCCCTTGGAGACAGGGTTATCCGCCGATGCATCTGAGGATGCGACCCGGACAACTTGTCCAACAGATCCCACTGGAAGATCCTTGCATGGGACTTGGCGAATGGAAATTCTTCGTAAGAAGCTACCATCTTTCCCAAGGCTCGCGTGCATTGAAGCACCGATACCTGTATTTGTATTAGGAGGTCTCCGTCTAGAGACGCCAACTCCTTGGACTTCTCCTCCGGGAGAAACCCTTTTTATCCTGTTCTGTGTCCAGAACCATACCCAGGAACAGTAGACGCGTCGTAGGAACCAGCTGCGACTTTGGAATATTCAGACTCCAGCCATGCTGTTGTAGCACTTCCCGAGATAGTGCTACTCCGACGAACAACTGCTCCCTGGACCTCGCCTTTATAAGGAGATCGTCCAAGTACGGGATAAGTACTTCGGCCATTACCTTGGTAAATACCCTCGGTGCCGGGGACAGACCAACGGCAACGTCTGGAATTGGTAATGACAATCCTGTACCACAATTTTGAGGTACACCTGGTGAAGAGGGTAAATAGGGACATGCAGGTAAGTATCCTTGATGTCCAGTGATACCCTGAAATTTTCCAGGCTTGCAATAATCGCCCTGAGCGATTCCATTTTGAACTTGAACCTTCGTATATAAGTGTTCAAGGATTTCAATTTTAGAATGGGTCTCACCGAACCGTCTGGTTTCGGTACCACAACATTTTGGAATAGTAACCCCGGCCTTGTTGAAGGAGGGGTACCTTGATTTCACCTGCTGGAAGTACAGCTTGTGAATTGCCGCCAGTACTACCTTTCTCCGAGGGCAGCAGGCAAGGCTGATGTGAGGCAACGGCGAGGGGGAGTCGTCTTGAACTCCAGCCTGTATCCCTGTGATACTACTTGCAGAACCTAGGGATCCACCTGTGGGCAAGCCCACTGGTCCCTGCAGTTCCCGAGACGCGCCCCCACCGCACCTGTCTCCACCTGTGGAGCCCCAGCGTCATGCGGTGGACTCGGGAAGCGAGGGAAGATATTTGATCCTGGGAACTGGCTGACTGGTGCAGCTTTTTCCTTCTTCCCTGGTCTCTGTGCAGAAAGGAAGCGCCTTTGACCCGCTTGCTTTTCTGAAGCCGAAAGGACTGTACCTGAAAATACGGTGCTTTCTTAGGCTTTTGTGAGGAAACCTGAGGTAAAAAATTTTCTTCCCAGCTGTTGCTGTGGACACGAGGTCCCAGAGACCATCCCCAAACAATTCCTCACCCTTATAAGGCAGAATCTCCATGTGCCTTTTAAATGCAGCATCACCTGTCCACTGCCGGGTTTCTAATACCCTCCTGGCAGAATGGACATTGCATTAATTCTGAATGCCAGCCAGCAAATATACCTCTGTGCATCCTTTATATATAAGACAACGTCTTAAATATGCTCAATGTTAGCAAAATATTATCCCTGTCTTAGCGTATTAATATTATCTGACAGGGTATCAGACCACGCTGCAGCAGCACTATTAATGCTGAGGCAATTGCAGGTTTCAGTATATAACCTGAGTGTGTAAATACAGACTTCAGGATCGCCTCCTGCTTTTTATCAGCAGGTTCCTTCAAGGTGGCCGTATCCTAAGACGGCAGTGCCACCTTTTGACAAACGTGTGAGCGCCTTATCCACCCTAAGGGATATCTCCCAACGTGACCTATCCTCTGGCGGGAAAGGGTACGCCATCAGTAACTTTTTAGAAATTACCAGTTTCTTATCGGGGGAAACCACGCTTCTTTACCCACTTCATTCATTCATCTGATGGGGGAACAAAACACTGGCTGCTTTTTCTCCCCAAAAATAAAACCCCTTTTATGTGGTACTTGGGTTCATGTCAGAAAATGCGTAACACATTTTTCATTGCCGAGATCATGTAACGGATGTTCCTAGTGGATTGTGTATATGTCTCAACCTCGTCGACACTGGAGTCAGACTCCATGTCGACATCTGTGTCTGCCATCTGAGGTAACGGGCGTTTTTTTTTTTTTTGAGCCCCTGATGGCCTTTGAGACGCCTGGGCAGGCGCGGGCTGAGAAGCCGGCTGTCCCACAGCTGTTACGTCATCCAGCCTTTTATGTAAGGAGTTGACACTGTCGGTTAATACCTTCCACCTATCCATCCACTCTGGTGTCGGCCCCACAGGGGGTGACATCCCATTTATCGGCCTCTGCTCCGCCTCCACGTAACCTTCCTCATCCAACATGTCGACACAGCCGTACCGACACACCGCACACACACAGGGAATGCTCTGACTGAGGACAGGACCCCACAAAGTCCTTTGGGGAGACAGAGAGAGAGTATGCCAGCACACACCAGAGCGCTATATAATGCAGGGATTAACACTATAACAGTGATTTTTCCCCAAATAGCTGCTTGTATACATATATTGCGCCTAAATTTAGTGCCCCCCCTCTCTTTTTAACCCTTTGAGCCTGAAAACTACAGGGGAGAGCCTGGGGAGCTGTCTTCCAGCTGCACTGTGAAGAGAAAATGGCGCCAGTGTGCTGAGGGAGAAGCCCCGCCCCTTTTCCAACTGACTTTCTCCCGCTTTTTCTGGAATACTGGCAGGGGTAATTTTACATCTATATAGCCTCTAGGACTATATATGATGTAGATTTGCCAGCCAAGGTGTCATATATTGCCCTCAGGGCGCCCCCCCCCAGCGCCCTGCACCCATCAGTGACCGGAGTGTGAGGTGTACATGAGGAGCAATGGCGCACAGCTGCAGTGCTGTGCGCTACCTTGGTGAAGACCGAAGTCTTCTGCCGCCGATTTTCCGGACTCTTCATGCTTCTGGCTCTGTAAGGGGGACGGCGGCGCGGCTCCGGGAACGAACACCAAGGTCGGGTCCTGCGGTCGATCCCTCTGGAGCTAATGGTGTCCAGTAGCCTAAGAAGCCCAAACTACACCTGTTAGGTAGGTTCGCTTCTTCTCCCCTTAGTCCCTCGCTGCAGTGAGTCTGTTGCCAGTAGATCATACTGTAAAATAAAAAATCTAAATATACTTTCTTTCTAGGAGCTCAGGAGAGCCCCTAGTGTGCATCCAGCTCAGCCGGGCACAAGAATCTAACTGAGGTCTGGAGGAGGGTCTTAGTGGGAGGAGCCAGTGCACACCAGGTAGTCCTAAAGCTTTCTTTAGTTGTGCCCAGTCTCCTTTGGAGCCGCTAATCCCCATGGTCCTTACGGAGTCCCCAGCATCCACTTAGGACGTTAGAGAAACTGTACCTAGATATTGAGCAGATTCACAAGTGTGATCAGCGAGAAGCGTAAGGTGTTCTTCTTGTAGGGCAAACGTGAACTGTATTGCCATGCAACCACTGCCCTGTTAAGCCAAAACCTGTCCCAAACCAGGTTAAACAACACCCCTACTGCTGTATACTGTAGGGCACACTGCGACAGGTATCCCTGAAACTGTCAAATTATAAGACAATAATAACAAGTTTCCCCAGTCAGTATATACGCCAGCCTCCCCCAACGAGGAACGGCAATAGTGCGTATGTGCAGTCGTATTTGTCCAACGGACTTTGCAGCGAAGCTGCTATGCCTTAGACTTACTCCTTATGTACACGGACAAGCAAGTACAGAAGGATAGACCAGTACCGTGACTCAGTACCACGTAAATAAAGTGTGTATAAATCTGCATTACAGCACACGTGTTCATCTTGTGCTGTACAAAACCAAGAAAATAAAATTCCTAACAACACCCCGGCTCCTCTAGAGGCCGAGTGTTGTAGGGCAGCAACTTCCTGGGAAGAACCAGGAAGTAATGTTAAAATGGTGTCCGGCCATGTGCTTGCTTATTGCAAGATTGCCGATACACCAAGTTCCATATAATAAAAAAAAAAAATAAATAAATTATATATATATATATATATATATATATATATATATATATATATATATATATATATATATATATCTCTCTCAATACATACATGTATATACACAGACACACATATCTGTATACCATCTTATACCATCTTAAAATCCTGATTATTTTGCTGCCTAAACGCAGCTTAGTTATTGGGGCCTCCCTGCGGGCTTCCTCCCCCCCTCTCTCTCCTGCAGAAGAGTATTATTTGCAGGTGCAGCCTTTATTCTGGCTGCCGACTTCCCCCACACTGCTCCCCCCCCCCCCCCCCCGTTGTTCAGCAGACGGGGAGTGCGGGTCTTACCGCAGCCGCGTGAAGGACTGCACGCCGGAGAATGGTGAGCGGATGCCAGAGCGGGCCGCGCCAGCAGCTGTCCGCGGTCAGCTCGGCCGCTCACCCCACCAGAGCCGTACCGGGTAGGGAGGACGACGGATTGCGCGGACGCCGGAGAGATGGGGAGCGGCGAGCTTTCCGGCGGTAGTGGCGGGAACTGCGCGCTAGTTACCCCTGCAAGCGCCCAGCGGCGCCGGGTGTCTGACCCGGGGAGCGTCGAGCGGCCCTGCGCAATGACGGGGTTCGCTCCCTGGCTCCCTCTACAAGCCCAGTGGAGCATTATAGTGGCAAGGGGTTTAACTAGTGGCAGGCAGCAGGGGAACGTTTACAGCAATTAAAGTATATAAACACATACAGTCCCCCCATAATGGGCGGCAGCGTGAGCTGACCGCCCGCAATAGACAGAAAAAGTAAGTAAGTGAGCGGCGGCAGTGAGAGCTGCCTAGCCGCTCAGTACCTACACCACCTGCGGAGGCCATGACGGGACTTCTCTGTAAGCGCCGTCCTGCGTCCTTGTGCAGCCGGTGGCTGCAATCAGCTGCGCTGGTTTTGGTCAATGGCGGGGCCCTTTGTATGAGCACCAATGATCCCGGACCCGAACTTCTCTGATAAGTTGGGAAGGGATCAGGTAGAAAAAACAAAAATATAATATAATCTTGCTTGAAGAATCGAAGGACATTCAGTCCACAGTACCTTCCGACTAGAGGCACAGAAAAATACTGAAGGCTCTATGGGAATATGGAGGGGATGGCCAGTTACTAATTTAAATATTTAAATATGTGCCATTTCCGGCTACGCCCCGTCCATATCCCAAGAGTACTCCAGTAACCCCTAGTGGATGAAAAAGAAATAGACATAGCGTTTATTCTGGAACCCAGTAAACTAATGTCTCTTTGAGCATCCCTCATATATAAGACAGCATCTTTTATATGCCCTAGGGTCATTAAAATGGTATCCTTATCCAGGGTCTCAATATCCGCTGATAAGGAATCTGTCCATGCTGCTACAGCACTACAAACGACGCAATTGCCGGTCTGAGTAACGTACCAGAATGTATGTGAATGAACTTCAAGGTAACCTCCTGCTTGCGGTCAGCAGGATCCTTGAGGGTAGCGCTATCTTTTTTGATAAGCGTGTCAGAGCCTTGTCTACCCTAGGGGAGGATTCCCACCGTATTCTGTCCTTTGGCGGGAAAGGATACGCTATAAGAATCCTTTTGGGAATCTGCAGTTTTTTGTCTGGAGTTTCCCACGCTTCTTCGCATAATTCGTTCAGCTCATGTGAGGAGGGAAAGGTGACCTCAGGTTTCTTTCCCTTATACATGTGTACCCTCGTGTCAGGAACTCATATCGAATACATTTAGCCACTTTTGGCTGTAATTTTGCATCATCGTAGTAGACACTGGAGTCTGAATCCGTGTCGGTATCTGTGTCAACTATTTGGGATAGTGGGCGCACCTGAGACCCCGAAGGTCCCGGCGACATTGGGACAGACATGGGTTGACTCCCTGACTGTACCCTAGCTTCAGCTTTGTCTAATCTTTTGTGCAATAAATTAACATTAGCACTTAAAACATTCCACATATCCATCCAGTCAGGTGTCGGCGCTGCCGACGGAGACCTTACATTCATACACTCCCCCTCCTCCTTAGGTAAGCCTTCAACCTCAGACATGTCGACACACGCGTACCGACACACCCCACACACACAGGTTCCCCACCAGGCCCTTTGGAGAGACACAGAGAGAGTATGCCAGCACACACCCCAGCGCTATATGACCCAGGAAAAACACAGAATGATTACCCAGTAGCGCTTTTCAAGTATGTATATGCGCCAATTATGTGCCCCCCCTCTACTTTAAAACCCTCTTTCATAGTGGTATCAAGCAGGGGAGAGTCCGGGGAGCTTCCTCTCAGCGGTGCTGTGGAGAAAAATGGCGCTGGTGAGTGCTGAGGGAGAAGCCCCACCCCCTCGGCGGCGGGCTTCTGTCCCGCTCAAAATTCTTAAAAACATGGCGGGGGCTCTTTATATACATGTACAGTGCCCAGCTGTACATGTATATATGTACATTTGCCACAGGAGAGGTTTATATTGCTGCCCAGGGCACCCCCCCTGCGCCCTGGCACCCTTACAGTGACCGATGTGTGTGAGGTGAAAGGGAGCAATGGCGCACAGCTTCACTGCTGTGCGTTACCTCTATGAAGATCAAGCTGTCTTCTGCCGCCTCTGAAGTCTTTTCCTCTCATACTCACCCGGCTTCTATCTTCCGGCTCTGCGAGGAGGACCACGGCGCGGCTCTGGGACGGACGGCGAGGGTGAGACCTGCGTACCGATCCCTCTGGAGCTAATGGTGTCCAGTAGCCTAAGAAACAGAGCCCTGAAACTCAGAGAAGTGTGTCTGTTTCTCTCTCCTCAGTCCCTCGATGCAGGGAGTCTGTTGCCAGCAGGCTCCCTGAACATAAAAAACCTAACAAATACTTTTTCTTTACAGGAAACTCAGGAGAGCTCCCTGAAATGCACCCAGTCTCCACTGGGCACAGTATCAAACCGAGGTCTGGAGGAGGGGCATAGAGGGAGGAGCCAGTGCACACCCAGATCCAAAGTCTTTCTTAAAGTGCCCATGTCTCCTGCGGAGCAGGTCTATCCCCATGGTCCTTACGGAGTCCCAGCATCCTCTAGGACGTTAGAGAAAATCCTATTTTCTATTACTGCCTAAAGGATGCTGGGGTCCACATTAGTACAATCAGGATTTACCAAAGCTCCCAAAACGTGAGGGAGAGCGCGGAGGCTCCTGCAGAACTGACTGACCAAACTTAAGGTCCTCAGAGGCCAAAGTATCGAACCTTTAGAATTTTGTAAATATGTTCGACCCAGACCAAGTAGCCGCTCGGCAAAGCTGTAAAGCCGGGACACCCCGGGCAGCCGCCCAGGAAGAACCCACCTTACGAGTAGAGTGGGCCTTAACAGATTTTGGACAGGGCAGTCCTGTTGTAAAATACGCATGCTGGATAGTGAACCTGATCCAGCGAGAGATCGTCTGCTTAGAAGCAGGACTCCCAAGTTTCTTGGGATCATACAGGACAAACAGAGTCCGATTTTCTATGGCGAGCAGTCCTCTTCACAGATTTTCAGAGTCCTTACAACATCCACGGACTTTGACAGAATTGAGGTGTTAGTAGCAACTGGTACCACAATAGGTTTGGTTGATATGAAAAGCCGACGCAACCTTTGGAAGGAACTGCTGATGTGTTCGGAGCTCAGCTCTATCTTTATGGAAGATCAACTAGGGGCTTTTACAAGACAAAGCCTTCAACTCCGACACACGTCGAGCAGAAGCTAAGGCCAACAAAGTGACAGCCTTTCACGTGAGAAACTAGACTTCAACCTCCTGTAGATGCTCGAACCATTTCGATTGGAGGAACTGTAACACCACGTTAAGATCCCAGGGTGCCGTAGGCGGCACAAAGGGTGGCTGGATGTGCAGAACCCCTTTCAAAAAAGTCAACCACAGGGAGACAAGCCAGCTGTTTCTGGAAGAAAATGGATAAGGCTGAAATCTAAACCTTTACGGATCCCAACCTCAGGCCCATATCCACACCTGCTTGCAGGAAGAGGAGAAACCGTCCAGTTGAAACTACACCGTAGGAAACGTCTTGGATTCACACCAAGATACATAC
Source organism: Pseudophryne corroboree (assembly GCF_028390025.1). Classification (NCBI taxonomy): domain Eukaryota; kingdom Metazoa; phylum Chordata; class Amphibia; order Anura; family Myobatrachidae; genus Pseudophryne; species Pseudophryne corroboree. Next base: position 605,498,193 of record NC_086446.1, read on the forward strand.
TTTTTCCAAATGCGATGGTAATGTTTAGACATTACTCCTTTCCTAGCCTATATCAGGGTGGTAATGACCTTGTTCGGAATGCCTTTCCGAGCTAATATCTGGCGTTCAACCTCCATGCCGTCAAACGTAGCCGCAGTAAGTCTTGATAAGCGAACAGCCCCTGTTGTAACAGGTCCTCCCGAAGAGGAAGAGGCCTCAGATCTTCCAGTAGTAGCCCCAGAAGATCTGCGTACCAAGCCATTCTTGGCCAGTCTGGAGCAATGAGGATTGCCTGAACTCTTGTTCTCCTTATGAGCTTTAGAATCCTTGGAATGAGTGGAAGTGGAGGAAACACGTACACTGACTGGAACACCCATGGAGACACCAGAGCATCCACTGCCACTGCTTGCGGGTATCTTGACCTGGAACAATACCTCTGAAGCTTCTTGTTGAGGCGGGAGGCCATCATGTCTATCTGAGGAACCCCCCAAAGATGTGTCACTTCCGTGAACACCTCTGGATGGAGGCCCCACTCTCCTGGATGGAGATAGTGTCTGCTGAGGAAGTCCGCTTCCCAGTTGTCCACTCCCAGAATAAAAATTGCTGACAGCGCCAACGCGTGTTTTTCTGCCCAGAGGATGATTCTTGTTATCTGACATTGCAGCTCTGCTCTTCGTTACGCCCTGTCGGTTAATGTAGGCCACCGTCGTTACATTGTCCGACTGTACTTGAATGGCACGATCTCGCAGAAGATGTGTCACTTGGAGAAGACCGTTGTACACATCTCTAAGTTCCAGAATGTTTATTGGAAGACTAGATTCCAGACTTGACAACCTTCCTTGGAAGGTTTCCCCTTGAGTGATTGCGCCCCAACCCCGGAGACTTGCGTCTGTGGTCAGAAGGATCCCGTCCTGAATCCCGAACCTGCGGCACTCCAGAAGGTGAGACATTTGCAGCCACCAGAGGAGTGAAATCCTTGCTTTCGGTGATAGACGTATACTCGGGTGCATATGTAGATGAGACCCCGACCACTTGTCTAGGAGATACAATTGGAAGGATCGAGCATGAAATCTTCCGTACTGTAGAGTCTCGTAGGATGCAACCATCTTTCCCAGAAGGCGAATGCACTGATGAACCGATACCCGGGCTGTCTTCAGGACATCCCTCCCCATTGTTTGAATAACCAACGCTTTTCCTCCGGTAGAAACACCCTCTGCACTTCCGTATCGAAGATCATCCCCAGGAAAGAATCTCCTTGTCGGCTCCAAATGCGACTTCGGAAAGTTCAGGATCCAAACATGTTCCCTGAGCAGACGAGTCGTGAGGGCAATGGACTGCAACAAGGTCTCCCTTGTCGATGCCTTTATCAGCAGATCATACAGATATGGAATTATGTTCACTCCCTGTCTGCGGAGAACAATCATCTCTGCCATAACCTTGGTGAACATCCTCTGTGCCATGGAGAGAGCAAATGGCAGTGCCTGAAACTGATAGTGACTGTCTAACAGTGCAAACCTGAGATAAGCCTGGTTCGGCGGCCAAATCGGAATGTGGAGGTACACATCCTTGATATCCAGGGATACCAGAAACTCTCCCTCCTCTAGACCTGAGATCACTGTTCTCAGAGACTCCATTTTGAACTCCCTCAGATAAGGGTTTAACGATTTCAAGTTCAAAATCGGTCTGACCGAACCATCCGGTTTCGGTACCATGAAAAAGGTTTGAATAGTAACCCTTGTTTTGCATATGCGGTGGAACTGTAACAATGACCGCTGACATTTCCAATTTTTGAATAGCTTCCTATAGGACAGCATGGCTGTCAGTAAAGCTGGCAAGGCTGATTTGATGAATCGGTGAGGCAAGAGTTCTTGAAACTCCTGTCTGTACCCCTCAGATACAATATCCTGTACCCAGGGGTCCAGGCCGGACGACACCCAGACGTGGCGGAAACGTCTGAGCCTCGCACCCACCAGACCGTCCTCCAGGCAGTGCGGTCCACCATCATGCTGAGGATTTTCAGGAACCAGAAGCAGGCTTCTGGTCCTGGGAGCCTGCAGGTGCAGGCTTTTTGGATTTTGCACGCCCACCTCTAAAGAAAGTGGTAGGGGGCTTGGACTTTCGTCTTAGCGGTACGAAAGGGCTGCGATGCATATGAAGAAAAGGGTTTCTTCGTAGAAGGCTTAGCTGAGGGAAGAAAAGGTGACTTACCCACGGTTGCCGTGGAAATCCACGCCTCCAACACTTCCCCCAAATAGAGCCTGACCTGTGTAGGGTAGGTTCTCCTGGATTCCGCGTCTGCCGACCATTGGCGTAGCCAGAGTCGCCTGCGAGCTGTGACAGACATGGAAGATAGCCGTGCATTCAGCATACCCAGGTCCTTCATGAATTCCACCATGAACCCTGCAGAATCCTGTATGTTACGTAAAAACAGTTCAAGGTCACGTCTATCCATTGTATCTGAATCTTCTAGTAACGTGCCTGACCACTTTACTATAGCTTTTGAGTTCCATGCACAGGCAATAGTAGGCCTTAACGCCCCCCCTGAAGCAGTGTATATGGATTTGAGCGTAGTGTCAATCTTACGATCAGCCGCTTATTTTAACGCGGTAGATCCAGGGACAGGTAAAACCACCTTTTTTGACAGTCTGGAGACCGATGAGTCAACTATGGGTGGGTTTTCCCATCTTTTTCTACCCTCCTCAGGGAAGGGAAAAGCAACCAGAACCCTCTTGGGGATCTGGAATTTTTTCTCCGGGGTTTCCCAGGATTTTTCAAATAAAAGCATTTAATTCTTTAGACGCAGGAAAGGTTAGCAAGGCTTTCTTATTGTCTGTGAAGTAAGCCTCCTCAACCTGCTCAGGTGGTGTGTCAGTAATGTTTAACACATCTCTAATGGCCTCAATCATGAGCTGCATCCCCCCTCAGCACATCCCCCTCACCGCCTGCCGTGTCAAGAGTCGGTATTCGTGTCATCTTGCATAATCTGAGCAAGTGCACGTTTCTTTGGGAATATGCTAAGGGATTGAGAAGGAATAGGAACAGAACCTGACCAAACAGCCATAGAATTCTTTAAAACCCGAGTTTCCGTCTCAGTATGAACTACCCTAGTGGAGATCTGAGAGATCATTCCCTTAATAGAAGTCAGCCATTCTGGCTCTTTAATAGGAATCTGAGACAATACATTACATTCCTGGGTACAAGGAATGGATTCCTCTGGGGAAGAAATATCCTCTGCAGCATAAGACACAGAGTCCCTGGACATGGCTATGTGAGAGAGCATACACCCACACACACAGGAAATGTCAGACAGTTTTTTTCCCCCAAGAACTTTCAGAGAAACACAGAGCTTGGAGCCAGCGCACACAGCGCGTAATTAGGTAGATGTAACAAAATACCTGGCGCTGTGTACCCTTAATAGACTACACAGAAATTTACAGCCTCCCCTCCCCTTCTACAACCCCTTGGTACCGCACAGGATAGCTGGAGTCGTGTGGAGGGACAGCACTCCCTGTCAGCGTCTCTGGATCTGTCTCTGCAGGGAGAAAATGGCGATGAACGCTGCTGGGTCCGCTCTGAGAAGCTCCGCCCCCTGGAAATGGCGCCTCTTCCCGCACTTTCAAAAGATTATACTGGCCTGAGAATTTTGCTAACAGCGTCACTGAGGTCCCTGGTAGCCTTGAGTGACCAGTGTAAGGTATCTGCGCTGGCTCAGGGCACCACCTCCCCGTGCCGCCCAGTTGCCGCCATTTACATTGGCTCCCCGCTTGTCAGGGGCGCCGGTGACTCACTCGCCACTGGAATCTTCTGGCTCTGTTAGGGGGTGGCGGCATGCTACGGGAGTGAGTGGTCGCCTCGGGCAGCTAACGATAATCACCCTCAGGAGCTCAGTGTCCTGTCAGCGGAAACAGTGGCCATTGACCTCTCAGGGTTGGACACTACTTCCCCCCTAAGTCCCACGAAGCAGAGAGGCTGTTGCCAGCAGCCTCCCTGTGCCTAAACTCTAATGAAAAAAATAAAACTAGAAAAACTAATATGGAGCTCCCCTAGGTGTGACCGCCTCCTCCGGGCACATTTTCTAAACTGAGTCTGGTAGGAGGAGCAGCCCACACTCTTAAACTCTTAAAGTGCCAGTGGCTCCTAGTGGACCCGTCTATACCCCATGGTACTAATGTGGACCCCAGCATCCTCTAGGATGCAAGAGAAATTTGTAATGTTTTGATGTGCCACAGCGCCAGGCCTTCTCCAGCAGCTGCGGCGATGTAATAGGGGGTAAGGAGCCGTCCATGTGCTATGTGGTGCACTGCAACCCGGGATCATCTCCGGAGGCTGATGCAATATTGCTAGTTAACCCCCAGTGCAGCAGTGGGTGGGGAAGGGGGAGGGGGGGTTGCACATGGCTCCCTGCCGCCGGAAGACCAGGAGACCGGATCCCAGTGCAGATATGAGACATTAGTTAACCTTCGCTGGGGACCAGCCGACACCTGGGTTGTGACTAACATGACAGGTGGGCCAAGGCACATCGGAATGACCACTACATACTGTCCATAGGGGACAATGTTAAAGATGATCATGACTTGGACTTGCAAAACAATATGCACTTAACATGATTGGGTAAAGACAACAGGATGGAACTACCCCATGTGGTATTGTGTGTTAGATGGGGGGAAGGGGGTTGGAAGAGCCTGCGTACCCTAGATTTTTTTTTTTTTACTATTTGAACAATAAACATCTTGCCTTCAAAACCAAAACAACTACTTTCATCTTGCGACCAACAGGAATGCGCCACCAAACTCTGCCCTCTGCCAGCTACTGTGCAGTGGCTGGTCCATGTGAGGGACCAGTGAAAATCAGCCGATGCCAATTAGGAGGCATGTCAGCAGCGTGTCTAATAGCAAGCTGTGCCAGGGCTGGTGATAGGACCTGGTGGTGGCAGCAAAGTACCTGCCCTCTGCACAGTGGGTGGAGTCAGCAACAGGAGGTTTCCGGTCGTAAGAGGTTATTCCCTATTGGCCCAGGTGAGACTCAAGCAAATCTGTGATCGGTTGGTACAGGCAGCGAGGCACATCTGGGTCACACTGGGTCAGTAATTATCCTACTTAGAAAACCACAGGCGTGTTGGGACCGCTTTCTGGCCGTTCCGTAGTCAGCCATTGCAGATTAGCTCATATTTGGAGAGGACCTGGCATCTTGGGAGAGCTGAGACAGCTAGGATTGCTTCGATGATCCAACCCACGTGCATCAGATAGTCCCGCTTATGTGAGCATCTCTGTGCACAAAATGGCGGCTGAGTCATCAGCATATTTTTATGCCACTGCAACCGAATAGTAACTGCGTGTACCCCTGAATCAGGGCCTAAATTTGCCTGTTTAAGGTTCTGCTTCCCTAACCAATCACTAACTTCCTCCCCTGAGGTTGTAGAAGAGGAACCGTGTTGTGCCCTTCACTAAGAACAGTTCTGTGCAGAGCTCTTACAGCAATTTAAGAGTAAGAAATAAAGCAGCAAACTGAAAATATTTTAGCAGAACGCAAAACACAATTACAGCTGTGACAACTGGTGGTGGTAGCAGAGGCAGGAAGATCCCATGCTGCACAGTTATACTGACCAAGCACATCATACAGCTTTACCAAGAGTTGCCATAGACAAAACGTTACACTTCCCTCTATACCTCATGTCACGCCCCCTGGGCACTACTAGCTTTACCTTTTTTTCTCAGGTCTAATAGCTACCAAAGATGCTATAGATATGAAAATAACAAAATAAAAAAAATGTACACAAAAATGATGATCGATTACTATGCCTGGGCAAGTGTTCACGATAAGGTGTGTAAAATGGTGGAGAATGAGCCCACTGAAATGCAGGGAATGAGGGAAATAGGACAGACTCCATGAATATACAGCCAAAAACTGTAAAATGTGTGATTTTAACCGCATTAGTTACATACAGTGTGTTGATTATTGAATAATATGTTTGAACATGACCCTGCAAATACTGAAAATATATACTGTACCTCACTGCGGGTTACAATAATCCTGATCAGCGCAGAATCATCTGTGCCAGCTCCCTTCATGGCCTTGTAAAGTCTCTCCGCAAAAAATGCTGGACGGTTAAGTGCACACTGCACTGTAAAAAGAGTCAATGATTACTACAACACTCACAAGAATTAACCAATATACAGACACCTGAATGATTGTCAGGAAGTTAGGACAACAATAAGAGCCACAGGGCATGCCACCTGTCAGGCAGCTAATGTACATTTACAGTTCCTACCTGAAAGAAAACAATTCAACCCTCTGTTTACAATAACCACTGCTTAACCAGATTATAGCCAGCAGCAAGTCTAGAATAAATGCACTAAAAGCCATTATTTTAATTTTCTGCATGAAAGGTACAATTCATGAAATCTGAAGTTCAGAAAGAATATGTAATTTAAACTAAAGGACCACAAACAATAAGATTTTACTTACCGATAAATCTATTTCTCGGAGTCCGTAGTGGATGCTGGGGTTCCTGAAAGGACCATGGGGAATAGCGGCTCCGCAGGAGACAGGGCACAAAAAGTAAAGCTTTTTCCGATCAGGTGGTGTGCACTGGCTCCTCCCCCTATGACCCTCCTCCAGACTCCAGTTAGGTACTGTGCCCGGACGAGCGTACACAATAAGGGAGGATTTTGAATCCCGGGTAAGACTCATACCAGCCACACCAATCACACCGTACAACTTGTGATCTAAACCCAGTTAACAGTATGATAACAGCGGAGCCTCTGAAAGATGGCTTCCTTCAACAATAACCCGAATTAGTTAACAATAACTATGTACAATTTATGCAGATAATCCGCACTTGGGATGGGCGCCCAGCATCCACTACGGACTCCGAGAAATAGATTTATCGGTAAGTAAAATCTTATTTTCTCTATCGTCCTAGTGGATGCTGGGGTTCCTGAAAGGACCATGGGGATTATACCAAAGCTCCCAAACGGGCGGGAGAGTGCGGATGACTCTGCAGCACCGAATGAGAGAACTCCAGGTCCTCCTTAGCCAGAGTATCAAATTTGTAAAATTTTACAAACGTGTTCTCCCCTGACCACGTAGCTGCTCGGCAAAGTTGTAATGCCGAGACCCCTCGGGCAGCCGCCCAAGATGAGCCCACCTTCCTTGTGGAGTGGGCCTTTACAGATTTAGGCTGTGGCAGGCCTGCCACAGAATGTGCAAGTTGGATTGTGCTACAGATCCAACGAGCAATCGTCTGCTTAGACGCAGGAGCACCCATCTTGTTGGGTGCATACAATATAAACAACGAGTCAGATTTTCTGACTCCAGCTGTCCTTGCAATATATATTTTTAATGCTCTGACAACGTCCAGTAACTTGGAGTCCTCCAAGTCACTTGTAGCCGCAGGCACTACAATAGGCTGGTTCAGATGAAATGCTGACACCACCTTAGGGAGAAAATGCGGACGAGTCCGCAGTTCTGCCCTGTCCGAATGGAAAATCAGATATGGGCTTTTGTAAGATAAAGCTGCCAATTCTGACACTCTCCTGGCAGAAGCCAGGGCTAGAAGCATGGTCACTTTCCATGTGAGATATTTCAAATCCACCTTTTTTAGTGGTTCAAACCAATGAGATTTTAGGAAGTCCAAAACCACATTGAGATCCCACGGTGCCACTGGAGGCACCACAGGAGGCTGTATATGCAGCACTCCCTTAACAAAGGTCTGGACTTCAGGGACTGAAGCCAATTCTTTTTGAAAGAAAATCGACAGGGCCGAAATTTGAACCTTAATAGATCCCAATTTGAGACCCATTGACAATCCTGATTGCAGGAAATGTAGGAATCGACCCAGTTGAAATTCCTCCGTCGGAGCACTCCGATCTTCGCACCACGCAACATATTTTCGCCAAATTCGGTGATAATGTTGCACGGTTACTTCCTTCCTTGCTTTAATCAAAGTAGGAATGACTTCTTCCGGCATGCCTTTTTTCTTTAGGATCCGGCGTTCAACCGCCATGCCGTCAAACGCAGCCGCGGTAAGTCTTGAAACAGACAGGGACCCTGCTGAAGCAAGTCCCTCCTTAGAGGTAGAGGCCACGGATCTTCCGTGATCATCTCTTGAAGTTCCGGGTACCAAGTCCTTCTTGGCCAATCCGGAACCACTAGTATCGTTCTTACGCCTCTTTGCCGTATAATTCTCAATACTTTTGGTATGAGAGGCAGAGGAGGAAACACATACACCGACTGGTACACCCAAGGCGTTACCAGCGCGTCCACAGCTATTGCCTGCGGATCTCTTGACCTGGCGCAATACCTGTCCAGTTTTTTGTTGAGGCGAGACGCCATCATGTCCACCATTGGTCTTTCCCAACGGGTTACCAGCATGTGGAAGACTTCTGGATGAAGTCCCCACTCTCCCGGGTGAAGATCGTGTCTGCTGAGGAAGTCTGCTTCCCAGTTGTCCACTCCCGGGATGAACACTGCTGACAGTGCTATCACATGATTCTCTGCCCAGCGAAGAATCCTTGCAGCTTCTGCCATTGCACTCCTGCTTCTTGTGCCGCCCTGTCTGTTCACATGGGCGACTGCCGTGATGTTGTCCGACTGGATCAACACCGGTTTTCCCTGAAGCAGAGGTTCTGCCTGGCTTAGAGCATTGTATATTGCTCTTAGTTCCAGAATGTTTATGTGAAGAGACGTTTCCAGGCTCGTCCATACTCCCTGGAAGTTTCTTCCCTGTGTGACTGCTCCCCAGCCTCTCAGGCTGGCGTCCGTGGTCACCAGGATCCAATCCTGTATGCCGAATCTGCGGCCCTCCAATAGATGAGCACTCTGCAACCACCACAGAAGAGACACCCTTGTCCTTGGAGACAGGGTTATCCGCAGGTGCATCTGAAGATGCGACCCTGACCATTTGTCCAACAGATCCCTTTGGAAAATTCTTGCGTGGAATCTGCCGAATGGAATTGCTTCGTAAGAAGCCACCATTTTTCCCAGGACTCTTGTGCATTGATGTACAGACACCTTTCCTGGTTTTAGGAGGTTCCTGACAAGCTCGGATAACTCCTTGGCTTTTTCCTCCGGGAGAAAAACCTTTTTCTGAACCGTGTCCAGAATCATCCCTAGGAACAGCAGACGAGTTGTCGGCATTAACTGGGATTTTGGAATATTCAGAATCCACCCGTGCTGTTTTAGCACTTCTTGAGACAGTGCTAATCCCATCTCTAGCTGTTCTCTGGACCTCGCCCTTATTAGGAGATCGTCCAAGTATGGGATAATTAATACGCCTTTTCTTCGAAGAAGAATCATCATCTCGGCCATTACCTTTGTAAAGATCCGAGGTGCCGTGGACAATCCGAACGGCAGCGTCTGAAACTGATAGTGACAGTTTTGTACAACGAACCTGAGGTACCCCTGGTGTGAGGGGTAAATTGGAACGTGGAGATACGCATCCTTGATGTCCAAGGATACCATAAAGTCCCCCTCTTCCAGGTTCGCTATCACTGCTCTGAGTGACTCCATTTTGAACTTGAACTTCTTTATGTACAGGTTCAAGGACTTCAGATTTAGAATAGGCCTTACCGAGCCATCCGGCTTCGGTACCACAAAAAGAGTGGAATAATACCCCTTCCCTTGTTGCAGAAGAGGTACCTTGACTATCACCTGCTGAGAGTACAGCTTGTGAATGGCTTCCAACACCGTCTCCCTTTCGGAGGGGGACGTTGGTAAAGCAGACTTCAGGAAACGGCGAGGTGGATCTGTCTCTAATTCCAACCTGTATCCCTGAGATATTATCTGCAGGATCCAGGGATCTACTTGCGAGTGAGCCCACTGCGCGCTGTAATTTTTGAGACGACCCCCCACCGTCCCCGAGTCCGCTTGAGAAGCCCCAGCGTCATGCTGAGGCTTTTGTAGAAGCCGGGGAGGGCTTCTGATCCTGGGAAGGAGCTGCGTGTTGCTGTCTCTTCCCTCGACCTTTGCCTCTCCATATGCCGTTTTGAATCCGCATCGCCTGTCCACTGTCGCGTCCATAAAGCTCTTCTGGCCGAAATGGACATAGCACTTACCCGTGATGCCAGTGTGCATATATCCCTCTGTGCATCACGCATATAAAGAAATGCATCCTTTATTTGTTCTAACGACAGTAAAATATTGTCCCTGTCCAGGGTATCAATATTTTCAATCAGGGACTCTGACCAAACTACCCCCGCACTGCCCATCCAGGCAGTCGCTACAGCTGGTCGTAGTATAACACCTGCATGTGTGTATATACTTTTTTGGATATTTTCCATCCTCCTATCTGATGGATCTTTAAGTGCGGCCGTCTCAGGAGAGGGTAACGCCACTTGTTTAGATAAGCGTGTTAGCGCCTTGTCCACCCTAGGAGGTGTTTCCCAGCGCTCCCTAACCTCTGGCGGGAAAGGGTATAATGCCAATAATTTCTTTGAAATTATCAGCTTTTTATCAGGGGCAACCCACGCTTCATTACACACGTCATTTAGTTCTTCTGATTCAGGAAAAACTATAGGTAGTTTTTTCATACCCCACATAATACCCTGTTTAGTGGTACCTGTAGTATCAGCTAAATGTAACGCCTCCTTCATTGCCAAAATCATATAACGTGTGGCCCTACTGGAAAATACGGTTGATTCGTCACCGTCACCACTGGAGTCATCGCCTGTGTCTGGGTCTGTGTCGACCGACTGAGGCAAAGGGCGTTTCACAGCCCCTGACGGTGTTTGAGTCGCCTGGACAGGCACTAATTGATTGTCCGGCCGTCTCATGTCGTCAAACGACTGCTTTAGCGTGTTGACACTATCCCGTAGTTCCATAAATAAAGGCATCCATTCTGGTGTCGACTCCCTAGGGGGTGACATCCTCATATTTGGCAATTGCTCCGCCTCCACACCAATATCGTCCTCATACATGTCGACACACACGTACCGACACACAGCAGACACACAGGGAATGCTCCTAATGAAGACAGGACCCACTAGCCCTTTGGGGAGACAGAGGGAGAGTTTGCCAGCACACACCAAAAGCGCTATATATATATCAGGGATAGCCTTATAATAAGTGCTCCCTTATAGCTGCTTTGTTATATCAAAATATCGCCATAAATGTGCCCCCCCCTCTCTGTTTTACCCTGTTTCTGTAGTGCAGTGCAGGGGAGAGACTTGGGAGCCGTCCTGACCAGCGGAGCTGTGAGAGGAAATGGCGCCGTGTGCTGAGGAGATAGGCCCCGCCCCTTTTCCGGCGGGCTCGTCTCCCGCTATTTAGAAAAATTAGGCAGGGGTTAAATATCTCCATATAGCCTCTAGGGCTATATGTGAGGTATTTTTAGCCTTTATAGGTACTCATTTGCCTCCCAGGGCGCCCCCCTCCCAGCGCCCTGCACCCTCAGTGACTGCCGTGTGAAGTGTGCTGAGAGGAAAATGGCGCACAGCTGCAGTGCTGTGCGCTACCTTTAGAAGACTGCAGGAGTCTTCAGCCGCCGATTCTGGACCTCTTCTGACTTCAGCATCTGCAAGGGGGCCGGCGGCGCGGCTCCGGTGACCATCCAGGCTGTACCTGTGATCGTCCCTCTGGAGCTTGATGTCCAGTAGCCAAGAAGCCAATCCATCCTGCACGCAGGTGAGTTGACTCCTTCTCCCCTCAGTCCCTCGCTGCAGTGATCCTGTTGCCAGCAGGAATCACTGTAAAATAAAAAACCTAGCTAAACTTTTTCTAAGCAGCTCTTTAGGAGAGCCACCTAGATTGCACCCTTCTCGGCCGGGCACAAAAATCTAACTGGAGTCTGGAGGAGGGTCATAGGGGGAGGAGCCAGTGCACACCACCTGATCGGAAAAAGCTTTACTTTTTGTGCCCTGTCTCCTGCGGAGCCGCTATTCCCCATGGTCCTTTCAGGAACCCCAGCATCCACTAGGACGATAGAGAAATACCTCTAAATAGTAAATAATCGCTGTGAAACAGATTAGGCAGCCTTAAGCTTGCGTCAATGTTTATTATTAAGGCAAAAGCGACAAATGAACCTTCCTCTAACTGATATGTTAGTCAGTCTCCAGTAAGGTACAGAGTCAAGTGGGAGTCAATCTGAAATGAAAGCAACAGCTGCTCCTGCCAGAACAGTGATCCCTATCTCCATCATGATGGGTGTAGGTCAGTAATTAAATTGAAAAATAAGGCCAAGAACGTTTGTACGGAATTTCTAAAGTTATGGAGCAGCGTGCGGTGTGCTAAAGGAGAGAAGATGATAGATTACATAGGCTAATAATTCCCCCCCAAAATTCCATATTGATTCCACAATTTTAAAATAAAATAAATAAATAAATGAGCACAGGTGGACTAGATGCCAAAAGTGAGTGAAAACTTTTCATAGTAACGTTCAACATTTTAAAACAGCGCTCCTACAATTACATTAGATACGTTACTTACATACTGCCTTTAATCCATCTTCTATATACCCAGAGAATTCTCTTCCAATTGTACCAAGCAAGTCCCGCTTTGAAATCTACGAGACCATAAACAAGAACAAGTTAGTCAAGGAGAATATATATATATATATATATATATATATATATATATATATATATATATATATATATATATATATATATATATATATATATATATATATATATATATATATGTGCAAGAGAGGGTAGGGGTAATAGCGACTAACAGTGTCTACACTTTAAAGGATATATATATGAAAAAATGATAAAATACGTATTTCTAAAAGGTGGGGGGGTATTTATTATAAAACAGACATTTAATAATAATAAAAGAATGTATATTTTTGGATGATATAAAAAATCAAGAAAAAAGAAAGGGATTGGGTTTAGTCAATTAAAACATAAATTTAGACTAATTAAAACATAACTGGAACAGTAAAAGTATATAAAAGTATTTCAGATAAGAGAAAGGTGCTTATCTTAAAAAAGGAAGGTCACTTGAGGTATACCCAACGCGTTTCGTCCATCTGACTTCATTGATGAAGTCAGATGGACGAAACGCGTTGGGTATACCTCAAGTGACCTTCCTTTTTTAAGATAAGCACCTTTCTCTTATCTGAAATACTTTTATATACTTTTACTGTTCCAGTTATGTTTTTATGTTTTAATTAGTCTAAATTTATGTTTTAATTGACTAAACCCAATCCCTTTCTTTTTTCTTGATTTTTTATATCATCCAAAAATATACATTCTTTTATTATTATTAAATGTCTGTTTTATAATAAATACCCCCCCACCTTTTAGAAATACGTATTTTATCATTTTTTCATATATATATCCTTTAAAGTGTAGACACTGTTAGTCGCTATTACCCCTACCCTCTCTTGCACATTTCTAACTAAACAGGCAGCTTATCACTGCCTATCTATTGGGGTCAGCTGACACCTTTTATCCTTAAAGGTGTGTCTACACCTCTGGCTATTGCATTTTATGTATATATTTTAAATTATACAGCCGGCCTATACACCTATACTTGTGGCGCCATACTCTCACCACGCTATATATATATATATATATATATATATATATATATATATATATATATATATATATATATATATATATATATATATATATATATATATATATATATATATATATATATATATATATATATATATAGTGTTGCATACTTCCGTTGGGAAACACAGCTGGGCCCAGCTAGTAGAGCAGAGAATCTAAGAGGCAGATTGAATCTAGTTACATAATAATAATAATAATAATAATAATAATAATAATAATAATAATAATAGAAACCCTATCACAGTCCCTCAAAGAACAGATGTGGAAGGGTTTAAAAAATAAATTATGGTACTAGACACGTGTCTATGAGCAGGATCCCCCCATTTCTCTATCCAATGTATAATATTTGGCCTATTGTATTCTAGGGAATATCTTGGATGATGCGGACATGGACCTGGCCTCTTGTCCCATCGCCTTATATAAGCATGTTTTGACAAACATGCTTTTCTGTGTATTCTAATGCAAGTATACGCTGAAAATTTATGTATTGCACAGTAGAAACTTGCTTATACACGGTTTGCAATTTATGAACACATGGATATGTTTTCTTCTGTAACTTTGTAAAATTCTGTTTTGTCATGCTTCAATAAAAGTAAATTTGGAATAATAATAATAATAATAATAATAATAATAATAATAATAATAATAATAATAATAATACGGCATCCTAACATGTTCTGAAGTCAGCCTTATCCTATATAAAGAAATCCCTTACCCTAGCATATGCTTCAGCCACTGCCTTCAACTGTGGGAAGCTTCGACTAGCCAGCACCAGATTAAAGGAGGACTCATCAGTTCCTAGCTTTCCTTCACCAGCTTGATAGAGTCGCTGAGCATCTTGTTCTGCTTGTTGCATGTTCACATTGGGATTCTCATCACGGTTTCCCTGGGTAAAGACAAGGAGTCGTCTTACTTTTGAGAAACAGAGGTTAGTAGAAATTTCTTGAACCTGGTAAGTGACAGTCACACGCAGTAGAGAAGATTAGCAGGATACTTGTTGCATACATTGGGGTATATGCAATTGCGGTCGAATTCCCGAAATTGCCACAAAAAAAAAAAAAAAAAAAAAAAAAAAAAAAAAAAAAAATCGACAATGCAATTCAGTACTTTCCGTCAAAAAAAAAACGGACTTCCCAAATTCGACTTTTTGAAATTCGACATTTGTCAAATTCGACATTTCGGCAATGGTACAAATGCGGCAATTCGCCAAAAGTATATTCAATTGAAGTTTGGAAATTCGACACCAGTGCTTTTAGACAGTAAATTCGTCATTTTCAATCCGCCCCCCTTTGGTGGCGGAATCTAATAAAAAAATTTAAAAACGTTTTTTTGGGTGTTTTTTTTATTGGTAATAGCATATCTATTTATATTAGAAGGGATTAGGTACTTGGTTTGTCTATTTTGGAGGCACAAGTAATATTTATAATAAGAATTTACTTACCGATAATTCTATTTCTCGTAGTCCGTAGTGGATGCTGGGGACTCTGTAAGGACCATGGGGAATAGCGGCTCCGCAGGAGACTGGGCACAAAAGTAAAGCTTTAGAACTACCTGGTGTGCACTGGCTCCTCCCCCTATGACCCTCCTCCAAGCCTCAGTTAGGATACTGTGCCCGGACGAGCGTACACAATAAGGAAGGATTTTGAATCCCGGGTAAGACTCATACCAGCCACACCAATCACACCGTATAACTCGTGATCTAAACCCAGTTAACAGCATGATAACAGAGGAGCCTCTAGAAAAGATGGCTCACTACAGCAATAACCCGATTTTTTTGGTAACAATAACTATGTACCAGTATTGCAGACAATCCGCACTTGGGATGGGCGCCCAGCATCCACTACGGACTACGAGAAATAGAATTAACGGTAAGTAAATTCTTATTTTCTCTAACGTCCTAAGTGGATGCTGGGGACTCCGTAAGGACCATGGGGATTATACCAAAGCTCCCAAACGGGCGGGAGAGTGCGGATGACTCTGCAGCACCAAATGAGAGAACTCCAGGTCCTCCTCAGCCAGGGTATCAATTTTGTAGAATTTTACAAACGTATTTGCTCCTGACCAAGTAGCTGCTCGGCAAAGTTGTAAAGCCGAGACCCCTCGGGCAGCCGCCCAAGATGTGCCCACCTTCCTTGTGGAGTGGGCATTTACAGATTTTTGGCTGTGGCAGGCCTGCCACAGAATGTGCAAGCTGAATTGTACTACAAATCCAACGAGCAATAGTCTGCTTAGAAGCAGGAGCACCCAGCTTGTTGGGTGCATACAGGATAAACAGCGAGTCAGATTTTCTGACTCCAGCCGTCCTGGAAACATATATTTTCAGGGCCCTGACAACGTCTAGCAACTTGGAGTCCTCAAAGTCCCTAGTAGCCGCAGGCACCACAATAGGTTGGTTCAGGTGAAACGCTGAAACCACCTTAGGGAGAAACTGAGGACGAGTCCTCAATTCCGCCCTGTCCGAATGGAAAATCAGATAAGGGCTTTTACAGGATAAAGCCGCCAATTCTGACACGCGCCTGGCCCAGGCCAGGGCCAACAGCATGACCACTTTCCATGTGAGATATTTTAACTCCACAGATTTAAGTGGTTCAAACCAATGTGACTTTTGGAACCCAAAAACTACATTGAGATCCCAAAGTGCCACTGGAGGCACAAAAGGAGGCTGTATATGCAGTACCCCTTTTACAAACGTCTGAACTTCAGGGACTGAAGCTAGTTCTTTTTTGAAGAAAATTGACAGGGCCGAAATTTGAACCTTAATGGACCCCAATTTCAGGCCCATAGACACTCCTGTTTGCAGGAAATGTAGGAATCGACCCAGTTGAATTTCCTCCGTCGGGCCTTACTGGCCTCGCACCACGCAACATATTTTCGCCAAATGCGGTGATAATGTTTTGCGGTTACATCCTTCCTGGCTTTGATCAGGATAGGGATGACTTCATCCGGAATGCCTTTTTTCCTTCAGGATCCGGCGTTCAACCGCCATGCCGTCAAACGCAGCCGCGGTAAGTCTTGGAACAGACAGGGTCCTTGCTGGAGCAGGTCCCTTCTTAGAGGTAGAGGCCACGGATCCTCAGTGAGCATCTCTTGAAGTTCCGGTTACCAAGTCCTTCTTGGCCAATCCGGAGCCACGAATATAGTGCTTACTCCTCTCCATCTTATCAATCTCAGTACCTTGGGTATGAGAGGCAGAGGAGGGAACACATACACTGACTGGTACACCCACGGTGTTACCAGAGCGTCTACAGCTATTGCCTGAGGGTCCCTTGACCTGGCGCAATACCTGTCGAGTTTTTCCCAACGGTTTATAATCATGTGGAAGACTTCTGGGTGAAGTCTCCACTCTCCCGGGTGGAGGTCGTGTCTGCTGAGGAAGTCTGCTTCCCAGTTGTCCACTCCCGGAATGAATACTGCTGACAGTGCTATCACATGATTTTCCGCCCAGCGAAGAATCCTTGCAGCTTCTGCCATTGCCCTCCTGCTTCTTGTGCCACCCTGTCTGTTTACGTGGGTGACTGCCGTGATGTTGTCCGACTGGATCAACACCGGCTGACCTTGAAGCAGAGGTCTTGCTAAGCTTAGAGCATTGTAAATGGCCCTTAGCTTCAGGATATTTATGTGAAGTGATGTCTCCAGGCTTGACCATAAGCCCTGGAAATTCCTTCCCTGTGTGACTGCTCCCCAGCCTCGCAGGCTGGCATCCGTGGTCACCAGGACCCAGTCCTGAATGCCGAATCTGCGGCCCTCTAGAAGATGAGCACTCTGCAACCACCACAGGAGGGACACCCTTGTCCTTGGTGACAGGGTTATCCGCTGATGCATCTGAAGATGCGACCCGGACCATTTGTCCAGCAGGTCCCACTGGAAAGTTCTTGCGTGGAATCTGCCGAATGGGATTGCTTCGTAGGAAGCCACCATTTTACCCAGAACCCTTGTGCATTGATGCACTGAGAGTTGGCTCGGTTTTAGGAGGTTCCTGACTAGCTCGGATAACTCCCTGGCTTTCTCCTCCGGGAGAAACACCTTTTTCTGGACTGTGTCCAGGATCATCCCTAGGAACAGAAGACGAGTCGTCGGAACCAGCTGCGATTTTGGAATATTGAGAATCCAATCGTGCTGCCGCAACACTACCTGAGATAGTGCTACACCGACCTCCAACTGTTTCCTGGATCTTACCCTTATCAGGGAATCGTCCAAGTAAGGGATAACTAAAATTCCCTTCCTTCGAAGGAATATCATCATTTCGGCCATTACCTTGGTAAAGACCCGGGGTGCCGTGGACCATCCATACGGCAGCGTCTGAACTGATAGTGACAGTTCTGTACCATAAACCTGAGGTACCCTTGGTGAGAAGGGTAAATTGGGACATGAAGGTAAGCATCCTTGATGTCCCGAGACATCATGTAGTCCCCTTCTTCCAGGTTCGCAATCACTGCTCTGAGTGACTCAATCTTGAATTTGAACCTCTGTATGTAAGTGTTCAAAGATTTTAGATTTAGAATCGGTCTCACCGAGCCGTCCGGCTTCGGTACCACAACAGTGTGGAATAATACCCCGTTCCCTGTTGCAGGAGGGGTACCTTGATTATCACCTGCTGGGAATACAGCTTGTGAATGGCTTCCAAAACTGTCTCCCTGTCAGAAGGAGACATCGGTAAAGCCGACTTTAGGAAAACGGCGAGGGGGAGACGTCTCGAATTCCAATTTGTACCCCTGAGATATCACCTGAAGGATCCAGGGGTCTACTTGCGAGTGAGCCCACTGCGCGCTGAAATTCATTGAGACGGGCCCCCCACCGTGCCTGATTCTGCTTGTAAAGCCCCAGCGTCATACTGAGGGCTTGGCAGAGGCGGGAGAGGGTTTCTGTTCCTGGGAACTGGCTGATTTCTGCAGCCTTTTTCCTCTCCCTCTGTCACGGGGCAGAAATGAGGAACCTTTTGCCCGCTTGTCCACGAAAAGACTGTGCCTGATAATACGGCGTCTTCTCATGTTGAGAGGCGACCTAAGGTACAAACGTGGATTTCCCAGCTGTTGCCGTGGCCACCAGGTCTGAAAGACAGACCCCAAATAACTCCTCCCCTTAATAAGGCAATACTTCCAAATGCCGTTTGGAATCCGCATCACCTGACCACTGTCGTGTCCATAACCCTCTACTGGTAGAAATGGACAACGCACTTAGACTTGATGCCAGTCGGCAAATATTCCGCTGTGAGGGACAGCCCTCATTTCTGGATTAGCACCCCACCCACTGCCTCTCATGATTTTAAACAGGGAACCAGCACATTCTGACTGCACAAAAGACACAGGTATGATCCTCTTAATTATATACAAAGTCAGTTTGGGGGTGAGCTTTTGGGGCGTGGGGCTCCCTGTATTGCTCTGGCTGGGCCACCTTGGGGCATCACCACCTTACATTTACTTTTAACACTTATATCACATTGTGTTTGTTTTATATTTATGTTGCTTTTTTCACATCTCTTACACTTATAACACTGCTCAGCTAAACTTCACATTCTGATACTTTACTGCTGTCCTCCTCTTTTCTTTTATATTCAGCAGCCTCTTTCATTTGCTTAACACTAATCTTTCACTCCTATCCTTTTTCTGTGTGATGCCCTGGGGTGGTTTAGCTGGGGTGGTCTGGGGGTGCTCTGCGTCCCGGAGGTGAACCCCTATAGTGTTAGGGACCTGTCCGATGAGGTCACCGTGAAGCAGGTGGGCAGGCTCATATACTGGCCAATATATGCCAAGAACCTCGAATATTATATTACGGTTATAATAATTTTAATGGTGTATGGTGCACCTGCACCCTTTGTTCCTAAGTTGTAGTACAGGTTGAGTCTCCCTTATCCAAAATGCTTGGGACCAGAGGTATTTTGGATATGGGATTTTTCCGTATTTTGGAATAATTGCATACCATAATGAGATATCATGGTGATGGGACCTAAATCTAAGCACAGAATGCATTTATGTTTCATATATACCATATACACACAGCCTGAAGGTAATTTTAGCCAATATTTTTTATAACTTTGTGCATTAAACAAAGTGTGTGTACATTCACACAATTCATTTATGTTTCATATACACCTTATACACACAGCCTGAAGGACATTTAATACAATATTTTTAATAACTTTGTGTATTAAACAACGTTTGTGTACATTGAGCCATCAGAAAACAAAGGTTTCACTATCTCACTCTCACTCAAAAAAGTCCGTATTTCGGAATATTCCGTATTTCGGAATATTTGGATATGGGATACTCAACCTGTACTACAGTACTTAGTCCCAGCAAGGTAGCACATCCCATTATAATAAGCCAGGGTGTGCAGTCCAGGCCCCGTTTCCACATCATCACGCATATATAGAAATGCATCTTTCAAATGCTCTATAGGCAATAATATACTGTCCCTATCTAGGGTATCAATATTTTCAGTCAGGGAATCCGACCACGCCAACCCAGCACTGCACATCCAGGCTGAGGCGATTGCTGGTCGCAGTATAACACCAGTATGTGTGTAAATACATTTTAGGATACCCTCCTGCTTTCTATCAGCAGGATCCTTAAGGGCGGCCATCTCAGGAGAGGGTAGAGCCCTTGTTCTTACAAGCGTGTGAGCGCTTTATCCACCCTAGGGGGTGTTTCCCAACGCACCCTAACCTCTGGCGGGAAAGGATATAATGCCAATAACATTTTAGAAATTATCAGTTATCGGGGGAAACCCACGCATCATCACACACCTCATTTAATTTCTCAGATTCAGGAAAACTACAGGTAGTTTTTCCTCACCGAACATAATACCCCTTTTTGGTGGTACTCGTATTATCAGAAATGTGTAAAACATTTTTCATTGCCTCAATCATGTAACGTGTGGCCCTACTGGAAGTCACATTTGTCTCTTCACCATCGACACTGGAGTCAGTATCCGTGTCGGCGTCTATATCTGCCATCTGAGGTAACGGGCGCTTTAGAGCCCCTGACGGCCTATGAGACGTCTGGACAGGCACAAGCTGAGTAGCCGGCTGTCTCATGTCAACCACTGTCTTTTATACAGAGCTGACACTGTCACGTAATTCCTTCCAACAGTTCATCCACTCAGGTGTCGACCCCCTAGGGGGTGACATCACTATTACAGGCAATCTGCTCCGTCTCCACATCATTTTTCTCCTCATACATGTCGACACAAAATGTACCGACACACAGCACACACACAGGGAATGCTCTAATAGAGGACAGGACCCCACTAGCCCTTTGGGGAGACAGAGGGAGAGTTTGCCAGCACACACCAGAGCGCTATATATATATATATATATACACAGGGATAACCTTATATAAGTGTTTTTCCCCTTATAGCTGCTGTATTGTTAATACTGCGCCTAATTAGTGCCCCCCTCTCTTTTTTAACCCTTTCTGTAGTGTAGTGACTGCAGGGGAGAGCCAGGGAGGTTCCCTCCAACTGAGCTGTGAGGGAAAATGGCGCCAGTGTGCTGAGGAGATAGGCTCCGCCCCTTTTTCGCGGACTTTTCTCCTGCTTTTTTATGGATTCTGGCAGGGGTTAAAATTCATCCATATAGCCCTGGGGGCTATATGTGATGTATTTTCTCCAGCCAAGGTGTTTTTATTGCTGCTCAGGGCGCCCCCCCCTAGCGCCCTGCACCCTCAGTGACCGAAGTGTGAAGTGTGCTGAGGAGCAATGGCGCACAGCTGCAGTGCTGTGCGCTACCTTGGTGAAGACAGGACGTCTTCTGCCGCCGATTTTCCGGACCTCTTCTGTCTTCTGGCTCTGTAAGGGGGCCGGCGGCGCGGCTCTGGGACCCATCCATGGCTGTGCCTGTGATCGTCCCTCTGGAGCTAATGTCCAGTAGCCTAAGAAGCCCAATCCACTCTGCACGCAGGTGAGTTCGCTTCTTCTCCCCTTAGTCCCTCGATGCAGTGAGCCTGTTGCCAGCAGGTCTCACAGAAAATAAAAAACCTAAAACTAAACTTTTCACTAAGCAGCTCAGGAGAGCCCCTTAGCCTGCACCCGTCTCGTTCGGGCACAAAAATCTAACTGAGGCTTGGAGGAGGGTCATAGGGGGAGGAGCCAGTGCACACCAGGTAGTTCTAAAGCTTTACTTTTGTGCCCAGTCTCCTGCGGAGCCGCTATTCCCCATGGTCCTTACGGAGTCCCCAGCATCCACTTAGGACGTTAGAGAAATATTTTTAAAAATATTTTTATTTTTTATTTAAATGGAATGGTAAAAATCAGAAAAAAAATTGCGTGGGGTCCCCCCTCCTAAGCATAACCAGCCTCGGGTTCTTCGAGCCGGACCTGGTTGCCAAAATCCGGGGGGGAAAATGACAGGGGATCCCCCGTATTAATAAAACCAGCACCGGGCTCTGCGCCTGGTGCTGGTGCAAAAAATACGGGGGGAGAAAAAAAAAAAAAAAAAGAGTAGGGGTCCCCCGTATTTTTTACACCAGCACCGGGCTCCACTAGCTGGACAGATAATGCCACAGCCGGGGGTCACTTTTATACAGCGCCCTGCGGCCGTGGCATTAAATATCCAACTAGTCACCGCTGGCCGGGGTACCCTGGGGGAGTGGGGACCCCTTCAATCAAGGGGTCGTCCCCCCCCAGCCACCAAAGGGCCAGGGGTGAAGCCCGAGGCTCTCCCCCCCCATCCAAGGGCTGCGGATGGAGGGCTGATAGCCTTGAGAAAAATGAAAGAATATTGTTTTTTTCCAGTAGTAGTACTACAAGTCCCAGCAAGCCTCCCCCGCAAGCTGGTACTTGGAGAACCACAAGTACCAGCATGCGGGAGAAAAACGGACCCGCTGGTACCTGTAGTTCTACTGGGAAAAAAATACCCAAATAAAAACAGGACACGCACACCTTGAAAGTACAACTTTATTTCACACATGTCGACACACACATACTTACCTATGTTCACATGCCGACCTCTGTCCACTTGTCCAAGTAGAATCCACGTGTACCTGTGAATAAAATTATACTCACCTGATCCAGTGTCCAGATTATAATCCACGTACTTGGCAAAAAAAAAAAAAACGAACACCCGGACCAAACGGACTGAAAGGGGTCCCATGTTTACACATGGGACCCCTTTCCACGAATGCAGAGACCCCCGTGACTGCTGTCACAGAAAGGTCTCTTCAGCCAATCAGCGAGCGCAACGTCCTGGCACTCTGCTGATTGGCTATGCGCGTCTGAGCTGTCAGACAGCGCATCGCAAAGCCTCTCCATTATATTCAATGGTGGGAACTTTGCGGACAGCGGTGGGGTCACCCGCGGTCAGCGGCTGACCGCGGGTAACCCCACCGCTGAACGCAAAGTTCCCACCATTGAAACTAATGGAGGGAGCTGTGCGATGCGCTGTCTGACAGCAGACGCGCATACAGACAATCAGGAGAGTGCCACGAAGTGGTGCTTCCTGATTGGCTGAAGGAACCTTCTGTGACAGCAGTCACGGGGGGTCTTTGCATTCGTGGAAAGGGGTCCCATGTGTAAACATGGGACCCCTTTCAGTCCGTTTGGTCCGAGTGTTCGTTTTTTTTTTTTTTGCCAAGTACGTGGATTATCATCTGGACACTGGATCAGGTGAGTATAATTTTATTCACAGGTACACGTGGATTCTACTTGGACAAGTGGACAGAGGTCGGCATGTGAACATAGGTAAGTATGTGTGTGTCGACATGTGTGAAATAAAGTTGTACTTTCAAGGTGTGCGTGTCCTGTTTTTATTTGGGTATTTTTTTCCCAGTAGAACTACAGGTACCAGCGGGCCCGTTTTTCTCCCGCATGCTGGTACTTGTGGTTCTCCAAGTACCAGCTTGCGGGGGAGGCTTGCTGGGACTTGAAGTCCTACTACTGGAAAAAACAATATGCTTTCATTTTTCTCAAGGCTATCAGCCCCCCATCCGCAGCCCTTGGATGGGGGGGGGGGGGGGGGGGGGGCAGCCTCGGGCTTCACCCCTGGCCCTTTGGTGGCTGGGGGGGGGGGGACCCCTTGATTGAAGGGGTCCCCACTCCCCCAGGGTACCCCGGCCAGGGGTGACTAGTTGGATATTTAATGCCACGGCCGCAGGGCGCTGTATAAAAGTGACCCCCGGCTGTGGCATTATCTGTCCAGCTAGTGGAGCCCGATGCTAATGTAAAAAATACGGGGGACCCCTACTCTTTTTGTCCCCCGTATTTTTTGCACCAGGCGCAGAGCCCGGTGCTGGTTTTAAAAATACGGGGGATCCCCTGTCATTTTTCCCCCTGGATTTTTAGAACCAGGACCGGCTCGAAGAGCCCGAGGCTGGTTATGCTTTGGAGGGGGGACCCCACGCAATTTTTTTTCCGGGTTTTTTCCCGTTTTTTAAAAATCGGATCAAAATCCGTCAAATCGGCCGTTTTTCGACAGCGGGACTGCCAAATCCGTTTTTTATTGAATATGTTGAATTTCGGCACCCACTTGCCGGAATTAGACGGTCGAATTGTGTCGAATTTAAAAACGGGCGAAAAATTGCCGCGATTCGCCGCTAATTGCATATACCCCATTGTGTGATGCTCAATATCGAATGTATTTTAAGGCTTTTTATCAAGATTTAGCCTACCAGGTTGTGAATCTAGACTTAGGAATATTAACTAACCATAGTTTGTAAAGCCGCCAGTCATCCATAGCTTTGACCAATAGTTTTAAAACCAGTTTTAAAAATTGCGAAAAGAGTCCATGCTAAACTATTGGTCAAAGCAGCAGAGCTTTGACAAACTGCTTGTTAGTAAATGTACACCTTCCCCTGCATTTCTGGACTTCCCCAAATCAAGTAGCACAGCAGCATTTTGTCTATGTTTGCCGCATCCCCCACAGTCACCATTGAACAAAAATTCTATACACATAAATATGAGAAGACCTCAACGATTCCAGATGCATTAAACATACTGTACACACAGCCAACTGCAAGGGTGGTAGAGGACTATTGTTTCACCATCTGTGTATGTATCCTAAAGGTGCAGACTTAAAGGCTAGATATACAAAGCAGTGGCTTGCTCTATGGCTTTGACCTGGAAACTGAAAGCAGCAGTAAGTGAAAAAATAAGATTTTACTCACCGGTAAATCTATTTCTCGTAGTCCGTAGTGGATGCTGGGTACTCCGTAAGGACCATGGGGAATAGACGGGCTCCGCAGGAGACTGGGCACTCTAAAGAAAGATTTAGGTCTACCTGGTGTGCACTGGCTCCTCCTCCTATGACCCTCCTCCAAGCCTCAGTTAGGACACTGTGCCCGGAAGAGCTGACACAATAAGGAAGGATTTTGAATCCCGGGTAAGACTCATACCAGCCACACCAATCACACCATATAACTCGTGATAGGAACCCCGGTTAACAGTATGATAACAATGGAGCCTCTGAACAGATGGCTCGCAATAACAACCCGATTTTTGTAACAATAACTATTTACAAGTATTGCAGACAATCCGCACTTGGGATGGGCGCCCAGCATCCACTACGGACTACGAGAAATAGATTTACCGGTAAGTAAAATCTTATTTTCTCTGACGTCCTAGTGGATGCTGGGTACTCCGTAAGGACCATGGGGATTATACCAAAGCTCCCAAACGGGCGGGAGAGTGCGGATGACTCTGCAGCACCGAATGAGAGAACTCCAGGTCCTCCTCAGCCAGGGTATCAAATTTATAAAATTTAGCAAACGTGTTTGCCCCCGACCAAGTAGCAGCTCGGCAAAGTTGTAAAGCCGAGACCCCTCGGGCAGCCGCCCAAGATGAGCCCACCTTCCTCGTGGAATGGGCTTATTCAGATTTAGGCTGCGGTAGTCCCACCGCAGAATGCGCCAGCTGAATAGTGCTACAAATCCAGCGCGCGATAGTCTGCTTAGAAGCAGGTGCACCCAGCTTGTTGGGTGCATATAAAATAAACAGCGAGTCAGTTTTCCTGACTCCAGCCGTCCTGGAAATATAAATTTTCAGGGCCCTGACTACGTCCAGAAACTTGGAATCCTCCAAGTCCCTAGTAGCCGCAGGCACCACAATAGGTTGGTTCAAGTGAAAAGCTGATACCACCTTCGGGAAAAACTGAGGACGAGTCCTCAACTCTGCCCTATCCATATGGAAAATCAGATAGGGGCTTTTACAGGACAAAGCCGCCAATTCTGACACACGTCTGGCCAAAGCCAGAGCCAACAACATAACCACTTTCCACGTGAGATATTTTAAATCCACAGTCTTAAGTGGCTCAAACCAATGTGATTTCAGAAACTCCCAAAACCACATTGAGATCCCAAGGTGCCACTGGGGGCACAAAAGGAGGCTGAATATGCAGAACTCCCTTGACAAAAGTCTGAACTTCAGGCAGTGAAGCCAGTTCTTTCTGGAAGAAAATCGACAGGGCCGAGATCTGGACCTTAATGGACCCCAATTTGAGGCCCAACGTCACACCTGCTTGCAGGAAATGCAGGAATCGACCCAGTTGAAATTCCTCCGTTGGGGCCTTCTTGGCCTCACACCAAGCAACATATTTTCGCCAAATGCGGTGATAATGTTTTGCGGTGACATCCTTCCTGGCCTTGATCAGGGTAGGGATGACTTCCTCCGGAATGCCTTTTTCCTTTAGGATCCGGCGTTCAACCGCCATGCCGTCAAACGCAGCCGCGGTAAGTCTTGGAACAGACAGGGTCCCTGCTGCAGCAGGTCTTGTCTGAGCGGCAGAGGCCAAGGGTCCTCTGCAAGCATCTCTTGAAGCTCCGGGTACCAAGCCCTTCTTGGCCAATCCGGAGCCACGAGAATAGTTCTCACTCCTCGCTTTCTTATTATTCTCAGTACTATGGGTATGAGAGGTAGAGGAGGAAACACATAAACCGACTGGTACACCCACGGTGTCACTAGCGCGTCCACAGCGATCGCCTGAGGGTCCCTTGACCTGGCGCAATATCTTTTTAGCTTTTTGTTGAGGCGGGACGCCATCATGTCCACCTGTGGTTTTTCCCAACGGTTTACCAGCATCTGGAAGACTTCTGGATGAAGTCCCCATTCTCCCGGGTGGAGGTCGTGCCTGCTGAGGAAGTCTGCTTCCCAGTTGTCCACTCCCGGAATGAACACTGCTGTCAGTGCTAACACATGATTCTCTGCCCATCGGAGAATCCTTGTGACTTCTGCCATTGCCCTCCTGCTTCTTGTGCCGCCCTGTCTGTTTACATGGGCGACCGCCGTGATGTTGTCTGATTGGATCAGTACCGGCCGGTTCTGAAGCAGGGGTCTTGCTTGGCTTAGGGCATTGCAAATGGCCCTTAGCTCCAGAATATTTATGTGAAGCGAAATCTCCTGATTTGACCACAGTCCTTGGAAATTTCCTCCCTGTGTGACTGCACCCCAGCCCCGAAGGCTGGCATCCGTGGTCACCAGGACCCAGTCCTGTATTCCGAATCTGCGGCCCTCTAGTAGATGAGCCCTCAGCAGCCACCACAGCAGCGACACCCTGGTCCTTGCCGACAGGGTTATTCGCTGTTGCATCGGGAGATGGGACCCGGACCATTTGTCCAACAGGTCCCACTGGAAAATCCTTGCGTGGAACCTTCCGAATGGAATCGCCACGTACGAAGCTACCATTTTTCCCAGGACTCGTGTGCATTGATGTACCGACACCTGTCCCGGTTTTAGGATGTCTCTGACTAGAGATGACAACGCCTCGGCTTTTTCCATTGGAAGAAACACTTTTTTCTGGTCTGTTTCCAGAATCATTCCCAGGAACAGAAGACGTGTCGTCGGGACCAGCTGTGACTTTGGAATTGAGAATCCAGTCCTGCTGTTACAGAACTTCCCGAGAAAGTGCTACCCCCTTACCAACTGTTCCTTGGACCTCGCCTGTATCAGGAGATCGTCCAAGTACGGGATAATTAAAACTCCCTTCTTGCGAAGGAGTATCATCATTTCGGTCATTACCCATGGTAAAGACCCTCGGTGCCGTGGATAATCCAAACGGCAGCGTCTGGAACTGATAGTGACAGTCCGGTACCACAATCTTGAGGTACTCCTGGTGAGGAGGGTAAATGGGGACATGCAGGTAAGTATCCTTGATGTCCAGAGAGACCCTGTAATCCCCCTCGTCCAGGATCGCAATAATCGCCCTGAGCGATTCCATCTTGAACTTGAATCTTTTGTTATATGTGTTCAAGGATTTTAAATTTAAGATGGGTCTCACCGAACCGTCCGGTTTCGGTACCACAAACATTGTGGAAAAGTAACCCTTTTCCTGTTGAAGGAGGGGTACCTTGATAATCACTTGCTGTGAATACAGTTTTTTGGATAGCCACCAACACTGCCTCCCTGGCAGAGGGAGTTGCCGGTAAGGCAGATTTTAGGAAACGGCGGGGGGGGAGACGTCTCGAATTCCAGCCTGTACCTCTGAGATACTGTTTGAAGAACCCAGGGATCCACCTGTGAGAGAGCCCACTGTGCGCTGAAATTTCTGAGACGGGCCCCCACCGTACCCGGGTCCGCCTGAGCAGCCCCAGCGTCATGCTGTGGACTTACCGGACGCAGGGGAGGACTTCTGCTCCCGGGAACTAGCTGTGTGCTGCAGCTTTTTCCCTCTACCTTTTCCTCTTGGCAGAAAAGAGGAGCCTCTAGCCCTCTACTTTTCTGGGGCCGAAGGGACTGTACCTGATAATACAGTGCTTACTTTTGCTGTGGGGTAGCTTGTGGCAAAAGTTTTGATTTCCCAGCCGTAGCTGTGGAAACGAGGTCTGAAAGACCATCCCCAAACAGTTCCACCCCCTTCTAGGGCAAACTTCCATGTGCCGTTTTGAATCGGCATCGCCCGACCATTGCCGAGTCCATAACCCCCGTCTGGCGGCAATGGTTTTACATAGCGCTCATTAGTGATGCCAGTCGGCAAATATCCCTCTATGCATCACGCATGTATAAGACAGCGTCTTTTATATGCTCTATTTTCAGCAAAATATTGTCCCTATCAGTATAAATATTATCCGACAGGGCAGCTGCCGCACTGCACATCCATGCCGAGGCAATAGCAGGTCTCAATATAATGCCCGTGTGTGTGTATATATCTTTAAGGGTAGTTTTCTGCTTTCTATCAGCAGGTCCTTCAGGGCGGCCGTATCCGTGACGGTAGTGCCACCTTTTTTAATAAGCGTGTAACCGCTTTATCTACCCTAGGGGTTATTTCCCAACGAGACCTATCCTCTGGCGGAAAAGGGTACGCTGCTTAGAAATTATCAATTTCTTATCGGGGGAAGTCCACGCTTCCTCACACACCTCATATCAATTCCTCAGATGCAGGAAAACTACTGGTAGTTTTCGGTCACCAAACATAATACCCTTTTTTGTGGTATCTGGGGTATTATCAGAAATGTGTAATACATTTTTCATTGCCTCAATCATGTAACGGGTGGCCCTATTGGAAGGTACACTAGTCTCATCGTCGTAGACACTGGGGTCGGTATCCGTGTCAACATCTGTGTCTGCCATCTGAGGTAGCGGGCGTTTTAGAGCCCCTGATGACATGTGAGACGCTTGGACAGGCACAAGCTGAGCAGCCGGCTGTCCCATGTCGTCAAACCTTATATGTAAGGAGTTGACACTGTCACGTAATTCCTTCCATAAGTCCATCCACACCGGTGTCGACCCCGCAGGGGGCGACATCCCATTCACAGGCATTTGCTCCGCCTCCACATAATTATCCTCATCATACATGTCGACACAGCAGTACCGACAGCGCACACACAGGGAATGCTCTGACAGAGGACAGGACCCCACAAAGCCCTTTGGGGAGACAGAGGGAGAGTATGCCAGCACACACCAGAGCGCTATATATCACAGGGATATCACCTATAGAGTGTTTTCCCTTATAGCTGCATAATATATATATATACTGCGCCTAATTTGTGCCCCCCCTCTCTTTTTAACCCTTTTCTGTAGTGCAGGACTGCAGGGGAGAGCCAGGGAGCGATCCCTCCAGCAGAGCTGCGAGGGAAAATGGCGCCAGTGTGCTGAGGGAGATGGCTCCGCCCCTTTTTCGGCGGGCTTTCTCCTGCTATTGTAAAAGTTCTGGCAGGGGTTAATAAACACCTATATAGCCCCATGGGCTATATATGGTGTCAGTTCGCCAGCCAAGGTGTTAATATTGCTGCTCAGGGCGCCCCCCCCCAGCGCCCTGCACCCATCAGTGACCGCAGTGTGTGGTGTGCATGAGGAGCAATGGCGCACAGCTGCAGTGCTGTGCGCTACCTTGGAGAAGACAGAAGTCTTCAGCCGCCGATTTTCCGGACCACCTTCTTGCTTCTGGCTCTGTAAGGGGGACGGCGGCGCGGCTCCGGGAACGGACGACGAGGTCGGGTCCTGTGTTCGATCCCTCTGGAGCTAATGGTGTCCAGTAGCCTAAGAAGCCCAAGCTACCACCACTTAGGTAGGTTCGCTTCTTCTCCCCTTAGTCCCTCGGTGCAGTGAGCCTGTTGCCAGCAGGTCTCACTGAAAATAAAAAACCTAACATATACTTTCTTCCTAGGAGCTCAGGAGAGCCCCTAGTGTGCATCCAGCTCAGCCAGGCACAGAAATCTAACTGAGGCTTGGAGGAGGGTCATAGGGGGGAGGAGCCAGTGCACACCAGGTAGACCTAAATCTTTCTTTAGAGTGCCCAGTCGTCTGCGGAGCCCGTCTATTCCCCATGGTCCTTACGGAGTACCCAGCATCCACTAGGACGTCAGACAAACATGCTATGCTCTGTACAGATTATTACGATCACTTTCAAATTTCCAGGTCAAACCTGCAGAGGAGCATCCGCCTTCAAAACAGCTGCTTGGTAAGTATAGGCACAACGGTTTCACTTCAAGACCAAAAATTAAATATCGTAGAGTTTAGGCCACACTCGCTTGCCTATGACATTTAAGAATGAATTTGGTCAGATTAATTTGCATATACATTTGTCAAAAGACAAAAATGTAATTACAATGAAGCTCAAAAACAAATAAAAACTTTTGCCAAACTATTCATGACATTTTAACAATAGGCATATACTCCTTGCACTGAACAAGATAAAGTTGCATTAGTACAGTGCAAATTCCCTAGGTCAAGCTTACTGCTCAGAAATGGTTAGATGTCGTCTTTAGAACAAACAAACAAACAAACAAACATTAACTGCTCAGCTGACCTGGCACATAGACACAAGAAGCCTCTCAAAGTGACCAGACGTGTCAGATCGGATGTCCTTCTCAATGTCTCGCCCAAACTCTGCCTTGTAACACGCAACAATGCTCTTAATCTCGTTGTTTGTCCTCGTGCACAGGATCTCAATGAGCACTCGTTCCTGTGTTCCTGCTCCCTATAAGAATGCAAGAAAAAGGATACAGGTTACAGGGCATAAAATATAATGAATATAAAATAATTATTCTCTATATCTATCTATCTAATAAGATATTACTTACCGGTAAATCTATTTCTCGTAGTCCATAGTGGATGCTGGGGACTCCGTAAGGACCATGGGAAATAGACGGGCTCCGCAGGAGACCTGGCACTTTAAGAATTTGGATACTGGTGTGCTCTGGCTCCTCCCTCTATGTCCCTCCTCCAGACCTCAGTTAGAGAAACTGTGCCCGGAAGAGCTGACAGTACAAGGAAAGGATTTTGGAATCCAGGGCAAGACTCCTACCAGTCACACCGTATAACTTGTGATAAACTTACCCAGTTAACAGTATGAACAACAACGGAGCATCAGATCAACCCTGATGCAACCACAACATAACCCTTATTTAAGCAATAACTATATACAAGTATTGCAGAAGAAATCCGCACTTGGGACGGGCGCCCAGCATCCACTACGGACTACGAGAAATAGATTTACCGGTAAGTAAAATCTTATTTTCTCTAACGTCCTAGTGGATACTGGGGACTCCGTAAGGACCATGGGGATTATACCAAAGCTCCCAAACGGGCGGGAGAGTGCGGATGACTCTGCAGCACCGAATGAGCAAACACAAGGTCCTCCTCAGCCAGGGTATCAAACTTGTAAAACTTTGCAAGTGTGTTTGAACCTGACCAAGTAGCTGCTCGGCAAAGCTGTAATGCCGAGACCCCTCGGGCAGCCGCCCAAGACGAGCCCACCTTCCTTGTGGAGTGGGCTTTTACTGATTTTGGAAGCCGCAAACCAGCCGCAGAATGAGCCTGCTGAATCGTGTTACAGATCCAGCGAGCAATAGTTTGCTTTGAAGCAGGAGCACCCAGCTTGTTGGATGCATACAGGATAAACAGCGACTCAGTTTTCCTGACTCTAGCCGTTCTGGCTACATAAACCTTCAAAGCCCTGACCACATCCAGCAACTCGGAATCCTCCAAGTCACGAGTAGCCACAGGCACCACAATAGGTTGGTTCATATGAAAAGATGACACCACTTTTGGCAGAAATTGTGGATGGGTCCGCAATTCTGCCCTGTCCATATGGAAAACCAGATAGAGGCTTTTATGTGACAAAGCCGCTAATTCTGACACATGCCTAGCTGAAGCCAAGGCTAATAGCATGACCACCTTCCACGTGAGAAATTTTAACTCCATGGTTTTGAGTGGCTCAAACTAGTGTGACTTCAGAAAACTCAACACCACGTTAAGATCCCAAGGTGCCACTGGAGGCACAAAAGGGGCTGAATATGCAGCACTCCCTTTACAACGTTTGAACTTCAGGAAGAGAAGCCAGTTCTTTTTGAAAGAAAATGGATAGGACCGAAATCTGGACCTTAATGGAACCCAATTTCAGGCCCAAAATCACTCCCGACTGTAGGAAGTTAAGGAAAACGGCCCAGCTGGAATTCCTCCGTAGGGGCATTCCTGGCCTCACACCAAGCAACATATTTTCGCCATATACGGTGATAATGTTGAGCCGTCACATCCTTCCTAGCTTCCATCAGTGTAGGAATGACCTCATCCGGAATGCCTTTTTCTGCTAGGATCCGGCGTTCAACCGCCATGCCGTCAAACGCAGCCGCGGTAAGTCTAGGAACACACAGGGCCTCTGTTGCACAAGTCCTGTCTTAGAGGCAGAGGCCACGTCCTCTGTGAGCATTTCATGCAGATCTGGATACCAAGTCCTTCTTGGCCAATCCGGAACAAATAGTATTGTTCTCACTCCTCTTTTCCTTATGATTCTCAGCACCTTGGGTATGAGAGGAAGAGGAGGAAATACATATACTGACGGGAACACACACGGTGTCACCAGTGCGTCCACAGCTATCGCGCCTGAGGGTCTCTTGACCTGGCGCAATATCTCTGCAGCTTTTTCTTGAGGCGGGATGCCATCATGTCCACCTGTGGCAGTTCCCACCGACTTAAAATCTGCATGAAGACTTCTTGATGAAGTCCCCACTCTCCCGGGTGGAGGTCGTGCCTGCTGAGGAAGTCTGCTTCCCAGCTATCCACTCCCGGAATGAACACTGCTGACCGTGCGCTTACGTGATTCTCCGCCCAGCGAAGAATTCTGGTGGCTTCTACCATCGCCACCCTGCTCCTTGTGCCGCCTTGGCGGTTTACATGAGCCACTGCGGTGATATTGTCTGACTGAATCAGAACCGGTTGGTCGCGAAGCAGGGTCTCCGCTTGACTTAGGGCGTTGCATATGGCCCTTAGTTCCAGGATATTGATGTGAAGGCAAGTCTCCTGCCTTGACCACAGCCCTTGGAAATTTCTTCCCTGTGTGACTGCCCCCCACCCTCAGAGGCTTGCATCTGTCGTCACCAGGACCCAGTCCTGAATGCCGAATCTGCGACCTTCGAGAAGGTGAGCACTCTGCAGCCACCACAGGAGAGACGCCCTGGTGGATAGGGTGATTAATCTGAAGATGTGATCCGGACCACTTGTCCAGTAAGTCCCATTGGAAGGTCCTCACATGGAACCTGCCGAAGGAAATGGCCTCTTATGATGCCCCCCTCCTTCCCAGGACTCTAGTGCAGTGATGCACTGACACCTGTTTTGGTTTTAATAGATTCGAGACCAGTGTCACGAGCTCCTGAGCTCTCTCTATCGGGAGATAAACCCTTTTCTGGTCTGTGTCTAGGATCATGCCTAGGAGAGGCAGATGAGCTGTAGGAACCAACTGCGACTTTGGAATATATAGAATCCAGCCGTGTTGCCGTTACACTTCCAGAGAAAGTGATACGCTGTTCAGCAACTGCTCTCTTGATCTCGCTTTTATGAGATCGTCCAAGTACGTGATAATAGTGACACCTTGCTTCCGCAGGAGCACCATAATTTCCGCCATTACCTTGGTGAATATTCTCAAGGCCGTGGAGAGACCAAACGGCAACGTCTGAAATTGGTAATGACAATCCCGTACCGCAATTCTGAGGAACGCCTGGTGAGGTGGATAAATGGGGACATGAAGGTATGCATCCTTTATGTCCCGAGTAACCATAAAATCTCCCCCTTTCAGGCTTGCAATGACCGCTCTTAGCGATTCCATCTTGAACTTGAACCTTTTCAGGTATATGTTCAGGGATTTTAAATTCAATATGGGTCTGACCGAACAGTCTGGTTTCGGGACTACAACATGGTCGAATAATAACCCCCTCCTTGTTGAAGGAGGGGAACCTTGACCACCACCTGTTGAAGATACAATTGTGAATTGCAGTTAACACCGTTTCCCTCTCGTGGGGGGAAGCCGGCACGGCCGTCGGTGAGAGGGCATCTTCCCAAAGTCCAGCTTGTATCCCTGAGACACAATATCTATTGCCCAGGGATCTACCAGGGAGTGAACCCACTTGTGGCTGAACTTACGAAGGCGTGCCCCCACCGGGCCTAGCTCTGCCTGTGGAGCCCCAGCAACATGCGGAGGATTTTTGTAGAGGCCGGGGAGGACTTCTGTTCCTGGGAACTAGCTGTGTTGTGCAGCTTCTGTTCTCTGCCCCCGCCTCTGGCAAGAAAGGACGCACCTCGGACTTTGTTTCTTTATTCGAAAGGCTGTATTTGATAATGTCGTACTTTCCTAGGCTGTGCAGGAATATAAGGCAAAATATCAGAATTACCAGCTATAGCTGTGGAGACCAGGTCCGAGAACCCTTCTCCACACAATCCTCAGCCTTCCATATGCCTCTTAAGTCGGCATCTGTCCATTGCATATTCTACAGGACACGTCAAGCAGAAATCGACATAGCTTTGACTCTAGGACCCAGTATACTCATGTCTCTTTGGGCATGTTTTATATATATACATATCTCTTAAGACAGCATTTTTAATAAATATATATACAGGTTGAGTCTCCCTTATCCAAAATGCTCGGGACCAGAGGTATTTTGGATATGGGATTTTTCCGTATTTTGGAATAATTGCATACCATAATGAGATATCATGGTGATGGGACCTAAATCTAAGCACAGAATGCATTTATGTTTTATATACACCTTGTACACACAGCCTGAAGGTAATTTTAGCCAATATTTTTTATAACTTTGTGCATTAAACAAAGTGTGTCTACATTCACACAATTCATTTGTTTCATATACACCTTATACACACAGCCTGAAGGTCATTTAATACAATATTTTTAATAACTGTGTATTAAACAAAGTTTGTGTACATTGAGCCATCAAAAAACAAAGGTTTCACTATCTCACTCTCACTCAAAAAAGTCCGTATTTCGGAATATTTGGATATGGGATACTCAACCTGTATATGTGTGTGTGTATATATATATATATATATATATATATATATATATATATATATATATATATATATATATATATGTATATATATATATATATATATATGTATATATGTGTATATATATATATATATATATATATATATATATATATATATATATATATACACACACATATATACATATATATATATATATACACATATATATATATATATATACACACATATATATATATACACATATACATATATATATACATATATATACACACACACACACACACACACACACACACACACACTAGGGTCTCAATCTCTGCTGATAAGGTACCTGTCCACGCTGCCACAGCGCTATAAACCCATGCCGACACAATCGCCGGTCTGAGTAGTGTACCAGAATGTGCACGCTATCTGCAGGATCCCTGAGAATAGCTGTTACGTCAGGGCTACCTTTTGGGCAAACGTGACACCCTAGGGGAAGATTCCCATCATATCCTGGCCCTAGTGGGGAAAGGATACTGCCTCAGAATTTTTTGTGGGAAACTGCAGTCTCTTGTCTGGAGATTCCCGCTCTTTTTCTTCATGAGAGGGAAATTTACCTCAGCTTTCTTCCCCTTAAACATGTGTACCCTTGTGTCAGGGAAAGATGAGTCATCAGTGATATTCAAATCATCTTTTATTACAATAATCATATATTGAATACTTTTCTGCCATTTTGGCTGTAACTTTGCATTATCGTAGTCGACACTGGAGTCAAACTCAGTGTCGATATCAGTGTCTATTATTTTGGATAGTGAGCATTGAGAGACTCTAAAGGACTCTGCGCCATAGGGACAGACATGGGTAGATTTCCTGTCTGTTCTCTAATCTTTTGTGCAATAAATTCACCTTAGCACTTAATTACACATATCCAAACAGGTGTCGGCATTGTCGACGGAGACACCCTCTCACACACATTTGCTCCATCTCCTCCTTAGGGGAGCCTTTTACCTCAGACATGTCGACACACACCACACTCAGGGAATGCTCATCTGAAGACAATTCCCCCATAAGGCCCTTTGGAGAGACAGAGAGAGAGTATGCCAGCACACACCCCAGCGCTATTAACCCAGGAATAACACAGTAACTTAATGTTAACCCAGTAGCTGCTGTTTATATTGATTTTTGCGCCTAATTATATGCCCCCCCCCCTCTCTTTTTACCCTCTTCTACCGTGTAACTGCAGGGGAGAGACTGGGGAGCTTCCTCTCAGCGGTGCTGTGGAGAAAAAACATGGCGCTGGTGAGTGCTGAGGAAGAAGCCACGCCCCCTCTACGGCAGGCTTCTGTCCCGCTTTCATGTACAATTTTGGCGGGGGCAAACTTTTGCCAAAGAGGTCTCTAATTGCTGCCCAGGGCGCCCCCCCTTGCGCCCTACAGTGACCGGAGTATGTGGGTTTAGTGTGGGAGCAATGGCTCACAGCCGCAGTGCTGTGCGCTACCTCATATGAAGACTGGAGTCTTCTGCCGCCGATTTCGAAGTCTTCTTGCTTCTGTCTGCCGGCTTCTGTCTCTGCGAGGGGGACGGGGGCGCGGCTCCGGGATGGGACGACCAAGGGTGCGATCCTGTGTACGATCTCTCTGGAGCTAATGGTGTCCAGTAGCCTAAGAAGCAGGACCTATCTTCAGTGAGTTGGGCTGCTTCTCTCCCCTCAGTCACACGTAGCAGAGAGTCTGTTGCCAGCAGATCTCTCTGAAAATAAAAAACCTAACAAAATACTTTTTTTAGCAAGCTCAGGAGTGCTCACTAAGTAGCACCCAGCTCGTCCGGGCACAGATTCAAACTGAGGTCTGGAGGAGGGACATAGAGGGAGGAGCCAGAGCACACCAGTATCCAAATTCTTTCTTAAAGTGCCCTGCCTCCTGCGGAGCCCGTCTATTCCCCATGGTCCTTACGGAGTCCCCAGCATCCACTAGGACGTTAGATAAATATATATATCTATACAAACACACACACACAATATTATTGTATAACTTTAATATTCCTGCTCACATTTTGCTTTTAATTTCGTTGAGCTGGCATGGAAAATTATTCTAAACTCCAGTGGGCCAACAGTAAAAGTTTTTCATTTTTTTTTATCATCATTGTTCCAATGTTTTTACACCAATTTCCGGTTATAGCCGATTCATTTAGAACTTCTGTCACTTTGGATACTTCATATAAAGTATTGGATGATCAGTTCTGGAGGTTCAATGAGTTAGGAGGTCTCA
Source organism: Pseudophryne corroboree (assembly GCF_028390025.1). Classification (NCBI taxonomy): domain Eukaryota; kingdom Metazoa; phylum Chordata; class Amphibia; order Anura; family Myobatrachidae; genus Pseudophryne; species Pseudophryne corroboree. The sequence goes on from NC_086446.1 coordinate 605,535,610, forward strand.
AAAGGGGTTAAAGCGAACCGAAATTGCACAATGAGTGCTCCAGCTAGACAAGGGACTCCTTAGAGTAGTCCCTCGGAGAGCCCGCTCCGCAACCCGCATTAATAGATGATGCGGGCTGTGCTACTGTCTGTTGGGCCACAGCCACCTTCCCTGTCTCGGTACTGCTGCAAAGAGGAGCAACACTGCAGAAGACAAGAAGGTGAGAGAGTGGGCTAAAGAGACATGAGTGGGGGCACTGGTTAGAAACAAGTGGCATGAGCTCTAGAAACATAGGAGGGATGGAAAAGGGATGGCGCTGTAAAGACACAGAGGGATCTGGTCTCTCCAGGATGTTTGATTGGGGAAGTTAATAGAAGCTTTGGGGCAGGTCAAAATTATCTGGTTTAAATGCCATTGTATGAAAAGGATAATAAGAATTTACTTACCGATAATTCTTTTTCTCGTAGTCCGTAGTGGATGCTGGGGACTCCGTAAGGACCATGGGGGATAGCAGCTCCGCAGGAGACTGGGCACATCTAAAGAAAGCTTTAGGACTATCTGGTGGGCACTGGCTCCTCCCCCTATGACCCTCCTCCAAGCCTCAGTTAGGATACTGTGCCCGGACGAGCGTACACAATAAGGAAGGATTTTGAATCCCGGGTAAGACTCATACCAGCCACACCAATCACACCGTACAACTTGTGATCTGAACCCAGTTAACAGCATGATAACAGAGGAGCCTCTGAAAAGATGGCTCACTACAGCAATAACCCGATTTTTTGGTAACAATAACTATGTACCAGTATTGCAGACAATCCGCACTTGGGATGGGCGCCCAGCATCCACTACGGACTACGAGAAATAGAATTATCGGTAAGTAAATTCTTATTTTCTCTAACGTCCTAAGTGGATGCTGGGGACTCCGTAAGGACCATGGGGATTATACCAAAGCTCCCAAACGGGCGGGAGAGTGCGGATGACTCTGCAGCACCAATTGAGAGAACTCCAGGTCCTCCTCAGCCAGGGTATCAATTTTGTAGAATTTTACAAACGTATTTGCTCCTGACCAAGTAGCTGCTCGGCAAAGTTGTAAAGCCGAGACCCCTCGGGCAGCCGCCCAAGATGAGCCCACCTTCCTTGTGGAGTGGGCATTTACAGATTTTTGGCTGTGGCAGGCCTGCCACAGAATGTGCAAGCTGAATTGTACTACAAATCCAACGAGCAATAGTCTGCTTAGAAGCAGGAGCACCCAGCTTGTTGGGTGCATACAGGATAAACAGCGAGTCAGATTTTCTGACTCCAGCCGTCCTGGAAACATATATTTTCAGGGCCCTGACAACGTCTAGCAACTTGGAGTCCTCAAAGTCCCTAGTAGCCGCAGGCACCACAATAGGTTGGTTCAGGTGAAACGCTGAAACCACCTTAGGGAGAAACTGAGGACGAGTCCTCAATTCCGCCCTGTCCGAATGGAAAATCAGATAAGGGCTTTTACAGGATAAAGCCGCCAATTCTGACACGCGCCTGGCCCAGGCCAGGGCCAACAGCATGACCACTTTCCATGTGAGATATTTTAACTCCACAGATTTAAGTGGTTCAAACCAATGTGACTTTTGGAACCCAAAAAACTACATTGAGATCCCAAAGTGCCACTGAAGGCACAAAAGGAGGCTGTATATGCAGTACCCCTTTTACAAACGTCTGAACTTCAGGGACTGAAGCTAGTTCTTTTTGGAAGAAAATTGACAGGGCCGAAATTTGAACCCTAATGGACCCCAATTTCAGGCCCATAGACACTCCTGTTTGCAGGAAATGTAGGAATCGACCCAGTTGAATTTCCTCCGTCGGGCCTTACTGGCCTCGCACCACGCAACATATTTTCGCCAAATGCGGTGATAATGTTTTGCGGTTACATCCTTTCTGGCTTTAATCAGGATAGGGATGACTTCATCCGGAATGCCTTTTTTCCTTCAGGATCCGGCGTTCAACCGCCATGCCGTCAAACGCAGCCGCGGTAAGTCTTGGAACAGACAGGGTCCTTGTTGGAGCAGGTCCCTTCTTAGAGGTAGAGGCCACGGATCCTCCGTGAGCATCTCTTGAAGTTCCGGTTACCAAGTCCTTCTTGGCCAATCCGGAGCCACGAATATAGTGCTTACTCCTCTCCATCTTATCAATCTCAGTACCTTGGGTATGAGAGGCAGAGGAGGGAACACATACACTGACTGGTACACCCACGGTGTTACCAGAGCGTCTACAGCTATTGCCTGAGGGTCCCTTGACCTGGCGCAATACCTGTCGAGTTTTTCCTAACGGTTTATAATCATGTGGAAGACTTCTGGGTGAAGTCCCCACTCTCCCGGGTGGAGGTCGTGCTGAGGAAGTCTGCTTCCCAGTTGTCCACTCCCGGAATGAATACTGCCGACAGTTCTATCACATGATTTTCCGCCCAGCGAAGAATCCTTGCAGCTTCTGCCATTGCCCTCCTGCTTCTTGTACCACCCTGTCTGTTTACGTGGGTGACTGCCGTGATGTTGTCCGACTGGATCAACACCGGCTGACCTTGAAGCAGAGGTCTTGCTAAGCTTAGAGCATTGTAAATGGCCCTTAGCTTCAGGATATTTATGTGAAGTGATGTCTCCAGGCTTGACCATAAGCCCTGGATATTCCTTTCCTGTGTGACTGCTCCCCAGCCTCGCAGGCTGGCATCCGTGGTCACCAGGACCCAGTCCTGAATGCCGAATCTGCTGCCCTCTAGAAGATGAGCACTCTGCAACCACCACAGGAGGGACACCCTTGTCCTTGGTGACAGGGTTATCCGCTGATGCATCTGAAGATGCGACCCGGACCATTTGTCCAGCAGGTCCCACTGGAAAGTTCTTGCGTGGAATCTGCCGAATGGGATTGCTTCGTAGGAAGCCACCATTTTACCCAGAACCCTTGTGCATTGATGCACTGAGACTTGGCTCGGTTTTAGGAGGTTCCTGACTAGCTCGGATAACTCCCTGGCTTTCCCCTCCGGGAGAAACACCTTTTTCTGGACTGTGTCCAGGATCATCCCTAGGAACAGAAGACAAGTCGTCGGAACCAGCTGCGATTTTGGAATATTGAGAATCCAATCGTGCTGCCGCAACACTACCTGAGATAGTGCTACACCGACCTCCAACTGTTCCCTGGATCTTACCCTTATCAGGGAATCGTCCAAGTAAGGGATAACTAAAATTCCCTTCCTTCGAAGGAATATCATCATTTCGGCCATTACCTTGGTAAAGACCCGGGGTGCCGTGGACCATCCATACGGCAGCGTCTGAACTGATAGTGACAGTTCTGTACCATAAACCTGAGGTACCCTTGGTGAGAAGGGTAAATTTTGACATGAAGGTAAGCATCCTTGATGTCCCGAGACATCATGTAGTCCTCTTCTTCCAGGTTCGCAATCACTGCTCTGAGTGACTCAATCTTGAATTTGAACCTCTGTATGTAAGTGTTCAAAGATTTTAGATTTAGAATCGGTCTCACCGAGCTGTCCGGCTTCGGTACCACAACAGTGTGGAATAATACCCCGTTCCCTGTTGCAGGAGGGGTACCTTGATTATCACCTGCTGGGAATACAGCTTGTGAATGGCTTCCAAAACTGTCTCCCTGTCAGAAGGAGACATCGGTAAAGCCGACTTTAGGAAAACGGCGAGGGGGAGACGTCTCGAATTCTAATTTGTACCCCTGAGATATCACCTGAAGGATCCAGGGGTCTACTTGCGAGTGAGCCCACTGCGCGCTGAAATTCATTGAGACGGGCCCCCCACCGTGCCTGATTCTGCTTGTAAAGCCCCAGCGTCATACTGAGGGCTTGGCAGAGGCGGGAGAGGGTTTCTGTTCCTGGGAACTGGCTGATTTCTGCAGCCTTTTTCCTCTCCCTCTGTCACGGGGCAGAAATGAGGAACATTTTGCCCGCTTGTCCACGAAAAGACTGCGCCTGATAATACGGCGTCTTCTCATGTTGAGAGGCGACCTGGGGTACAAACGTGGATTTCCCAGCTGTTGCCGTGGCCACCAGGTCTGAAAGACTGTCCCCAAATAACTCCTCCCCTTATTAAGGCAATACTTCCAAATGCCGTTTGGAATAGCATCACCTGACCACTGACGTGTCCATAACCCTCTACTGGTAGAAATGGACAACGCACTTAGACTTTATGCCAGTCGGCAAATATTCCGCTGTGCATCACGCATATATAGAAATGCATCTTTTAAATGCTCTATAGGCAAAAATATACTGTCCCTATCTAGGGTATCAATATTTTCAGTCAGGGAATCCGACCACGCCAACCCAGCACTGCACATCCAGGCTGAGGCGATTGCTGGTCGCAGTATAACACCAGTATGTGTGTAAATACATTTTAGGATACCCTCCTGCTTTCTATCAGCAGGATCCTTAAGGGCGGCCATCTCAGGAGAGGGTAGAGCCCTTGTTCTTACAAGCGTGTGAGCGCTTTATCCACCCTAGGGGGTGTTTCCCAACGCACCCTAACCTCTGGCGGGAAAGGATATAATGCCAATAACATTTTAGAAATTATCAGTTGTTATCGGGGGAAAACCGCGCATCATCACACACCTCATTTAATTTCTCAGATTCAGGAAAACTACAGGTAGTTTTTCCTCACCGAACATAATACCCCTTTTTGGTGGTACTCGTATTATCAGAAATGTGTAAAACATTTTTCATTGCCTCAATCATGTAACGTGTGGCCCTACTGGAAGTCACATTTGTCTCTTCACCGTCGACACTGGAGTCAGTATCCGTGTCGGCGTCTATATCTGCCATCTGAGGTAACGGGCGCTTTAGAGCCCCTGACGGCCTATGAGACGTCTGGACAGGCACAAGCTGAGTAGCCGGCTGTCTCATGTCAACCACTGTCTTTTATACAGAGCTGACACTGTCACGTAATTCCTTCCAACAGTTCATCCACTCAGGTGTCGACCCCCTAGGGGGTGACATCACTATTACAGGCAATCTGCTCCGTCTCCACATCATTTTTCTCCTCATACATGTCGACACAAACGTACCGACATACAGCACACACACAGGGAATGCTCTGATAGAGGACAGGACCCCACTAGCCCTTTGGGGAGACAGAGGGAGAGTTTGCCAGCACACACCAAAGCGCTATATATATACAGGGATAACCTTATATAAGTGTTTTTCCCCTTATAGCTGCTGTATTGTTAATACTGCGCCTAATTAGTGCCCCCCTCTCTTTTTTAACCCTTTCTGTAGTGTAGTGACTGCAGGGGAGCGCCAGGGGAGCTTCCCTCCAACGGAGCTGTGAGGGAAAATGGCGCCAGTGTGCTGAGGAGATAGGCTCCGCCCCTTTTTCGCGGACTTTTCTCCTGCTTTTTTATGGATTCTGGCAGGGGTTAAAATTCATCCATATAGCCCTGGGGGCTATATGTGATGTATTTTCGCCAGCCAAGGTGTTTTTATTGCTGCTCAGGGCGCCCCCCCCTAGCGCCCTGCACCCTCAGTGACCGAAGTGTGAAGTGTGCTGAGGAGCAATGGCGCACAGCTGCAGTGCTGTGCGCTACCTTGGTGAAGACAGGATGTCTTCTGCCGCCGATTTTCCGGACCTCTTCTGTCTTCTGGCTCTGTAAGGGGGCCGGCGGCGCGGCTCTGGGACCCATCCATGGCTGGGCCTGTGATCGTCCCTCTGGAGCTAATGTTCAGTAGCCTAAGAAGCCCAATCCACTCTGCACGCAGGTGAGTTCGCTTCTTCTCCCCTTAGTCCCTCGATGCAGTGAGCCTGTTGCCAGCAGGTCTCACTGAAAATAAAAAACCTAAACTAAAACTTTCACTAAGCAGCTCAGGAGAGCCCCTAGTGTGCACCCTTCTCGTTCGGGCACAAAGATCTAACTGAGGAGGGTCATAGGGGGAGGAGCCAGTGCACACCAGATAGTCCTAAAGCTTTCTTTAGATGTGCCCAGTCTCCTGCGGAGCCGCTATCCCCCATGGTCCTTACGGAGTCCCCAGCATCCACTTAGGACGTTAGAGAAATATTATTTCTATGTAACAAGGTGGCTTCTGTACCTCAGGAAAGGGCTTAAAATTATTTCTGGCCAGCTAGGCTCAATTTGAAATTTTCACAAAAGCTCAGTTGCAGAGAAACCCCCATATAGGCAAGACTCGAGTACTGGGAATACATAAGGGTTGCAAAAATAATAATAAAAAATTAAAATAATTATATGGGGAACTCGAGTGACAGCAAAAACATATTTAAGGGGACCCTATAAAAAAAAACAAAAAAAAAAAACACACAAATAGTGGTGGCTGAAAAATAATCCAAAAATGTATTCTACACTGTTATAGTCCCTAAAGCTCCCAGGACCCCTGACCACTCACTTTCCAACATGGGATGGGGGAGTGGGTTTGGGTTAGGTGGCGGGTTCGCTGGGTTCCACCATCTCTCTAGGACTACTGTAAGACCTTTGTCTAAGGTTAGGTGGTGCCACTTTTAATCTTTCACTTATAAAAACTTGACACGTTACTAGGCAGCCCATAAACTGCCAGGGACAAATAGTCATCACACTAGGGATGCAGATTTGCAAATGATCAAACAGATGGCAAAAAAAAAAAAAGATTGGGGCTGAAATGCACAGTGCAACGGACACTGCGATCAATACTGAATATATAAAGTATTGGCGTAGAGCTGGTGTCCATAAAAAAATAAAATAAAAATAAAAACTACACTGAATAGGTCAGTATTATAAAATCATAATAGAAATTATTTGCAAAGCACCAAGCTTAATCAGTTTCTTGCATACAATCCTCTGTGCCAGGCTGACCTTGCCAATCTTCTTGGCATGCCCAAATCACAATTTTGTAAACAATTTGAAGCATCTAAGCCCGTGTTTCCCAACCTCGGTCCTCAAGGCACACTAACAGTCCTGGTTTTAGTGATATCCAGGCTTGAATACAGGTGACTTAATTAGTACCTCAGTTATTTTGATGTAACCATCTGTGCTGAAGCCTGGATATCACTAAAACCTGCACTGTTGGTGTGCCTTGAGGACCGTGGTTGGGAATGCCTGATCTAAGCATTCCTTAGACTTCTAGTGTACAAATTGTTGTCTTTCATAGTGTTTGTCTTTCCAAAGTGGTGTTTGACACTCATTTTTAATATTACCTTCATGGCATGATACAAGCTCCATGCATCATAATATGTTGGTGGCATAAACAGTGCAATGATCAGTTCTTCAACATTCCCACTTAATTCAGACTTCAAATCTTTAATTAGATCCTTTAAACAAAACAAAGAATTAGTCAAATCATTTCAAAACAGGTTTTTAACACCGCTATCAAGTCAGCATACTGAAAAGGTCTGCAGTCACTGCTTGCCAGGCAATTCACTTTCAGAATTAAAGCAGTAATTTATAGATCAGTATAAAAGTAGATCTTATAAAGTACACAGCTCAGCATCAATGGAAAAAATCTACATCAACTAATTCATCACCTATCATAACACCAGCATAGTCTACTTGATTGAGCGCACATATAGGTCAAACATACAGAGCACTCAAAATGAGAATCAAAGAACATTTACGGAACATTAGAAAAGGCATTGAGACACATTGCACACTTCAGAAAGGTGCATGCGTCATGAACAAAGCATATACAAAGTTTCATGGTGATAGAACATGAAAAAATATGAAGACCCTCATTCCACATGGACTGAACAAGGACTTTGAACTCAAATGGTTCTTATAGCCATATATGCAGAAAAGATACTTTTCTACTCACAAAATATCACATTTGTACATGGGGTTTTTAACAACTTTTTATTAGTAGTCTTATTTATTCCTTTAGCATTCGGCCTCCTCATTTTTTATGTATTTTGTATTTTAGGTGTATCATTATTATATACTAACAGCCTTTTTTGTTTCTATTTATAAGACTATTTAGCACCAGGAGGATCTGCTGACCTTTTGAACAGCATTTCAAAACCTAAAAGTACTTTACTTGTTACTGTGGGAACTATTTACACTTTGCTAGAAGGGGAAGCATTCAAGGTGAGACTGCATCCTTCTGGTTTTCGTCCGTTAGCTATATACTGATGGAAACACTAACCCCACACCACAGTACAACTCTACATCTAAACTGGTCATTTTGCAGGCCACTTCCAGTTTTTGCCGTGGACTGGAAGTGGGGCACTGCGTCAATTCTAATGTGGACGATACCATTTTACCGCTGACCGGAAGTGGGGGCTGCATTACTTTCTAGGATGACATCACTACTTTGGGGCCTATTTAAACCTCATAAAAAGGATGATTAAAGATTATTCCATGAGGAAAAAGCTACCTGCTTGAAACACTAGTCATCCATTGCCCAGTTTACAGAAGGACAATTGTTGTTAGTATAAACACAGATTCTCTCTCTACGCAAGTCCATGCGGACTACATTATTCCTATGTAGCTTGGGTCAGTACTGTGTGTTGTATTTGTTTATTTGTACTAAAGGATTAGACATTGCTACCCCTGCTGTATACAGTACCTATTAATTTGCACATTGTTCTGTTATAATAAACTCAAAAAAAGAGACCAAATTGTATAATTTTATTATTATATGTTAAATAATGGATCATACTATCCGTTACCATATTTTTGGATCATCATTTATTATAGTTCTGAGCAAGCACGTATCCACCAACAGGATTACACTATATATCTCCTATATTTCGAAAATACCATATTCAATCTATGAAAATATCGAGAGAAGTATACTGTTTGTTCCTCTTTTGCATGCCATTATTCCCAGTCTAGCGCCCAGGGTTTTATGCCAACTCTTTTGCACGCCTATATTTATCTGGGAATTTAGGGACTTCTCATGTATATTAACCCTATAAGTACACCATTCCTTTCAACTTGCAAGCGTACACAACAGTGAATCATGTTCAAGAGTGCAGCTGTTGGAAAGTGTAATAGCAAAATCTGACAGTAGGCTTCCTGGGTATATTCTTTGTGGATTCCCTGCATCAAACAATATAGACTTTTACAGCCATAATGAAAATCGGATACATAAGCCGTCAGCTGCTACCTTCTCTTAATTAAGTTTTAGTTAATATCTGGTTGCATAAAACATCTAAAATTCAAAATGTTTCTATTTGCAACACTAGAACTAAGCGAAACCTTCACAAGCAAGATCAGGAAAAAGACTTAAGCCCCGTACACACTGGCCGATAACACTGGACAATATAAATGTTAATCTTTTCTGTAAGATCCATCGTTCATATCGTGGATGAACGGTGAACGATGCGCCCACCTACGAGTTGTTCACATTCATCTATGGTCTATCGAACATGCAGCTCAACTATGACTACATCGCGGAGCTGCATGTTCGGGGATGACGACACTGAACGATATTCAGCGATATTGTTCAGTGTGTATGCGCTATACCGCTGAATAATAGGATTTTGGTACTTACCAGATAAATCCTTTTCTTTGAATCCACAGGGGGCACTGGAGTAGTCTTGGGATATGGACGGGGTGTTAGCAGGATAGGCACATTTAAATAATTAAATTAGTAACTCTCCACCCCCTCCATACTCCCAAAGATACCTCAGTGTTTTTTACCGAGTAGAACAGGAACGATAGAGAGGTTGAACAATAGAGAAATACATATTATAACATAACGGACAACAATAAGTTGACACACAACGTAACGGACAACTAAACAGTTGGCACAATAATAGATATCACCTGAACAAGTCGTGAGAATGTGTTACCATAAGATCCACTGAACTTACCACAAGACATGTAAAACTGCTCTGGGTGGGTGTCCAGTGTCCCCTGTGGATTCAAAGAAAAGGATTTATCTGGTAAGTATCAAAATCCTATTTTCTTTTTCATCCACTAGGGGTCACTGGAGTACTCTTGGGACGTACCAAAGTTTCCCCCTTGGGCGGGAGAGCTGTATGGCACCTGTAACACTAGACGGCCAAAGCTAGATGCTGATGCTGCCAACGTATCAAACTTGTAAAAGCGCACAAACGTGTGCACTGATGACCATGTAGCCGAACGGCAGAGTTGCGTTGTAGAAGCTCCACAACCTGCTGCCCATGAAGTTCCCACAGAACGTGTGGAATGAGCTGAAATGGATGTAGGCAGTTGTAACCTAGCATGAAGGTAAGCCTGACGTATGGTCAGTTTAATCCATCTGGATAAGGTCTGCTTGGAAGCTGGCCAACCCATCTTGACTGCATCATAGAGAACAAACAATGTATCCGTTTTACATACAGTTGATGTTCGGGCCACAAACGCGGAGCGCACGTACCACATCCAAAGTAGCTGGAGTTCCTGAACCTTCTGATAACACAGGAACTACGAATGGTTGATGTGAAAAGAAGATACTACCTTTGGTAGAAAAGCAGGATTTGTCTGAAGTTCCGCTCGATCATGAAGCACCAGATACGGTGGCTTGCATGGTAAAGGCACCCAATTCTGAAACACGCCTTATCAAAGCTAAGGTTAGAAGAAAAATGGTTTTCAAAGTTAGAAACTTAACATCCACTTGTTGTAAGGGTTCAAAAATAGAAGACTGTAAAAAAAATCTAAAAAACTAGATTCAAGTCCTATGGCGCTGTAGGTGGTATAAATGGAGGTTGAACTCTGAGGACACCTTGCAGGAAAGTGTGCACTGTTGGCAAAAGGACCAATTGCCTTTGAAAGAAAATTGATAAAGGCAGAGACCTGCCCCTTTAGTGTAGATAAACGTAGTCCTCCATCTAACCCAGTCTGTAACAGTAGACAAAGACGGGATAACTTGAAATAAGACGTCTGAAACTTCCCAGCTTCACACCACCCTATATCAGCACGCCAAAACCTGTGATAATGAGCTGCTGTAACAAAAAAATATAAATACTTGAATTTAAATTAGGAAATAAATAAATAATTAGGTGTCTGCTTGTACCCAATTTAGCACACATGGAACTCGCTGGTATAAATTAAAATACAATTTAATAACACACAAACATAAAACATAAATAAATTTAATTAATATTCTCAGGCACACTGATAGGACATTCAAAAGTCCATAACCACTTGTATTTGAGATGGAAACAGTGTAACTTGTATGATACCACACAGACCCGTCTGGTCTGTTAGATGAATAAACAAATTGCAACAGTTGCTAATGCCTTTAGTGAGAACAGTATCTCCAGTCCTCTTGCTACTGGCGTCCCAGTGCAGAGGAATGCTGCTACATATAATTACCCGAACCAGCGGGAATGTTCAGCCGTGCAGCGCAGAAATTCACGGAGATGTCTTCGTGGCATGCAGCCACAGCGTCCGCCGCCGGCACTATCGCGGTGCAGATGTCTCTGTCCTGGCGGGCGGGCACGTAACATGGTTGGTATAACCGATTCTGGAATGCCCTCTCGTCTTGAGAGCGGTTTTAACAGCCACCCCGTCAAACGCAGCCGCTCTAAATCGGGGTAAAAGAAACGGACTCTGTTGCAGCAGGTCCGGACGTAGCAGGAGCGGCCACAGATCGTCTGCAAGTAGACCGCGGTGATCCAAAAACCACGCTCTGAGGCGCCACCAGTATGACTGTCGTGGACTCTCGTTTGATCCGCTTTACCAACCGAGGAAGCACCAGAAATGGTGGAAACAGATACACGAGGCTGTCCATCCACGAGATTGTAAGAGCATCCACAGCCACTGCCTTTGGATCTCTTGTTCTGGACACACACTGGGGTGTCTGATGATTTTGGAGAGATGCCATTAGATCCACCTGTGGGTAACCCCACCGCTGGACCAACATCTGGAACACTTCTGTATTCAATGCCCATTCTACTGGATGAAAATCTTGACGGCTGAGATAATCTGCCTCCCAGTTATCCACTCCTGGAATAAACCCTGCCGACAATTTCACTTGGTGATGCTCGGCCCAATTCAGTATTCGAGCAACTTCCCGCATGACCATGCGACTTCGAGTTCCTCTTTCTTTGTTGATGTATGCGACTGCCGTCGCGTTGTCTGACTGGACCTGGACAGTCTGAGACTGGAGTAGGTGTACTGCCTGTCACAGCACGTTGTAAATTGCCCTGAGTTCCAGGACATTTACTGACCAAAATCTCTCTCGGTCTGACCAAAGACGCTGAAGCTGACAATATTGGAGCACTGCTCCCCAACCTCTGAGACTCGCGTCCGTCGTCAGAATTATCCAATGCCAGACGCCAAACCTTTTCCCTTCGGTGATATTGTGAACTTGGAGTCACTAGAGTATTGATACTCTGGCCCTTGGAGACAACCGCACCATCTGATGAATTTGGAGAGGAGAGCCTGACCACTGTGTGAGAAGATCTAGCTGAAAAGGACGCGAGTGAAATCTTCCGAACTGGAGAGCTTCGAAAGACGCCACCATCTTTCCTAACAGTCGAATGCACAAATGCACTGAGACTGTCCATGGTCTGAGTACGTAACTGTACAAGATAACGAATACGTTCTGGCAGGTCAATTCGCAGATTTGCCGCATTCAGAATCATTCCTAGAAATTGAATTCTTTGACATGGAACCAGACTTGATATTTTGAAGTTGACGAACCAACCGTGCTGAACGAGTACACTGTACATGAGTAAGGCATGTTGGAGTGTTTGTGGAAACGGAGCCTTGATGAGAAGGTCATCTAAATACAGTACCATTATGACTCCCAGGGATCTGAGATGAGCTATCATCACAGACATCACCTTTGTGAATAACAGGCGCTGATAAGAAGCCATGAAATTGATAATGGTTTTGTTGTACTGCAAACCTTAAGTATGCCTGATGCGGTGGCCAAATGTCTAAGTACGCATCATTGAGATCCAGCGAAATCATAAATGTATGTGGTTGTAAAACTGCAATCACTGACTGCAGAGATTTCATCTTGAATCCATAATAAGCAACGTACCGATTGAGCCCTTTGAGGTTCAATGTAGGTCTGACCAAGCTGTCCGGCTTTGGTCTTACAAAAAAATAGCTGAATTCATGAGAGACTGAAACGTGGACTGCAGAACCGCCTTTTTGTCTCTTGACCGATGCAGGCCTGTCTTGAAAACATGCATTGATGGCAAACAATCGAACTCAATTGTGTAACCTATGTCTACAAAATTGCGGAACCACCCCTTCGTGGAAGTCTGAGACCACGCTAAGCTGGTTAGTGGTTTTTGAAAACCACGTCCTCTACCACATGTACTGTATACGGTTGTTCCTTGTGCACAGCCATGAAAGAAGTGAGGTATAAAAGATCTGAACGCTGGTCCAGAATACTACTCTACTTACCCAACTAGTGACCAAAGTGTCCTACAGCCGCACTAATGGATTCTTAAATCTGGTAACCGACTTGTTTAACATCCATAGATGCCGTAGCCAAATACTCAGCCAAATCACAAATGTGGTCGGTAAAAAAATAAACTGGTGTGAGAATTTTTTTTTTTTACCCAGGTCTAACTTGAGTTGTTTAAGCCATGTTTCTACAGTCTTGTTACCCAAACTCCAAATAAAGCAGGTGTAAGCAACACCCCTGCTGCTGTATAAATGGACTTTAGCATGGACTCTAGCTTATGCTCAGACGGATGTGTAAACATTGTTGCAGCAGGAACTGGAATGGTAATGTTAGCAAATTAAACACTTTAAAATTACTCTGTGTTTACAGGCCCCCAGCTTAAGTCTGCTGAGCCACCGCAGCTCTGTTGCTATGTTGACAGAAGTCTCACTGTCTCGGTGAAATGTAGCACCTGGCGTATTGGCCGGCTGAGGCTATCAGTAACCTCACTAATGGACACCAAGCCCACTTGACCTGTCACCTTCTCTTATTGAGACGCCAGGTCTGGCACAAAATCATCCGTTGTACAATGAAACAGAAGATGACTACGGTTAGAATTATCACTTTGGAAGAACTGCAAGGTTCTTGAAATTTCCTGAGCCTAGAGGCTGCGCAGACGGCATTGAACGCGGATCAGATCTTGCTGATTGACTGTCATTCCGTGCCGCGGACAATTCCGTTGCGCTAATAGTTAGTTATGCACACCGACAGACCGTAATACACACAGTACAATGAAACATCTGCAAGATTCAGTAAACAATATCTATTAACTATGTTATTTACTGACGAAAAACCCACTAACACCCCTGCCCCCTCCAGTGGCAGCGAGATATAGTACCGACACCCAAATTCCTGTAGAAAGAAGCAGGAAGTTAGTATAAAATGGTGTCCACCATGTGCTGTGTTTTGTAACATACAGTATATATTTTACACTACCTATGTAACAGAGAAACACATTTCATATTATAGGCTTAATAGTGTGTTGTGTAACAGAGAAACAATTCACAGCATAGCTTAACAGTTTTAACTATGGCTGAGTGATTAGATAGATAGATAGATAGATAGATAGATAGATAGATAGATAGATAGATAGATAGATAGATAGATAGATAGATAGATAGATAGAAATAAAGATTTTACTTACCGGTAAATCTTTTTCTCATAATCCGTAGAGGATGCTGGGGACTCCGTAAGGACCATGGGGAATAGACGGGCTCCGCAGGAGATAGGGCACTTTAAGAAAGCTTTGGATTCTGGGTGTGCACTGGCTCCTCCCTCTATGTCCCTCCTCCAGACCTCAGTTAGAGAAACTGTGCCCAGAGGAGATGAACAGTACGAGGAAAGGATTTTTGCAAATCTAAGGGCAAGATTCATACCAGCCACACCAATCACACCGTATAACTTGTGATAAACTACCCAGTTAACAGTATGAAAAATAACATAGCCTCGGTTCAAACCCGATCAACTATAACATAACCCTTATGTAAGCAATAACTATATACAAGTCTTGCAGAAGAAGTCCGCACTTGGGACGGGCGCCCAGCATCCACTACGGACTACGAGAAATTGATTTACCGGTAAGTAAAATCTTATTTTCTCGAACGTCCTAGAGGATGCTGGGGACTCCGTAAGGACCATGGGGATTATACCAAAGCTCCCAAACGGGCGGGAGAGTGCGGATGACTCTGCAGCACCGATTGAGCAAACAGGAGGTCCTCCTCAGCCAGGGTATCAAACTTATAGAACTTTGCAAAGGTGTTTGACCCCGACCAAGTAGCAGCTCGGCACAGTTGTAGTGCCGAGACCCCCCGGGCAGCCGCCCAAGAGGAGCCCACCTTCCTAGTGGAATGGGCCTTAACCGATTTAAGCAATGGCAATCCTGCCGAAGAATGCGCCTGCTGAATCGTGTTACAGATCCAGCGAGCAATAGTCTGCTTTGAAGCAGGAGCACCAACCTTGTTGGCCGCATACAGAACAAACAGAGCTTCGGTCTTCCTGATCCTAGCTATTCTGGTCACATAAATCTACAAAGCCCGGACCACATCCAGGGACTCGGAATCCTCCAAGTCCCGTGTAGCCACAGGCAGGACAATAGGTTGGTTCATATGAAAAGATGAGACCACCTTGGGCAGAAATTGAGGATGAGTCCTCAACTCTGCCCTATCCACGTGAAAAATCAGGTATGGGCTTTTATATGATAAAGCCGCCAATTCCGAAACCCGCCTTGCAGAAGCTAAGGCCAACAACATGACCTCTTTCCAAGTGAGGTATTTCAACTCCACTGTTTTGAGTGGTTCAAACCAAGGTGACTTGAGGAAACTTAATACCACGTTTAGGTCCCAAGGCGCCACCGGAGGTACAAAGGGAGGCTGAATATGCAGCACTCCCTTCACAAAAGTCTGTACTTCAGGAAGAGAAGCCAATTCTCTTTGAAAGAAAATGGATAAGGCCGAAATTTGAACCTTTATGGACCCTAATTTTAGGCCCAAATTCACTCCCGTTTGAAGGAAGTGAAGCAGACGGCCCAACTGGAACTCCTCCGTAGGAGCAGCTCTGGCCTCACACCAAGAAACATTTTCGCCATATACGGTGATAATGTTTCGACGTCACATCTTTCCTAGCCTTGATCAGGGTAGGAATGACCTCCTCCGGAATCCCTTTTTCCGCTAGGATCCGGCGTTCAATCGCCATGCCGTCAAACGCAGCCGCGGTAAGTCTTGGAACAGACAGGGCCCCTGCTGCAGCAGGTCCTGCCTTAGAGGCAGAGGCCACAGATCTTCTGTGAGCAACTCTTGCAGCTTCGGATACCAAGTCCTCCGTGGCCAATCTGGAACAATGAGGATTGTTCTGACCCTGCTTATTCTTATTATTCTCAACACCTTGGGTATGAGAGGAAGACGAGGAAACACATAGACCGATCTGAACACCCAAGGTGTCACCAGAGTGTCTACCGCTACCGCCTGAGGGTCCCTTGACCTGGCGCAATATCGCTTTAGCTTTTTGTTGAGACGGGACGCCATCATGTCTATTTGAGGCAGCCCCCACCGACCCGTGATCTGTGCGAAGACTTCTTGATGAAGTCCCCACTCTCCCGGATGCAGGTCGTGCCTGCTGAGGAAATCCGCCTCCCAGTTGTCCACCCCCGGGATGAACACTGCTGATAGTGCGCTTACATGGCCTTCCGCCCAGCGTAGAATCCTGGTCGCTTCTGCCATGGCCACTCTGCTTCGCGTTCCGCCTTGGCGGTTTATATGAGCCACAGCCGTGACATTGTCTGACTGAATCAGAACCGGTTTTTCACAAAGCAATTCCTCCGCTTGACGCAGGGCGTTGTATATGGCCCTCAACTCCAGGACGTTGATGTGGAGGCAAGTCTCTAGATTTGACCAGAGACCTTGGAAACTTCTTCCCAGTGTGACTGCTCCCCAGCCTCGGAGGCTTGCATCCGTGGTCACCAGGACCCAGTCCTGAATGCCGAAACTGCGACCCTCTAGTAGGTGAGCACTGTGCAGCCACCACAGGAGAGATTCCCAGGACCAGGGTGACAGGGTGATCCTTTGATGCATTTGTAAATGGGACCCTGACCACTTGTCCAAGAGGTCCCATTGAAAAGTCCTCGCATGGAACCTGCCGAAGGGGATGGCCTCGTATGAAGCTACCATCTTCCCCAGCACCCGTGTGCAATGATGCACTGAAACCTTTTTTGGCTTTAAATAGGTTCCTGACCAGGGCTATGAGCTCCTGAACCTTTTCGATCGGAAGAAAAACCTTTTTCTGGTCTGTGTCCAGAATCAGGCCCAAAAAGGTCAGACATGTTGTAGGGACTAGCTGGGACTTCGGTATATTGAGAATCCAGCCGTGTAACTGCAACGTCTTCATGGACAGACACACGCTGTCCAGCAACTTCTCCCGAGATCTCGCCTTTATGAGGAGATCGTCCAAGTATGGGATAATTGTGACACCATGCCTGCGCAGGAGCACCATCATTTCTGCCATTACCTTGGTGAAAATTCTCGGGGCCGTGGAAAGCCCAAACGGCAACGTCTGAAATTGGTAGTGACAATCCTGCACTGCAAATCTCAGGAACGCCTGGTGAGGGGGGAATATCGGAACATGAAGGTAAGCATCCTTTATGTCCAGGGACACAATCCAATCCCCCCCCCCTCCAGGCTGGCGATAACCGCCCTGAGTGATTCCATTTTGAACTTGAACCTCTTCAAGTACAGGTTCAGGGATTTTAGATTTAAAATGGGTCTGACCGAACCGTCTGATTTCGGGACCACAAACAGGGTTGAGTAATATCCCTCTCCTTGCTGGAGATGAGGAACTGTGATAATCACCTGTTGAATATACAATTTTTGGATTGCTGCCAACACTAGCTCCCTCTCTGACAGGGAAGCCGGCAGAGCCGATTTGAAAAACCGGCGAGGAGGCAAGTCTTCGAATTCCAGCCTGTATCCCTGAGAAACAATCTCTAATGCCCAGGGATCCACCTGCGAGCGAACCCAGACGTGGCTGAAAAACCGAAGACAAGCCCCCACTAGATCTGCCTCCCCCCGGGAAGCCCCAGCGTCATGCGGTGGACTTTGCAGATGCAGGGGAGGACTTCTGCTCCTGGGAACTAGCTGTGTGCAGCCTTTTTCCCTTGCCTTTTCCTCTGGCAACAAAGGACGATCCCCGTACCTTCTTGCTCTTATTGGAACGAAAGGACTGCATTTGATAATGAGGTGCCTTTTTTGTATGCTGTGGGGGGACATAAGGTAAGAAATTTGACTTACCAGCCATAGCAGTAGAGACAAGGTCCGAGAGGCCGTCTCCAAACAACTCCTCCCCCTTGTAAGGCAAGGACTCCATATGCCGCTTTGAATCGGCGTCTCCCGTCCACTGTCGGGTCCACAAGAGCCGCCTAGCAGAAATAGACATAGCTTTTATTCTGGAGCTTAGTAAACAAATGTCTCTTTGAGCATCTCTCATATACAAGGCAGCCTCCCTGATATGCTCTATGGTCATTAAAATGGCATCCCTATCTAAGGTGTCAAGCTCCGTAGATAAGGAATCTGCCCATGCCACGACAGCACTATAAACCCAGGCCGACGCCATAGCCGGTCTAACAATAGTACCGGAATGAGTGTAAATGTGCTTCATGGTAATTTCCGGTCTGCGATCAGCAGGATCCTTGAGGGAAGCCGTATCCTGCGAAGGTAGTGCCACCTTTTTGGATAAGCGAGTCAGCGCCTTGTCTACTTTAGGCCAAGATTCCCATCGTATCCTATCCGTTTGTGGAAAAGGATACGCCATAAGAATCCTTTTGGGAACTTGTGGTCTCCTATCTGGAGATTCCCAAGCCTTTTCGCACAATTCGCTCAGCTCAAATGAGGACGGAAAGGTGACCTCAGGCCTTTTTCCCTTTATACATGTGTACCCTCGTGTCAGGGACAGGGGGTTCCTCAGTAATATGCAAAACCTCTTTAATGGCAATAATCATGTACCGAATACCTTTTGCCACCTTCGGCTGTAATTTTGCATCTTCATAGTCGACACTAGAGTCAGTATCCGTGTCGGTATCTGTGTCATCGATCTGGGATATGGAGCGCTTCCGAGGCCCCGAAGGTCCTGGCGCCACAGGGACAGGCATGGTCTGGCTACCTGACTGATCACTAGCTTCAGCCTTGTCTAACCTTTTATGCAATAGATTGACATTTGCATTTAAGACATTCAGCATATCCATCCATTCCTGTGTCGGCGCTGCCGACGGCGATATGACATTCAAGCACTCCCCCTCCACATTAAGCGAGCCTTCCTCATCAAACATGTCGACACCCGCGTACCGACACTTCACACACACACAGGGAAACTCTTTTCTGAAGACAGTATCCCCTTTAAGGCCCTTTGGAGAGACAGAGAGAGAGTATGCCAGAACACACCCCAGCGCAATGACCCTGGAGACCAACACAAAATGTTTTTCCCCGGCCGCACTGCATAATATGTTATCCGCCAATTATGTGCCCCCCCCCCCCCCCTTCTCTTTTAAACACCCCTTCACCGTGTGTAAGCAAGGGAGAGTCCGGGGAGCTTCCTCTCAGCGGTGCTGTGGAGAGAAAATGGCGCTGATGAGTGCTGAGGGAGAAGCCCCGCCCCCTCAGCGGCGGGCTTCAGTCCCGCTCAAAGTTATTGAAAAATGGCGGGGGCTCTTTTATATACATGTACAGTGCCCACCTGTACATGTATATTGTCTTTTGCCATAAGAGAGGTGTTATATTGCTGCCCAGGGCGCCCCCCCTGCGCCCTGCACCCTTACAGTGACCGGAGTATGTGAGGTGTATGGGCGCAATGACGCACAGCTGCAGTGCTGTGCGTTACCTCTGTGAAGCACCGAAGGCTTCTGCCGCCTGAGACGTCTTCTGACTTCGTTTCTTCTGGCTCTGTGAGGAGAACGGCGGCGCAGCTCTTGGGGTGGACGCCCAGTAAGAACCTGCGTTCACCCCCTCTGGAGCTAATGGTGTCCAGTAGCCGAGGAAGCAGAGCCTATCAATTAAGATGGTCTGCCCCTCTCTCCTCAGTCCCTCGATGCAGGGAGCCTGTTGCCAGCAGTGCTCCCTGTAAAAATGTAGAAAAAATCCAAACAAAAATGCTTCCTAGGCAGAGAACTCCGGGGAGCTCCCTGCAGTGCACCCATCTCGCTCTGGGCACAGTGTAAAACTGAGGTCTGGAGGAGGGACAGAGGGAGGAGCCAGTGCACACCCAGAATCCAAAGCTTTCTTAAAGTGCCCTATCTCCTGCGGAGCCCGTCTATTCCCCATGGTCCTTACGGAGTCCCCAGCATCCTCTAGGACGTTAGAGAAATATATATACACAGGTCTAAGTATAGGCTGAATAGCCTGCTTTTCTTTAAGCACTGCTGTTTGAAATATATGTAATATATACAGACAGACCAAGGGAGAGGCTTAATAGGTTGCAGAGTAAAAAGAAAGCCAGGGCACAGTAGAGGCTGAATAGCTGATTTACGCCCCCTTCTAATCATTACTTGTGATTAAATGCTGGCTAGGTAGCGTCATTACCTTTTGTTACGCTCAATAGCCTGCAGACTGCACAATATGTATTAGCCCTCCCCTGTCTGTCAGCTCTCCCACTGCCTTCCTCCCGAGCCGTTGTGCGGTTGTAAGCCTCCGTGCAGGGACCTGGGCTGGCGGTCTGCGGCAGCAGCTCTCCCCTGCCAGAGAGCTGTCAGTGGCCGCTGAGATAGCAGTGAGGACCGAGCCGCGACAGCATGGACACTGTGCGCGTCCGAATGCAGGGAGAGATGAGCCACGGCAGCCGTGGAGCTGTCCGCGGCAGGATAGAGTATAAAGCTAGCGGTTAGAGGAAGTAAACCGCGCGAGGTACACGGGGAGCAGTGGGTGCCCAGCGGCTACAGCGTGGCTGACTGCGGTTGGGCTGGGGCTTTCACAGTACTACAAGCCGCGTTGCTACTGCTGCCCTCCACCCCCGCCATGACTATCAGCGATCGGAGCTGGCGAGCCGCGACAGCAGGATGGGGGGCAGCGGCGGCTGCTAGGTAGTCAGCAGCTGGCTGTGGAGCGCACTGTAAACGGGCAGCTGGTGGTAGCAGTAGGCAGCAGGGGGACATGTAATTTACAATAAACTTTACAGACCCCACATGGCGGCCCCTCACCCCCAGCAATACACAGCAAGGGAGCGGCGGCAGTGTGAGCTGCCTGACCGCTCATTACCTGAGAGTAGTGGAGGCTATGACGGGGCTTCTCATCACAAGCTCTGTCCAGATCCTTCTGCAGCCCCAGGCTGCAATCAGCTCTGCTGATACTGGTCTATGGCAGTGCTCCTCTGCGCTGACAAGCCAATAGCTGCAGCAGCAGCACCAACAATCCCGGACCCAAGCTTCTTTATAAGTTGGGAAAAGATTGTGTGTAAAAATAAAAAATAAAAAGTAAAAAAATAGAAATACAGTGGAGAAACTCCACATGTGCTCTATCCCAACTGAGCACAGAAAAAACACTGAGGTACCTTTGGGAGTATGGAGGGGGTGGAGAGTTACTAATTTAAATATTTAAATGTGCCTATCCTGCTAATGCCACGTCCATATCCCAAGATTACTCCAGTGACCCCTAGTGGATGAAAAAGAAATATCGCTAGTCGTTCATTAGGAGAATGTCACCCAGTGTGTACGGGGCTTTAGGAATCAAGGCCCCTAGATCTTGTTTTGAGGATTCATATCAGGCATATGTGTAAGATTAGACAAGGTCACCACAGTGTAATACTGAACAGTATAAACAAGTACAATTGGCAGGGTATCCTATGACATAGGTGTCTTTTCAAATACATCTGTGAGAATTATGAAATAAAATGAGATCAGAATGCACAATTGAAATGTAAGCCGCGAGATAACAAAGGCCATATACTAGGTGCTGGGCATAACACACACAGGGGGAGATGTATCAAACCTAAAAAGGACAGGTGGAGAAGTTGCCCATAGCAACCAGTTGCAAGCTATGAGTTTATAGAATGAAGTTGATAAACAGCAGCTAGAAGCTGATTGGGCAACTTGTCCTCTTTGGAGTGTTTGATTAATGTCTCCACTCATTACTACAGTTACCCAGTGCTTTCACCAACATGCAGTTACAGAAAAAAACAAATTACCTTTCCATACGCAGTTTTGAATGCTGCCTTTATCTTTTGTCTCTGGTCATTAGAACGATTAGAAACCACATCAATGATCGTTTGTTCATCAGTTCCTGTAATTAGATTTAAAAAAAAAAAAATTTAAAAAAAAGATTTCTGCTTTGTGACAAATCCAGGAATTACAAAAGCAGGCAAAGCACAAGATAAAAGATTTTAGAAAGAATAAAAAGGATTTCATACCAAACCCCTTCATTGCCTTCCTGAGCTTTTCTGCATCCCCCAGGGCATCGAAGTTAGCTGCAGCTCGGATGGTGCCCTGAGTGGCTGTCATTGCTGCTGCATAAGGCTGCAAAACATTGGCACAATTATACAAGATGACAGAATAGTGGAAATATACAGAACAACATGGTTTACTAATCTGGCCCCCTCCCGCTTCCAGTATATCTTTTAGGGTTCACAAGATCCATGATGAATCCACAATTTATGAAATGGAAGGTGAAGTTACAAAAATACAACACACAGAAACCAAAACACACTTCCAAGGAATATATTTACTAAACTTCAGTTTTAAAAAGGGGTAATAGTAATAAGCACAAACTGACTTGTTTTGCATGTATTTCCAATTGTTAAGCGCAATGGAATATGCTGCTCTATAAATAATACTATTGGCCTTTTAAATCCAATGTTCAATGTAGCCGCGAATAGGCGGCTTTGAAAAAATAAAAAATAAACCACTTTTAGGAAATATACCCTTGAGTCCATAACACATGGTGAGCAAGTTACACAGGACACACTGCATAGAATGGTTTCTCTATGCTACTCTTCAGCAGTTACTAGCATGTGTAGATAATTATTGTGCTGCAATCTTTTTCTGTTGTAGAATGAGAATAATCGATTTGACATTACAACTGTAGCTCAGAACAAACTTCCTGGAGTGGACAGAATGAACTAAGGAAGATCCACCCAATATTGGAAACTCTGTAAAGTCCAGAGAAGACCAAATAAGAGGTCCAGAGGCAAACAAAGAGTGGATGAATCAATTTTGCCACAGGTGCAACACAGGAGATCGGAACTAAAGCTTAAAAAAAAATATATAGGCAAACTATTCTAAAAAGAGCCTAAAAATGCTTTATTTAAGGGATCCCTAAGCGATTACACAGGCTGAATGATGTAGGAACTTCAGTCTGCACTGTTTGTGCAAGAGCTAGGCCATGCAAAGTTACAGAAGTCATGTAAGCTAAGGCGCCCAACACCTACAAACTTTTCATGTGGAACCCAGGAGACAGACACAGGTTACAGAAATCGTTGAGGAGACACTTTTAGGGTACGTACACATCAGTGCGCTGTCCGCACGATGCAACATAGCCTGCGATGGGGTCCCGACATCGGCAAGTGCATACACACTTGTAGATGTCGGCTGCCAAAGGGGGGGTAGGGCCATGCTGCATTTGGCAGCATAGCCCTCATAAGAAATATCAAACGTCCGACCTGCAGGGGAGCGAGCATCGTACCCTGTATCGTGCATACACTCCATACAATATTACAATGAACTGGACAATATCAGCAGGATCGTATGCGATATTGCATAGTGTGTAAGCACCATTAGAGGTTCTGCAGAGAAGAGCTCGTTTATAACCATTCTAAACAGTTTGGCTGCTCATTAATAATTACCACACTTCATGAAGGCATTAGCCCAAATCACATGGATATAAAAAAATAAAAAAAATAGATTTAGACTGATATGGCAGAGTCTATATTTAAACAAAAAAGGCCTGATTCTGAGTAAGCAAGTAACAGTCTATGAAGCAACCCATGTTGCAATGCATATACATATTTATTTGTGTGTGCAGGGGAAAGTGGCTGCTTTTGCATGTAGCCCCAAAATGCTGGACAGCTTGATTTTTACACTGCAATTTAGATCAGAGTTTGGACATATCCCTCGCAAATCTAAATGTCTGAACATTTTACCATCTGCCCCATATGCAGTGCAGCACAGTTTTACAAAGGTGCACAGTTAGGCCAGGTACACATCTAAACGGCAATCATGCCAATGATTGGGACGAATTTCCTATGTCCCGGACTATCGGAGATAATGGACGGAACGCTCTCATTCAATCTTTCATTATACTGCACCGGGTTGCACACAATAGCTACTGGTTGGCATGCTGCATGACTGACCAGAAGATGTTGCATGTGACCCGCGGGAGCATGCAATCGTGCATACACACTAGACAATGTGCATGGTATGTTGTTCCAATATGACAAATTGTGCAGATATTGTTCTAGTGTGTACCCAGCCTTACTTGCATTCTTTGCTCCCAAATCAGAATCAGCCCTGAAATGCTGTAAATCTGTGTATATGAATGCAAGTGCATATAAAAGTGTGTATATACACACACACACACACACACACACACACACACACACACGCATCAAAAATAAAAATAATATTGATTATGGGAGACTTTGGTCATGCATGCATGAAGCAATCTATAAAACAAAAACACAAAATAATGCATACACCCATGCAATCACCTTGCTCCAAACTAGCATAGTGCAATTAGGAACACAATGAAGGAGATATAAGGGAAAATTAGGGGCAGCAATAACTGAAACATCTTTGCTTCATTCATATTAGTTTCACACAGAACTGCAATTCACAGCAATGTAAGTTAAAATAAATAAATAAATTAAAAGTGAGCAAAGTAGCATTTTATTTACCATGGGAAATTGCATTTAGAGGTAATAAAACAAAAGCTGTAAAAGGATAGGATAACATACATATTACTGAGTAGTATGGGATCACGCAAAATGCTTTCCAAATGTGAGTACAGTACATGTGATGCAGCTGCTCTTCTGTGCAATTAAGGTGAAAAATAATTGCATGCATTAGCCTCAATTTTGCCAAGCAATTAGCTGACACGCATGACATACCTGATGTTGCACACTAACCTATAAAAAACAGAACAGTGAGCGTTGGAAACACAGGAAACCCCCCAAAGCCTGAATACACTGTACATCAGTATTCTCTATGACATATACAGTAATCCTGCGAATTTCCATTCACCGCCTGTTCCAGACGGTGTGCCAGACCCCTGGGACTGTGGAGCAAGCGCTTTGTTGCATTCCATCGCACACAGCTGGGAACCGCAGACAGCACCCGGAACACCTCTGGCAAGTGCCCGCATCTCCAGCACAGCCACTAATGATCACTGAGCTCACTGTAAGCAGCTGATGAGACTGCCATTTACGTAGTGCCAATGCATCGCTTCACCTCCCCTTATTCTATTTCATTTTGGGTTCCAAGGTAAACCCAGGTGCGATAAAGACCTGTTTATACTCAGTAACGCGCCATTGTCAAATCCCTATACTTTTATATTAATATTGGCTGCAGGGATACGGTCATTAGGTCAACATGCATTAGGTTGATAGGGTCACTATGTCGACATGTACTAGGTCAAAAGGTCGACATGAGAGTTTCACATTTATTTAAAATTTTTGGACTTTTTCATAATTTACGATCCACACGGACTACAACTGGGAATGGTAACCTGTGCCGAGCACAGCGGTAGCGGAGCAAGGCACCTTGCCCGAAGCGGTGAGCCATGCAAGGGGACACTGTGTAGTGATTGGGGGTCCCCGTCACTTTACGAAGAAAGCGACACCAAAAAAAACTTGTGTCGACCGAGTGACCCTATCGATCTAATGCATGTCAACCAATAGTGGTCAACCTAATGACTGTCAACCTAAGTTGTGTCGACCCAACGACCCATACACCGGCTGTATATGCGCCTGCTTGAGGGAGAGAATTGTTTGTAATCTGCCCGAAATGAAGGAGATGGGTGTGTGTGTGTGTGTGTTATGTCTGCCATAACTCAGTCTGTGAAGATTGTTTAATTATCTGTGCCTAAATGGAAGGGGATAAATTTATGTCACATCAATACTTAGCTGAGGGAATGGAATGTGGGCATCTTCTGTGCCGGAACTGATACGGACGTATTCAGGTTTGGTCTGTGCGATTTCATTCAATTGTTTTGGTGCCTGTTCTCCGGGACACTGGCGTGCGCGGTGCCTGTTCTCCGGGACACTGGCGTGCGTGGTGCCTGTTCTCCGGGACACTGGCGTGCGCGGTGCGTGTATGAATAGAGGAGATTGTGTTTTGATACAAGTGTGTTTTGCGACTGCTGTATGCCTGTTCTATGGCAAAGGAGTGTGCACTGTGCCGGTTCGGTTCACACACATCATATAAATTATATATATATATATATATATATATATATATATATATATATATATATATATATATATATATATATATATATATATATATATATATATATATATATATGAGTGGTGGGAGTATGGCGCCACAAGTATAGGTGTATAGGCCTACTATACAGTTTAGAGATATATAAAATAAAATAACCAGGGGTGTAGACACTCCTTTAGGAGTAAAAGGTGTCAGCTGACCCCCCAAAAAAAGCAGTGATAAGCTGCCTGTTAGTTAAAAGTATATAAGGGAGGGTAGGGGTACTGGCGACTAACAGTGTCTACACTTAAAGGATATATATATGAAGAAGAATGCAATTCGTATTTCTTTTAAAAAATGGGGGGGATATTTATTATAAAACAGACAATTTAATAGCAATAAAAAAGGAAAAAGGGTTGGATGGAATAAAAAGGGTGGATTTGATCGATTAAAAAACAAATTCAAGCTGATAAAAGAAAAAATAAAAACATATCTGGAACAATAAAAATATACAAATATATTTCAGATAAGAGAAAGGTGCTTATCTTAAAAATGGAAGGTCAAATTGAGGTCTGCCCAACGCGTTTCGTCCATCTGACTTCATCAAGGGGTAGAGGGCTACTGAACAGTAATTCTATTTATAGCCAGGATAATTAGCAGTGTAATTATGACATCACTTCCTGTTCAGGGCTACTTGAAAATACAGTTACATATAGCATTGTATAAATTCGGAAAAGACTATTGCCAGGGGTAGATCTACAATATAAGGTTACCATAAGATAAATATAGTGCAAAAACGAGCGTCATAGCTTATAGTACGGTATAAAGTAAGTCCAGGGGCGCTATTTGCCTCACTTCCGCCCCGCTTCCTGTGTCCGAGTCTGTGCACTGCGCATGCGCACGGTGCCCCGCTTCCGTGATTCGCGTCTCTGTATAGGCGCTAAGCTGCCCCACTTCCTGCTTGTGCTTTTCTGTTAGGGGAGCCACACTTCCTGTTTCGACGTGGAACGGCCTGTAGCTTCATATTGATTGGATGGTTTGCATTGTCAATCATCGCGGCGGACATCTTTGTGAAGCCATATAGTGCAGGACACATTTCTATAATGGCCTGTTCAGCTTGCACAGAAATGCATATAGGAAAACAAATAAATAAAACGAGGATTAATTCCTTATAAAGTATTATTAATTAATTTTATAATAGGAGCATGGGAGATGTTATAAGGGATAAACTTTATATTGCTGGAATTTGATTTTTTAAAAGAACGATATATGTGTATGTTTAGAGAGCTTCAAAACCGACTAGAATAATTCTTATTCAAAGGGGCACTGATAATCTAAATATTGTTAATATTTCTATTAAAAATATGTACATTAGCAACATGTTGTCATATAGGAGGCCATTATAGTCTATGGAGTACTTAGTGATCGTATATAATGTCATTTCTAAAAAGTACTTATATATTGCTGCATATTAAACACATGTGTTTGTTTTTTTCAGACAATGTGCTTATAGTGTATTCTATTTTGATACCAGTGAGGGGTATATATAGTATAGTGGGCACATGCAGTGCTTAATAGGAGAAGGGTGTATCTGTATGTGGGAGTGAAGAATTTATAGTTAATATAGTGAAAAAAAGACATATTAAGCTGGGGATAGAGTGCAAGATTCAAAGTACTCAGAATTATCTGTAAAGTGACGTGTAAGTTATAAGATCTTTAGGTAGAAATAGGGGGAGGCAAAAGGTGGTCAATTAGCCAGTATTTGTCAATGTTTTACATTGCTGGTATGTTATGAGTCTATTGTATCCCACATTGTACAGTACCCAATCTTCCCAAGTGGTTCCCCGCTTGGTACTGTTTGGGCCCTACACTGCTTAGCTTCCAAGATCGGACGAGATTGGGCGTCCGTCAGTGTGGTATGACTATCTTGTGGACAAATAACTGAGTCGCACAGCAATCCGAGTTTATTAACATAACAGGCAAATCAACAAACTATAAAGTGCTTAGTGCTGTGGTTGTGGTTAAATAAATACATAAATACATAAAGTGTCGAGTGCATGGTGGTCAAATATACAGGCTACCAGCGGATAAGGTGAGAGATATGAAGGAAATATGAGAGAAAAAAAAGGAAGTGATTTCTTATCACAGGAACGGTGCGATCTCGTATCCTTCATTGAAGCCGAATGGATGAGAAGTTTTCAGTTGGAAGATCCAGTACATCTCTCTCTGGGACAACTTCTTCGCTAGATCTCCTCCTCTGTCGCCACTTGTGACATGTTCGATCGCCTTAAAGGACAGTTCTTCCGGGTTGGACTGGTGTTCTTGTTTAAAATGTCTATATAGTAAGTGTGTCTCCAGCTTGTTTCTTATGCTGCGTATATGTTCTTGGATCCTGATTTTCAACGTCCTCTTTGTTTTACCCACATATTTTTTGTGGCAGGTGCATTCCAAGAGGTAGATAATTGACGTGCTGTTACAGTTCATGAAGTCCTTGATTTTGAATTCTTTAGTACCGTCAGTGTTGTTGAAAGTCCTCCTATTAGGGTTGAGGAATATGCAAACATTGCAATGTCCACATTTATATGCTCCAACACATTTTGGAAGAGACCGTTGGTTGTCCTCTGGTGGTAGTACTCGTAGCATGCTGGGTGCGAGAATGTCCTTAAGACTTCTAGACTTGCGAAATATCAGTTCTGGTTGTGCAGGGAGAATCTCCTTAAGGATGGGGTCCATCAGAAGTATTCCCCAGTGTGCTTTCAGTGAGGTTCTGATGGAATGTTCATGGCTGTTGTAAGTCGTTATGAAGGAGACGGACTCCTTTTTCTCGTTTTTTCTTTGTAAGTAAGTAATTGTTCTCGCTCGAGGTTTTTTGTTCTCTCAATGGCTCCGTCCAGTATAGTTTTGGGGTACCTTTTTTCCTCAAACCTTTTTCTGTAGATTCCAAGTTGTGCTTCACAATCTTCGGTCTTGTTACAGTTTCTTTTGATTCTATGAAATTGTGAGTAGGGGATATTGTTTTTCCACTTTTTAGAGTGACTGCTCTTATAATGAAGGTAGCTGTTCTTGTCGACATTCTTGATGTAGTTTTTTGTAGTGATTGCCCCTTCCTCTCCAGTTAAAGTCAGGTCCAGGAACTCAATTGAATTCTTATCCATATTGCAAGTAAAAGACAGATTGAAATCATTGAGTTGTATAACTTTAAAAAAGTCCATAAAAGAATCAGAACTGCCATTCCAGATGATCAAGATGTCATCTATATACCTTTTGTATAGAATGACATGTTTTTCAAAATGTTGCGTGTTGTACATATACTTCTCCTCCCATTGGCCCATGAACAAGTTAGCAAAGCTCGGCGCAAAAATCGTGCCCATTGCGGTGCCACATTGTTGCAAGTAAAATTTGTCTAAGAATTTAAAATAATTACGGCTTAAAATAAAATTCATCAATTCACAAATAAAGGTCTTGTGTGCTTCTGTAAGGGATGAGTCTTTGTTGAGATACACTCTGCTAGCTTCAATCCCTTTCTTGTGTTCAATACAGGTATATAATGACTGTACATCAACGGTTATCCATATGTATGAGTCTTTCCATTTAATGTTCTTCATCTCATTTAATACCATAGTGGTATCCTGCAGGTATGATGGTAACTTCCTGACATACGGGTTCAGAAAAATGTCCACGTACTTAGACAAATTAGACGTAAGAGAGTCTATCCCTGCGACAATAGGTCTCCCAGGTGGGTTGGATAGGCACTTGTGGATTTTAGGTAAAAAATAGAATATGGGGGTAGTGGGGTTGGATTGCATTAAAAACGAGAATTCATCCTTTGTGATAATGTCACTTCTCAGGCCTTGTAAAAGTAAGGATCTGAGTTCATCTATAAATGTATTTTTCGGGTCATCTGGCAGCAGGGAGCTGGTATCTCCTAAGAGTCTGTGTGCTTCTTGGACATATTTGTCCCTGTCCAGGATGACCAACCCCCCCCCCCCCTTTGTCAGCCGGTTTTATGACAAGTTGCTTGTTTTTTTGGAGATTTTTCAGTGCTTCGATTTCTTTGTTGTGGAGATTTTTATTCACCACTGGTGTGGGTTCTGTTTCACATAAATCTTTTTTCACTAAATCGTAAAAAATGCTTATGTTGCTCCCTTTAGATTCTACTGGATAGTATTTACTTTTTGGTTTAAGTCCAGATTTTGAACTTGCTTCGTAATTCGATATGATAGCGTTCTCTTTTCTCAGGAAGTGTCTTTTTAACGTAAGTTTCCGCACAAATTTGTTGAGGTCGATGAAGGTATCAAACTTATTTAGGCCTTCTGAAGGTGCAAATGACAATCCTTTGCTAAGTAGTGAGTGTTCTGAGTCGGTGAGGGTGTGTGTGGATAGGTTAAAAATTCCTTTGTCTCCTGTACCGTGGGTTACAGGTTTCTCTTTTTGAACTCTTTTCCTCCTACCGCCCCGTTTTCCTCTACTTCTGCGAACCTTCTTTAGATTATCAGTGCCCCTTTGAATAAGAATTATTCTAGTCGGTTTTGAAGCTCTCTAAACATACACATATATCG
This sequence comes from Pseudophryne corroboree, assembly GCF_028390025.1. Classification (NCBI taxonomy): domain Eukaryota; kingdom Metazoa; phylum Chordata; class Amphibia; order Anura; family Myobatrachidae; genus Pseudophryne; species Pseudophryne corroboree. Next base: position 605,566,376 of record NC_086446.1, read on the forward strand.
TTCTTTTAAAAAATCAAATTCCAGCAATATAAAGTTTATCCCTTATAACATCTCCCATGCTCCTATTATAAAATTAATTAATAATACTTTATAAGGAATTAATCCTCGTTTTATTTATTTGTTTTCCTATATGCATTTCTGTGCAAGCTGAACAGGCCATTATAGAAATGTGTCCTGCACTATATGGCTTCACAAAGATGTCCGCCGCGATGATTGACAATGCAAACCATCCAATCAATATGAAGCTACAGGCCGTTCCACGTCGAAACAGGAAGTGTGGCTCCCCTAACAGAAAAGCACAAGCAGGAAGTGGGGCAGCTTAGCGCCTATACAGAGACGCGAATCACGGAAGCGGGGCACCGTGCGCATGCGCAGTGCACAGACTCGGACACAGGAAGCGGGGCGGAAGTGAGGCAAATAGCGCCCCTGGACTTACTTTATACCGTACTATAAGCTATGACGCTCGTTTTTGCACTATATTTATCTTATGGTAACCTTATATTGTAGATCTACCCCTGGCAATAGTCTTTTCCGAATTTATACAATGCTATATGTAACTATTTTCAAGTAGCCCTGAACAGGAAGTGATGTCATAATTACACTGCTAATTATCCTGGCTATAAATAGAATTACTGTTCAGTAGCCCTCTACCCCTTGATGAAGTCAGATGGACGAAACGCGTTGGGCAGACCTCAATTTGACCTTCCATTTTTAAGATAAGCACCTTTCTCTTATCTGAAATATATTTGTATATTTTTATTGTTCCAGATATGTTTTTATTTTTTCTTTTATCAGCTTGAATTTGTTTTTTAATCGATCAAATCCACCCTTTTTATTCCATCCAACCCTTTTTCCTTTTTTATTGCTATTAAATTGTCTGTTTTATAATAAATATCCCCCCATTTTTTAAAAGAAATACGAATTGCATCCTTCTTCATATATATATCCTTTAAGTGTAGACACTGTTAGTCGCCAGTACCCCTACCCTCCCTTATATATATAATAAGATTTTACTTACCGATAAATCTATTTCTCGTAGTCCGTAGTGGATGCTGGGACTCCGTAAGGACCATGGGGAATAGCGGCTCCGCAGGAGACAGGGCACAAAATAAAAGCTTAAGGATCAGGTGGTGTGCACTGGCTCCTCCCCCTATGACCCTCCTCCAAGCCTCAGTTAGGATACTGTGCCCGGACGAGCGTACATAATAAGGAAGGATATTGAATCCCGGGTAAGACTCATACCAGCCACACCAATCACACCGTACAACTTGTGATCTGAACCCAGTTAACAGTATGATAAACGCAAAGGAGCCTCTGAAAAGATGGCTCACAACAATAATAACCCGAATTTTTGTAACAATAACTATATACAAGTATTGCAGACAATCCGCACTAGGGATGGGCGCCCAGCATCCACTACGGACTACGAGAAATAGATTTATCGGTAAGTAAAATCTTATTTTCTCTGACGTCCTAGTGGATGCTGGGACTCCGTAAGGACCATGGGGATTATACCAAAGCTCCCAAACGGGCGGGAGAGTGCGGATGACTCTGCAGCACCGAATGAGAGAACTCCAGGTCCTCCTCAGCCAGGGTATCAAATTTGTAGAATTTAGCAAACGTGTTTGCCCCTGACCAAGTAGCTGCTCGGCAAAGTTGTAAAGCCGAGACCCCTTGGGCAGCCGCCCAAGATGAGCCCACTTTCCTTGTGGAATGGGCTTTTACTGATTTTGGCTGTGGCAATCCTGCCACAGAATGTGCAAGCTGAATTGTACTACAAATCCAACGAGCAATCGTCTGCTTAGAAGCAGGAGCACCCAGCTTGTTGGGTGCATACAGGATAAACAGCGAGTCAGATTTTCTGACTCCAGCCATCCTGGAAACATATTTTCAAGGCCCTGACAATGTCAAGCAACTTAGAGTCCTCTAAGTCCCTGGTAGCCGCAGGTACCACAATAGGTTGGTTCATGTGAAATGCAGAAACCACCTTAGGTAGAAATTGAGGACGAGTCCTCAATTCCGCCCTGTCAGAATGAAAAATTAAGTAAGGGCTTTTATATGATAAAGCCGCCAATTCTGACACACGCCTGGCTGAAGCCAAGGCTAACAGCATCGACACCTTCCATGTGAGATATTTTAAGTCCACAGTGGAAAGTGGTTCAAACCAATGTGACTTTAGAAAACTCAACACCACATTGAGATCCCAAGGTGCCACTGGAGGCACAAAAGGAGGCTGTATGTGCAGCACCCCTTTTACAAATGTCTGAACTTCAGGTACTGAAGCCAGTTCTTTCTGGAAGAAAGTCGACAGGGCCGAAATTTGAACCTTAATGGACCCTAATTTTAGGCCCATAGACAGTCCTGTTTGCAGGAAATGAAGGAAACGACCCAGTTGAAATTCCTCTGTAGGGGCTCTCTTGGCCTCACACCACGCAACATATTTACGCCAAATGCGGTGATGTTTTGCGGTTACGTCCTTCCTGGCTTTGACCAGAGTAGGAATGACTTCTTCTGGAATGCCTTTTTCCCTCAGGATCCGGCGTTCAACCGCCATGCCGTCAAACGCAGCCGCGGTAAGTCTTGGAACAGACAAGGCCCCTGCAGTAGCAGGTCCTTTCTTAGAGGTAGAGGCCACGGTTCGTCCGTAAGCATCTCTTGAAGTTCCGGGTACCAAGTCCTTCTTGGCCAATCAGGAACCACGAGTATAGTTCTTACTCCTCTCCTTCTTATGATTCTCAGTACTTTTGGTATGAGAGGCAGAGGAGGGAACACATACACTGACTGGTACACCCACGGCGTTACCAGAGCGTCCACTGCTATTGCCTGAGGGTCCCTTGACCTGGCGCAATATCTGTCCAGTTTTTTGTTTAGACGTGACGCCATCATGTCCACCTTTGGTTTTTCCCAACGGTTTACAATCAGGTGGAAGACTTCTGGGTGAAGTCTCCACTCTCCCGGGTGAAGGTCGTGTCTGCTGAGGAAGTCTGCTTCCCAGTTGTCCACTCCCGGAATGAACACTGCTGACAGTGCTATCACATGATTTTCCGCCCAGCGAAGAATCCTTGCAGCTTCTGCCATTGCCCTCCTGCTTCTCGTGCCGCCCTGTCTGTTTACGTGGGCGACTGACGTGATGTTGTCCGATTGGATCAACACCGCCTGACCCTGAAGCAGAGGTTTTGCTTGACTTAGGGCATTGTAAATGGCCCTTGGTTCCAGAATGTTTATATGAAGAGATGTTTCCATGCTTGACCACAAGTCCTGGAAATTCCTTCCCTGTGTGACTGCTCCCCAGCCTCTCAGGCTGGCATCCGTGGTTACCAGGATCCAATCCTGAATGCCAAATCTGCGGCCCTCTAGTAGATGAGCACTCTGCAGCCACCACAGGAGAGACACCCTTGTCCTTGGCGACAGGGTTATCCGCTGATGCATCTGCAGATGCGATCCGGACCATTTGTCCAGTAGATCCCACTGAAACGTTCTTGCATGGAATCTTCCGAATGGAATCGCTTCGTAAGAAGCCACCATTTTTCCCAGGACCCTCGTGCACTGATGCACTGAGACCTGGCCTGGTTTTAGGAGGTTCCTGACTAGCTCGGATAACTCCCTGGCCTTCTCCTCCGGGAGAAACACCTTCTTCTGGACTGTGTCCAGAATCATTCCTAGGAACAGTAGACGTGTCGTTGGAATCAGCTGCGATTTTGGAATATTTAGAATCCACCCGTGCTGACGTAACACTACCTGAGATAGTGCTACTCCGACTTCTAACTGTTCCCTGGATCTTGCCCTTATCAGGAGATCGTCCAAGTAAGGGATAATTAAAATGCCTTTTCTTCGTAGAAGAATCATCATTTCGTCCATTACCTTGGTAAAGACCCGAGGTGCCGCGGACAATCCAAACGGCAGCGTCTGAAACTGATAATGACAGTTTTGTACTACAAACCTGAGGTACCCTTGGTGAGAAGGGTATATTGGGACGTGGAGATAAGCATCTTTGATGTCCAGAGACACCATATAGTCCCCTTCTTCCAGGTTCGCTATCACTGCTCTGAGTGACTCCATCTTGAATTTGAACCTTTTTATGTAAGTGTTCAAGGATTTCAGATTTAAAATTGGTCTCACCGAGCCGTCCGGCTTCGGTACCACAAACAGCGTGGAATAATACCCCTTTCCTTGTTGCAGGAGGGGTACCTTGATTATCACCTGCTGGGAATACAGCTTGTGAATGGCTTCCAAAACTGCCTCCCTGTCGGAGGGAGACTTTGGTAAAGCAGACTTCAGGAACCGACGAGGGGGAAACGCCTCGAATTCCAGTTTGTACCCCTGCGATACTACCTGTAGAATCCCGGGATCCACTTGCGAGTGAGCCCACTGCGCGTTGAAATTCTTGAGACGGGCCCCCACCATATCTGAGTCTGCTTGTAAAGCCCCAGCGTAATGCTGAAGACTTGGCAGAAGCAGGGGAGGGCTTCTGCTCCTGGGAAGCGGCTGCATGGTGCAGTCTTTTTCCTCTTCCTCTGCCCCGGGGCAGAAAAGAGTGGCCTTTTGCTCGCTTGTACTTATGGGAACGAAAGGACTGAGTTTGAAAAGACGGTGTCTTTTTCTGCTGATGTGAAGTGACCTGGGGTAAAAAGGTGGATTTTCCAGCCGTTGCCGTGGCCACCAGGTCCGAGAGACCAGCCCCAAATAACTCCTCCCCTTTATACGGCAATACTTCCATGTGCCGTTTGGAATCCGCATCCCCTGACCACTGTCGCGTCCATAACGCTCTTCTGGCAGAGATGGACATAGCACTTACTCTTGATGCCAGGGTGCAAATATCCCTCTGTGCATCACGCATATATAGTAATGCATCCTTTAAATGTTCTATAGTTAACAAAATATTGTCCCTATCCAGGGTATCAATATTCTCAGTCAGGGAATCCGACCATGCGACTCCAGCACTGCACATCCAGGCTGAGGCGATTGCTGGTCGCAGTATAACACCAGTATGTGTGTATATACTTTTTAGGATATTTTCCAGCCTTCTATCAGCTGGTTCTTTGAGGGTGGCCGTATCAGGAGACGGTAACGCTACTTGTTTAGATAAACGTGTGAGCGCCTTATCTACCCTAGGGGGTGTTTCCCAACGCGCCCTAACCTCTGGCGGGAAGGGATATAATGCTAATAATTTTTTAGAAATTAGCTGTTTTTTTATCGGGGGAAACCCACGCTTTATCACACACCTCATTTAATTCATCTGATTCAGGAAAAACTATTGGTAGTTTTTCACACCCCACATAATACCCTTCTTTGTGGTACTTGTAGTGTCAGAAAGGTTCAATGCCTCTTTCATTGCCGTGATCATGTAACGTGTGGCCCTACTGGACATTACGTTTGTCTCGTCACCGTCGACACTAGACTCAGTATCTGTGTCAGGGTCTGTGTCGACCCACTGAGGTAACGGGCGTTTTAGCGCCCCTGACTGTGTCTGAGACGCCTGGACAGGCACTAATTGATTTGCCGGCTGTCTCATGTCGTCAACAGTTTTTTGCAAATTGCTGACATTATCACTTAATTGTTTAAATACAATCATCCAGTCAGGTGTCGACTCCCTAGGGGGTGACATCACCAACACAGGCAACTGCTCCGCCTCCACATCATTTTCCTCCTCATACATGTCGACACACGCGTACCGACACACAGCACACACACCGGGAATGCTCTGATAGAGGACAGGACCCCACTTAGCCCTTTGGAGAGACAGAGGGAGAGTCTGCCAGCACACACCCAGCGCTATATATATATACATACAGGGATAACCTTATATAAGTGTTATTCCCTTATAGCTGCTGTTATTATCGTTATTTGCTGCCAAAAATGCCCCCCCTTCTCTTTTTTACCCCGATTCTGAAGCAGGACTGCAGGGGAGAGTCAGGGAGCCGTCCTTCCAGCGGAGCTGTGAGGGAAAATGGCGCTTGTGTGCTGAGGAGATAGGCTCCGCCCCTTCACGACGTCCTTATCTCCCGCTTTTTTGTGTAAAAATGGCAGGGGTTAAAATACATCCATATAGCCCAGGAGCTATATGTGATGTATTCTTTTTGCCACCTAAGGTATATACTGTTATATTGCGTCTCAGGGCGCTCCCCCCCAGCGCCCTGCACCCTCAGTGACCGGAGTGTGAAGTGTGCTGAGAGCAATGGCGCACAGCTGCGGTGCTGTGCGCTACCTTAGACTGAAGACAGGATGTCTTCTGCCGCCGATTTCACCGGACCTCTTCGTCTCTTCTGGCTCTGTAAGGGGGACGGCGGCGCGGCTCCGGTGACCCATCCAGGCTGAACCTGTGATCGTCCCTCTGGAGCTAATGTCCAGTAGCCTAAGAAACCCGATCCACTCTGCACTCAGGTGAGTCCGTTTCTTCTCCCCTTAGTCCCACGATGCAGTGAGCCTGTTGCCAGCAGGACTCACTGAAAATAAAAAAACCTAAACTAAACTTTTATTCTAAGCAGCTCAGGAGAGCCACCTAGATTGCACCCTTCTCGGCCGGGCACAAAAATCTAACCGAGGCTTGGAGGAGGGTCATAGGGGGAGGAGCCAGTGCACACCACCTGATCCTTAAGCTTTTATTTTGTGCCCTGTCTCCTGCGGAGCCGCTATTCCCCATGGTCCTTACGGAGTCCCAGCATCCACTAGGACGTCAGAGAAATATATATATATATATATATATATATATATATATACACACATATACACACACAAATCATGTGGGATTATGAAGCTGTTATAACACGAATTTAAGGGACATGTTGAGTGGTCTGATGCTATGTGGTGGTGGTGGTGGTGGGGAGGGGGTGCATAGCCCTTTCTTTGTTCTCATCCTACCTATCTAATTGCTCTTTCAGTGTCCGCTACTCTGAATCCACCTCCTCTTCCATACCTCTATCAGTTGGAGTACCACAAACCTGAGTCTTAGGTCCTTTACTAAGATGTGGTATAGATTGAGAAAAGCAAACTAATCAGCTCTATGGATTTCAGTTTTATCTGTATGTGGATGATACTCAAATCTACCTGTCCTCCCCAGATTTGTCATCAGCTGTATTGGGTCATGTCACTGAATGCCTTTCTGCCGTTTCCTCTTGGATGTCATCTCGCCTCAAACTTAATATTTCAAAAACAGAATTAATTATATTTCCACAGACCAATAGTAGTTACCAACCTGATATCACCATCACTGTTGATAACTCCTCAATCAAATCAATCCTAACCCACAAGCTCACCACCTAGATGTCATCCTCAAACGGTTCTCTGTTTCTCATAATCAAGCTGAATCAAAATCATGTTCCATGCATCTAAATAACTCACCCAAAATACGACCCTAACTTACACAATACACTGCAATAACTCTAATCCATGCTCTCATTATCTCCCGCATTGATTATTGTAATAGTCTTCTTACTGGTCTTACCAAAAAGAAACACTCACCACTACAATCCATTCTGAATGCAGATGGAAGGCTAAATTTTTCTCGCTAGACGTTCTTCTACTGCAGATCCACTCTTTCAGTAACTCTATTGGTTACCTGTATTCTACCATATTCAATACAAAATACTCACACACAAGATCATTAACCAAACTACAAAACGTACATCTCTGCTTATCTCAGAATATCTCCCAACCCGACCTCTTCACAAAATTTGCAGGACTTTGTTAGGGCTGCACCCACTCCGTGGAATGCCCTGCCATTCACAATAAGACTCTCCTTTAGTCTTCAAACCTTCAAGCGTTCCCTGAAAACTCACCTCTTCAGGCAAGCTTGTCAAATTCTGGAACTGCCCACATTACCTTCATAAGCACTCCTATCTAATTATATCCCCACTGTACAGTTCACACAGTCTCACTTATTTTTGCTTTCCTGTCCTATTGACCCCAGGCCAGCATCACTGTGTAATCTTATTATACAGTCCACCAAGAACTTTTGCAATCTGGTGGGCCATTATGCTATAGATAACACCTATCCTTGTGTATCCATGCCTATTTTAGTATAGATTGTAAGCAGGGCCTTCCTACTTCTATGACTGGCTATTATTAATAACAGTTTCCAATATAGCACAGCAAATTATGTTGCACTTTATAATTAGAAACAAATGATAAAACAAAACTAGGTAATAGTCACAAGTAGGAAGGCCCTGCACACAAGCTTATTATAATCTATTACCCAGTTTTGTAATACCACTGCTGTATCCAATTGTAAAGCAAAATGGATTTTTTCTCACTATACAAATTTTTTTAATAGTAACAACAATAATGATATGTGGTGGTATGCTGCTATGTGGGGGGAGGGGGGCTCATACTGGAGCTCAAAAGCATAAATTGTGATGGGACCCGGAAACAGAAAGCAGATCCCCCCCCCCCCCCCAAGTGGTTCTTTGGACCCACATATTATTTGACTCTGCGTGATCACTGTAGTGTGTGTGTGTGTGTTCTTTAATGTCCAGCAGGATATTTCAGCGCATGGCAGGAAATGTAATAAGAAGCTGACGAAGCGCTATACTTTGTGATGTATTACACAAAGATTTTATATTTCTACATACTTTAAGCCAGGTTAGGACATCTCCTGTGGGAGCTACATTAGAGGATGTCTATCAGAGCGGAGTCAACCATGGCACCAATATATTCTACTTCATATGGATTTAAAAAAAAAAAAAAAAAAATATAGTATTGCTGTGGCCTGATAATCTCAGCAGAACAGTAGGTTCCCTGTCAGAAATACATACCGTAGGAGACTGTCCGGGTGCCGGCCCTGATGGATATCCACCTAATGAGGGACACAAGACAAATAAAATGTGTCACACTAATGGACAACATTCTCATTTACACAAAGATATAGACATTAGGGCTGCTTATATTTTAGGTCTTGAATTATGTGCGTTTCAAGTACTTTATGCAGTTATTATAAGGAACTCAGGCCCAGATTTATCAAGCCTTGGAAATTGGATGGTGATAAAGTACCAACCAATCAGCTCTTGTCATTTTTCAAACACAGCCTGTAGCACAGCAGTTAGGAGCTCTTGGTAATTTATCACCATGCGATTTTGCACTCTCCAAGGCTTGATAAATCTGGGCCTCAATAAGATATAGTTGGAGATTTGAAGTCTATGGTTTTCAAATGCTGCACAAAAAAAAAAAAGGATGTACATTTACATAAAAACCTACATTTCTATATAAAAAGACGTTATAGTCTTAGGTATTACCTTGTGGAAAGTGCAATTTGGACACTAAAATATTTCACAATAAATAAGGCTTCCCTTCCTTCTCAATTTTGCAGTATATTATCTAAGGGGTAACAATGTAAATCCTACTTTTTGTGCAATGTTAACAGACTACAAGTGGAAACAACTTTATATGCTGAAGACCAGGCATACAGAATCTGCATCCCGACTGTCATTTGTTGGATGTTACTAGGTGCAAATAGCTTACTTGTTAACCTGACTGTATAAGTGATCTGGCAAGTAAACAGAAGACTGCGGAAAACAAATGTATTACTAAATAGGATACATATCTATATGTAGCCAAATCAAATGTTTAATCCTTTAATAGATCTGAGTGATTGGTTTGCAGTCCTAAGTAATAAAATTGCATTATACAGATGGTGACACCTAGTGAACTCCCAGAATATATCAGCATGGCAGAGGGGTGGACTGAAAATCTGTGAGAATCACAAGTGGATGCAAGCCTCACAAAGTAGTGTGATCGCATTTGATTAGAGGCGACGTGATTTCTGACCCAGATTTGTAGCTTTAGACATCAGATGAAAGACATCAGCTGAAGGCGACATGGATTATGAAATCCCTCAAAATGCTTAACTTTAAATAGCGTTCCACTGGAAATACAGATTTTAAATGTAACACTGACCTTTACCTTTTTTCTGTTTGCTACGGTGGGGATAAGGGGTTCCCAAACGCTGTCCCCAAGGCACCCTAACAGTACAGGTTTTAAGGATATCCATGCTTTTGCACAGATGGTATAATCAAACAGACTAAGGTACTAGTTAAGTCACCTATGCTTAATCATGGATAGCCTTAAAAGCTGGACTGTTAGGGTGCCTGGAGGATAAAATTTGGGAATCACTGGGTTAAGTTTATTACAGTCCACTAACCTGGTGCTTGGCCTGGTCCTCCTCCTCCATAGCTCTGAGGGGAAGGCTGCTGGAATCCTCCATAACCTGGCACTCCGCTCGCGGGAGCACCATATCCACCTGCTGCCGGTGCACCGCCTGGAGGGACACCATATCCACCAGCTGCAGGAGCCCCATATCCTCCGCCTGCTGGAGCTCCATAACCACCAGCAGGAGCACCAAAACCAGGTCCTCCATATCCAGGAACTCCAGACGGTGCTCCATAGCCTGGTCCACCAGGGGGAGCTCCATATCCTCCCCCTTGACCTGGAGCTCCATATCCTCCCCCTTGACCAGGAGCTCCATATCCAGGAGCTGAAGGAGGAAGACAGTTTAAGTTTGTTTTAATTACAATAAGAAAACAAATAACGTCCACCCCTCCCTCCCGAAATACAAGACACACACTATGGCATTGCAGCACAAATGGGTCATGACCAGCTAAAGGGCCCTACACATTTAACGAGGTGCCGCCGAGATGCCCGACGGCCGATACGGCCGACGGGCGACCCGGCGGCGGGGGGGAGTGAAGTTTCTTCACTCCCCCCGTCACCCGGCTCCGTAGACTTGCAGGCAAATATGGACGATCTCGTCCATATTGGCCTGCATGCACAGCCGACATGTCCCCAGCGATGAACGAGCGCGGGGCCGCGCATCGTTCATCGCTGGTGACTCCACACTGCACGATATGAACGTTCTCGTTCATTAATGAACGAGATCGTTCATATCGTGCAGAAAGATCGGCATGTGTGTAGGGCCTATAAATCACTAACTTTCTTTAGACCTGCACCTCAGACATGGGATATTAGTGCCAAAGAAATTACTTTTGCCCTGATTTTCCACTAATTGTAGCAAGAATGATTTACAGGCCTTAAATGTAGAAGAACTGCAAAATACATAAAGCTGCATTACTTAAAAAATAAGAATTTACTTACCGATAATTCTATTTCTCGGAGTCCGTAGTGGATGCTGGGGTTCCTGAAAGGACCATGGGGAATAGCGGCTCCGCAGGAGACAGGGCACAAAAAAGTAAAGCTTTTACCAGATCAGGTGGTGTGCACTGGCTCCTCCCCCTATGACCCTCCTCCAGACTCCAGTTAGGTACTGTGCCCGGACGAGCGTACACAATAAGGGAGGCAATTTGAATCCCGGGTAAGACTCATACCAGCCACACCAATCACACCGTACAACTTGTGATCTAAACCCAGTTAACAGTATGATAACAGAAAAAGCCTCTTAAAGATGGCTCCTTAACAATATAACCCGAATTTGTTAACAATAACTATGTACAGTATTGCAGATAATCCGCACTTGGGATGGGCGCCCAGCATCCACTACGGACTCCGAGAAATAGAATTATCGGTAAGTAAATTCTTATTTTCTCTATCGTCCTAAGTGGATGCTGGGGTTCCTGAAAGGACCATGGGGATTATACCAAAGCTCCCAAACGGGCGGGAGAGTGCGGATGACTCTGCAGCACCGAATGAGAGAAATTCAAAGTCCTCTTTTGCCAGGGTATCAAATTTGTAGAATTTTACAAACGTGTTTTCCCCCGACCACGTAGCTGCTCGGCAGAATTGTAATGCCGAGACCCCTCGGGCAGCCGCCCAAGATGAGCCCACCTTCCTTGTGGAATGGGCCTTAACAGATTTAGGCTGTGGCAGGCCTGCCACAGAATGAGCAAGTTGAATTGTGTTACAAATCCAACGAGCAATCGTCTGCTTAGAAGCAGGGGCACCCAACTTGTTGGGTGCATATAGTATCAACAGCGAGTCAGATTTTCTGACTTCAGCCGTCCTTGAAATGTATATTTTTAAGGCTCTGACAACGTCCAACAACTTGGAGTCCTCCAAGTCGCCAGTGGCCGCAGGCACCACAATAGGTTGGTTCAGGTGAAACGCTGATACCACCTTAGGGAGAAAATGCGGACGAGTCCTCAGTTCTGCCCTATCCGAATGGAAGATTAGATAAGGGCTTTTATAAGATAAAGCCGCCAATTCAGATACTCTCCTGGCGGAAGCCAGGGCCAGTAACATAGTCACTTTCCATGTGAGATATTTAAAATCCACCTTTTTCAATGGTTCAAACCAATGGGATTTGAGGAAATCTAAAACTACATTTAGATCCCACGGTGCCACCGGAGGCACCACAGGAGGCTGTATATGCAGTACTCCCTTAACAAAAGTCTGTACCTCAGGAACTGAGGCCAATTCTTTTTGGAAGAATATTGACAGGGCCGAAATTTGAACCTTAATAGATCTCAATTTGAGACCCATAGACAATCCTGATTGTAGGAAATGTAGGAAACGACCCAGTTGAAATTCCTCCGTCGGAACACTCCGATCCTCGCACCACGCGACATATTTTCGCCAAATGCGGTGATAATGTTTCGCGGTGACTTCCTTCCTTGCCTTAATCAAGGTAGGAATGACTTCTTCTGGAATGCCTTTCCCTTTTAGGATCTGGCGTTCAACCGCCATGCCGTCAAATGCAGCCGCGGTAAGTCTTGAAAGAGACAGGGACCCTGTTGTAGCAGGTCCCTTCTCAGAAGTAGAGGGCACGGGTCGTCCGTGACCAACTCTTGAAGTTCCGGGTACCAAGTCCTTCTTGGCCAATCCGGAGCCACTAGTATTTCTTACTCCTCTTCACCGTATAATCTTCAATACCTTTGGTATGAGAGGCAGAGGAGGAAACACATATACTGATTTGTACACCCAAGGTGTTACCAGTGCGTCCACAGCTATTGCCTGTGGATCTCTTGACCTGGCGCAATACTTGTCCAGTTTCTTGTTGAGGCGAGACGCCATCATGTCTACCATTGGTCTTTCCCAACAGTTTATTAGCATGTGGAAGACTTCTGGATGAAGACCCCACTCTCCCGGGTGAATATCGTGTCTGCTGAGGAAGTCTGCTTCCCAGTTTCCACGCCCGGGAAGAACACTGCTGACAGTGCTATTACGTGATTCTCCGCCCAGCGAAGAATCTTGGCAGCTTCTGCCATTGCACTCCTGCTTCTTGTGCCGCCCTGTCTGTTTACATGGGCGACCGCCGTGATGTTGTCCGACTGAATCAACACCGGTTTTCCTTGCAGGAGTGGTTCCGCCTGGCTTAGAGCATTTTAGATTGCTCTTAGTACCAGAATGTTTATGTGAAGAGACTTTTTCAGGTTCGTCCATACCCCCTGGAAGTTTCTTCTTTGTGTGACTGCTCCCCAACCTCTCAGGCTGGCGTCCGTGGTCACCAGGATCAAATCCTGTATGCCGAATCTGCGGCCCTCCAATAGATGAGCCTTTTGCAACCACCACAGAAGATATACCCTTGTCCTTGGCGACAGGGTTATTCGCAGGTGCATCTGAGGATGCGACCCTGACCATTTGTCCAACAGATCCCTTTGGAAAATTCTTGCATGGAATCTGCCGAATGGAATTGCTTCGTAAAAAGCCACCATTTTTCCCAGGACTCTTGTGCATTGATGTACAGACACCTTTCCTGGTTTTAGGAGGTTCCTGACAGGTCGGATAACTCCTTGGCTTTTTCCTCGGGAAGAAAAACCTTTTTCTGAACAGTGTCCAGAATCATCCCTAGGAACAGCAGACGTATCGTCGGAAAACAGCTGCGATTCTTGGAATATTTAGAATCCAGTCGTGCCGTCGAAGAACTACTTTAGATAGTGCTCTTCCGACCTCCAACTGTTCTCTGGAACTTGCCCTTTTTAGGTCGTGCAAGTAAGGGATAATTTAGATGCCTTTTTTCTTTGAAGAACATCTTTTCGGCCATTACCTTGGTAAAAAGGCCCGGGGTGCCGTGGATAATTCAAACGGCATCGTCTGAAACTGATATTGACAGTTCTGTACCACGAACCAGAGGTACCCTTGATGAGAAGGACAAAATTTGGACCTGGAGGTAATCCTTGATGTCCAGGAACACCATATAGTCCCCTTTTTTCCGGTTCGCTATCACTGCTCTGAGTGACTTTATCTCGATTTGAACCTTTTATGTAAGTGTTCAAAACATTTTAGATTTAGACTATGTGTCACCAAGCCGTCTGGCTTCAGTACCACAATATAGTGTGGAAAAATAATACCCTTTTCCTTGTCGTAGGAGGGGTACTTTGATTATCACCTGCTGGATATACAGCTTGTGAATTGTTTCCAATGCTGCCTCCCTGTCGGAGGGAGCCGTTGGTAAAGCAGACTTCAGGAACCTGCGAGGAGAAGATGTCTCGACTCTCCAATCTTTACCCCTGGGATAATACTCGTACGATCTAGGGGTCAACTTGCGAGTGATCCCACTGCGCCCTGAGACTCTTGAGACTACCCCCCCACCTTGAGTCCGCTTGCACGGCCCCAGCGTCATGCTGAGGACTTGGCAGACGCGGTGGAGGGCTTCTTTTCCTGGGAAAGGGCTGCCTGCTGCAGTCTACTTCCCTTACCTCTATGTCTGGGCAGATATGACTGGCCTTTTGCCTGCATGCCCTCATGGGAAAGGAAAGATTGAGGCTGAAAAGACGGTGTCTTTTTTAGCCGAGATGTAACTTGGGGTAAAAAAGGTTGGATTTCCCAGCTGTTGCTGTGGTCCCCAGGTCCGATGGACCGACCCCCAAATAACTCCTTCCCTTTATACAGCAATACTTCCATCTGCCGTATGGGATCTGTATCACCTGACCACTGTCGTGTCCCTGACATCTTCTGGGAGATATGGACAACGCACTTATCTTGATGCCAGAGAGCAAATATCCCTCTGTGCATCTCACATACATATATATAGAATGCATCCTATTAAATGCTCTACATGAATAAAATATTTTCAGTCAGGGAATCCGACCAAGCCAACCCAGCACTGCATCTCCAGGCTGATGGCGATCGCTGGTCGCAGTATAACCACCGTATGTGTGTATATACTTTTTAGGATATTTTTCCAGCTTCCTATCAGCTGGCTCTCTGGAGACGGTAACGCCACTTGATAAGCGTGTGAGCGCCTTATCACCCTAAGGGGTGTTTCCCAACGTACCCTAATTTCTGGCGGGAAAGGGTATAACGCCAATATTTGCTATCGGGGTAACCCTACGCATCATCACACACTTCATTTTATTTTATCTGATTCAGGAAAAACTACAGGTAGTTTTTTCACTCCCACATAATACCCTTTCTTGTGGTACTTGTAGTATCAGAAACACGTAACACCTCCTTCATTGCCCTTAACGTGTGGCCCTAATGAGAAATACGTTTGTTTATTCACCGTCGACACTGTATTCAGTGTCCGTGTCTGTGTCTGTGTCGACCGACTGAGGTAAATGGGCGTTTTTAAAACCCCTGACGGTGTTTCTGAGACGCCTGGACCGGTCCTAATAGATTGTCGGCCGTCTCATGTCGTCAACCGACCTTGCAGCGTGTTGACATTCTCACGTAATTCTCTAAATAAGCCATCCATTCCGGTGTCGACTCCCTAGAGAGTGACATCACTATTACAGGCAATTTCTCCGCCTCCTCACCAACATCGTCCTCATACATGTCGACACACACGTACCGACACACAGCACACACACCGGGAATGCTCTGACAGAGGACAGGACCCACTAGCCCTTTGGGGAGACAGAGGGAGAGTCTGCCAGCACACACCAAAAACGCTATAATTATATAGGGACAACCTTATATAAGTGTTTCTCCCTTATAGCATCTTTTATATATATACAATATCGCCAAAATCAGTGCCCCCCCTCTCTGTTTTAACCCTGTTTCTGTAGTGCAGTGCAGGGGAGAGCCTGGGAGCCTTCTCTCCAGCTTTTCTGTGAGAGAAAATGGCGCTGTGTGCTGAGGAGATAGGCCCCGCCCCTTTTTCGGCGGGCTCGTCTCCCGCTATTTTTGAAGTTAGGCAGGGGTTAAATATCTCCATATAGCCTCTGTGGGCTATATGTGAGGTATTTTTTGCCTCTAATAAGGTTTTTATTTGCCTCTCAGAGCGCCCCCCCCAGCGCTCTGCACCCTCAGTGACTGTTGTGTGAAGTGTGCTGAGAGGAAAATGGCGCACAGCTGCAGTGCTGTGCGCTACCTTAAGAAGACTGAGGAGTCTTCAGCCGCCGATTTTGGACCTCTTCTCTCTTCAGCGTCTGCAAGGGGGCCGGCGGCGCGGCTCCGGTGACCATCCAGGCTGTACCTGTGATCGTCCCTCTGGAGCTAGTGTCCAGTAGCCAAGCAGCAAATCCACTCTGCACGCAGGTGAGTTCACTACTTCTCCCCTAAGTCCCTCGTTGCAGTGATCCTGTTGCCAGCAGGACTCACTGTAAAGTAAAAAACCTAAGCTAAACTTTCTCTAAGCAGCTCTTTAGGAGAGCCACCTAGATTGCACCCTTCTCGTTCGGGCACAAAATCTAACTGGAGTCTGGAGGAGGGTCATAGGGGGAGGAGCCAGTGCACACCACCTGATCTGGTAAAAGCTTTACTTTTTTGTGCCCTGTCTCCTGCGGAGCCGCTATTCCCCATGGTCCTTTCAGGAACCCCAGCATCCACTTAGGACGATAGAGAAAGCTGAATTACTGGAGTGACTTATTTCAATCCAAGATATTTGAAGTGAAAATTATGATACATTGTATATTTTAAGGTGTAACTGAACATGTTTTAAATATCAGACAACTACCTGTTTTTTTTTTACAATGTACTGTTATCACAACCAATCAATACTATTGAGAAACCAGATCTTGTATAGTACAGTACATCTTGATTTTGTATAATTCACTAGCTGAATATGACTGAAGTTTTTACAACACTAGTCTCAGACATTCTGCAGTTTAATTAGGTTACATTTTCCCAGGACACCGCCAGCATTGTCCTATCAGTACAGAAGTGTTTTGCTCCTTCATATTACTGAACAGTCACACCTACCCAGACATTCTACATTTATTTTACATCCGATTTGTATAGTGTTTGTTTATGTGTGGTGTCAGTGTGGGCAAAATGTCCAACCTGCAATAAACAGACTGTCTTGTGTGTTCAGGGAATGTTTGACTTACCTCCAGGGTAGGATGGCATCCCACCAGGTGGACATGCTCCAGGAAAGCCACCAGAAGCTGGGTAACCACCTGCCTGAGGGTATCCACCTCCTGCTGCTGGTGGGTAAGCACCTCCAGGGGGAAATTGACCACCAGGAAATGCCTGCTGGCCACCAGGGGTATATGAAGGATCAGCCCCCTAGATAAAAGAGGGGAAAAAATAAGATTTTACTCACCGGTAAATCTATTTCTCGTAGTCCGTAGTGGATGCTGGGACTCCGTAAGGACCATGGGGAATAGCGGCTCCGCAGGAGACTGGGCACAACCAAAGAAAGCTTTAGGACTACCTGGTGTGCACTGGCTCCTCCCACTATGACCCTCCTCCAGACCTCAGTTAGGATACTGTGCCCGGAAGAGCTGACACAATAAGGAAGGATTTTGAATCCCGGGTAAGACTCATACCAGCCACACCGTATAACTCGTGATACTATACCCAGTTAACAGTATGAAATATAACTGAGCCTCTCAACAGATGGCTCAACAATAACCCTCTAGTTAGGCAATAACTATATACAAGTAATGCAGACAATCCGCACTTGGGATGGGCGCCCAGCATCCACTACGGACTACGAGAAATAGATTTACCGGTGAGTAAAATCTTATTTTCTCTGACGTCCTAAGTGGATGCTGGGACTCCGTAAGGACCATGGGGATTATACCAAAGCTCCCAAACGGGCAGGAGAGTGCGGATGACTCTGCAGCACCGAATGAGCAAACTCTAGGTCCTCCTCAGCCAGGGTATCAAACTTGTAGACTCTTGTAAAAGTGTTTGAACCCGACCAAGTAACAGCTCGGCAATTTTGTAAAGCCGAGACCCCTCGGGCAGCCGCCCAAGAAGAGCCCACTTTCCTCGTGGAATGGGCTTTTACAGATTTAGGGTGCGGCAGTCCAGCCGCAGAATGTGCAAGTTAAATCGTGCTACAGATCCAGCGAGCAATAGTCTGCTTAGAAGCAGGAGCACCCAGCTTGTTGGGTGCATACAGGATAAATAGCGAGTCAGTTTTCCTGACTCCAGCCGTCCTGGAAACATATTTTTCAGGGCCCTGACTACGTCCAGTAACTTGGAATCCTCCAAGTCCCAAGTAGCCGCAGGCACCACAATAGGTTGGTTCACATGAAAAACTGATACCACCTTAGGAAGGAATTGGGAACGAGTCCTCAATTCCGCCCTATCCATATAAAAAAAAAAAATCAGATAAGGGCTTTTGCATGACAAAGCCGCCAATTCTGATACACGCCTGGCCGACGCCAAGGCCAACAGCATGACCACTTTCCACGTGAGGTATTTTAGCTCCACGGATTTAAGTGGCTCAACCCAATGCGACTTCAGGAAATCCAACACCACGTTGAGATCCCACGGTGCCACAGGAGGCACAAACGGGGGCTGAATATGCAGCACTCCCTTAACAAAAGTCTGAACTTCAGGCAGTGAAGCCAGTTCTTTTTTGGAAGAAAATGTACAGAGCCGAAATCTGGACCTTAATGGAACCTAATTTTAGGCCCATAGTCACTCCTGACTGTAGGAAGTGCAGAAATCGACCCAGTTGAAATTCCTCCGTTGGGGCCTTCCTGGCCTCACACCAAGCAACATATTTTTGCCATATGCGGTGATAATGTTTTGCGATCACATCTTTCCTAGCCTTAATCAGCGTAGGAATGACTTCCTCCAGAATGCCTTTTTCCTTTAGGATCCGGTGTTCAACCGCCATGCCGTCAAACGCAGCCGCGGTAAGTCTTGGAACAGACAGGGCCCCTGCTGCAGCAGGTCCTGTCTGAGCGGCAGAGGCCATGGGTCCTCTGAGATCATTTCTTGAAGTTCTGGGTACCAAGCTCTTCTTGGCCAATCCGGAACCACGAGTATAGTTCGTACTCCTCTCCTTCTTATTATTCTCAGTACCTTGGGTATGAGAGGCAGAGGAGGGAACACATACACCGACTGGTACACCCACGGTGTTACCAGAGCGTCCACAGCTATCGCCTGAGGGTCCCTTGACCTGGCGCAATATATTTTTAGCTTTTTGTTGAGGCGGGACGCCGACATGTCCACCTGTGGCCTTTCCCAATGGTGTACAATCATTTAGAAAACTTCCGGATGAAGTCCCCACTCTCCCGGGTGGAGGTCGTGCCTACTGAGAAAGTCTGTTTCCCAGTTGTCCACTCCGGGAATGAACACTGCTGACAGTGCTAATACATGATTTTCCGCCCATCGGAAAATCCTTGTGGCTTCTGCCATCGCCATCCTGCTTCTTGTGCCGCCCTGTTGGTTTACATGGGCGACCGCCGTGATGTTGTCTGACTGGATCAGCACCGGCTTGTGTTGAAGCAGGGGTCTAGCCTGACTTAGGGCATTGTAAATGGCCCTTAGTTCCCGAATATTTATGTGTAGGGAAGTCTCCTGACTCGACCATAGTCCTTGGAAGTTTCTTCCTTGTGTGACTGCCCCCCCAGCCTCGAAGGCTGGCATCCGTGGTCACCAGGACCCAGTCCTGTATGCCGAATCTGCGGCCCTCTAGAAGATGAGCACTCTCCAGCCACCACAACAGCGACACCCTGGCCCTTGGAGACAGGGTTATCAGCCGATGCATCTGAAGATGCGACCCGGACCACTTGTCCAACAGATCCCACTGGAAGATCCTTGCATGGAACCTGACGAATGGATTTTCTTCGTAAGAAGCTACCATCTTTCCCAGGACTCGCGTGCATTGATGCACCGACACCTGTATTTGTTTTAGGAGGTCTCTGACTAGAGATGACAACTCCTTGGCCTTCTCCTCCGGGAGAAACCCTTTTTCCTGTTCTGTGTCCAGAACCATACCCAGGAACAGTAGACGCGTCGTAGGAACCAGCTGCGACTTTGGAATATTCAGAATCCAGCCGTGCTGTTGTAGCACTTCCAGAGATAGTGCTACTCCGACCAACAACTGCTCCCTGGACCTTGCCTTTAAAAGGAGATCATCCAAGTAAGGGATAATTATAACTCCCTTTTTTCGAAGGAGTATCATCATTTCGGCCATTACCTTGGTAAATACCCTCGGTGCCGGGAACAGACTAACGGCAACGTCTGGAATTGGTAATGACAGACCTGTACCACAATTTTGAGGTACTCCTGGTGAGGAGGGTAAATGGGGACATGCAGGTAAGCATCCTTAATGTCCAGTGATACCATGTAATCCCCTTCGTCCAGGCTTGCAATAACCGCCCTGAGCGATTCCATTTTGAACTTGAACCTTCGTATATAAGTGTTCACAGATTTCAATTTTTGAATGGGTCTCACCGAACAGTCTGGTTTCGGTACCACAAACATTGTGGAATAGTAACCCCGGCCTTATTGAAGGAGGGGTACCTTGATTATCACCTGCTGGAAGTACAGCTTGTGAATTGCCGCCAGTACTACCTCCCCTTTCTCCGAGGGCAGCAGGCACGGCTGATTTGAGGTAACGGCGAGGGGGAGTCGCCTCGAACTCCAGCTTGTATCCCTGTGATACTACCTGCAGAACCCAGGGATCCACCTGTGAGCGAGCCCACTGTTCGCTGAAGTCCCTGAGACGCGCCCCCACCGCACCTGGCTCCACCTGTGGAGCCCCAGCGTCATGCGGTGGACTCAGATGAAGCGGGGGAAGATTTTTGATCCTGGGAACTGGCTGTCTGGTGCAGCTTTTTCCCTCTTCCCTGTCTCTGTGCAGAAAGGAAGCGCCTTTGACCCGCTCGCTTTTTTGAAGCCGAAAGGACTGTACCTGATAATACGGTGCTTTCTTAGGCTGCGAGGAAACCCGAGGTTAAAATTTTTCCTTCCCAGCTGTTGCTGTGGATACGAGGTCCCAGAGACCATCCTCAAACAATTCCTCACCTTCATAAGGCAGAATCTCCATGTGCCTTTTAAAGCCAGCATCACCTGTCCACTGCCGGGTCCCTAATACCCTCCTGGCAGAATGGACATTGCATTAATTTTGGATGCCAGCCGGCAAATATCCCTCTGTGCATCCCTCATATATAAGACGACGTCTTTAATATGCTCTATGGTTAGCAAAATAGTATCCCTGTCTAGGGTATCAATATTATCTGACAGGGTATCAGACCACTCTGCAGCAGCACTCTCCATGCTGAGGCAATTGCAGGTCTCAGTATAGTACCTGAGTGTGTATATACAGACTTCAGGATAGCCTCCTGCTTTTTATCAGCAGGCTCCTTCAAAGTGGCCGTATCCTAAGACGGCAGTGCCACCTTTTTTGACAAACGTGCGAGCGCCTTATCCACCTTAGGGGATATCTCCCCACGTGACCTATCCTCTGGCGGGAAAGAGTACGTCATCAGTAACTTTTTAGAAATTACCAGTTTCTTATCGGGGGAACCCACGCTTCATTCACTCATCTGATGGGGGAACAAAACATTGTCTGCTTTTTCTCCCCAAACATAAAACCCCTTTTTTGTGGTACTATGGGTTAATGTCAGAAATGTGTAACACATTTTTCATTGCCGATATCATGCAACGGATGTTCCTAGTGGATTGTGTATATGTCTCAACCTCGTCGACACTGGAGTCAGACTCCGTGTCGACATCTGTATCTGCCATCTGAGGTAGAGGGCGTTTTGGGCGGCCTGATGGCCTTTGAGACGCCTGGGCAGGCGCGGGCTGAGAAGCCGGCTGTCCCATAGCTGTTACGTCATCCAGCCTTTTACATAAGGAGTAGACACTGTCGGTTAATACCTTCCACTTATCCATCCACTCTGGTGTCGGCCCCACAGGGGGCGACATCACATTTATAGGCCTCTGCTCCGCCTCCACATATCCTCCTCAAACATGTCGACACAGCCGTACCGACACACCGCACACACACAGGGAATGCTCTGACTGAGGACAGGACCCCACAAAGTCTTTTGGGGAGACAGAGAGTGAGTATGCCAGCACACACCAGAGCGCTATATAATGCAGGGATTAACACTATAACTGTGATTTTTCCCAATAGCTGCTAGTATACACAATATTGCGCCTAAATTTAGTGCCCCCCCTCTCTTTTTAACCCTTTGAGCCTGAAAACTACAGGGGAGAGCCTGGGGAGCTGTCTTCCAGCTGCACTGTGAAGAAAAAATGGCGCCAGTGTGCTGAGGGAGATAGCCCCGCCACTTTTTCGACGGACTTTTCTCCCGCTTTTTTTATGGATTCTGGCAGGGGTATTTTACACATATATAGCCTATATGACTATATATTGTGTAGATTTGCCAGCCAAGGTGTTTAATATTGCTGCTCAGGGCGCCCCCCCCCCCAGCGCCCTGCACCCGTCAGTGACCGGAGTGTGAGGTGTGCATGAGGAGCAATGGCGCACAGCTGCAGTGCTGTGCGCTACCTTGGTGAAGACCGAAGTCTTCTGCCGCCGATATCCAGGACCGCTTCTTGCTTCTGGCTCTGTAAGGGAGACGGCGGCGCGGCTCCGGGACCGAACGATCGAGGTCGGGTCCTGTGTTCGATCCCTCTGGAGCTAATGGTGTCCAGTAGCCTAAGAAGCCCAAACTATCTCCAGTCAGGTAAGTTCGCTTCTTCTCCCCTTAGTCCCTCGTAGCAGTGAGTCTGTTGCCAGCAGATCTCACTGAAAATAAAAAACCTAAAATATACTTTCTTTTCTAGGAGCTCAGGAGAGCCCCTAGTGTGCATACAGCTCAGCCGGGCACAAGATTCTAACTGAGGTCTGGAGGAGGGTCATAGTAGGAGGAGCCAGTGCACACCAGGTAGTCCTAAAGCTTTATTTGGTTGTGCCCAGTCTCCTGCGGAGCCGCTATTCCCCATGGTCCTTACGGAGTCCCAGCATCCACTTAGGACGTCAGAGAAATAAATAAAAAGGCTAGAAATAAAATACCATGACACTTTATCGCTGTTACCTAGAAGCATTTACAATGGACCTTAAATTTACTTATGTGCCTGTGTTGCAGGTTATACATATTCCTTGGGGTTTTCCAATTAGATGAAACCTGTGTGTTTTTGCTGGCAGAAGCCCCGATTTCGCATGAAAACAAAGCTGCTTTTGGGGATTTGGTTTCCCAGCTTATCTGGGATAATTGGAATACCCCCAGCAAAGCAAATGCCCGCGAGGAATTGGATCCCCCTTAGCCTGCAAGGGTGCAGTCCAGCTACAATATATATTTTGCAGGCATTTCTTTTTTAGAAACAAAGATGCAATTTCAGTATAAAAATACAATAGGTTTTCTAAATATAATAAGAAATGTATATTTTAAAGTCCCAAGGTGCAAGCAAAATTTTTACTTAGTGTGTGGGGAGGGTTTAAAATCAGAAGGAGACTGCTATCAGTATGGAGACACCAACACGATTGGAATGGATGCTGCCACACTCAGATCAAAATAGCCGTCAAACTAAAAAAGTAGTGAAGGCCAACAGTGCAGTCTCCTAATGTTTTTGGTGACAATACATTGTAAAGAACTGAAAAAATAAATAATTATATTAATTTCTCCGCTTGAGTCCATTGGCGGCGAGTCAATTAGCCGCGAGAGTTGCTATATGTTGTTGCAATGGCGTGGAAACACCATTAACGGCATGTAAACTCAGTTCAGGGCCACTGTAGGTGTGACATGTGTGTACACTTACTCGTGGCTAATTGAAATTTCCCCTGTACATCCATTTTTACAGAAGTGTTGCCAATTCTTAGAGATATAAATATATATATATATAAATATATATATATAAATATATATATATATATATATATATATATATATATATATATATTTATTTATATCAGCACGTACAACAAGTAAAAGTTTTAAAATAAAATTTTTACAGCTCAGAAGAGAATGAACTATGAGTACTTACCGGATATCCTGGGTAGCCTGGGAACCCTGATGAAGAGTATGGGTAAGCCATGCTGTAGACACAAATGAAGAGATTATACAGAACAATATAGGATATTAACATGTGCACTCTAGGAGCGAGAACCTGTGAGCGTGCACTCTGTCATCACACACACCAATTGTAAATAATATACAACAGATTACTTTGGGCACAATCACTAGTAGCGCTCACTCTTTGAAACACGCAACGTCACAATAGACGGTTACAATGACTGTCAGTCTCTATGTGGACGCTCTCTTGAACATGAGACATGGCTTTATATAATAAGAAAAAAAATAAAAAATTATCCTCCAGTTAGTGTGGCCTCAAATTCATAGCAGGATATAACTGAGAAGAAAAAAAAAAAAGGACATCTATATCAGGGCTTGTGCTAAAAACCTTTCATTTATTGCACAAAAATCCACAATTTGTGGTAGGTTAAAAAATATATAACAGCTGTGCGTACATAAGATGCCTAAGGTATGGTGACTGTAATGAAAAGAAGTTACACAACCTGATGGGGGTGAAAGGTCCGGACTGTCCCCCTCAAGTTTGTGGTCGCTCCAAGTTGTCTAGAGTCCCAGTACTATAAACAAATATGCACAGCGCTCTCCACCAATGCGTTTCAACTGGCAAGTCTTCCTCAGGGTGTGAGGAGAGAGCCATGGATGTAGAGATTTATACCTGTACAGGTACCTCCCATAATTAGGAAGTAGTCCGCATTGAGATATAACACACATGTAATGCCTTCATATATAAACATAATAATGAACTTCTTTATTACATACAATTGGGGTGTCACCTACGGCACCATATAATAAGTGGTTTACACCCCTTTTAAGATTTAAATGGCTTTAAGATGGTATACAGGTATAAATCTCCACATCCATGGCTCTCTTCTCACACCACCTCACTTATACGTATGAAAAGAACTGGCAACAGTACCAACAAATAGGACCCTTCACCCTAAATGGGGAAAAAAATAAAAAGAAAAGAGGATCCTGTACCATACAATATTACACTATATGTTTCTTTGTTTTCATTACATATACTACGAAGATATCGCCACGTGGGGAGGCCACACTAACGAGATTAACTTTTTTTCTTTTTTTTTTTATATAAAACCATGTCCCTGGTTCAAGAGAAAGTCCACGTAGAGACTGACAGTCATTGTAAGAATCTATGGTGACGTTACGTGTTTCAAAGAATGAGTGCAACAAATGAAAAGATTGTAATTGTCTATCATCATCTTCCATACTGCAAAACCAACACATCAGCAGAATTCTGTCTTACTGTGGCAAATAAAAGGTGGATCACTGTCTAACACACCTGTTGCTCAGTTGTGATATCTATATCTGAGCTTCTTGCAAGATTATGGGGTATATGCAATTGCGGTCGAATTGCCGCAAATGTCGAAAAACGGGGCATTTTCGACACAAAAAATATATTCGACAATGCAATACAGTACTTTGACAAAAAAAAAAAAAACGGACTTTTCAGATTCGACTTTTTGAAATTCGACAGTTCACAAATTCGACATGTCTGCAATGGTAAAAATGCGGCTTTTCGACAAAAGTATATTCAATTGAAAAATGTCGATTCGACAACAGTGCTTTTCGACAGTAAATTTGTCAATTTCATTCCGCCACACTTTGCTGGTGGAATCTAATTAAAAAAATTTAAAACATGTTTTTTTTTTGCGTTTTTTTATTGCTAATAGCATATCTATTTATATTAGAAGGGATTAGGTACTTGGTTTGTCTATTAGGATTTACAACTATTTATATATTTTTAAAAATAATATATATATTTTTTTTAACTGACTAAAATTGAGAGAGCATGGTTTTCAGTGGGAAGAGGTGGGAATGGGTTAAAATTCTGGAAAAAAAAATGCGTGGGGTCCCCCCTCCTAAGCATAACCAGCCTCGGGCTCTTTGAGCCGGTCCTGGTTGTAAAAATACGGGGGGGAAATGGACAGGGGATCCACCGTATTTTTAGAACCAGCACCGGGCTCTGCGTCCGGTCCTGGTGCAAAAAAATACGGGGGACAAAAAGCGTAGGGGTCCCCCATATTTTTTGAATCCGCACCGGGTTCCACTAGCTGGAGAGATAATGCCACAGCCGGGGGACACTTTTATACCGGTCCCTGCGGCTGTGGCAATAAATCTCCAACTAGTCACCCCTGGCCGGGGTACCCTGGAGGAGTGGTGACCCCTTAAATCAAGGGCCCCCCCCCCCTCCAGACACCCAAGGGCCAGGGGTGAAGCCCGAGGCTGCCCCCCCCCCCATCCATGAGCTGCGGATGGGGGGCAGATAGCCTTGTGTAAAATCAAAGAATATTGTTTTTTGTAGCAGAACTACAAGTCCCAGCAAGCCGGTACTTGGAGAACCACAAGTACCAGCATGCGGGGGGGAAACGGGCCCGCTGGTACCTGTAATTCTTCTGCAAAAAAAATACCCAAATAAAAACAGGACACGCACACCTTGAAAGTAAAACTTTATTACATATATGCCGACACACACATACTTACCTATGTTCACACGCCGACTGTATCCACGTCTCCATCTGTCGACGTCTCCAAGAATCCGGGGTACCTGAAAATAAAATTATACTCACCTAAATCCAGTGTCCTATTATTATTCCCCATTCCCCGAATGCTGAGACCCACCATGACTCCTGTCACAGAGGGTCCTTTCAGGCAATCAGGGAGCGCCACGTCGTGGCACTCTCCTGATTGGCTATGCACGTCTGAGCTGTCAGACAGCGCATCGCACAGCCTCTCCATTATCTTCAATGGTAGGAACTTTGCGGTCAGCAGTGAGGTTACTCGCGGTCAGTAAGGAGGCTGCAAAAAGCAATATTCTTTGATTTTACACAAGGCTATCAGCCCCCCATCCGCAGGGGGGGGGGGGGGGCAGCCTCGGGCTTCACCCCTGGCCCTTGGGTGGCTGGAGGGGACGGGACCCCTTGATTTAAGGGGTCCCCACTCATCCAGGGTACCCCGGCCAGGGGTGACTAGTTGGGTATTTAATGCCACGGCCGCAGGGACCGGTATATAAGTGTCCCCCCGGCTGTGGCATGATCTCTCCAGCTAGTGGAGCCTGGTGCTGGTTCAAAAAAATACGGGGGACCCCTACGCTTTTTGTCCACCGTATTTTTTGCACCAGGACCGGACGCAGAGCCCGGTGCTGGTTCTAAAAATACGGGGGATCCCCTGTCCATTTTCCCCCCGTATTTTTACAACCAGGACCGGCTCAAAAAGCCCGAGGCTGGTTATGCTTAGGAGGGGGGACCCCACGCAATTTTTTTCTGTGTTTTTTTAACCATTTTTGCGCCGTCGGAAGTCGAATCCAGGACGCACTTACCTGTCAATTGGTCCGTTTTTCGACAGCGGGACTGTCGAATCCGTTTTTTATTGAATATGTCGAATTCCGGCACCCGCCGGCCGGAATTCGACTGTCGAATTGTGTCGAATTAAAAAACGGGCGAAAAAAAGCCGCAATTCGCCCGGAATTGCATATACCCCTATTACTGGTAATATATATATATAAAAAAAAAAACCCACGTACAAAATCTATGTAGTCAAATGTCCGGACACACAGTCAAAACAATTAAGATGCTGGAATTTAGCTCCCAGAATAAGGGGCAGATTTATTAAGCCTGGTGAAGTGATAATGTTGAAGGTGATAACGCACCAGCCAGTCAGCTCCTGTCATTTTTCAAACCCAGCCTGTGATGTGGCAGTTAGGAGCTGATTGGCTGGTACTTTATCACTTCACCAGGCTTCATAAATCTGCCCCTCAGTGCCTGGGAGCTATTCAATGACTTCCTGCAACTAGCCCTGAGGCTGCACTTATTGCAGATTTCTGCTCACATGCTCCTGAGATGTTAAGTAGGGCTTCGTGGCTAGTCCTGATCTGACCAGTGCATCGCAACCGGGAGCTCGAGCTTAAAAGGGGCTAGTCCCAGGCAATTATCCCAGAAGCTAAAGTCCCATTTAGTCGCCCCCTTAAAAGTTGTATTTAGAAATATGCACTGTTCACACTATGGGGAGCTTTAATAACGAATGATATACTTGTTATCATCACTCGTTACCAATATTAAATAATGTTGCAACTAATCAGCTCCTGTCATATTTAGTTTTTTTTAAACGCAACCTGTTGCTTGGGTCACCATTTAAAAAAAGAGTAACGAGTGAGAACAAGTATATCACTCGTTTTTAAAATAAGATTTTACTTACCGATAAATCTATTTCTCGGAGTCCGTAGTGGATGCTGGGGTTCCTGAAAGGACCATGGGGAATAGCGGCTCCGCAGGAGACAGGGCACAAAAAGTAAAGCTTTTTCCGATCAGGTGGTGTGCACTGGCTCCTCCCCCTATGACCCTCCTCCAGACTCCAGTTAGGTACTGTGCCCGGACGAGCGTACACAATAAGGGAGGATTTTGAATCCCGGGTAAGACTCATACCAGCCACACCAATCACACCGTACAACTTGTGATCTAAACCCAGTTAACAGTATGATAACAGCGGAGCCTCTGAAAGATGGCTTCCTTCAACAATAACCCGAATTAGTTAACAATAACTATGTACAATTATTGCAGATAATCCGCACTTGGGATGGGCGCCCAGCATCCACTACGGACTCCGAGAAATAGATTTATCGGTAAGTAAAATATTATTTTCTCTATCGTCCTAGTGGATGCTGGGGTTCCTGAAAGGACCATGGGGATTATACCAAAGCTCCCAAACGGGCGGGAGAGTGCGGATGACTCTGCAGCACCGAATGAGAGAACTCCAGGTCCTCCTTAGCCAGAGTATCAAATTTGTAAAATTTTACAAACGTGTTCTCCCCTGACCACGTAGCTGCTCGGCAAAGTTGTAATGCCGAGACCCCTCGGGCAGCCGCCCAAGATGAGCCCACCTTCCTTGTGGAGTGGGCCTTTACAGATTTAGGCTGTGGCAGGCCTGCCACAGAATGTGCAAGTTGGATTGTGCTACAGATCCAACGAGCAATCGTCTGCTTAGACGCAGGAGCACCCATCTTGTTGGGTGCATACAATATAAACAACGAGTCAGATTTTCTGACTCCAGCTGTCCTTGCAATATATATTTTTAATGCTCTGACAACGTCCAGTAACTTGGAGTCCTCCAAGTCATTTGTAGCCGCAGGCACTACAATAGGCTGGTTCAGATGAAATGCTGACACCACCTTAGGGAGAAAATGCGGACGAGTCCGCAGTTCTGCCCTGTCCGAATGGAAAATCAGATATGGGCTTTTGTAAGATAAAGCTGCCAATTCTGACACTCTCCTGGCAGAAGCCAGGGCTAGAAGCATGGTCACTTTCCATGTGAGATATTTCAAATCCACCTTTTTTAGTGGTTCAAACCAATGAGATTTTAGGAAGTCCAAAACCACATTGAGATCCCACGGTGCCACTGGAGGCACCACAGGAGGCTGTATATGCAGCACTCCCTTAACAAAGGTCTGGACTTCAGGGACTGAAGCCAATTCTTTTTGAAAGAAAATTGACAGGGCCGAAATTTGAACCTTAATAGATCCCAATTTGAGACCCATAGACAATCCTGATTGCAGGAAATGTAGGAATCGACCCAGTTGAAATTCCTCCGTCGGAGCACTCCGATCTTCGCACCACGCAACATATTTTCGCCAAATTCGGTGATAATGTTGCACGGTTACTTCC
The DNA here is from genome assembly GCF_028390025.1 of Pseudophryne corroboree. Classification (NCBI taxonomy): domain Eukaryota; kingdom Metazoa; phylum Chordata; class Amphibia; order Anura; family Myobatrachidae; genus Pseudophryne; species Pseudophryne corroboree. Next base: position 605,596,107 of record NC_086446.1, read on the forward strand.
TTCCTTGCTTTAATCAAAGTAGGAATGACTTCTTCCGGCATGCCTTTTTCCTTTAGGATCCGGCGTTCAACCGCCATGCCGTCAAACGCAGCCGCGGTAAGTCTTGAAACAGACAGGGACCCTGCTGAAGCAAGTCCCTCCTTAGAGGTAGAGGCCACGGATCTTCCGTGATCATCTCTTGAAGTTCCGGGTACCAAGTCCTTCTTGGCCAATCCGGAACCACTAGTATCGTTCTTACGCCTCTTTGCCGTATAATTCTCAATACTTTTGGTATGAGAGGCAGAGGAGGAAACACATACACCGACTGGTACACCCAAGGCGTTACCAGCGCGTCCACAGCTATTGCCTGCGGATCTCTTGACCTGGCGCAATACCTGTCCAGTTTTTTGTTGAGGCGAGACGCCATCATGTCCACCATTGGTCTTTCCCAACGGGTTACCAGCATGTGGAAGACTTCTGGATGAAGTCCCCACTCTCCCGGGTGAAGATCGTGTCTGCTGAGGAAGTCTGCTTCCCAGTTGTCCACTCCCGGGATGAACACTGCTGACAGTGCTATCACATGATTCTCTGCCCAGCGAAGAATCCTTGCAGCTTCTGCCATTGCACTCCTGCTTCTTGTGCCGCCCTGTCTGTTCACATGGGCGACTGCCGTGATGTTGTCCGACTGGATCAACACCGGTTTTCCCTGAAGCAGAGGTTCTGCCTGGCTTAGAGCATTGTATATTGCTCTTAGTTCCAGAATGTTTATGTGAAGAGACGTTTCCAGGCTCGTCCATACTCCCTGGAAGTTTCTTCCTTGTGTGACTGCTCCCCAGCCTCTCAGGCTGGCGTCCGTGGTCACCAGGATCCAATCCTGTATGCCGAATCTGCGGCCCTCCAATAGATGAGCACTCTGCAACCACCACAGAAGAGACACCCTTGTCCTTGGAGACAGGGTTATCCGCAGGTGCATCTGAAGATGCGACCCTGACCATTTGTCCAACAGATCCCTTTGGAAAATTCTTGCGTGGAATCTGCCGAATGGAATTGCTTCGTAAGAAGCCACCATTTTCCCCAGGACTCTTGTGCATTGATGTACAGACACCTTTCCTGGTTTTAGGAGGTTCCTGACAAGCTCGGATAACTCCTTGGCTTTTTCCTCCGGGAGAAAAACCTTTTTCTGAACCGTGTCCAGAATCATCCCTAGGAACAGCAGACGAGTTGTCGGCATTAACTGGGATTTTGGAATATTCAGAATCCACCCGTGCTGTTTTAGCACTTCTTGAGACAGTGCTAATCCCATCTCTAGCTGTTCTCTGGACCTCGCCCTTATTAGGAGATCGTCCAAGTATGGGATAATTAATACGCCTTTTCTTCGAAGAAGAATCATCATCTCGGCCATTACCTTTGTAAAGATCCGAGGTGCCGTGGACAATCCGAACGGCAGCGTCTGAAACTGATAGTGACAGTTTTGTACAACGAACCTGAGGTACCCCTGGTGTGAGGGGTAAATTGGAACGTGGAGATACGCATCCTTGATGTCCAAGGATACCATAAAGTCCCCCTCTTCCAGGTTCGCTATCACTGCTCTGAGTGACTCCATTTTGAACTTGAACTTCTTTATGTACAGGTTCAAGGACTTCAGATTTAGAATAGGCCTTACCGAGCCATCCGGCTTCGGTACCACAAAAAGAGTGGAATAATACCCCTTCCCTTGTTGCAGAAGAGGGACCTTGACTATCACCTGCTGAGAGTACAGCTTGTGAATGGCTTCCAAAACCGTCTCCCTTTCGGAGGGGGACGTTGGTAAAGCAGACTTCAGGAAACGGCGAGGTGGATCTGTCTCTAATTCCAACCTGTATCCCTGAGATATTATCTGCAGGATCCAGGGATCTACTTGCGAGTGAGCCCACTGCGCGCTGTAATTTTTGAGACGACCCCCCACCGTCCCCGAGTCCGCTTGAGAAGCCCCAGCGTCATGCTGAGGCTTTTGTAGAAGCCGGGGAGGGCTTCTGATCCTGGGAAGGAGCTGCGTGTTGCTGTCTCTTCCCTCGACCTTTGCCTCGTGGCAGATATGAATAGCCCTTTGCTCTCTTATTTTTAAAGGAACGAAAGGGCTGCGGTTGAAAAGTCGGTGCCTTTTTCTGTTGGGGAGTGACTTGAGGTAGAAAGGTGGATTTCCCGGCTGTAGCCGTGGCCACCAAATCTGATAGACCGACTCCAAATAACTCCTCCCCTTTATACGGCAAAACTTCCATATGCCGTTTTGAATCCGCATCGCCTGTCCACTGTCGCGTCCATAAAGCTCTTCTGGCCGAAATGGACATAGCACTTACCCGTGATGCCAGTGTGCATATATCCCTCTGTGCATCACGCATATAAAGAAATGCATCCTTTATTTGTTCTAACGACAGTAAAATATTGTCCCTGTCCAGGGTATCAATATTTTCAATCAGGGACTCTGACCAAACTACCCCCGCACTGCCCATCCAGGCAGTCGCTACAGCTGGTCGTAGTAGAACACCTGCATGTGTGTATATACTTTTTTGGATATTTTCCATCCTCCTATCTGATGGATCTTTAAGTGCGGCCGTCTCAGGAGAGGGTAACGCCACTTGTTTAGATAAGCGTGTTAGCGCCTTGTCCACCCTAGGAGGTGTTTCCCAGCGCTCCCTAACCTCTGGCGGGAAAGGGTATAATGCCAATAATTTCTTTGAAATTATCAGCTTTTTATCAGGGGCAACCCACGCTTCATTACACACGTCATTTAGTTCTTCTGATTCAGGAAAAACTATAGGTAGTTTTTTCATACCCCACATAATACCCTGTTTAGTGGTACCTGTAGTATCAGCTAAATGTAACGCCTCCTTCATTGCCAAAATCATATAACGTGTGGCCCTACTGGAAAATACGGTTGATTCGTCACCGTCACCACTGGAGTCATCGCCTGTGTCTGGGTCTGTGTCGACCGACTGAGGCAAAGGGCGTTTCACAGCCCCTGACGGTGTTTGAGTCGCCTGGACAGGCACTAATTGATTGTCCGGCCGTCTCATGTCGTCAAACGACTGCTTTAGCGTGTTGACACTATCCCGTAGTTCCATAAATAAAGGCATCCATTCTGGTGTCGACTCCCTAGGGGGTGACATCCTCATATTTGGCAATTGCTCCGCCTCCACACCAATATCGTCCTCATACATGTCGACACACACGTACCGACACACAGCAGACACACAGGGAATGCTCCTAACGAAGACAGGACCCACTAGCCCTTTGGGGAGACAGAGGGAGAGTTTGCCAGCACACACCAAAAGCGCTATATAGATATCAGGGATAGCCTTATAATAAGTGCTCCCTTATAGCTGCTTTGTTATATCAAAATATCGCCATAAATGTGCCCCCCCCTCTCTGTTTTACCCTGTTTCTGTAGTGCAGTGCAGGGGAGAGACTTGGGAGCCGTCCTGACCAGCGGAGCTGTGAGAGGAAATGGCGCCGTGTGCTGAGGAGATAGGCCCCGCCCCTTTTTTGGCGGGCTCGTCTCCCGCTATTTAGAAAAATTAGGCAGGGGTTAAATATCTCCATATAGCCTCTAGGGCTATATGTGAGGTATTTTTAGCCTTTATAGGTAATCATTTTGCCTCCCAGGGCGCCCCCCTCCCAGCGCCCTGCACCCTCAGTGACTGCCGTGTGAAGTGTGCTGAGAGGAAAATGGCGCACAGCTGCAGTGCTGTGCGCTACCTTTAGAAGACTGCAGGAGTCTTCAGCCGCCGATTCTGGACCTCTTCTGATTTCAGCATCTGCAAGGGGGCCGGCGGCGTGGCTCCGGTGACCATCCAGGCTGTACCTGTGATCGTCCCTCTGGAGCTTGATGTCCAGTAGCCAAGAAACCAATCCATCCTGCACGCAGGTGAGTTGACTCCTTCTCCCCTCAGTCCCTCGCTGCAGTGATCCTGTTGCCAGCAGGAATCACTGTAAAATAAAAAACCTAGCTAAACTTTTTCTAAGCAGCTCTTTAGGAGAGCCACCTAGATTGCACCCTTCTCGGCCGGGCACAAAAATCTAACTGGAGTCTGGAGGAGGGTCATAGGGGGAGGAGCCAGTGCACACCACCTGATCGGAAAAAGCTTTACTTTTTGTGCCCTGTCTCCTGCGGAGCCGCTATTCCCCATGGTCCTTTCAGGAACCCCAGCATCCACTAGGACGATAGAGAAATGGGGTCTAATATTCAGAGTTTTAGCCCTCTCTGATGCTCCAGTCTCCTGATCTACCTGGTCCATTTAAGCCTCTTTAATGACGCTGTATAATAACAGCTCTCCTTTAAACACAGGAAGTGGCGGACTCACTACTTGCATTTTCATGCACTAGGACAGGGGTGGCCAACCAGACAGAGGCAAAGAGCCAGAAAAGATCTGTAGTCAAGAGCAAGAGCCACTAACATGCGCGCGCCTAAGGCGCGTGTGCAAATATGGGGGTGTGGCCTAGTTGTCACAAAGCCACACCCTATTTTAGTGCGCACATCTTTCGGTATTACGTTTGTAGAAGTATGACCTCATCATAACCCCGTTTTTCATCATGTTGTACAGTGCCAGATACACACATGTCCCCACAGTGCCAGCTATGATCCCAGTGCCAGATAAACATGTACCACAAGTGCCTGCTATGCCCCCAGTGCAGATATACATGTCCCCACAGTGCCTGTTATGCCCCAAGTTCCAGATACGCCCCCAGTGCCAGATACACGTCCCCACAGTGCTCACCAGCCCCCCTCGCGCCCCGCTCACTGTGCTGCTGCTCACTCTCCGGCGGCGGTGTCTCTTTTCAATTAGGCGCCGGTCCATGAGCCAATCAAGGCTTGCCGTCCGGCAGCCAATCAGGAGCCTTAAGCTGCCGGTCCGCGAGCTCAGATTGACTCATGGGCCGGCGCCGAATTGAAGCGAGACAACGCCGCCGGAGAGGCGTGCGTGTGTCTGGGGCTGGGGGCATCGGTGGCCAGGAGCCGACCGAGCCGCGGGTTCGCCACCGCTGCACTAGGACGTCCACACGGGAGAGGGCATCAGCTATACCACTGAACAGTGACAGAAGTCTGCTTGTTGGGTTCCATGTATGTTTTTGTTTAGTTGCACTTAGGGAGGCCAATCCCGGGGCATTTTTTCAATCCTGGGATTCGGGATTGAAAAATGCTCAATCCCGGGATCCCGGGATTGAAAAATGCTCAATCCCGGGATTCCCGGGATCCCGGAATTGCAGTAGGGATCAGTGTAGGGAGCAGAGAGTATATGTGGAGGGCAGCGAGGGGTGGAAGGCAGCGAGGGAGGGAGGGTGGATGTAGGGAGCAAGGCAGGGTGGGTGTAGGGAGAATGTAAGGAGCAGGAAGGGAGGGTGGGTGTAGGGAGCAGCGGGACAGTGGGTGTGTAGGGAGCATGTGAGGAGCAGGAAGGGAAGGTGGGTGTAGCGAGCAGGGAGGATGTCAGGAGTAGAGAGAGAGAGGGAAGATGTCTGCAGCAGTGAGGGAGTGTGGGTGTAGGTAGCGATAGTACTTACTAATTGGGCGGCGGGCCGTGGGCAGCAGCCATGGACACACACACACACACTGACCGCGCTGGCCGCATTTCAAATGTAGCGCTGGCCGCCAGCCAGTCAGAACTGGCAGTCCGGCAGCCAATCAACAGCAGCGGCCGCTGCCGCGTCCCTGATTGGCTGCCGGTCTGCCAGCTCTGATTGGCTGGCAGCCGGCGCTACATTTGAAATGCAGCCAGCGCGGTCAGTGTGTGTGTGTAGAACTACCTCGCTGACAGCCGGGCAGCACTGAGCTATAGTGCTCAGCGCTGTCTGGTAAAAACTGCGCATGCGCACTCTAATCCCGTGAATCCCGGGATTGGAGGCTCCAATCCCGGGATTCAAAACCCGGCATTTTTGGGCCCAAATCCCGGGATCCCACCGATCCCGAGATTGGCCTCCCTAGTTGCACTCAAAACCTTACAAAGCTCAGGTACTGTAGATCCAATTCTTGGTTATCTTCAAAGCATTACTAGCCTTATGCCAGGCATGCATGAACAATTTGTAGGACACAAAAGCAATCTCACTTGTATGCTAGTCCAGTCACCAAATCTAAATTTGTGAAAGATTCCACAGGTATTTTCCACCCCAATGAACAAAACAGTCGGAAATGCATCCCTGAGCACTGACGTCTGTAGTATCTCATACTGTTCTAATAGCCAAATTAAGAAAATTATGTTGGTATTGTCTATGCCAGCCTAATACACTTCGATACATCTGCCCAGTTTGCCATCTGTTCCAGAAAGGGATCTTGGGAAAAACACATATGAAACAGGTGTAACAGAAGAAACAAATGTAACAAAATAATAAAAAGGGCCAAAACATGCTCAAATGATTGATCCAGTCCTTACACCCATAATGAGAAATGCCTGAAGATAACTTATCAAATTCCACAAATAATCCTATATAATGCAAAGGAAGACAACATCAACCAGCAGTGCATATTTTTATATTTGTGTGAATCATGTTACAGAACAGCATAACACTGTACGGGTACATAAAAGGCTCCTCAACACCAGCCAAAAATAAGAATTTACTCACCGGTAATTCTATTTCTCGTAGTCCGTAGTGGATGCTGGGGACTCTGTAAGGACCATGGGGAATAGCGGGCTCCGAAGGAGGCTGGGCACTCTAGAAAGATTTATGACTACCTGGTGTGCACTGGCTCCTCCCACTATGACCCTCCTCCAAGCCTCAGTTAGGACACCGTGCCCGGACGAGCAGACATAATAAGGAAGGATTTAGAATCCCGGGTAAGACTCTTACCAGCCACACCAATCACACCGTACAACTCGTGATACTATATCCAGTTTGACAGTATGAAAACAACTGAGCCTCTCAACAGATGGCTCAACAATAACCCTCTAGTTAACAATAACTATTTACAAGTATTGCAGACAATCCGCATTCGGGATGGGCGCCCAGCATCCACTACGGACTACGAGAAATAGAATTACCGGTGAGTAAATTCTTATTTTCTCTAACGTCCTAGTGGATGCTGGGGACTCCGTAAGGACCATGGGGATTATACCAAAGCTCCCAAACGGGCGGGAGAGTGCGGATGACTCTGTAGCACCGAATGAGAGAACTCCAGGTCCTCCTCAGCCAGGGTATCAAATTTGTAGAATTTTGCAAATGTGTTTGTCCCTGACCAAGTAGCTGCTCGGCAAAGTTGTAAAGCCGAGACCCCTCGGGCAGCCGCCCAAGATGAGCCCACCTTCCTTGTGGAATGGGCATTTACAGATTTTGGCTGTGGTATGCCTGCCACAGAATGTGCAAGCTGAATTGTACTACAAATCCAGCGAGCAATAGACTGCTTAGAAGCAGGAGCACCCAGCTTGTTGGGTGCATACAGGATAAACAGCGAGTCAGATTTTCTGACTCCAGCCGTCCTGGAAACATACATTTTCAGGGCCCTGACAACGTCTAGCAACTTGGAGTCCTCCAAGTCACTAGTAGCCGCCGGCACCACAATAGGCTGGTTCAGGTGAAACACCGACACCACCTTAGGGAGAAATTGGGGACGAGTCCTCAACTCTGCCCTGTCCATATGGAAAATCAGATAAGGGCTTTTACATGATAAAGCCGCCAATTCTGACACTCGCCTGGCTGAAGCCAAGGCTAATAACATGACCACTTTCCACGTGAGATATTTCAGATCCACGGTTTTTAGTGGCTCAAACCAATGTGATTTTAAGAAACTCAACATCACGTTGAGATCCCAAGGTGCCACCGGAGGCACAAATGGGGGCTGAATATGCAGCACTCCTTTTACAAAAGTCTGAACTTCAGGTACTGAAGCTAGTTCTTTTTGAAAGAAAATCGACAGAGCCGAGATCTGTACTTTAATGGAGCCTAATTTTAGGCCCATATCCACTCCTGCTTGCAGGAAATGCAGAAATCGACCTAGTTGAAATTCCTCCGTTGGGGCCTTATTGGCCTCGCACCATGCAACATATTTTCGCCATATGCGGTGATAATGCGTTGCTGTAACATCTTTCCTGGCCTTAATAAGCGTAGGAATGACTTCTTCCGGAATACCCTTTTCCTTTAGGATCCGGTGTTCAACCGCCATGCCGTCAAACGCAGCCGCGGTAAGTCTTGGAACAGACAGGGCCCCTGCTGTATCAGATCCTGTCTGAGCGGTAGAGGCCACGGGTCCTCTGAGAGCATCTCTTGAAGTTCCGGGTACCACGCTCGTCTTGGCCCATCCGGAACCACGAGAATTGTGTTTACTCCTCGCTTTCTTATTATTCTCAATACCTTTGGAATGAGAGGCAGAGGAGGGAACACATAAACCGACTGGTACACCCACGGTGTCAATAGAGCGTCCACAGCTATCGCCTGAGGGTCCCTTGACCTGGCGCAATTTCTTTTAAACTTTTTGTTGAGACGGGACGCCATCATGTCCACCTGTGGTTTTTCCCAACGGTGTACCAGCATCTGGAAGACTTCTGGGTGAAGTCCCCACTCCCCCGGGTGGAGTTCGTGTCTGCTGAGGAAGTCTGCTTCCCAGTTGTCCACTCCGGGAATGAACACTGCTGATAGTGCTAGTACATGATTCTCCGCCCATCGGAGAATTTTTGTGGCTTCTGCCATCGCCATCCTGCTTCTTGTGCCGCCCTGTCGATTTACATGGGCGACTGCCGTGATGTTGTCTGACTGGATCAGCACCGGCTGGTGTAGGAGCAGGGCTTTTGCTCGACTTAGGGCATTGTAGATGGCCCTTAGTTCCAGAATATTTATGTGAAGAGAAGTCTCCTGACTCGACCATAGTCCTTGGAAGTTTCTTCCCTGTATGACTGCCCCCCAGCCTCGAAGGCTGGCATCCGTGGTCACCAGGACCCAGTCCTGTATTCCGAACCTGCGGCCCTCTAGAAGATGGGCACTCTGCAGCCACCACAGTAGAGACACCCTGGTTCTTGGAGACAGGGTTATTAAGCGATGCATCTGAAGATGCGATCCGGACCACTTGTCCAACAGGTCCCACTGAAAGATTCTGGCATGGAACCTGCCGAAGGGAATTGCTTCGTAAGAAGCCACCATCTTTCCCAGGACCCATGTGCAGCGATGCACTGATACCTGTTTTGGTTACAGGAGGTCTCTGACTAGAGATGACAACTCCCTGGCTTTCTCCTCCGGGAGAAACACTTTCTTCTGGACTGTATCCAGAATCATACCCAGGAACAGTAGCCGTGTCGTCGGAACCAGCTGTGACTTTGGGATATTTAGAATCCAGTCGTGCTGGTGCAGCACCTCCTGAGATAGTGCTACTCCCACCAACAACTGTTCCTTGGACCTCGCTTTTATTAGGAGATCGTCCAAGTACGGGATAATTAAAACTCCCTTTCTTCGAAGGAGTATCATCATTTCCGCCATAACCTTGGTAAATACCCTCGGTGACGTGGACAGTCCAAACGTCAGCGTCTGGAATTGGTAATGGCAATCCTGTACCACAAATCTGAGGTACTCCTGGTGAGGATGGTAAATTGGGACATGCAAGTAAGCATCCTTGATGTCCAGGGATACCATGTAATCCCCCTCGTCCAGGCTTGCAATAACCGCCCTGAGCGATTCCATCTTGAACTTGAATTTCTTTATGTACGTGTTCAAGGATTTCAAATTTAGAATGGGTCTCACCGAACCGTCTGGTTTCGGTACCACAAATAGTGTGGAATAATAACCCCGGCCTTGTTGAAGTAGGGGTACCTTGATTATCACCTGCTGGGAATACAGCTTGTGAATTGCCGCTAGCACCGCCTCCCTGTCTGAGGGAGCAATCGGCAAGGCAGATTTTAGGAACCGGTGGGGTGGGGACGCCTCGAATTCCAGCTTGTACCCCTGAGATACTATTTGCAGGATCCAGGGATCCACCTGTGAGCGAACCCACTGATCGCTGAAATTTTTGAGGCGACCCCCCACCGTACCTGGCTCCGCCTGTGGAGCCCCACCGTCATGCGGCGGACTTGGAAGAAGCAGCGGGGGAGGATTTTTGCTCCTGGGAACCTGCTGTTTGTTGCAGCCTTTTTCCCCTACCTCTGCCTCTGGACAGAAAGGACCCGCCTTTTCCACGCCTGTTTTTCTGGGTCCGAAAGGACTGAACCTGATAAAACGGCGCCTTCTTAGGCTGTGAGGGGACATGGGGTAAAAATGCTGACTTCCCAGACGTTGCTGTGGAAACTAGGTCCGAGAGACCATCCCCAAATAATTCCTCACCCTTATATGGTAACACTTCCATGTGTTTTTTTGAATCTGCATCTCCTGTCCACTGGCGAGTCCATAAGCCTCTCCTAGCAGAAATGGACAATGCACTTACTTTAGATGCCAGTCGGCAGATTTCCCTCTGTGCATCTCTCATATATAAGACTGAGTCTTTTATATGGTCTATGGTTAACAGGATCGTGTCTCTGTCTAACGTGTCAATATTTTCTGACAGTTTATCTGACCACGCAGCGGCAGCACTGCACATCCAAGCTGACGCAATAGCTGGTCTAAGTATAATGCCTGTGTGTGTGTATACAGACTTCAGGATCGCCTCCGGCTTTCTATCAGCAGGTTCCTTGAGGGCGGCCGTATCCGGGGACGGTAGTGCCACCTTTTTAGACAAACGTGTGAGCGCTTTATCCACTCTAGGGGGTGTTTCCCAACGTGACCTATCCTCTGGCGGGAAAGGGAACGCCATTAGTACCTTCTTAGGAATTACCAATTTTTTATCAGGGAAGGCCAACGCTTCTTCACACACTTCATTCAATTCATCTGATGGGGGAAAAACTACGGGTAGTTTTTTCTCTCCAAACATAATACCCTTTTTAGTGGTACCTGTAGTTATATCAGAAATGTGTTACACCTCTTTCATTGCCTCAATCATGCAGTGAATGGCCTTAGTGGGCATCAGGTTAGACTCATCGTCGTCGACACTGGTGTCAGTATCAGTGTCGACATCTGGGTCTGCTTGTGGTAGCGGGCGTTTCAGAGCCCCTGACGACCCATGCGACGCCTGGGCAGGCACGAGCTGAGAAGTCGGCTGTCCCACATTTGGCATGTCGTCGATTTTCTTATATAAGGAGTCTATACGTGCACTCATTACTTTCCATAAGCCCATCCACTCAGGTGTCTGCCCCGCAGGGGGTGACATCCCTTCTAAAGGCATCTGCTCCGCCTCCACATCATTATCCTCATCAAACATGTCGACACAGCCGGACCGACACACCGCACACACACAAGGAATGCTCCGAATGAGGACAGGACCCACAAAAGCCCTTTGGGGGGACAGAGTGAGAGTATGCCAGCACACACCAGAGCGCTATATATTGCAGGGACTAACTGAGTTATGTCCCCTATAGCTGCTTTTTATAATATATATATATATATATATATATATATATATATATATATATATATATCACCATATATTGCCGGCATATATATATAGCGCCTAAATTTAGTGCCCCCTCTCTGTTTTTACCCTGTTCTGAAGTGTAGACTGCAGGGGAGAGCCAGGGAGCTTCCTTCCAGCGGATCTGTGAAGGAGAAATGGCGCCAGTGTGTCTGAGGGAGATAGCTCCGCCCCTTTTCCGCGGCCTATTCTCCCGCTTTTTTCTGGAATCTGGCAGGGGTATTTACCACATATATAGCCTCTGGGGCTATATATTGTGGTATTTTTGCCAGCCAAGGTGTTTTTATTGCAGCTCAGGGCGCCCCCCCCCCCCCCCCCAAGCGCCCTGCACCCTCAGTGACCGGAGTGTGAAGTGTGCATGAGGAGCAATGGCGCACAGCTGCAGTGCTGTGCGCTACCTTGGTGAAGACCGATGTCTTCTGCCGCCGTTTTTCCGGACCTCTTCTTGCTTCTGGCTCTGTAAGGGTACGGCGGAGCGGCTCCGGGACCGAACACCAAGGACTGGGCCTGCGGTCGATCCCTCTGGAGCTAATGGTGTCCAGTAGCCTAAGAAGCCCAATCCGGCTGCAAGCAGGCGAGTTCGCTTCTTCTCCCCTTAGTCCCTCGCTGCAGTGAGCCCGTTGCCAGCAGGTCTCACTGAAAATAAAAAACCTAAACTATACTTTCTTTCTAAGGGCTCAGGAGAGCCCCTAGTGTGCATCCAACCTCGGCCGGGCACGAAATCTAACTGAGGCTTGGAGGAGGGTCATAGTGGGAGGAGCCAGTGCACACCAGGTAGTCATAAATCTTTCTAGAGTGCCCAGCCTCCTTCGGAGCCCGCTATTCCCCATGGTCCTTACGGAGTCCCCAGCATCCACTAGGACGTTAGAGAAAAGAAACTGTTTTTTGTGGGGGTGTTTTAATATTGTAGTCCCACTTCCACTGTGGTTATCTCCAAGATCTGTGACTTTGCGTAGGAGATGCACTTTGTCTAGAGAGCAGTGAGGGGTTTGTAATAAAGCAGCTCCCGTCCATATAGGGACTAGGACATGACACCATATTTTGCATAGTGTCACCTTACCCGTCAGACACCCTCCTCTAAAGCACCGCAATAAGAAAAAAGTACTAATCTTAGAATCACAATTTTCCATCTGTATCAGTACAGAAATACTGGACAGTCTCTTGCAGACGTACTTTAAGTCACAATCAGTGTCTAGAGGGCCACAGTTAAAATTACAACATAACAGACACCATCAGCAACCATATTTGTATCTGCAAAGTTTAACCAGTTACAGATTTTGTTTCATATCTGTACCATACAATTGTAATACTAAAGGGGTACAGTATATCCAATTGAAGTCGGATCCATTCTGACATTCATTTGTCGGAATGGATCCGACCTGGGCTATTCAATGACATCTCAATTCGAGTTTTTAAAAAGTCAAATTGAGATGAGAGAGCTGAGACGGGGGGCAAGCAGCGCTACAGTTATAGCTGCTGTAGCGCTGCTCTCCCTCGTCTGCACGTGGCTCTCCCCCGTCTCTCTGCCTCTCCCAGTCCCTGCATCACAGCCGCCGCTCATGGCAGCGTCCACCCGGCTCCAGCAAGCGAGGTCTTGCTTGCTGGAGCTGGGTAGACGCGGCTGTGACATCCTCCAGCGCTGCTCACCCCGTCCCCGCCTCGGCTCTCCCCGACCCCGCTGTCCCCATCTCATTCAAAAAAAATTTAAAGTCGAACCCGTTTTCGACACAAGCAAGCGGATCTGCAGCTATTTCGCCGATCCATGTGCTTATAATGAATAGGTCAGAACCCCTTCCGACCTAAAAAAGTCAAAAACTGCCGTCTTTTCGACAGACGGCAGCTTTTGACTTCAATTGAATATACCCAAGTGTGCATATTACCAATTGCATGTGGAGTACTGCGACTCCAAACTCAAAAAATTCACTTAATTTTGGTTTTCATATTTTATTGCATACTACTCAAACTGACAACATTGCATGCCACTTACATAAAGCAAGACATTGACGCATCTATTACAAAGAGTATAAAACAAATTGCACTGTCATGTGGATGTAGATAAACTATGCTTTTAAGAACAGAGTTTTTACTCAGTTTGGCTTACTTATACCAAATGTAGTGTTCAGACTAGCCTGCTTTAGTAGGGCACCACGCTCTGCCTGATTTAAAGTGGCAAAATACGCCCTGCTAAAGCAGCCTGCCCAGTTCCGTCCCCACCAGTGGATTGCAGTATCCCGCAGGTGAGAAAAGTTGCAGTGCAACCATCTATTCACATTGAGGGGGCAGCTAGGGGGATGCCCAGCCCCTCTGTAAGTGCTGGGTACGCCCCCAAGAGTGATGCCAATGGAGTCATGCCCACCTCACTGGCCGGCCGTGCTCCCACCTCATCGTCCTGCCCTGTCCTGCATTTGCTGATTATGTCAAATGAATATCATGATTGAATAGTTCAGGTATATTGAAAAAGAGTTGGGTTTTTTTTGTATGTTTTTCTCTGTGTAAAGATATAGTTGGCTGCCTTATTGGTATGTAATGTCTGTTTTTTTAAGCTAATTTATGGCCTTAGCTTAAAGGTGGATTGTATTGGGTGGAGTTTGCAATCATTGCATTCACATGGATATTGTTCCTATTTAAAGTCTAGTATACGGCTGGATAGCCATCGGCTGGTAGTGCTTCCATAGAAGTGCTGACATAAAAGTATTATAAATATAGCGTTATACCTGCGTTAAACCGAAGGGAAACATCAACACACCAACACTACCACAAATGGACTGCCTTAATGCCTCAAAAGTATGTAATTCATCTTATGCATATTATCTGTTTTTAAAAACCTAAGAAAAGGCATCCCCAATCTACACACTACAGTTCTCTCTTATGCAAACTTATGTATGTTTCTTGATGTAATGATTTCTTTTAAATGTCATTGCATGTGTGGGGAAGTTGCTCGGTGAAACAGTTTATTATTGCATACTGACTGGTGTTTACCTCCATTGAACATTTACCCATTGTGGTCAGGTGTACTATATCTTTATATTTAGTAAGGTGTAGTCATGGTGTAAAGGACAGAGTATGATTGCTGATTAGTAAAAGAAAACAAATACTGAGCAACATCCCCAAACAGGTAATTTCAACTTTAAACTTGTCATTTATTTTGTACGCTCTGGACATGGCTACTAATAACAAATGCACAGACAAAATTCTTAAAGCTATGTCTGCAAATGCTAGGAGCTTAGGAGACAACATTCCAGAGCTAATTGCGATAATGACAAGGGATAACCTGGATTTTGTGGCAATTACAGAGTCTTGGTGCAATGAGAATCATGACTGGGACTTAGATATAACAGGATACTATTTATTTAGGAAGGATAGAATAGGAAGAATAGGAGGAGGCTTAGCAATGTATGTGAAAAAAAGCATAAATGCTACTTTAATACAAAATATTGAAGCCAAAACTGAGGCCCTTTGGGTCACCATAGAAACTGGGAAGAAGGACATTATTCGCATTGGGGTGATCTATAGACCACCAGGCCATGGGCAGGATTTGGACAGGAACCTATTGTTGGACAACTCTAAAATGTCTTTAAAGGGAGAAGTCATAATCATGGGAGACTTTAATTTACCTGATGTAAATTGGGAGGGGTCTTTTGAAAGTTCAGCTACAAGTGGCAAATTTCTACATTCCTTACAGGGAGCATCTCTCAAGCAATTGGTGAGGGAGCCCACTCGCAAAGACTCAATATTAGATCTAATTCTTACAAATGGTGAAAGGATATCTGATATATATGTGGGTGAGCACCTGGGATCCAGTGATCATCAAGCAGTATGGTTTAGTATAAAGACAGGATCCAACTCCTGTCACACAAAAACAAAGGTGTTGGATTTTAGAAATGCTGACTTTGCAAAAATGGGGAGATGTTTAAGTGATTCATTGGCAGACTGGAGGAACTTGGAAGGAGTGCAGGAGAGGTGGAAAAAACTGAAAAGTGCAATACTAAGTGCAACAGACCTTTGTATCAAAATGGTTAGGAAAAGCACCAGGAAAAGGAAGCCAGTGTAGTTCACAAAAGTAGTATCAACTAGTGTGAAAGCAAAAAAGATGGCTTTTAGGAAATACAAACAGACTCAAAATAATAACGACAAAGAGGTGTATCTGAACAGACGGAAGGATGCTAAGAAAGTGATCAGACGTGCAAAGGCAGAAGCTGAGGAGAAAATGGCCCAGTCAGTAGATAAAGGGGAGAAAACTTTTTTTAAGCATATATGTGAAAGGAGAAAATTAAATGGAGGAATAATAAGACTTAAGACAGAGAGTGAGCATTTGGTGGAGGGAGACAAGGCAATAGCAGATCACCTAAATAATTATTTTTGCTCAGTATTTACTACAGAAGAAGGTATGGGGCCACAGTTAAGTTGCAAGGACATTCATAAAAATAAGGTAGATGAAAATACATTTACAGAGGAGAAGGTCCTAACAGAACTTTCAAAACTAAAAGTGGATGAATCAATGGGACCAGATGGGATACACCCAAGGATACTCAAAGAGCTAAAAGATGTGCTGGTTACACCTTTAACAGAATTATTTAACCAGTCACTAAACCCAGGTGCTATTCCAGAGGACTGGAAAAGAGCAAATATAGTTCCACTGCACAAAAGTGGAAGCAAGGAAGAAGCAAGTAACTACAGACCAGTAAGCCTTACATCAGTAGTAGGGAAAGTAATGGAAAAACTATTAAAAGAAAGAGTAGTGGAATATCTTAAATCAAACAATTTACAGGATCCAAAACAGCATGGATTTACTGGTGGGAGATCATGCCAAACAAATCTTATTGACTTTTTTGACTCTGTGATGAAAATAATAGATCAAGGGGGAGCTGTAGATGTAGCATATCTAGACTTTAGTAAGGCATTTGACACTGTCCCACATCGCAGACTGCTAAATAAACTTGAAAGCCTGGGGGTGGATTATAAATCAGTTAAATGGATAAGAACCTGGTTGCAGGATAGGAAACAGTCGTAGTTAATGGAGTGCAATCTATGGAGGGAAATGTTACCAGTGGAGTACCCCAGGGATCTGTACTTGGTCCAGTTCTCTTTAATATCTTTGTTGGTGACATTGCAGATGGTATTGAAGGGAAGATATGCCTTTTTGCAGATGAAACAAAGATATGCAACAGGGTAAACACACCGGGAGGGGTCAAACAAATGATTAATGACCTAGGTAGGCTTGAGAAATGGTCAAGAACGTGGCAACTACAGTTTAATGCTAAAAAATGCAAAATCATGCACTTGGGTCTCAAAAACCCAAAGGCTAAATATAGTATCAAGGGTACTATAATGGAAACTACTGAGGAGGAAAGAGATTTAGGAGTCACTATTTCAAGTGACTTGAAGGCAGGAAAGCAATGCAACAAAGCAATGAGAAAGGCAAGTCAGATGCTTGGTTGCATAGGGAGAGGAATCAGTAGCAGGAAAAAAAGAAGTGATAATGCCACTGTATAGGTCATTGGTTCGGCCCCATCTGGAATACTGTGTCCAGTTCTGGAGACCCTATCTGCAGAAGGATATAAATACATGAGAGTGTACAAAGAAGGGCAACTAAAATGGTGCATGGCCTACATCACAAAACTCACCCGGAAAGGCTAAAAGATCTTAACATGTATAGTTTGGAGGAGAGAAGGGAAAGGGGGGACACGATAGAAACTTTCAAATATATCAACGGTCTTAAAGTTCAGGAGGGAAACATTCTTCAAAGGAAAAAGTAGTATTAGAACTCGAGGGCATACATTGAGACTGGAGGGGGGGAGGTTCAGGGGAAATTTAAGGAAAAATTACTTCACAGAAAGGGTAGTGGATAAGTGGAATAGCCTCCCATCAGAGGTGGTAGAGGCTAAGACTGTAGGGCAATTTAAACATGCTTGGGACAGGCATATGAATATCCTTACAAAGAATTAAGGTTAAAAAAGGGTTGAGATTGCCTAAAGGATAAAATAAAAAAGGGGCAGACTAGATGGTCCAAGTGGTTCTTATCTGCCGTCAAATTCTATGTTTCTATGTCCTCATCCTAGCGGGAACACTACAAATCGATAGAGCATTTCACCCAATCGATCTAGAATCCCGGGATGAAAATTGCAGTGCATAGATCAGCTGCAGAAAGGGGAGTGATATCAGTCACCCCCTGCCTCACACTCTACTGAACTGCAACGGGCATCCTCTATTGCAGGCATTCCCAACCACGGTCCTCAAGGTACACTTACAGTGCAGGTTTTAGTGATATCCAGGCTTCAGCACAGGTGACTTAATTAGTAGCTCAGTTATTTTGATTTAACCATCTGTGCTGCAGCCTGGATATCACTAAAACCTGCACTGTTGGTGTGCCTTGAGGACCGTGGTTGGGAATGCCTGCTCTATTGCCACAGAGGGAGGATTTATGCTGCCCCATAAATATTTTTAGGCTGTGGGCTGGGGGGATATAGTGTTAATAAAAAAAATATATAGAAAAAAATAATAATAATACATATATAGTGACATATGGGGAAGTGAGGGTGACTTAACTAGAGCCCATTGACAATGGGGGCGGTGATGGGAGCTCTGCCAGGGGATCAATTACCACCAGGGGAGTGGGGTATGATAATGCAAGGGATCTTATGCCACTAGGGGGAATATTTGTGTTGGGGAGTGGGATGTAAAATTGCAATGGGGGCCGCAAAACAACCCATAGATGTATTTAAATATTTAACAAAAATATAAAAGGGGGGGGGGGGGGGGAGAAGCAATTTCTGTGCGTTTTTTGCAGGGGGAAAAAATAAAATAGGATTTTAATTACCTACCGGTAAAGCCTTTTCTCGTAGTCCGTAGAGGATGCTCGGGTCCATATTAGTACCATGGGGTATAGACGGGTCCACTAGGAGCCATTGGCACTTTAAGAGTTTAATAGTGTGGGCTAGCTCCTCCCTCTATGCCCCTCCTACCAGACTCAGTCTAGAAACTCTGCCCGAGGAGACGACATACTTCGAGAGAAGGAATTACACAGATAGTGCAGAGATTCACACCAGCTCACACAACAGGCAAATCCGGCTAACATGCCGGAAAAACTCAGCAACAGCTGAAACAGTAAATAACGCAGAACTTACCTAGGAACCAGGCAGTACTGAACTATAAAACCAATGCAGGAAAAGGCGGCGCAGGGCGGGCGCCCAGCATCCTCTACGGACTACAAGAAAAGGATTTACCGGTAGGTAATTAACATCCAATTTTCTCTTACGTCCTAGAGGATGCTGGGGTCCATATGAGTACCATGGGGATGTACCAAAGCTCCCAGTACGGGAAGGCGCGGAGGCTCCTGCAATACCGCTTAACCAAACTTAAGGTCATCAGAGGCCAAAGTATCGAACCTGTAAAACTTGGCAAACGTGTTCGACCAAGACCAAGTTGCTGCTCGGCAAAGCTGTACAGCCGAGACACCCCGGGCAGCCGCCCAGGAAGAGCCCACTTTACGGAGTAGAGTGGGCCTTTACAGATCTTGGACACAACAATCCTGCTGTGGAATAAGCATGCTGGATAGTGAACCTGATCCAGCGTGAAATAGACTGCTTAAAAGCAGAACACCCAATTTACTTGGGATCATATAGGACAAACAGAGAGTAACTTTTCCTATGACGCGCCGTCCTCTTCACATAAATCTTCAAAGCCTTAACAACATCCAAGGCCTTTGAAGCAATTGGAGGAGTCAGTAGCCACTGGCACCAAAATAGGTTGGTTGATATGGAAAGCCAATACAAAGTTAGGTAGAAACTGTGGACGAGTCCTAAGTTCCACGTGATTTAGGACAAGGTTTTCGTTGTGTTCTTAACTGCGCAAGAGGCTGCCTGGCTACACCAACTCCCCCAAACAAGTGTCTCCCCAAAACACTTCAATTAGACACCGCCTTGAGAAAGACCCATAGCAGTTTGGGTTGAAACGCGTTGGATATTCTTGTGGATCCTGTGTTCCGGTGAAGGGTGGACTGCCTTGCTTTTACCAGAGAAGTACACCTGACTGCCTACCCGGGAGGATCGTTGTGGTGACTATTTAACAACATGCTCGTTTGAGAACTGTTTCAACCCAGTTCTCCAATTGCTCTGGTAATTGTTCCATCTGTAGCACCTAGCACTTGGACACATGGAATTATTTTTAAAAACATGTTTGTACATATATGTGTTGTATTAGATTGTAAATTTTAAACTTTATTACACATGTTATGTTCTCATTCCATTTCATGTACTGAGAGTGGAAACGTATTGACGAAAAGGAAATCCTGAGGAACGTCCTCCATAAAGGAATGTATTAATCCCTTTTAATGACTCACATGTTGTATAGGGGCGCCCAGCCATAACCACTCCCCATTTACAATTTATTCGAGTCCTAAGTTCCACCCTGTCTTCATGGAAGATCAGATACTGACTTTTACAAGATAAAGCCCCCATTTCCGACACACGTCATGCAGTAGCCAAGGCCAACAAAGTGACCGCCTTCCACGTGAGGAACTTGATATCAGCCTCCTGTAGAGGCTCAAACCGAGCCGATTGCAGAAACTGCAACACCACATCAAGATCCCAGGGAGCCGTTGGTGCCACAAAGGGAGGCTGGATGTGCAGAACCCCTTTCAAAAAGGTCTGAACCTCAGGGAGGACAGCCAATTGTTTTTGGAAGAAAATGGACAAAGCAGAGATCTGGACCTTGATGGAGCCCAATCTCAGTCCCATATCCACACCTGCTTGCAGGGGAAAAGGAGAAAACGTCCAAGTTGAAACTCCACCGCAGGAAATTTCTTGGACTCGCACCAAGAAACGTATTTTTTCCAAATGCGATGGTAAATGTTTAGACATTACCCCCTTCCTAGCCTGCATCAGGGAAGGAATGACCTCACTCGGGATACCCTTCCGAGATAAGATCTGGCGTTCAACTGCCATGCCGTCAAACGTAGGCGTGGTAAGTCTTGATAAGCGAATGGCCCCTGCAGTAGCAGATCCTCACGAAGAGGTAAGGGCCTTGGATCCTCCAGTAGAAGATCCAGCAGGTCCGAGTACCAAGCCCTTCTTGGCCAGTCCGGAGCAATGAGGATTGCCAGAACCTTTGTTCTTCTTACCAGTTGAAGAACTTTTGGTATCAGAGGAAGTGGAGGGAACACATACACGGACGTGAACATCCACGGTGTTACCAGTGGGTCCACCGCCACTGCCTGTGGGTCTCTCGACCTGGAACAGTACCTCCACAGCTTCTTGTTGAGGCGGGAGGCCATCATGTCTATGTGAGGAACCCCACCACCAACCGGTTACCTCCTCGAACACCTCCGGATGGAGGCCCCACTCTCCGTGTCTGCTGAGGAAGTCTGCTTCCCAGTTATCTACACCCGGAATGAAGACTGCCGACATCGCCACCGCGTGCCTTTCTGCCAAGAGGAGGATTCTTGACACCTCTGACATGGCAGCCATGCTCTTCGTTCCGCCTTGTCGGTTTATGTAGGCCACTGTGGTCACGTTGTCCAACTGCACCTGAACAGCCCGATCCTGTAGAAGGTGTGCTGCTTGAATAAGGCCGTTGTACACAGCTCTTAGTTCCAGAATGTTTAAATCGGGAGAAGGGATTCTTGATCTGACCACCTTCCTTGGAAGGTTTCCCCCTGAGCAACTGCTCCCCAACCTCTTAGACTTGCATCTGTGGTTAGAAGGATCCAGCCCTGAACTCCGAACCTTCGGCCTTCCAGAAGATGTGGTAGTTGTAGTCACCAGAGGAGCGAAATCCTGGCTTTTGGTGACAGACGTATCCTCTGGTGCATGTGTAGGTGAGATCCCGACCACTGGTCCAAGAGATCCAGCTGAAAGGATCGAGCACGAAACCTTCCGTACTGTAGAGCCTCATAGGAGGCAACCATCTTCCCCAGAAGATTGATGCACTGATGAACAGATACCCGGGTAGGCTTTAAGATATCCCGGACCATTGACTGAATCACCAATGCTTTCTCCACCGGCAGAAACACCCTCTGCACTTCCATGTCTAGGATCATCCCCAGAAAAGACAGCCTCCTTGTCGGCTCCAGATGAGACTTTGGAAGGTTCAGGATCCAACCGTGCTCCCTGAGCAGATGTGTCGTGAGAGCAATGGATCGCAAAACAACTTGTCCCTAGACGACGCCTTGATCAGGAGATCGTCCAGATACAGAATTATGTTCACCCCTTACTTGCGGAGAACAGTTATCACCTTGGTGAAGACCCTTGGTGCTGTAGAGTGGCCAAATGGCAGCACCTGAAACTGATCGTCCAACAATGCAAACATGAGATATGCCTGATGCGGTGACCAGATGGGAATGTGGAGGTACGCATCCTTGATGTCCAGGGACGCCAGGAACTCCCCCTCCGTCAGACCTGAAATGACGGCTCTCAGAGACTCCATCTTGAATTTGAACTCCCCGAGGTAGGGAGTCAGAGATTTTAAGTTCAGAACTGGCCGTACCGAACCATCCGGCTTCGGTACCACGAAAAGGTTCGAATAGTAACCTTTGTTCCACTGAAAAGGTGGAACTGGAACAATGACCTTGGACACCACCAATTTTTGGATAGCTTCCAGAAGAATTGTTCTGTCTGCCGGCAGAGCTGGCAAGCCTGACTTGAAGAAACGGTGAGGTGGAAGATCTTGAAACTCCAACCTGTACCCACTGGACACTATATCCAGTACCCAAGGGTCCAGGCCAGACGACACTCAGACGTGGCTGAAATGCTGGAGTTTTGCCCCCACCTGACCTTCCTCCAGGCCTAGCTATCCACAGTCATGCGGAGTACTTTGGGGTATCAGAACCAGGCTTCTGGTTCTGGGAGCCAGCAGGAGCAGGCTTCTTTCCTTTAGCACGACCACCTGTGAAGGTGGAGTTCAAAGGCTTGTTCTTTATAGGCCTCGCGGTCCGAAAGGGCTGTGACGTGGCTGGTGTAAAAGGCTTCTTTGTAGCCGGTGCAGCTGAGGGAAGAAAAGGAGACTTACCCACGGTAGCCGTGGCAATCCACGTATCCAGCGCCTCCCCAAAGAGAGCCTGACCTGTATATGGTAGGCCCTCCACACACTTCTTGGAATCCGCGTCCGCAGACCATTGGCGCAGCCAGAGACCCCTGCGTGCAGAGACGGACATGGAGGAGATCCCCGCAGCCATGGAACCCAGGTCCTTCATGGAATCTACCAGGAACCCTGCAGAATCCTGAATATTGCGTAAAAATAAATCAACATCACCTTTAACCATCGTAGTCGATTCCTCCTGCAGAGTGAT
Source organism: Pseudophryne corroboree (assembly GCF_028390025.1). Classification (NCBI taxonomy): domain Eukaryota; kingdom Metazoa; phylum Chordata; class Amphibia; order Anura; family Myobatrachidae; genus Pseudophryne; species Pseudophryne corroboree. The sequence continues at coordinate 605,618,819 of NC_086446.1, forward strand.
TGACCACCTGCCAATAGCTTTAGAAATCCAAGCACAGTATAGCCCCTGAAGCCGTGTAAATGGATTTGAGTGTAGCATCCACCTTGCGATCTCCCAGTCCTTCAATGCGGTAGATCTTGGGACTGGTAATACCACCTGTTTGGACAGCCTGGAGACAGAGGCGTTGACTATCAGCGGGAACTCCCACTTTTTTCTATCTTCTTCAGGGAAGGGAAAAGCAACCAAGACCCTCTTAGGGATCTGGAATTTTTTCTCCGGATTTTCCCAGGCTTTTTCAAAGATAGCATTTAATTCCTTAGATGCTGGAAAGGTGAGGGGGCTTTTTACGGTCTGTGAAAAAGGCCTCCCCAACCTGCTCAGGAGTTGTGTCAGTAATGTGTAACACATCCCTCACGGCTTCAATCATCAACTGCACCCCCTTAGCAAGTGATGCCGTCCACCTCGACACATCTCCATCACCGTCTGCAGTGTCAGAATCTGTGTCCGTGTCATCCTGCATAATCTTGGCAAGTGCACGTTTGTGAGAATGTACCGCAGGGGACCCAGAGGAAGCAGTATCAGACCATACAACCATAGAGGATTGCAGTACCAGAGTTGCATGCTCAGTTCTAGCAACCCTATCTGAAATTTGAGAAATAGTCCCCCTAAGAGAGGCTAACTATTCCGGCTCTCTAGCTGGGATCTGCGCTACAACTGTGCAATCCTGATTACATGGGATGGGATCTTCCTGGGAAGATAAATCCTCTGCAGCATATGAAACAGAGCCTAATTCTGAGTTGATCGCAGCAGCAACTTTGTTAGCAGTTGGGCAAAACCATGTGCACTGCAGGAGGGGCAGATATAACATGTGCAGAGAGAGTTAGATTTGGGTGGGGTGTATTCAAACTGAAATCTAAATTGCAGTGTAAAAATAAGCAGCCAGTATTTACCCTGCACAGAAACAAAGTAACCCACCCAAATCTAACTCTCTCTGCAAATGTTATATCTGCCCCCCCTGCAGTGCACAAGGTTTTGCCCAATTGCTAACAAACTTGCTGCTGCGATCAACTCAGAATTACCCCCAGAGTCTCTAGACATGTTTGCAAATACACACCAATCACCCCACATACACACAGGGTACCGGGCAGACAGTTTCCCCAAGAATGGCAGAGAGACAGATTGGAGCCAACCCACACAGCGCTGTTACAGGTATAGGGAGACCATAAACCAGCACTGACTATGTCCCTTAATAGGTGACACAGTCTTTACATAGCCTCCCCTCCCTTCTACAACCCCCTGGTACCGTACAGATAGCTGGAGGTGCTCTGGAGGGACTGCTCTTCCACTGGCAGCATGTCTACAGGCAGGAAAATGGCGCTGAATGCTGCTGGGTCTGCTCTGAGGAGAAGCTCCGCCCCCTTAACGGCACTGTCTTCCCGCTCTTCTGAGATTATACTGGCATGAGGATTTTGTGCTGACTGAGATCCGCAGACCCGGACAGGCTTGATTTGGTCAGTGTAGGGTCAGGTGCTAGCTCAGGGCGCCCCTCACCGAAGTATCGCGGAGCTGTCCGGGAGCGCAGTTAATACTGCGCTCATACCCTTAAGCCGCCATCTTCACACTGACCCCCCGCTTGTGAGCGGGGGCAGTGACTCACTCGCCACACTTCAACTCTGCAAGGGGGTGAGCGTACCCCTGCGGCGGGGCACGATCTGTGCCCACTGGAGCTCAATGTCTAGTCAGCGGAGACAGTGGCTCAGACCCCGCAGAGCAGACACTGCTCCCCCTCCCCCTCAGTCCCTTGTTGCAGGCAGGCTGTTGCCAACAGCCTCCTGTAAAAATATAAACTCTAAAATAAACTTTTTCTAAGAAAGCTCTGTAAAGCTCCCCTAGCTGTGACCAACTTCTCCGGGCACATTTTCTAAACTGAGTCTGGTAGGAGGGGCATAGAGGGAGGAGCCATCCCACACTATTAAACTCTTAAAATGCCAATGGCTCCTAGTGGACCCGTCTATACCCCATGGTACTAATATGGACCCCAGCATCCTCTAGGACGTAAGAGAAAAATAAGATTTTAAACCTACTGGTAAATCTTTTTTTCGTAGTCCGTAGAGGATGCTGGGGACTCCGTAAGGACCACGGGGGATAGACGGGCTCCGCAGGAGACATGGGCACTTTAAGAAAGACTTTAGGTCTGGGTGTGCACTGGCTCCTCCCTCTATGCCCCTTCTCTAGACCTCAGTTAGAGAAACTGTGCCCAGAGGAGATGGACAGTACGAGGAAAGGATTTTTGTTAATCCAAGGGCAAGATTCATACCAGCCACACCAATCACACCGTATAACTTGTGTATCAAGTAAACAGTTAACAGTATGAAAAAATAACGTAGCATCAGTCCAACCTGATGGAACTATAACATAACACTTATGTAAGCAAAACTATATACAAGTCTCGCAGAAGTAGTCCGCACTTGGGACGGGCGCCCAGCATCCTCTACGGACTACGAGAAAAAGATTTACCGGTAGGTTTAAAATCGTATTTTCTCTAACGTCCTAGAGGATGCTGGGGACTCCTTAAGGACCATAGGGATTATACCAAAGCTCCCAAACGGGCGGGAGAGTGCGGATGACTCTGCAGCACCGAATGAGCAAACAGGAGGTCCTCCTCAGCCAGGGTATCAAACTTATAGAACTTTGCAAAGGTGTTTGACCCCGACCAAGTAGCAGCTCGGCACAGCTGTAGTGCCGAGACCCCTCGGGCAGACGCCCAAGAATAGCCCACCTTCCTAGTGGAATGGGCCTTAACCGATTTTGGTAACGGCAATCCTGCCGTAGAATGTGCTTGCTGAATCGTGTTACAGATCCAGCGAGCAATAGTCTGCTTTGAAGCGGGAGCGCCAACCTTGTTGGCTGCATACAGGACAAACAGTGCTTCTGTCTTCATGACTCTAGCCGTTCTGGCCACGTAAATTTTCAAAGCCCTGACCACATCAAAGGACTCGGAATCCTCCAAGTCACGCGTAGCCACAGGCACGACAATAGGTTGGTTCATATGAAAAGATGAGACCACCTTAGGTAGGAATTGAGGACGGGTCCGCAATTCCGCTCTATCCATATGGAAAACCAGATAGGGGCTTTTATGTGATAAAGCCGCCAATTCCGAAACTCGCCTAGCCGAAGCCAAGGCTAACAACATGACCACCTTCCAAGTGAGATATTTCAACTCCACTGTTTGAAGTGGTTCAAACCAATGTGACTTAAGGAAACTTACCACCACATTAAGGTCCCAAGGCGCCACCGGAGGTACAAAAGGAGGCTGAATATGCAGTACTCCCTTCACAAAAGTCTGTACTTCAGGTAAAGAGGCCAATTCCTTTTGAAAGAAAATGGATAAGGCCGAAATCTGAACTTTAATGGAGCCTAATTTTAGGCCCAAATTCACTCCAGTTTGTAGGAAGTGAAGAAAACGACCTAGATGGAATTTTTCCGTAGGAGCATTCCTGGCCTCACACCAAGAAACATATTTACGCCATATTCGGTGATAATGTTTAGATGTCACGTCCTTCCTAGCCTTTATCAGTGTAGGAATGACCTCATCCGGAATTCCTTTTTCCGCTAGGATCCGGTGTTCAACTGCCATGCCGTCAAACGCAGCCGCGGTAAGTCTTGGAACAGACATGGCCCCTGTTGTAACAGGTCCTGTCGTAGAGGAAGAGGCCATGAATCTTCTGTGAGCATTTCCAGCAGATCCGGATACCAGGTCCTTCTTGGCCAATCTGGAACAATGAGAATTGTTCTCACGCCTTTTTCTTATTATTCTCAACACCTTGGGTATGAGAGGAAGAGGAGGAAACACATAGACCGACTGGAACACCCACGGTGTCACTAGGGAGTCTACTGCTACCGCCTGAGGGTCTTTTGATCTGGCGCAATACCTCTGTAGCTTTTTGTGGAGGCGGGACGCCATCATGTCTATCTGGGGCAGTCCCCACTGACTTGCAATCTGTGCAAAGACTTCCTAATGAAGTCCCCACTCTCCTGGATGAAGGTCGTGTCTGCCGAGGAAGTCTGCTTCCCAGTTGTCCACTCCCGGAATGAACACTGCTGACAGTGCGCTTACATGATTTTCCGCCCAGCGAAGAATACTGGTGGCTTCCGCCATTGCCACTCTGCTCCTTGTGCCGCCTTGGCGGTTTACATGAGCCACTGCGGTGATGTCTGACTGGATCAGAACTGGTTGGTCGCGAAGCAAGATCTCCGCTTGACGTAGGGCGTTGTATATGGCCCTCAGTTCCAGGATGTTGATGTGAAGACAAGTCTCTTGACTTGTCCAAAGTCCTTGGAAGTTTCTTCCCTGTGTGACTGCTCTAAGGCTCGCGTCCGTGGTCACCAGGATCCAGTCCTGAATGCCGAACCTGCGGCCTTCTAAAAGGTGAGCACTCTGCAGCCACCACAGGAGAGATACCCTGGCTCTGGGGGACAGGGTGATCAGCTGATGAATTTGTAGATGTGACCCGGACCACTTGTCCAATAGGTCCCATTGGAAAGTCCTTGCATGGAATCTGCCGAAGGGAATGGCTTCGTATGTTGCCACCATTTTTCCCAGGACTTGAGTGCAATGATGTACTGACACTTGTTTTGGCTTCAATAGGTTCTTGACTGAGTTCCTGAGTTTTTTCTATCGGAAGAAAAACCCTTTTCTTGTCTGTGTCCAGAATCATGCCCAAGAAGGTCAGACGAGTCGTAGGAACCAGCTGCGACTTCGGGATATTGAGAATCCAGCCGTGTTGCTGTAACACCTTCAGTGAAAGTGACACGCTGTTCAGTAACTTCTCTCGTGATCTCGCTTTTATGAGGAGATCGTCCAAGTATGGGATAATTGTGACACCCTGCTTGCGCAGGAGCACCATCATTTCCGCCATTACCTTGGTGAAAATCCTCGGGGCCGTGGAAAGCCCAAATGGCAACGTCTGAAATTGGTAATGACAATCCTGTACCGCAAATCTCAGGTACTCCTGGTGAGGTGGATAAACGGGAACATGAAGGTATGCATCCTTCATGTCCAGAGATACCATAAAATCCCCCCCTTCCAGGCTGGAGATGACCGCTCTGAGAGATTCCATCTTGAACTTGAACCGCTTTAAGTATAGGTTCAGGGATTTTAAATTCAAAATGGGTCTGACCGAACCGTCCGGTTTCGGGACTACAAACAGAGTTGAGTAGTATCCCTTTCCTCTTTGAAGCAGGGGAACCTCGACCACCACTTGTTGAAGACACAATTTGTGAATAGCATTTAACACTATCTCCCTTTCTAGGGGAGAAGTCGGTAGAGCCGATTTGAAAAACAGTCGAGGAGGCACCTCTTCGAATTCCAGCTTGTATCCCTGAGAAACAATTTTCATTGCCCAGGGATCCACCTGTGAGTGAACCCAGATGTGGCTGAAAAGTCTAAGACGTGCCCCCACTGGGGCGAACTCCCTCAGCGGAGCCCCAGCGTCATGCGGTAGATTTTGCAGAGGCCAGGGAGGACTTCTGTTCCTGGGAACTAGCTGTGTTGTGCAGCTTTTTTCCTCTGCCCTTACCTCTGGCAAGGAAGGACGATCCACGTACTCTTTTGCTTTTATTTGACCGAAAGGACTGCATTTGATAATGTGGCGCTTTCTTAGGCTGTGAGGGAACATAAGGCAAAAAAATTGATTTACCTGCCGTAGCTGTGGATACGAGGTCCGAGAGACCTTCCCCAAACAATTCCTCACCCTTGTAAGGCAAAACCTCCATATGCCTCTTTGAGTCGGCATCACCTGTCCACTGCCGGGTCCATAAGACTCGCCTAGCAGAAATAGACATAGCGTTTATTCTGGAACCCAGTAGACTAATTGAGCATCTCTCATATATAAGACAGCATCTTTTATATGCCCTAGGGTCAATAAAATGGTATCCTTATCAAGGGTCTCAATTTCCGCTGATAAGGAATCTGTCCATGCTGCTACAGCGCTACAAACCCAGGCCGACGCAATTGCCGGTCTGAGTAACGTACCAGAATGTGTGTAAATGGACTTCAAGGTAACCTCCTACTTGCGGTCAGCAGGATCCTTGAGGGTAGCCGTATCTTGGGATGGCAGCGCTATCTTTTTTGATAAGCGTGTCAATGCTTTGTCTACCCTAGGGGAGGATTCCCACCGTATCCTGTCCGTTGGCGGGAAAGGATACGCCATAAGAATCCTTTTGGGAATCTGCAGTTTTTTGTCTGGAGATACCCAAGCTTTTTCACATAATTCGTTCAACTTATGTGAGGAGGGAAAGTTACCTCAGGTTTCTTTCCCTTATACATGTGTACCCTCGTGTCAGGGACTGGGGGTTCCTCTGTGATATGCAAAACTTCTTTTATTGCAATAATTATATAACGAATACATTTAGCCACTTTTGGCTGTAACTTTGCATCATCGTAGTCGACACTGGAGTCAGAATCCGTGTCGGTATCTGTGTCTCCTATTTTGGATAGACCCCGAAGGTCCCGGCGACATAGGGACAGACATGGGTTGACTCCCTGACTGTTCCCTAGCTTCAGCTTTGTCTAATCTTTTGTGCAATAAAATTTACATTTGCACTTAAAACATTCCACATATCCATCCAGTCAGGTGTCGGCGCTGCCGACGGAGACCTCACATTCATACGCTCCCCCTCCTCCCTAGGCGAGCCTTCCTCAGACATGTCGACACACGCGTACCGACACCACACACACAGGGATACTCTTATCTGAAGACAGTTTCCCCACCAGGCCCTTTGGAGAGACAGAGAGAGAGTATGCCAGCACACACCCCAGCGCTATATGACCCAGGAAGAAACACAAAATGTTTACCCAGTAGCGCCTTTTATATGTATATGCGCCAATTATGTGCCCCCCCCCCCATCTTAAAAACCCTCCGTCACCGTGAGTAAGCAGGGGAGAGTCCGTGGAGCTTCCTCTCAGCGCTGTGCTGTGGAGAAAATGGCGCTGGTGAGTTCTGAGGGAGAAGCCCCACCCCCTCGGCGGCGGGCTTCTGTCCCACTCAAATCTTAAAAAAACTGGCGGGGGCTCTTTATATACATGTACAGTGCCCAGCTGTACATGTATATATGTATTTTTGCCAAAGGAGAGGTTTATATGCTGCCCAGGGCGCCCCCCCCCTGCGCCCTTACAGTGACTGCCGTGTGTGAGGTGAATGGGAGCAATGGCGCACAGCTTTACTGCTGTGCGTTACCTCTGTGAAGATCAAGAAGTCTTCTGCCGCCTCTGAAGTCTTCTTTTCTTCTCATACTCACCCGGCTTCTATCTTCCGGCTCTGCGAGGAGGACGGCGGCGCAGCTCTGGGACGGACGGCGAGGGTGAGACCTGCGTACCAATCCCTCTGGAGCTAATGGTGTCCAGTAGCCTAAGAAACAGAGCCTTGAAACTCACAGAAGTAGGTCTGTTTCTCTCTCCTCAGTCCCTCGATGCAGGGAGTCTTTTATTTTCAGGGAGCCTGCTGGCAACAAACCTAACTAAAACACTTTGACAGGAAACTCAGGAGAGCTCCCTGTAATGCACCCAGTCTCCTCCGGGCACTGTATCAAACTGAGGTCTGGAGGAGGGGCATAGAGGGAAGAGCCAGTGCACACCCATACCTAAAGTCTTTCTTAAAGTGCTCATGTCTCCTGCGGAGCCCGTCTATCCCCTGGTCCTTACAGAGTCCCCAGCATCCTCTAGGACGTAAGAGAAAAATGTGTTGGTTAAGTGGTTAATACCATGTACCATACAAGGCCTCAGACTTGCTGCCCATCACCCCTCCTCACATAACTTGGCCTAGTGAGCAATTATGCAAGGAGGAATGGGCAAACATTAACTTTTAACAGAGCTGGAGCAATAACTGCAGAGGTGGTTTGTGTAAGTATTGACCAAGGGGTGAATATTTATTAACCTCTTTGCTACTGTGAGTTTTCTGCAGAGCTTATTTTGGTCACATTTCAACATCAATATACCAGTAAAGGCCCATACACACTGCGCGGTTTTGAGCTCAAATTAGCTCACTTTTGCCATTTTGAGCTGAAACTCGGCCAGTGTGTGTGTATGGGCTAGCGCTCTCGCATCATCGCTAGCCGCCGCTGTCCGTTGGGCTGTTTGTACCGCGGAGTGAAGCACTTTCCAGTCTCCTACTGTGGTAAGTGCCCCCCCGTGAACATCGCTGGCACAGGGAAAATAGCTCAGTGTGTATGCACTGTGCCGTTTTCCACGATCATCGCTGTGCATACACGCTGGGCAAAAACGCCCAGTGTGTATGCACCTTAAGTTATGCAGCAGCAACACAAATGACTTTTTAGTTTGCAGTGATTGCAAAAACGCGCCATAGCGTGTATTTTACGCAATATTGTGGACCAGGGACTTTTTCTGAATGGGTGGGTCCCTGGGAACGCGCTCCCCTGGGATTGGCAGTAGGTTCAATGATTGATGTCTCACTTGACTGGCTGCAGAAAAGACTGGAAAAAATAAGATTTTACTTACCGATAAATCTATTTCTCGTAGTCCGTAGTGGATGCTGGGACTCCGTCAGGACCATGGGGATTAGCGGCTCCGCAGGAGACAGGGCACAAAAATAAAGCTTTAGGATCAGGTGGTGTGCACTGGCTCCTCCCCCTATGACCCTCCTCCAAGCCTCAGTTAGGATACTGTGCCCGGACGAGCGTACACAATAAGGAAGGATTTTGAATCCCGGGTAAGACTCATACCAGCCACACCAATCACACCGTACAACTTGTGATCTGAACCCAGTTAACAGTATGATAAACGTAGGAGCCTCTGAACAGACGGCTCACAACAATAACAACCCGAATTTTTTGTAACAATAACTATGTACAAGTATTGCAGACAATCCGCACTTGGGATGGGCGCCCAGCATCCACTACGGACTACGAGAAATAGATTTATCGGTAAGTAAAATCTTATTTTCTCTGACGTCCTAGTGGATGCTGGGACTCCGTCAGGACCATGGGGATTATACCAAAGCTCCCAAACGGGCGGGAGAGTGCGGATGACTCTGCAGCACCGAATGAGAGAACTCCAGGTCCTCTTTAGCCAGGGTATCAAATTTGTAGAATTTTACAAACGTGTTCTCCCCCGACCACGTAGCTGCTCGGCAGAGTTGTAATGCCGAGACCCCTCGGGCAGCCGCCCAGGATGAGCCCACCTTCCTTGTGGAATGGGCCTTGACAGATTTAGGCTGTGGCAGGCCTGCCACAGAATGTGCAAGTTGAATTGTGCTACAAATCCAACGAGCAATCGTCTGCTTAGAAGCAGGAGCACCCAGCTTGTTGGGTGCATACAGTATAAACAGCGAGTCAGATTTTCTGACTCCAGCCGTCCTTGAAATATATATTCTCAATGCCCGGACAACGTCCATCAACTTGGAATCCTCAAAATCGCTAGTAGCCGCAGGCACCACAATAGGCTGGTTCAGATGAAACGCTGACACCACCTTAGGCAGAAACTGAGGACGCGTCCGCAGTTCTGCCCTGTCCGAATGGAAAATCAGATATGGGCTTTTATACGATAAAGCCGCCAATTCCGATACTCTCCTGGCTGAAGCCAGGGCCAGTAGCATGGTTACTTTCCACGTAAGATATTTCAAATCCACCGATTTGAGTGGCTCAAACCAATGGGATTTGAGAAAATCCAAAACTACATTAAGGTCCCACGGAGCCACAGGGGGCACAACCGGGGGCTGTATATGTAGTACTCCTTTAACAAAAATCTGGACTTCAGGAACTGAAGCCAATTCTTTCTGGAAGAAAATCGACAGGGCCGAAATTTGAACCTTAATGGACCCCAATTTGAGGCCCATAGACAATCCTGTTTGCAGGAAATGTAGGAATCGACCCAGTTGAAATTCCTCCGTGGGGGCCTTCCTGGCCTCACACCACGCAACATATTTTCTCCAAATGCGGTGATAATGTTGTGCAGTCACCTCCTTCCTGGCTTTAACCAGTGTAGGAATGACCTCTTCCGGAATGCCTTTTTCCCTTAGAATTCGGCGTTCAACCGCCACGCCGTCAAACGCAGCCGCGGTAAGTCTTGGAATAGACACGGTCCCTGCTGAATCAGGTCCCGTCTTAGAGGTAGAGGCCACGGATTTTCCGTGAGCATCTCCTGAAGTTCCGGGTACCAAGTTCTTCTTGGCCAATCCGGAGCCACGAGTATCGTTCTTACTCCCCTTTGCCGTATAATTCTCAGTACTTTGGGTATGAGAGGCAGAGGAGGAAACACATACACTGACTGGAACACCCACGGTGTTACCAGAGCGTCCACAGCTATTGCCTGAGGGTCTCTTGACCTGGCGCAATACCTGTCCAGTTTTTTGTTGAGGCGAGACGCCATCATATCCACCTTTGGTTTTTCCCAACGGTTCACAATCATGTGGAAGACTTCTGGATGAAGTCCCCACTCTCCCGGGTGTAGATCGTGTCTGCTGAGGAAGTCTGCTTCCCAGTTGTCCACTCCCGGAATGAACACTGCTGACAGTGCTATCACATGATCTTCCGCCCAGCGAAGAATCCTTGCAGCTTCTGCCATTGCTCTCCTGCTTCTTGTGCCGCCCTGTCTGTTTACGTGGGCGACTGCCGTGATGTTGTCCGACTGAATCAACACCGGCTGACCCTGAAGCAGGGTTTTTGCCAGGCTTAGAGCATTGTAAATCGCTCTTAGCTCCAATATATTTATGTGAAGAGACATCTCCAGGCTTGACCATACTCCCTGGAAGTTTCTTCCCTGTGTGACCGCTCCCCAGCCTCTCAGACTGGCATCCGTGGTGACCAGGACCCAGTCCTGTATGCCGAATCTGCGGCCTTCTAACAGATGAGCACTCTGCAACCACCACAGAAGAGACACCCTTGTCCGTGGCGATAAGGTTATCCGCTGATGCATCTGCAGATGCGATCCGGACCATTTGTCCAGCAGATCCCACTGAAAAGTTCGTGCGTGGAATCTGCCGAATGGGATTGCTTCGTAAGAAGCCACCATCTTTCCCAGGACTCTTGTGCATTGATGCACCGACACTTTTCCTGGTTTTAGGAGGTTCCTGACAAGTTCGGATAACTCCTTGGCTTTCTCCTCCGGAAGAAACACCTTTTTCTGAACCGTGTCCAGAATCATTCCCAGGAACAGCAGACGTGTTGTCGGGGTCAACTGAGATTTTGGAAAATTCAGAATCCACCCGTGTTGTTGCAGCACTACTTGGGTTAGTGCTACTCCGTCCTCCAGCTGTTCTCTGGACCTTGCCCTTATCAGGAGATCGTCCAAGTAAGGGATAATTAATACGCCTCTTCTTCGCAGAAGAATCATCATTTCGGCCATTACCTTGGTAAAGACCCGAGGTGCCGTGGACAATCCAAACGGCAGCGTCTGAAACTGATAATGACAGTTTTGCACCACGAACCTGAGGTACCCTTGATGTGAAGGGCAAATTGGGACATGCAGGTAAGCATCTTTTATGTCCAGGGACACCATAAAGTCCCCTTCTTCCAGATTCGCTATCACTGCTCTGAGTGATTCCATCTTGAACTTGAATTTTTGTATGTACAGGTTCAAAGATTTCAGATTTAGAATAGGTCTTACCGAGCCGTCCGGCTTCGGTACCACAAATAGCGTGGAGTAATACCCCTTTCCCTGTTGTAGGAGGGGTACCTTGACTATCACCTGCTGAGAAAACAGCTTGTGAATGGCTTCCAATACCGTCGCCCTGTCTGAGGGAGACGTTGGCAAAGCAGACTTTAGGAACCGGCGAGGGGGAGACTTCTCGAATTCCAACCTGTAACCCTGAGATACTACCTGCAGGATCCAGGGGTCCACCTGTGAGCAAGCCCACTGCGCGCTGAAATTCTTGAGTCGACCCCCCACCGTTCCCGAGTCCGCTTGTAAAGCCCCAGCGTCATGCTGAGGGCTTTGCAGAACCCGCGGAGGGCTTCTGTTCCTGGGAAGGAGCTGCTTGCTGCCCTCTCTTACCCTTTCCTCTGCCTCGGGGCAGATATGACTGTCCTTTTGCCCGCTTGTTCTTATAGGACCGAAAGGACTGCGGCTGAAAAGACGGTGTCTTTTTCTGTTGGGAGGGGGTCTGAGGTAAAAAGGTGGATTTCCCGGCAGTTGCCGTGGCCACCAGATCCGATAGACCGACGCCAAATAATTCCTCCCCTTTATACGGCAATACTTCCATATGCCGTTTGGAATCCGCATCACCTGACCACTGTCGTGTCCATAAACTTCTTCTGGCAGATATGGACATCGCACTTACTCTCGATGCCAGAGTGCAAATATCCCTCTGAGCATCTCGCATATAAAGAAAAGCATCCTTTAATTGCTCTAAAGTCTGTAAAATACTGTCCCTATCCAGGGTATCAATATTTTCAGTCAGGGAATCCGACCAGACCACCCCAGCACTGCACATCCAGGCTGAGGCGATGGCTGGTCGCAGTATAACACCAGTATGTGTGTATATACTTCTTAGGGTAGTTTCCAGCCTCCTATCAGCTGGATCCTTGAGGGCGGCCGTATCAGGAGACGGTAACGCCACTTGTTTTGATAAGCGTGTGAGCGCCTTATCCACCTTAGGGGGTGTTTCCCAGCGCGCCCTAACCTCTGGCGGGAAAGGGTATAATGCCAATAACTTTTTTGAAATTAGCACTTTTCTATCTGGGTTAACCCACGCTTCATCACATACATCATTCAATTCCTCTGATTCAGGAAAAACTACAGGTAGTTTTTTCACCCCCCACATAATACCCCTTTTTGTGGTACTTGTAGTATCAGAGATATGCAAAGCCTCCTTCATTGCCGTGATCATATAACGTGTGGCCCTACTTGAAAATACGTTTGTTTCTTCACCGTCGACACTAGATTCAGTGTCTGGGTCTGTGTCGACCGACTGAGGTAAAGGGCGTTTTACAGCCCCTGACGGTGTCTGAGACGCCTGGGCAGGTACTAACTGGTTTGCCGGCCGTCTCATGTCGTCAACTGATTTTTGTAATGTGCGGACATTATCACGTAATTCCATAAACAAAGCCATCCATTCCGGTGTCGACTCCCTGGGGGGTGACATCACCATTACCGGCAATTGCTCTGCCTCCACACCAACATCGTCCTCATACATGTCGACACACACGTACCGACACAGCAGACACACAGGGAATGCTCTATTGAAGACAGGACCCCACTAGCCCTTTGGGGAGACAGAGGGAGAGTTTGCCAGCACACACCCAAGCGCTATAATATATATGGGAACAACCCTATATAAAAGTGTTGTATCCTTATAGCAGCTTAAATATAGTAATATCGCCCAAAAAAGTGCCCCCCCTCTCTGTTTTACCCTGTTTCTGTAGTGCAGTGCAGGGGAGAGTCCTGGGAGCCTTCCTCACAGCGGAGCTGAGCAGGAAAATGGCGGTGTGCTGAGGAGAATAAGCCCCGCCCCCTATTTCGGCGGGCTCTTCTCCGGAGTTTGTGAGATCTGGCAGGGGTTAAATACATCCATATAGCCTCAAGGGCTATATGTGATGTATTTTTAGCCATAAAAAGGTATTATACATTGCTGCCCAGGGCGCCCCCCCAGCGCCCTGCACCCTCAGCGACCGCTGGTGTGAAGTGTGCTGACAACAATGGCGCACAGCTGCAGTGCTGTGCGCTACCTCAGGAAGACTGAAAAGTCTTCTGCCGCCTGCTTCTGGACCTCTTCCATCTTCGGCATCTGCAAGGGGGGTCGGCGGCGCGGCTCCGGGACCGGACTCCATGGCTGGGCCTGTGTTCGATCCCTCTGGAGCTAATGGTGTCCAGTAGCCTAAGAAGCCAATCCATCCTGCACGCAGGTGAGTTGACTTCTCTCCCCTAAGTCCCTCGATGCTATGAGCCTGTTGCCAGCAGGACTCACTGAAAATAAAAAACCTAAAAACTTTTTCTAAGCAGCTCTTTAGGAGAGCCACCTAGATTGCACCCTGCTCGGACGGGCACAAAAACCTAACTGAGGCTTGGAGGAGGGTCATAGGGGGAGGAGCCAGTGCACACCACCTGATCCTAAAGCTTTATTTTTGTGCCCTGTCTCCTGCGGAGCCGCTAACCCCCATGGTCCTGACGGAGTCCCAGCATCCACTAGGACGTCAGAGAAAGTGGAGGAGGAGCCAGCTGGGCAAGGGAGACATCAATCACTAAACTCTAGCCATTCCCAATGGAGCGCTACACGGGGGACCCACCCATAGGGGATGGACGCGTGCTCGCAGAGCTCCCATCCTCGGCCTCAGGGATTCACGGTCTCCTGAACCCCCTCCTGCCGTTATCCGTAGCGCCGCCAACATGAGGGACCCATCGTGCACCTAGAGCCTCCCGCAGCAATGAGTCTAGCTGCTTCAGGGTCCAGGAGCTGCGCTGCGGCCCCTGTCACCTCACAGCCCCGATATCACCTGCACACTCCCTCCCGCTGGTCTTATCCTCTTTGTGTCCTCGTTCCGGCGGCTGACTTTCCACCCGCAGCGTGCTGAGCTGCCGCTATGTTACCGGATGCTTGCTGGCCTGGAGACCCTGTGCTGCGGCCTGGCTCGATCCTCTGAGCTCCTGGAGACCCCTGCACTTCTGAGGAGGTCTGGCCGAAGAGGAGTATCTTCGGGACCATGACCCATGCCACTGAGCGAGGACCACAGGACCTGCCCATCAGGGTGAGTGGTGCTGTGAGGGGGAAGATTGCAGGGACCACATGGCAGCCTCAATCTTGCTGCATGCACGCTTACCAGCTGCACCTCTGGGGGGTGGTTAGGGATGCACTAAGGGGTGACGTTAGATTTAGCTTGCGGGACTAGATCCGAGAACAGCTCCTGGATGCTGAGCAGGATTGAATAGTTTTAGAACAAGGTACCCCCACCCTGCCCTTCCTGTCTGATCTCATTCAATTCCTTCTATCAACTGTCACCCACTGTCTCCATAGTCACCCACTGCCAGTTACCCCCAGTACTGCCCCAGCTCCTGTCTGCACTTACCCCTCCCTACCCCCAGCACTGCCTGCCCTTACCACCAGCTCTTCCAACTTCTCCCTGACTCTACCCCCATGATATGTGATGGGACCCAGAATCAGTGGACTAGGACCCCAATTTTTTAAAGTAATGGGTCCCTGGGACCCACAATATTTTCCGCTCAGCGCGATCACTGGTTTGTATGTTTGTTTTTTTACAAAGATTGAGCCCCAAAAAAATAAAAAATAAATGTTACAAAAAATCTAATGTCATGAAGCTGAATCTTTGTACATGGTGGCTACATTACTGTAGTGTTTTTTCTTACAAAGATTCAGCTTAAAGAAAAAAGGTGTTTTTTTTTATTTAGATCTATTTTCACATGAAATTCTTTTATTGAAATTGCAAGTAAGTGAACTAAAGACAAAATGTGTATTTTTACTTTTCAGTTCTTACTTCAGTATTGATAAATCTGAAAAAGACAGTATTATACACCTGATCATGCATTTTATTTATTTCATTTATACTAGTTTTCACAGACTTCTCCTAAAACAGCTTACAATATGAAGGAATAATATGGAAGGGCAAGACGGTATACCATTAGGAAAAATAGAAAACCTACTGAATTAAATGAGAGAACGAACCCCTGTTTTTATTTGACTTGAGATGGGTGACGTGAGCATTAGAAACCCCCATTAGTGCTGGATTTTACTGTATGGTGATCACTAAAAAATTATTTTAGATTAAACCATCGTTCAAAGTTGTTTAAATGGTTATATCCTGCCATCTTCACTTCAAATTCTACGACAGATGCAGATCTACGTGCCTATATATAGTACTCTGTAGGTATATCATACTAAACCCATCTCAATCAAAATCCCCACGTCAAAATCCCGACAACAATTGCTCGTCGGTCAAAATCCCGACTTTTAAAATACCGGCAGGTCAAAAAGTCGACACGTTTGTCACTGCTTTTCGGGTGTCTAAGTCGACACGGACACCGTATAAGTGTACCGCTGCGCTCGCCATGCTTCGGGCACACTTATATTCCCCCTTCAGGTCCACTGGGATTGTAATGTATGAACAAGTCTGTTTCAATGAAAAAAAAAAAAAAAAAAACCACACACGAAAAACCTCTGTCGACTCTTTGACCTGTCACTAACAAAGGCCACACTTAAAACAATTGCAGTTGTATTTTAAAATATTTCTTGTTTATGCAGTTACCAACAGTTTAAAACAAATTAATATGGATATAATGTTGCTAAACAGGTGTATGTAAACATTTTACGTGCTGTGCCCTCAAGGTAAGCCAAAATGTGATATGGTTATAAAGAATTTTCTTACGTCCTAGAGGATGCTGGGGACTCCGTAAGGACCATGGGTATAGACAGGCTCCGCAGGAGATAGGGCACCTAAAAAGAACTTTTACTATGGGTGTGCACTGGCTCCTCTCTATGCCCCACCTCCAGACCTCAGTTAGATCTTGTGCCCAGAGGAGAACGGGTGCACTGCAGAGAGCTCTCCAGAGTTTTCTGTTGAAAAAGAATTTTGTTAGGTTTTTTATTTTCAGGGAGTCCTGTTGGCAACAGGCTCCCTGCATCGTGGGACTGAGGGGAGAGAAGCAGGGCTGGCTTAACGGTTGGGCTCTGTTTCTAAGGCTACTGGACACCATTAGCTCCAGAGGGAGTCGGAACACAGGTCTCACCTGGGGTTCGTCCCGAAGCCGCGCCTCCGTCCTCCTCAAGGATGCCAAAGATAGAAGCCGGGTGAGTATGAGAAGGCAGAAGACATCATAGGCGGCAGAAGACATCAGATCTTCATGAGGTAGGGCGCGCAGCGGTAAGCTGCGCGCCATTGCTCCCATTCACACACACACAGAGCAGCACTGAAGGGTGCAGGGCGCAGGGGGGGGGCGCCCTGGGCAGCAATAAACCTCACAATTGGGCACTGACAAGGTAGATTAGGCTGCTGGGTAGTAATTCTACGATCCCCCGCCATTTTCTATTAAAAAAATCACCGGGACCGAAGCCCGACATCGGGTGGGCGGAGCTTGATCCCCAGCACTAACCAGCGCCATTTTCTCCACAGAAGCTGCATGAGGAAAACGCTGGCTCCCTGGTCTCTCCCCTGCTGAACATTCAGGCTGGAAAAAAGAGGAGGGGGGCATTTTGAGCGCAGTGAGTGGGAATCTGGTAATTTTATATATGTATATATAAAAGCGCTATCTGGTCATATTTTTCCAGTGTTATTAAGCGCTGGGTGTGCTGGCATACTCTCTCTCTGTCTCTCCTAAGGGCCTGGTTGGGGTTTTGTCCCCTTATAGGTTAATCCCTGTGTGTGGGGTGTCTGTACGTG
The DNA here is from genome assembly GCF_028390025.1 of Pseudophryne corroboree. Taxonomy (NCBI): domain Eukaryota; kingdom Metazoa; phylum Chordata; class Amphibia; order Anura; family Myobatrachidae; genus Pseudophryne; species Pseudophryne corroboree. Next base: position 605,636,138 of record NC_086446.1, read on the forward strand.
GTGTCGACATGTCTGAAGCGGAAGGCTTTTCCAAGGAGGAGGTGGAGCAAATGAGTGGTGTGTCCCAGTCGATTGTGCCGACTCAGGAATGGATGGACATGTGGCATATGTTAAATGCAAGTGTGGCATCCTTACATAAGAGGCTTGATAAGGCTGACTTAGGGGAGACATCAGGGGGTCAATCCTCGGATTGGACCGACTCACAGGGCCCGTCGGGGTCTCAAAAGCGTCCCTTAAGACAAGACACTACTACCGACACGGACTCTGATTCCAGTGTCGACTATGACGAAGTGAAATTGCACCCTAGGGTGACAAAAAGCATTCAGTGTATGATTGTGGCAATAATAAGATTTTACTTACCGGTAAATCTATTTCTCGTAGTACGTAGTGGATGCTGGGGACTCCGTAAGGACCATGGGGAATAGACGGGCTCCGCAGGAGACCAGGCACTTTAAGAATTTGGATTCTGGTGTGTTCTGGCTCCTCCCTCTATGTCCCTCCTCCAGACCTCAGTTAGAGAAACTGTGCCCGGAAGAGCTGACAGTACAAGGAAAGGATTTTGGAATCCAGGGCAAGACTCATACCAGTCACACCAATCACACCGTATAACTTGTGATAAACATACCCAGTTAACAGTATGAACAATAACGGAGCATCAGATCAACCCTCATGCAGCCAAACATAACCCTTATTTAAGCAATAACTATATACAAGTATTGCAGGAGAAGTCCGCACTTGGGACGGGCGCCCAGCATCCACTACGGACTACGAGAAATAGATTTACCGGTAAGTAAAATCTTATCTGCTCTAACGTCCAAGTGGATGCTGGGGACTCCGTAAGGACCATGGGGATTATACCAAAGCTCCCAAACGGGCGGGAGAGTGCGGATGACTCTGCAGCACCGAATGAGCAAAACACAAGGTCCTCCTCAGCCAGGGTATCAAACTTATAAAACTTTGCAAAAGTGTTCGAACCTGACCAAGTAGCTGCTCAGCAAAGCTGTAATGCCGAGACCCCTCGGGCAGTCGCCCAAGAAGAGCCCACCTTCCTTGTGGAGTGGGCTTTTACTTATTTTGGAAGCGGCAATCCAGCCGCAGAATGAGCCTGCTGAATAGTGTTACAGATCCAGCGAGCAATAGTTTGCTTTGAAGCAGGAGCACCCAGCTTGTTGGATGCATACAGGATAAACAGCAACTCAGTTTTCCTGACTCTAGCCGATCTGGCTACATAAACCTTAATAGCCCTGACCACATCTAGTAACTCGGAATCCTCCAAATCACGAGTAGCCACAGGCACCACAATAGGTTGGTTCATATGAAAGGATGACACCACCTTTGGCAGAAATTGTGGACGAGTCCGCAATTCTGCCCTGTCCATATGGAAAACCAGATAGGGCTTTTATGTGACAAAGCCGCTAATTCTGACACACGCCTAGCTGACGCCAAGGCTAATAGCATGACCACCTTCCACGTGAGAAATTTTACCTCCACGGTTTTGAGTGGCTCAAACCAGTGTGACTTCAGGAAACTCAACACCACGTTAAGATCCCAAGGTGCCACTGGAGGCACAAAAGGGGGCTGAATATGCAGCACTCCCTTTACAACGTGTGGACTTCAGGAAGAGAAGCCAGTTCTTTTTGAAAGAAAATGGAGAGCCGAAATCTGTACCTTAATGGAACCCAATTTCAGGCCCAAAGCCACTCTCGACTGTAGGAAGTGAATGAAACTGCCCAGCTGGAATTCCTCCGTAGGGGCATTCCTGGCCTCACACCAAGCAACATATTTTCGCCATATACGGTGATAATGTTGAGCCGTCACATCCTTCCTAGCCTCTATCAGCGTAGGAATGACCTCATCCGGAATGCCTTTTTCTGATAGGATCCGGCGTTCAACCGCCATGCCGTCAAACGCAGCCGCGGTAAGTCTTGGAACAGACAGGGCCCCTGTTGCACAAGTCCTGTCTTAGAGGCAGAGGCCACAGGTCCTCTGTGAGCATTTCTTGCAGATCTGGAAACCAAGTCCTTCTTGACCAATCCGGAACAAAGAGTATTGTTCTCACTCCTCTTTTCTTATGATTCTCAGCACCTTGGGTATGAGAGGAAGAGGAGGAAATACATAGACCGACGGGAACACCCACGGTGTCACCAGTGCGTCCACAGCTATCGCCTGAGGGTCTCTTGACCTGGCGCAATATCTCTGCAGCTTTTTGTTGAGGCGAGATGCCATCATGTCCACCTGTGGCAGTTCCCACCGACTTGCAATCTGCATGAAGACTCCTTGATGAAGTTCCCACTCTCCCGGGTGGAGGTCGTGCCTGCTGAGGAAATCTGCTTCCCAGTTGTCCACTCCCGGAATGAACACTGCTGACAGTGCGCTTACGTGATTCTCCGCCCAGCGAAGAATTCTGGTGGCTTCTACCATCGCCACCCTGCTCCTTGTGCCGCCCTGGCGGTTACATGAGCCACTGCGGTGATATTGTCTGACTGAAACAGAACCGGTTGGTCGCGAAGCAGGGTCTCCGCTTGACTTAGGGCGTTGTATATGGCCCTTAGTTCCAGGATATTGATGTGAAGGCAAGTCTCGTGCCTTGACCACAGCCCTTGGAAATTTCTTCCCTGTGTGACTGCCCCCCACCCTCGGAGGCTTGCATCCGTGGTCACCAGGACCCAGTCCTGAATGCCGAATCTGCAACCTTCGAGAAGGTGAGCACTCTGCAGCCACCACAGGAGAGACACCCTGGCCCTGGGGGATAGGGTGATTAACCGATGCATCTGAAAATGTGATCCGGACCACTTGTCCAGTAAGTCCCATTGGAAGGTCCTCGCATGGAACCTTCCGAAGGGAATGGCCTCGTATGATGCCACCCTCCTTCCCAGGACTCAAGTGCAGTGATGCACTGACACCTGTTTTGGTTTTAATAGATTCCTGACCAGTGTCACAAGCTCCTGAGATCTCTCTATCAGGAGATAAACCCTTTTCTGGTCTGTGTCTAGGATCATGCCTAGGAGAGGCAGATGAGCTGTAAGAACCAACTGCGACTTTGGAATATATAGAATCCAGCCGTGTTGCCGTTACACTACCAGAGAAAGCGATACGCTGTTCAGCAACTACTCTCTTGATCTTGCTTTTATGAAGAGATCGTCCAAGTACGTGATAATAGTGACCCTTGCTTCCGCAGGAGCACCATCATTTCCGCCATTACCTTGGTGAATATTCTCAAGGCCGTGGAGAGACTAAACGGCAACGTCTGAAATTGGTAATGACAATACCGTACCGCAATTCTGAGGTACGCCTGATGAGGTGAATAAATGGAGACATGAAGGTATGCATCCGTTATGTCCCGAGTCACCATAAACTCTCCCCCTTTCAGGCTTGCAATGACCGCTCTTAGCGATTCCATCTTGAACTTGAACCTTTTCAGGTATATGTTCAGGGATTTTAAATTCAATATGGGTCTGACCGAACCGTCTGGTTTCGGGACTACAACATGGTCGAATAATACCCCCTTCCTTGTTGAAGGAGGGGAACCTTGACCACCACCTGTTGAAGATATAATTTGTGAATTGCAGTTAACACTGTTTCCCTCTCGTGGGGGGAAGCCGGCAGGGCCGTCGGTGAGGGGGCATCTTCTCAAAGTCCAGCTTGTATTCCTGAGACACAATATCTATTGCCCAGGGATCTAACAGGGAGTGAACCCACTTGTGGCTGAACTTACGAAGGCGTGCCCCCACCGGGCCTAGCTCCGCCTGTGGAGCCCCAGCGACATGCGGTGGATTTTTGTAGAGGCCGGGGAGGACTTCTGTTCCTGGGAACTAGCTGTGTTGTGCAGCTTCTTTCCTCTACCCCCGCCTCTGGCAAGAAAGGACGCACCTCGGACTTTATGGTCTCTTTATTCGAAAGGCTGCATTTAATAATGTCGTGCTTTCCTAGGCTGTGCAGGAATATAAGGCAAAATATCAGAATTACCAGCTATAGCTGTGGAGACCAGGTCCGAGAACCCTTCTCCACACAATCCTCAGCCTTCCATATGCCTCTTAAGTCGGCATCTGTCCATTGCATATTCTACAGGACACGTCAAGCAGAAATCGACATAGCTTTGACTCTAGGACCCAGTATACTCATGTCTCTTTGGGCATGTTTTATATATACATATCTCTTAAGACAGCAATAATATATATTATATATATATATATATATATATATATATACACACACACACAACTCCAATAGTGGACAAAGAGGCACTCAAGAGGCTGGTTAGAAGCAGAAAACTTGTATTGACATCAAGCGACGTTTCGGGGCAGAGCCCCTTCTTCAAAGCATACCAATACACAAGTGAACACAATAAACTTACCCCCTAAAATACCCCACAGGGCTCGGTGCGTCCTCCTCCGCGTCTCCCGCCTCAGCTCCGTCGCCGTTAGCCGCCGCCAGCTACTTCCGGGTCCCAGCTTGACCTGGTTGCCATAGCGACCACGTCTGTGTGCGTTCCACTGCAGAAGCAGCTGCGGTGCGGTTCACGCCACGTAGCGTCAGCCGAGAGGGACGGGGAAGGCTCACACCTCTGATCCGCCCTGTAACAGACACAAAAATAAACACAAATGAAACATAACATTTAAAAACAGAGCAGACCTGTAAGAGATTATATATATATATATATATATATACACACACACACACACACACACACTCATATACATACATATACTAGGGTCTCAATCTCTGCTAAGGTACCTGTCCACGCTGCCACAGCGCTATAAACCCATGCCGACACAATCGCCGGTCTGAGTAGTGTACCAGAATGTGCACGCTATCTGCAGGATCCCTGAGAATAGCCGTTACGTCAGGGCTACCTTTTGGGCAAACGTGACACCCTAGGGGAAGATTCCCATCATATCCTGGCCCTAGTGGGGAAAGGATACTGCCTGAGAATTCTTTGTGGGAAACTGCAGTCTCTTGTCTGGAGATTCCTGCTCTTTCATCATGAGAGGAGGGAAATTTACCTCACCTTTCTTCCCCTTAACATGTGTACCCTTGTGTCAGGGACAGATGAGTCATCAGTGATATGCAAATCATCTGTTATTACAATAATCATATATTGAATACTTTTCTGCCAATTAGGCTGTAACTTTGCATTGTCGTAGTCGACACTGGAGTCAAACTCCGTGTCGATATCAGTGTCTATTATTTTGGATAGTGAGCATTGAGAGACTCTAAAGGTCTCTGCGACATAGGGACAGACATGGGTAGATTTCCTGTCTGTTCTCTAATCTTTTGTGCAATAAATTCACCTTAGCACTTAATTACACATATCCAAACAGGTGTCGGCGTTGTCGACGGAGACACCCTCTCACACACATTTGCTTATCCTCCTTAAGGGAGCCTTTTACCTCAGACATGTCGACACACACGTACCGACATACCACACACTCATGGAATGCTCATCTGAAGACAATTCCTCCATAAGGTCCTTTGGAGAGACAAAGAGAGAGTATGCCAGCACACACCCCAGCGCTATTAACCCAGGAATAACACAATAACTTAATGTTAACCCTGTAGCTGCTGTTTATATTGATTTTTGCGCCTAATTATGTGCCCCCCCCTCTCTTTTTACCCTCTTCTACCGTGTAACTGCAGGGGAGAGACTGGGGAGCTTCCTCTCAGCGGTGCTGTGGAGAAAAAACATGGCGCTGGTGAGTGCTGAGAAAGAAGCCCCGCCCCCTCGACGGCGGGCTTCTGTCCCGCTTTCATGTACAATTTTGGCGGGGGCTCATACATATATACAGTGCCCAACTGTATATTATGCAAACTTTTGCCAAAGAGGTCTCTAATTGCTGCCCAGGGCGCCCCCCCCCCCTGCACCCTACAGTGACCGGAGTATGTGGGTTTAGTGTGGGAGCAATGGCGCACAGCTGCAGTGCTGTGCGCTACCTCATATGAAGACTGGAGTCTTCTGCCGCCGATTTCGAAGTCTTCTTGCTTCTGTCACCGGCTTCTGTCTTCCGGCTCTGCGAGGGGGACGGCGGCGCGGCTCCGGGATCGGACGACCAAGGGTGCAATCCTGTGTACGATCCCTCTGGAGCTAATGGAGTCCAGTAGCCTAAGAAGCAGGACCTATCTTCAGTGAGTAGGGCTGCTTCTCTCCCCTCAGTCCCACGTAGCAGAGAGTCTGTTGCCAGCAGATCTCTCTGAAAATAAAAACCCTAACAAAATACACCCAGCTCGTCCGGGCACAGATTCAAACTGAGGTCTGGAGGAGGGACATAGAGGGAGGAGCCAGAACACACCAGAATCCAAATTTTCTTAAAGTGCCCCGTCTCCTGCGGAGCCCGTCTATTGCCCATGGTCCTTACGGAGTCCCCAGCATCCACTAGGACGTTAGAGAAAAGGGATGTGTTGCATATTGCGGATGAACCCTCGGTCCCCAACACAAGGGTGCACATGTTTAAAGGGAAAGAAACAGATTATTAATTTTCCCACATCTCATGAACTAAATGATTTCTTTGAAAAAGCTTGGGAGACACCGGAAAAGAGACCGCAGATACCCAAAAGAATTTATATGGCATACTCCTTCCCTAAACAGGACAGGGAGCGTTGGGAATCACCTCCCACTGTGGACAAGGCCCTGACGCGCTTGTCCAAGAAAGTGGCGCTACCGTCTCCTGACACAGCTGCCCTTAGGGACCCTGCAGATCGCAGGCAAGAGACTACCTTAAAAGTGTATTTATTCTCATACTGGAGCAGTCCTTAGACCGACAATTGCGTCGGCATGGGTGTGTAGCGCGATTTCAGCTTGGACAGATGAGCTGACAGCTGATTTTGATAAGATGGATAAGGATACTATATTCTTAACTCTAGCCCATATTAAAGACGCAGTCTTATTTATGAGGGATGCTCAAAGGGACATTGGTTTGCTGGCTTCTAGGGCCAATGCCATGTCTATCTCTGCGAGAAGATCCTTATGGTCTCGCCAATGGACGGGTGATGCAGATTCCAAAAAAAACATATGAAAGTTCTACCCTATAAGGGAGATGTATTGTTTGGTGATGGGCTGACGGACCTGGTTTCCACAGCTACAGCAGGTAAAATCAAACTTTTTACCATTTATTCCCCAACAGCAAAAGAAAGTACCACCCTATCAGATGCAGTCCTTTCGGTCGCACAAGTCCAGAAGAGGTCAGGGATCCTCCTTCCTCGCCAGAGGTAAGGGCAGAGGCAAAAGAGCACCTGCTTCGGCAGGTGCCCAGGAACAAAAGTCCTCCCCGGCTACTCCAAAGCCCACAGCATGACGCTGGGGCTCCCCTGAGGGAGTCCGCATCGGTGGGGGCACGTCTTCGTCTTTTCAGCCAGGCCTGGTTCAGCTCAGGCCTGAATCCTTGGGTGTTGGAAATAGTTTCCCAGGGTTACAAACTGGAATTCGAGGAGGTGCCCCCGCGCCGATTTTTCAATTTAGCCCTACCAGCTTCCACATCGGAACGGGATGTAGTCTTAGCTGCAATTCAAACGCTGTGTCTACAGCAAGTAATAATCAGGGTTCCCCTGAACCAGCAGGGAACCGGACGGTTCGGTCAGACCTATTTTGAATCTGAAGTCCCTAAACCTGTACATAAAAAGATTCAAATTCAAAATGGAATCACTCAGAGCGATAATAGCCAATATGGAGGAGGGGGAGTTTATGGTGTCTCTGGACATAAAGGATGCGTACCTTCATGTCCCCATATATTCCCCCCATCAGGAATACCCGAGATTCGCTGTACAGGATTGTCATTACCAATTTCAGACGTTGCCGTTTGGGCTTTCCACGGCCCGAGGATTTTCACCAAGATAATGGCGGAAATGATGGTGGTCCTGCGCAAGCATGGAGTCACAATTATCCCATACTTAGACGATCTAATAAAAGTGAGATCCAGAGAGAAATTGCTGAGCAGGTTGGCGCTCTCTGAGAGTGCTCCAGCAACACGGTTGGATTCTAAATCTACCGAAGTCACAGTTGATTCCGACAACTCGGCTAACGTTCCTAGGTATGATACTGGATACGGAACAAATTAAGGTCTTTCTCCCACTGGAGAAAGCCCAGGACATCCAGAACATGGTCAGAGACCTGCTAAAAACTAAAAGGGTGTCAGTTCCCCAATGCACTTGAGTTCTGGGAAAAATGGTGGCGGCCTACGAGGCCATTCCCTTCGGAAGTTTCCATGCAAGGACTTTTCAATGGGACCTTCTGGACAAGTGGTCCGGGTCCCATCTGCACTTACATCGGAAAATAACTGTCCCCAGGGGCCAGAGTGTCTCTCCTGTGGTGGTTGCAAAGTGCTCACCTGCTGGAGGGTCGCAGGTTCGGAATTCAGGATTGGATCCTGGTTACCACTGACGCGAGCCTCAGAGGATGGGGAGCAGTCACACAAGGAAGAAATTTTCAGGGACTGTGGTCAGACCAGGAGTCCTGTCTACACATCAATGTGTTGGAACTCAGGGCCATTTACAACGGCCTTCGACAAGCGGAGAGTCTTCTTCGAAACCTACCGGTTCTGATTCAATCAGACAATGTCACAGCAGTGGCTCATGTGAACTGCCAAGGCGGGACAAGAAGCAGAGTCGCGATGGCGGAAGCCACCAGGATTCTTCGCTGGGCGGAAAATCACGTAAGCGCTCTGTCGGCTGTCTTCATTCCGGAAGTGGACAACTGGGAAGCAGACTTCCTCAGCAGACACGATCTCCATCCAGGAGAGTGGGGACTTCATCAAGAAGTCTTTGCAGACGTAACGCGTCTTTGGGGAACTCTTCAAATAGACATGATGGCGTCACGCCTCAACAAAAAGCTTCGGAGGTATTGTGCCAGGTCTCGGGACCTTCAGGCAGTAGCAGTAGACGCTCTGGTAACACCGTGGGTGTTCAAATCGGTCTACGTGTTTCCTCCTCTTCCTCTCATCACAAAGGTGTTGAGGATCATAAGACGAAGAAGAGTACAGACGATACTCATTGTCCCAGACTGGCCTCGAAGGGCCTGGTACTCGGATCTACAAGAGATGCTCACAGGAGATCCCTGGCCTCTTCCTCTGAGGACCTGTTGCAACAGGGGCCCTGTGTATTTCAAGACTTACCACGGTTACGTTTGACGGCATGGCGGTTGAACGCTGAATCCTAGTGAAAAAGGGGATTCCGGAAGAGGTCATCCCTACTTTAATAAAGGCTAGAAAGGAGGTGACGGTAAAACATTATCACCATATCTGGCGAAAGTATGTGTCTTGGTGTGAGACCAAGAATGCACCTACGGAAGATTTTCATCTGGGTCGTTTTCTCCACTTCCTACAGACAGGAGTGGATATGGGCCTGAAATTAGGCTCTGTTAAGGTACAGATTTCGGCCCTCTCGATTTTATTTCAGAGGGAATTGGCTTCTCTCCCAGAAGTCCAGACGTTTGTAAAGGGAGTGCTGCACATTCCAGCCCCCTTTTGTGCCTCCAGTGGCACCATGGGACCTGAACGTGGTGTTGCAGTTCCTAAAATCACACTGGTTTGAACCGCTTAACAAGGTTGAGTTGAAATTTCTTGCCTGGAAGGTGGTCATGTTGTTGGCCTTAGCATCAGCAAGGCGATTGTCAGAATTGGCGGCTTTGTCACACGAGAGCCCCTACTTGATTTTTCATGTGGATCGAGCTGAATTGAGGACACGTCCGCAATTTTTGCCTAAAGTGGTTTCTTCATTCCATATGAATCAACCTATTGTGGTGCCTGTGGCTACAAGTGACCTGGAGGATTCCAGATCCCTGGACGTAGTCAGGGCCTTAAAGATTTATGTAGCCAGGACGGCTAGAATTAGGATAACAGAGGCTCTGTTTGTCCTGTATGCTGCTAATAAGATTGGCGCACCTGCTTCGAAGCAGACTATTGCTCGCTGGATCTGTAATACGATTCAGCAGGCTCATTCTATGGCTGGATTGCCGGTACCAAATTCGGTTAAGGCCCATTCCATTAGGAAGGTGGGTTCTTCTTGGGCGGCTGCCCGAGGCGTCTCGGGATTACAGCTTTGCAGAGCGGCGACTTGGTCGGGGTCAAACACTTTTGCTAAATTCTACAAGTTTGATACCCTGGCTGATGAGGACCTAGCGTTTGCTCAGTCGGTGCTGCAGAGTCATACGCACTCTCCCGCCCGATTGGATGCTTTGGTATAAACCCCATGGTCCTTACGGAGTCCCCAGCATCCTCTAGGACGTAAGAGAATATAATATTTTAAACCTACCGGTAAATCTATTTCTCCTAGTCCGTAGAGGATGCTGGGCGCCCGTCCAAGTGCGGAAACTCTGCAAGACTTGTATATAGTTGTTGCTTACATAAGGGTTCTGTTACAGTTGGAATCGGTCTTGGACCATTACTGTTATTGTTCATACGGTTAACTGGTTATGTATGATCCAGGTTACATGGTATTATTGGTGTGGGCTGGTATGAATCTTGCCCTTGGATTTCTAAATCCTGCCTTGTATTGTCCATCTCCTCTGGGCACAGTTCTCTAACTGAGGTCTGGAGGTGGGGCATAGAGGGAGGAGCCAGTGCACACCCATAGTAAAAGTTCTTTTTAGGTGCCCTATCTCCTGCGGAGCCCGTCTATACCCCATGGTCCTTACGGAGTCCCCAGCATCCTCTACGGACTAGGAGAAATAGATTTACCGGTAGGTTTAAAATCTTATTATATACTCTAAGATATACAAAAATAAGAATTTACTCACCGGTAATTCTATTTCTCATAGTCCGTAGTGGATGCTGGGGACTCCGTAAGGACCATGGGGATTAGCGGGCTCCGCAGGAGACTGGGCACAACTACAAAGAAAGCTTTAGACTACTGGTGTGCACTGGCTCCTCCCACTAAGACCCTCCTCCAGACCTCAGTTAGGATACTGTGCCCGGAAGAGCTGACACAATTAGGAAGGATTTTGAATCCCGGGTAAGACTCATACCAGCCACACCAATCACACCGTATAACTCGTGATACAATACCCAGTTATCATGCTGTTAACAACTGAGCCTCTCAACAGATAGCTCAACAATAACCCTTTAGTTAAGCAATAACGATATACAAGTATTGCAGACAATCCGCACTTGGGATGGGCGCCCAGCATCCACTACGGACTATGAGAAATAGAATTACCGGTGAGTAAATTCTTATTTTCTCTAACGTCCTAAGTGGATGCTGGGGACTCCGTAAGGACCATGGGGATTATACCAAAGCTCCCAAACGGGCGGGAGAGTGCGGATGACTCTGCAGCACCGAATGAGAGAACTCAAGGTCCTCCTCAGCCAGGATATCAAATTTGTAGAATTTAGCAAACGTGTTTGCCCCTGACCAAGTAGCAGCTCGGCAAAGTTGAAGAGCCGAGACCCCTCGGCCAGCCGCCCAAGAAGAGCCCACTTTCCTCGTGGAATGGGCTTTTACTGATTTAGGATGCGGCAGTCCAGCCGCAGAATGTGCAAGCTGAATCGTACTACAGATCCAGCGAGCAATAGTCTGCTTAGAAGCAGGTGCACCCAACTTGTTGGGCGCATACAGGATAAAGAGCGAGTCAGTCTTTCTGACTCCCGATGTCCTGGAAACATACATTTTTAGGGCCCTGACTACATCCAACAACTTGGAAGCCTCCAAGTCATTTGTAGCCGCAGGCACCACGATAGGTTGGTTCAGATGAAAAGCTGATACCACTTTGGGGAGAAACTGGGGACGAGTCCTCAATTCTGCCCTATCCATATGGAAAATCAGATAAGGGCTTTTACATGACAAAGCCGCCAATTCTGTAACACGCCTGGCCGAAGCCAAGGCCAACAACATGACCACTTTCCACGTGAGATATTTTAAATCCACGGTTTTCAGTGGCTCAAACCAATGTGACTTTAGGAAATCCAACACCACGTTGAGATCCCAAGGTGCCACTGGAGGCACAAAAGGGGGCTGAATATGCAGCACTCCCTTAACAAAAGTCTGAACTTCAGGTAGTGAAGCCAATTCTCTCTGGAAGAAAATCGATAGAGCCGAAATCTGGACCTTAATGGAACCCAATTTAAGGCCCATAGTCACCCCTGACTGTAGGAAGTGCAGGAACCGGCCCAGCTGAAATTCTTCCGTTGGGGCCTTCCTGACCACGCAACATATTTTCGCCATATGCGGTGATAATGGTTCGCGGTTACTTCTTTCCTAGCTTTTATCAGCGTAGGAATGACTTCCTCCGGAATGCCCTTTTCCTTCAGGATCCGGTGTTCAACCGCCATGCCGTCAAACGCAGCCGCGGTAAGTCTTGGAACAGACAGGGCCCCTGCTGCAGCAGGTCCTGTCTGAGCGGTAGAGGCCATGGGTCCTCTGACATCATTTCTTGAAGTTCCGGATACCACGCTCTTCTTTGCCAATCCGGAACAATGAGTATAGTTCTTACTCCTCTTCTCCTTATTATCCTCAGTACCTTTGGTATGAGAGGAAGAGGAGGGAACCCCTAAACCGATCGGTACACCCACGGTGTTACCAGAGCGTCCACAGCTATCGCCTGCGGGTCTCTTGACCTGGCGCAATATTTTTCTAGCTTTTTGTTTAGGCGGGACGCCATCATGTCCACCTGTGGTTTTTCCCACTGGTTTACAATCATTTGAAAGACTTCTGGATGAAGTCCCCACTCTCCCGGGTGGAGGTCGTGCCTGCTGAGGAAGTCTGCTTCCCAGTTGTCCACTCCCGGAATGAACACTGCTGACAGTGCTAACACGTGATTTTCCGCCCATCGGAGAATCCTTGTGGCTTCCGCCATCGCCGTCCTGCTTCTCGTGCCGCCCTGTCGATTCACATGGGCGACTGCCGTGATGTTGTCTGACTGGATCAGTACCGGCTGGTTTTGAAGCAGGGGTTTTGCCTGACTTAGGGCATTGTAAATGGCCCTTAGTTCCAGAATATTTATGTGCAGGGAAGTCTCCTGACTTGACCATAGTCCTTGGAAGTTTCTTCCCTGTGTGACTGCTCCCCAGCCTCGAAGGCTGGCATCCGTGGTCACCAGGACCCAGTCCTGTATGCCGAATCTGCGGCCCTCTTGAAGATGAGCACTCTGCAGCCACCACAGCAGAGACACCCTTGTCCTTGGAGACATGGTTATCAGACAATGCATCTGAAGATGCGATCCGGACCACTTGTCCAACAGGTCCCACTGAAAGGTTCTTGCATGAAATCTGCCGAATGGAATCGCTTCGTAGGAAGCTACCATTTTTCCCAGGATCCGCGTGCAGTGATGCACAGACACCTGTTTAGGTTTTAGGAGGCCTCTGACTAGAGATGACAGCTCCTTGGCCTTCTCCTCCGGGAGAAACACTTTTCTCTGTTCTGTGTCCAGAACCATCCCTAGGAACAGCAGGCGTGTCGTAGGGACCAGCTGTGACTTTGGAATGTTTAGAATCCAGCCGTGCTGTTGCAGCACTTCCCGAGATAGTGCTACCCCTACCAATAACTGTTCTCTGGACCTCGCCTTTATCAGGAGATCGTCCAAGTACGGGATAATTAAAACTCTCTTCCTTCGAAGGAGTATCATCATTTCCGCCATTACCTTGGTAAAGACCATCGGAGCCGTGGAGAGACCGAACGGCAACGTCTGGAATTGGTAATGACAATCTTGTACCACAAACCTGAGGTACTCCTGGTGAGGATGGTAAATGGGGACATGTAGGTAAGCATCCTTGATGTCCAGCGATACCATGTAATCTCCCTCGTCCAGGCTCGCAATAACCGCCCTGAGCGATTCCATCTTGAACTTGAATTTTTTTATATATGTGTTCAAGGATTTCAAATTTAAAATGGGTCTCACCGAACCGTCCGGTTTCGGTACCACAAACATTGTGGAATAGTAACCCCTTCCTTGTTGAAGTAGGGGCACCTTTACTATCACTTGTTGTGAATACAGCTTTTGAATTGCCTGTAACACTACCTCCCTGCCTGAGGGAGTGGTTGGCAAGGCAGATTTGAGGAAACGGCGGGGGGGAGACGTCTCGAATTCCAGTTTGTACCCCTGAGAAACTATTTGAAGGATCCAGGGATCCACCCGTGAGCGAGCCCACTGCTTGCTGAAATGCTTGAGACGGGCCCCCACCGTACCTGGCTCTGCCTGTGGAGCCCCAGCGTCATGCTGTGGACTTTGAGGAAGCGGGGGAGGACTTTTGCTCCTGGGAACTGGCTGTATGCTGCAGCTTTTTCCCTCTACCTCTGCCTCTGGGCAGAAAGGACGCGCCTTTAACCCGCTTGCCCCTATTGGGCCGAAAGGACTGTACCTGATAATACGGTGCTTTCTTTGGTTGTGAGGGAACATGGGGCAAAAATGTAGACTTCCCAGCTGTTGCTGTGGAAACGAGGTCCGAGAGACCATCCCCGAACAATTCCTCACCCTTATAAGGCAGAACTTCCATGTGTCGTTTGGAATCTGCATCACCTGTCCACTGCCGAGTCCATAACCCTCTCCTGGCAGAAATGGACATTGCACTAATTTTGGATGCCAGCCGGCAAATATCCCTCTGTGCATCCCTCATGTATAAAAGTGCGTCTTTTATATGCTCTACGTTCAGCAAAATAGTGTCCCTGTCTAGGGTATCTATATTTTCTGACAGGGAATCTGACCACGCAGCAGCAGCGCTGCACATCCAGGCTGAAGCTATAGCCGGTCTCAGTATCACACCTGTGTGTGTATATATAGATTTCAGGATAGCCTCCTGCTTTCTATCAGCAGATTCCTTCAGGGCGGCCGTATCCGGAGACGGTAGTGCTACCTTCGACAAGCGTGTGAGCGCTTTATCCACCCTAGGGGATGTTTCCCAGCGTGACCTATCCTCTGGCGGGAAAGGGTACACCATTAGTAACCTCTTAGAAATTACCATCTTTTTATCAGGGGAAGCCCACGCTTCTTCACACACTTCATTTAACTCTTCAGATGGAGGAAAAGCTACTGGTAGTTTTTTCTCTCCAAACATTATACCCTTTTTTGTGGTACCGGGGGTAACATCAGAAATGTGCAACACATTTTTCATTGCCTCAATCATGTAACGTGTGGCCCTACTGGAAGTTACATTAGTCTCATCGTCGTCGACACTGGAGTCAGTATCCGTGTCGACATCTGTGTCAACCATCTGAGGTAGCGGGCGTTTTAGAGCCCCTGATGGTTTTTGAGACGCCTGGGCAGGCACAGGCTGAGAAGCCGGCTGTCCCACATTAGGTATGTCGTCAAACCTTTTATGTAAGGAGTCGACACTATCACGTAATTCCTTCCACAGCACCATCCACTCAGGTGTCGACCCCGCAGGGGGTGACATCACATTTACAGCCATCTGCTCCGCCTCCGCATAAGCCTCCTCATCAAACATGTCGACACAGCCGTACCGACACACCGCAAACACACAGGGAATGCTCTGACAGAGGACAGGACCCCACAAAGCCCTTTGGGGAGACAGAGAGAGAGTATGCCAGCACACACCAGAGCGCTATACAACACTGGGATCCCACTATCAATGAGTGTTTTCCCTATAGCTGCTTTTTATATTATATATATATATATATATATATACACATACATACATACATACTGCGCCTAAATTTAGTGCCCCCCCTCTCTTTTTTACCCTTCTGTAGTTTTCTCAGACTGCAGGGGAGAGCCAGGGAGCTTCCTTCCAGCGGAACTGTGAGGGAAAAATGGCGCCAGTGTGCTGAGGGAGAAGCCCCGCCCCCTTTTCGGCTGACTTTCTCCCGCTTTTTCTGTGATACTGGCAGGGGTAATTTTACATCTATATAGCCCCTGGGACTATATATGATGTATATTTTGCCAGCCAAGGTGTTATCTATTGCCCTCAGGGCGCCCCCCCCCCCCCCCCCAGCGCCCTGCACCCATCAGTGACCGAAGTATGAGGTGTACATGAGGAGCAATGGCGCACAGCTGCAGTGCTGTGCGCTACCTTGGTGAAGACTGAAGTCTTCTGCCGCCGATTTTCCGGACCTTCTTCGTGCTTCTGGCTCTGTAAGGGGGACGGCGGCGCGGCTCCGGGAACGAACACCAAGGTCGGGTCCTGCGGTCGATCCCTCTGGAGCTAATGGTGTCCAGTAGCCCAAGAAGCCCAAACTACCACCTGTTAGGTAGGTTCGCTTCTTCTCCCCTTAGTCCCTCGCTGCAGTGAGTCTGTTGCCAGCAGATCTCACTGAAAATAAAAAACCTAAATATACTTTCTTTCTAGGTGCTCAGGAGAGCCCCTAGTGTGCATCCAGCTCGGCCGGGCACAAGAATCTAACTGAGGTCTGGAGGAGGGTCTTAGTGGGAGGAGCCAGTGCACACCAGTAGTCTAAAGCTTTCTTTGTAGTTGTGCCCAGTCTCCTGCAGAGCCCGCTAATCCCCATGGTCCTTACGGAGTCCCCAGGATCCACTTAGGACGTTAGAGAAACCTTGAATACACAAACAATAAGCAAGACTGCATACAAAACAGAAGGTGTACTCTACAGATATAGTGAATAAACACAGTAAAATTCCTGGTGCTGTTAGTTTTATTCCAATACACAATAATATATACCAAAGCTGTGAGTAAATAAGATCTGGTTCAGTCCCCAAAAACAAAAATTAGCGGATAACTGTGCTACAGTAGGTATTTTTCACTGAGTGATATAGGGCGTAGTTATGTGATTGGCGTACACAATACATCCCCCTACATCCCGCCCCCTCAAAATCCTGACCACCAAATAGGGACTATTCCCACCCATGGGTGTCCACGACACTTACAGACTTTGAATAGAGCCCGTGCCACCGACCCCGCAAGGGGCTTGTTGCGCTCGCCCCCTGACTTGCCAGGATTCCGCTGCCAGGATACCAGCAGCGGTATGCTGACCGCTGGTCTCCTGAGCACCAGTATTGCATACCACACACAAGGATATCATATACAAAATAAATCAGTTGGACTGTGGTTGCTACCTGTTATGAATTAGGAGACCTCTATCATTCCCAACGCAATATTTATTATCGTAAAACAAAAAGTCACAGTTATGTACATTAAAAAAAAAAAAAAAAAATATACACAAGTGAAAATGGACCACAAGAATTCCTTTGCCCCTAAGAATAAATTAAAATGTTGCAACATATTTGTAAAGCTAGGTTCACACTATGCAGTATTATGGACAATTTATTGTTCCGAGACGATCGGTAACGATAAATTGTTCACATCATATAGTGTGTATATGCTATTCCGTTGACGATGCGCGCTTACGCTCTCCATTTGATCCCACAAGTGAAGATGAAGTATCAGTCTTTTCATCTTCCTACTCCACTACCTCTCCTCTTGATCCTATACCCTCACAAGTTAGTAAAACTATCTCCTGTGCTTATCTCAACCTTAACCACAGTGCCTTGCTAAAGTATTCACCCCCCATTGCATTTTTCATATTTTGTTACCTCACAACATGGAATTAAAATTGATTGTTTGAAGGTTTGCATCATTTCATATACAGAACATGCCTACAACTTTGACGTTTTTTTGTGTGAAGCAAATAGGACAAAATAACAGAAAATTTCAGCGTGTATAACTATTCATCCCCCTAAAGTTAGTGTAGAGCCACCTTTTGCAGCAATTACAGCCGCAAGTTGCTGTGGATAAATCTCTATGAGCTTGCCACTGGGATATTTGCCCATTCCTCAAGGCAAAACTGCTCCAGCTCCTTCATGTTGGATGGTTTCCGCTTGTGAACAGCAATCTTCAAGTCTGACCACAGATTCTCAATTGGATTGAGATCTGGGCTTTGACTAAGCCATTCCAACACACTTAAATGTTTCCCCTTAAACCACTCGAGTGTTGTTTTAGCAGTATGTTTCGGGTCATGGTCCTGCTGGAAGGTGAACCTCCGTCCCAGTCTCAAATCAGACAGACCGAAACAGATTTTGCTCAAGAATATTCCTGTATTTAGCACCATCCATCTTTTCCCTCGACTCGAAACAGTTTCCCAGTCCCTGCTGCTGCAAAATATCCCCACAGCATGATGTTGCCACCACCATGTTTCACGGTGGGGATGGTGTTCTTGGGGTGATGGGATGTGTTGGGTTTGCCTCAAAAGCCATGCCGTCAAAGCCAGTCGGGCCAAGTCCTGGCAAACACAAGGGCCCTGAACGAGGAGGTCTGGACGTTTTGGAAGTAGAAGGGGACAATCTAGCGAGAGGCCCTGTAGATCGGAGAACCAGTGCCGTCTGGGCCACGCTGGAGCGAGTAGAAGTAGGCTTCCTCCTTCTTGCTTCAACTTCCATATTACTCTGGGCAGGAGTGACACTGGAGGGAACACATACGGCAGCCGAAAGTTCCACGGGATTGACAGAGCATCCACGAATGCAGCTTGAGGATCCCTTGTCCTTGCTCCGAAGACCGGAACCTTGTGATTGTGTCGAGACGCCATCAGGTCCACATCTGGGAGGCCCCACTTGTCCACGAGAAGTTGAAACACCTCTGGATGGAGGCTCCATTCTCTGGCGTGTATGTCCTGATGACCGAGATAGTCTGCCTCCCAGTTCAGAAAGCCCAGAATGAACACTGCTGATATGGCCAGCAGATGGCATTCTGCCCACTGAAGAATCCTTGATACTTCCCTCATTGCCATGCAGCTTCGAGTGCCGCCCTGATTTATGTACGCCACCGTGGTGGCGTTGTCCGACTGCACCTGAACAGGTCTATTCTGTATGAGATGCTGGGCCAGTGTCAACGCATTGAACACTGCCCGCAGTTCCAAAATATTTATCGGGAGTAGAGACTCCGCCTTGGTCCACCGACCCCGAAGAGAGAGTGTTGTTCCAACACCGCACCCCAACCTCTCAGACTGGCATCCGTTGTCAAGAGGACCCAGGCGGATATCCAGAACGGACGGCCCCAGCTCAATTGATGGTCCTGCAGCCACCAGCTCAGTGACAGGCGGACCTCCGGAGAAAAGGAGATCATGTGAGATCTTATCCGGTAAGGCAGGCCGTCCCACTTGGTCAGAATTAACTTCTGCAGCATGTCGAAAGCCGACACCATGAGACCTAGCACTTGCATTGCCGAATGAATAGACACTCGTGGTCGAGATAGGAAGTATCGAATCCTGTCCTGAAGCTTCAGGACTTTCTCCTGAGACAGGAACAACCGTTGGTTGTGAGTGTCCTATAACGCTCCCAGGTGTACCATGCTCCGAGCATGGACCAGGGAGGAATTCTTCCAGTTGATCAGCCACCAGTGGGCTGCCATGCACTGGACCGTCAGATCGAGATAACACAGGAGAAGTTCTGGGGAATTTGCCAGGATCAACAAATCGTCCAAGTACGGTAGGATCCTGACCCCTTGACGGCGGAGTGTAGTCGTCATGACCACCATTACTTTGGTGAAAACACGGGGAGCCGTTGTCAAACCAAAGGGTACTGTTGATGAGAAACCGCAATAGGAATATGCAGGTAGGCATCCTGTATGTCCAGGGAGACCATATAGTCACAAGGCTCCATGGCCAGAACAATAGAGCGCAGAGTGTCCATACGAAACTTAGAGACCCGCACATGCTTGTTCAAGGACTTCAGACTGAGAATGGCCCGTGAGGACCGGTTCGGTTTCGGGACTAGAAATAGCGTTGAATAGTACCACTTGCCTCTCTGAGCCAGAGGCACCTGTACTACCACTCCTGTGACCAGGAGTGAATGTACCACTGAGTGCAACGTGTTTGCTTTTGCCGGATCCAGAGGCACATCTGTCAGGCAAAACCGCTGCGGGGGACGATTCTTGAAGGGTATGGCGTAACCTCGAGCGACGACTTCCCTCGCCCAGGCATCTGAAGTGGTCTTCAACCATTCCTGGGCAAAACCTAGAAGTCGGCCCCCCACCTTGGGATCCCCACCCCGTCATGCAGTAGGCTTGTCAGTTTTGGAAGCTGGCTGACGGGCAGCCCAGGCACGCTTCAGTCTGGGCTTGTTTGGTCTGGAAGCACGAGCTTGCTTTGGGTACGCCTGACCTTTTGCTTTACCTGGAGGACGAAATGGCAGAGGGAAAGTACTCTTAGCCTTCTGTGCGAAAGGAGCCGTACTAGGTAGGCAAGCTGTTTTAGCCGTAGCCAGATCAGCCACAATCTTATTTAGGTCTTCTCCAAAGAGAATGTCTCCTCCAGAGTTTTTTTGGAATCCAAATCCACCAACCAGGATCTCAACCAAAGGACACGTCTGGCCAAGACGGACGCAGTAGCAGCCTTGGCCGCGAGCCCACCGGCATCGGAGGCCGCCTCCTTAAGGTACAGAGAAGCCGTGGCAACATACGAGAGACATTGTCGAGCATGCACAGACGCGTTGGAAGACAGTTCCACCTCGAGTTCCTGAGACCATGCCTCAACAGCTTCAGTAGCCCAAGTCGCTGCAATTGTTAGCCTATGCACAGCCCCCGTTAGGGAATAAATCACTTTTAAACAGCCCTCCACACGTCTGTCGGTTACTTCAGAGAGGTGATGGTAGTTACTGGCAGAGCAGAGGAAACAACCATACGCACCACATGAGAATCTACAGGCTGTGGGGTTTCACAATTTTTAAACACCACGGCAGAGAGAGGATAGCAAGCCAACAGTCTCTTATTCAGTGTAAACTTTGTCCCCGGGTTTTCCCAGGATTCCTGACGTATGTCAACCAAGTGTTTGGAATAGGGCAAAACCTGTTTAACCACCTTCTTAGCTTAAACCTATCCGGTTTCTTGGAGAGAGTTTCAGGCTCAAAATCATCAGACACTTGAAGAATTAGCCGAATCACCTCAATCAAATCCGGGACATCCACGGATGACTTCCCTATCTGAAACATCAGCGTCATTGTCAGCGGGGTCAGTATATGCACCGTCCTCCTCAGAGGACGTGACGGTTAAAGCCGTGGATTGGGAGGAGGTAATGGCCCTTTTAGAAGACGACTTAATCTTAGGCGGGCGAGAGTTAGACTTCGATTTAGCCATAGATCAGTTCAAATGCTGCAGCTGAGTGGAAAGCTGATCCGACCATGGCGGGTTCACAGCAGGGACCATAAACTGCTGCAGTGGCACAGGTGGTCCCACAGGGGGCGTCAATTTAGTCACAAGCGTACTTAGCAATGTGGAGAATGTAGCCCAAGGCAGATCCTGTGATGCGCCAGGCGCTACTGACCCATTGGAGGGTAATGAACCCCCTGAACCTGAACTCTCAGCTGCTAAATTATCCTCCATTGCATCAGCAGCCTCACTACTACACAGTGTGGGAGAGGCCCCAACAACGTTGCCACGTGTAGCAGACATAACTATGTGCACAATAAAGGACAACCCGGAACAAGGCGTAGCAGCACTATACCTAGCAAGAACTCTGACGGCACAGACCGGAGGTTCAATAGATATAGAATATATGGTGACTATAAATCACAAGCAAAAATACCCCGACAGTATATTTTGTGATACAATCCTATATTAAATATAGAAAAACCTGAAACACTTGGCCCCCTCAGGTACAGCAATATAGGAATAGCACGCTGAGTGAATACCCTGCAATAAGGCAACCACGCAGCAGCTACATGCACACACACATATATAGTCACAAGTGTACCATGCAGAAATTATGAACAATAAACTGCACTGAACTAGCAATACAAAGTAATAATCAGTATAGCTATATGTGATAACTATAGATATAACAAACACAGTAAGCACTGGATGTATATCACAGGGTGTTTGTACCACACAACCCTGAAAGTATGCACTCTTTCTTAAGTAACAGTCCCAGTGACAGGTAGAATAGTCAAGTGTTCTGTAGGAAGCACAGCACTGGCAGTCAGGCGGTTCCAGAGAGAAGGATTTGCCCCAGTAATCCCAGGAACAGCAAGGCTCAATCAGTAATGGCCGCTGACCAGGAGTGAAGGAGAAGGAAGCAGCTCCAGGGCAGGAACATTGTAGAAATGGCGCCCTGGGGCTGGGGGGCCTCAGGTCCGGTCTGCTTCCCCACCGGGTGTGCGGGCAGAATACAAAACAGGGGAATTGTACTAAAAAAAAAAAAAACCCTGACCTGTGCCCAAAATAATACCCTGGTGGTTAGTGGAGCAAGCTGCCCAGTAATCTGTGCACGCGCGACCCGCCTCCTACGGCCACGCTGGATCACGGTAAAGTCCGGCACAGAAGCCCCTTACCTCCCCCTTGTCTGCGTCCCCGCGATCCTGGAGACGGCGGCGTGTGTGTGACTCACAGTTAGGAAGAAGCCTTCGTCTCCGCTGCAGTGACTCGGCAACCTCGGCACGGGAGTATACAGCACCGCTGGGGGTGATGGAGCTGCACGCTGGAAAGTCTCCAAGACTTTACCAGCAGCAGCCCTTGAAGTCTTCAAACAGATTCTTCTGTTCAGTCTTTAAAATAACTTTGAAAAATGCTGCTTAAGGCAGCCACCTGTAAAGTGCCTGCATACTGCAAGGCAACAACTTACAAACTTTGTAGAGGAGGCGGCGCTGTGCATCTTGGGAACAGTCAAAAGCTTTGAGCCTGTTGGTGCCTCGGATCAAGATCCTACTCTACACCCCGATGTTAATACTTGTGGAGCCCAGTGTACCCCGCAGCAGAAACCTATAATATGAATGTGTCTCACCTTCTAGCATGTTCAGATAGATTCCCATATGCGCACGTTATGGCTAAGTTCCCTATTAATAGAGAGTGTATCCATTATCTCAAGAACTAGAGCCAAGTCAAAATACTTTCATTTTTTAATTCAGCAACCCCAAAATACCCTAAATTCATTCAAGGAACCTTGGCAACTAAACAATTTTTTTTTGGTTGGGCCGTATTATTTATTTATGGTTTATTCCAAGGACAGCTATGTGTTTATGGCACAAGATATTTTAAGTCCCATAAAAGCACTTTACAGCAACTTCATGCAATTTCCACTGGAAATAAATGAAACTAGTGATGGCATTTTATGGAAGCAAATACAGACGCAAGTAGCAAAGATCCGCAGCTTACCCAGTACTGTGTTCTCCCACAGTACTCATACAGCATTACACTAAGGGGGTAATTTAGAGTTTATTGTAGCAGCTAATTTGTTAGCAGTTGGGCAAAACCATGTGCACTGCAAGGGGGTGGCAGATATAACATGTGCAGAGAGGTAGATTTGGGTGAGGTGTGTTCAAACTGAAATCTAAATTGCAGTGTAAAAATAAAGCAGCCAGTATTTACCCTGCACAGAAACAATATAACCCACCCAAATCTAACTCTCTCTGCACATTTTACATCTGCCCCACCTGCAGTGCACATGATTTTGCCCAACTGCTAACAAATTTGCTGCTACTATCAGGTCTGAATTACCCCCTCTGTTACCTACCCCGTTAACCTTTGACTAGAGTGAATTTGCCAACTTTTCGTTAGCAACTGTTGCATCATATGATAGTATCACGTGATTCTTCCTGTAGCAGTTGATCTCCTGTGACTAAAATAGATTGTCTAAAACGTATTAAGGGGACAACAGGACTGCAAAAATAAATACCACAACAGCAACCTTATGTACATTATACTTTGGACGGATATGTATATACGAAAATAATTTTCTATTTTTAAAGTTTAGCCAGAAATCAAGAGAGGGGCTTGTTTGGGTTGCCAGTACTGCCCAAACCCCCAACACACATTTATATGGCACCAATACTTGTTCCTTAGAACGGAGTGTTCTCCCTAATGTATTCTAATTAACCTACCAGTATTTGTTTGGAACGTGGGAGTGAACCAGAGTATATGGAGGGAAGTCATGCAAACCAACGGAGATCATAAAAACTCCACACAGGGTCCTGGTCAGGATTTGAACTCATGTCCTCTGTGCAGTAATACTAAAAACTGTGGGACTGTTGCTTCATTTATAGAAAAATAAAGATAGATATCTATATCTAGAGAGATTTTTTTTTTTTTCTCAATTGTTTCAGTATTGTGTGCCCACTGGCAATTATTCAATTGTTTCGGTTCTCAGCCTCTTAAGGTGGTAAGTAGAAATCAGCAACAACCACGTATCAGGCACCTACCCAGGACTTTGGGTTGGACTCTTTCACGTGGCCGCCGCTAGATGGCACCCGATGGCTGCAATTCAATTGCTGTTCAGGCACCCAGCAGCCACAGAAGTCACATTTTTTTACTCACTGCCTCCTGAGGTGCGATAAAAAAAAAGTTTGCAAACAGCACTTTGAGTCGAAACAATAGTTTGGACGCCCAAAGCAGAAGTGTAGCCCAAAAACAGCTAAACCTGGTGTTTGGGTGCGACATGAGCAATATGCATGTGCGCCTAAATAACAATTGAATAGGGACAATTGTTTGGGCATCTAAACAGTCCCGTTTACACGGGAAAAAACAGTTGCCCATAACAATTGAATCCCCCATTTAGGTTGCCTATTCCAGTCTATTTGGGCACAGAAGAGAGAGTAAAACAAAACTGAATGTCGCCCCGTAAGTTTACACACACACACAAAAAAATATATATATTAAATACATACATACACACATATACACACACACACTATTTATAGGTCACAATATATGGTTCCTGTAACTTTATATTAATGTAGCTAAGTATTGCATAATATGTTGTTTAACAGAGGGTGATAAAGCATCACTACTGCAGGAAGCATACATGTCCCTGAGGAAGTCTACATAAGCACAATAACACAGAATTCCTAGCTAAATCTGACATTCCCAGTGTATGTTGGCCACACATGCAGCCATGCAGTCCTTTCAGCAACAGTAATTGCCTTCTATCCAAAGAATAAAATAACAATCCAGATATTCGTGTTTACAAATCCTAACACCGCTTTCCCACACCCCACAGAGTACTTTTTAGTTAAACATACACACTGTAATATATATCTATACACACACACTTATTTTACATGCATACGTGTAAGAGGTGCTATGTTCCAGAGCTACCCCCCTAAACCAGTCTGACCACCTCCTCACACCCAGCAGCAGAGAATAACAACCTTCCTGGGTGTGGTTCCATGTGGAAGAAGCACCCAGGACACCCACTCTGACACTGCAGCTCCCCCGCCCGGTGTAATGATGTGCCCCCTGACTGGAAGACCCTGTCTGCTGCAAACCCCCCCTCAGGGTGACCCTGGCCGGCGACAGTGGGATGCGGATATGTTATGCTGGGTGGCCCCCTCCTCGCACAGCCCATGGCAGTAGCACAGGAAGCCCGGGGAAAGTCACCGGGCTGCAGACCTGCTACATGTGTGGTCACCTCCTAGCGCAGAGCTTAGGTGCCAGCAGGGTTCCCCGCACCGCTACAGGTCGGAGGGGCCACGCAGAACCATGGAGATGGGGGAGCAGACTCACCTTGTCACTGACCACCGCGCAACAGAAGAGGAGACTGGGGAGCTGCTGACAAGATGGAGCCGTCAACTTTCCCTGGGGTGGGGGTGCAAGAACTAAATGAGACAAAATCCGGAAGATGCGATGGTTCTGCCCGGCCGCCGATGACGCACTCAGTCGGGGAGAATCGCTGGAGGCCGGGAAGGGGAGAGGCCTGTGCGCTTCCGGTTACCAGAGAAACCAAGAGAGGCGTGGGCATGATAACAGGGAATTCCTGCAAATAATGGCGCTGCTGCATAGGTGTGACAATTCTGTGTGGCTGGAAAAGTAATCAGTATAAAAGTATTAACTTGTAGCTACTACACAGACGCATACCTCCCTACGGGTGTGGTATGTTAGGTAGATTAGACTGGTCCATACTTACCTACCTGACCCTCTCCATGAGGGAGAAAATGCTCTGTTCCTGGACTTTCCTGGTAATGTATGATTGCCATCACCTGTGGTGAGCTAGTTAATTGATAAGAAAGGTGTTTCACCACAGGTGATGGCAATCAAACATAACCAGGAAAGTCCAGGAACAGAGCATTTTCTCCCTCATGGAGAGGGTCAGGTAGGCAAGTATGCTTTGGTCGACAGTGTCTAGGTCGACCAATATTGGTTGATAGTAAGTTGGTCGACATGGTTTCTAGGTTGACAGGGACTCTAGGTCGACATGAGAAAAGTTCGACATGAGTTTTTTTACTTTTTTGGGTGTCGTTTTCTCCGTACAGCAGACATGTCCAAACTGCGGCCTTCCAGCTGTTGTGAAACTACATATCCCAGCATGCCCTGACACAGTTTTGCTGTCAGAGTATGCTAAAGCTGTGTCAGGGCATGCTGGGATGTGTAGTTTCTCAACAGCTGGAGGGTCGCAGTTTGGACATGCCTGCAGTACAGTGACCAGGAACCCCAATTAGTGCACCATGTCCCCTCGCATGGCGAGCGAGGCACAGGTTACCGTTCCCAATTGTAGTCCACGTGGATCGTAAAGTATGAAAAAGTAAAAAAATGAAAAACTCATGTTGACATTTTGTAATGACCTAGAACATGTCGACCTAGAGTCCCTGTCGACATAGAAACCATGTCGACCTACTTACTGTCGACCTAAAGACCGGATCCCCCTCCCTACATGACCCTCTCCAGGAGGGACAGAATTAGGGAGGCCAATCCCGGGATCTCGCAGACCAAAAATGCCGGGATTTGAATCCCGGGATTGGAGCAGTAGCGGATCTTGCCACGGGCAAGCAGGACTTTTACCCGGGGCGCCGCCTTCCGGAGGGCGCCGGCGCCATCCGGAGGGCGCCGCACCATGGCAAGACCCGCTACTGCTGTGCCCCCCGCTGCCCGTTGTGTGCCGCTGCCCGCTGTGAAGGGAACTAGACGCGTAGCGTCTAGTTTCCCTGTGTGGAGAGGACCTTTACTGTGCGGTGCGCGATGACGTAATCGCGCACCGCACAGCATTTCAGCGGCGCTACTACTGTACAGGGGGCTAACTGACCACGCCCCTTGTATGAAGCCACGCCCCCTATTTCCTGCCCGGGCCGCAAAACGGCCCAGAATCGGCCCTGGATTGGAGCTCCAATCCCGGGATTCACGGGATTAGATTGCGCATGCTCAGTGTTGCAGGGCAGCACTGAGCACTTGGTTGAAACCAGTGACGTGCGGTGGGTTCAGTGCCTGGTGAGGCACTGGATGATTCACACACACACACCCCCAATGTAGAAAAGAATAAACGATTGGGGTTCCCCATACCTAAACAAACCCAGCACCAGGCTGAACCAGCTAGGGCAGGGCTGGCCAAACCAGTCCTCGAGATCTACCAACAGTTCACATTTTCCAGACCACCTAGCTGGTGCACAGGTGTAGTCATTACTAATTAAGATGTGCTGCATTCATTCCTAACTGACAATTCTACAGATCTCCAAGAGGCCTGGAAAACATGAACTGTTGGTAGATCTCGAGGACCGGTTTGGCCAGCCCTGAGCTAGGGGGATTAATGCCATAGCAGGGGGGTACACTCAGTGGGGTCCCCACTGCCATCGCATTAAACTTCCCCAAACCAGTCAGCCCAGGGCTGGAATTCCTCAGAAAGCGGGGACTCCAGAAAAAAAATGGGGTCCCCATCCCGAGCAACAACCAGCATTGGTCTGAAAGCCCAGTGCTATGCCCCGCACCCCTGGTGGTGGTGGGTGCGGGGTTCATGACATAGTAATATTGTTCTTTACAGGCGGCCTACAGGTCCCAGCAAGCCTGTCCAAGCATGCTAGCACTTGGAGAACCACAAGTGCCAGCATGCCCAGACATTAAGGGCCCGCTGGCACCTGTAGTCCTCCTGTAAATAAAATGTTTAAATAAATACACAACACAATTTATTTAAAAAAGTTTATTTTGCAGCATCTTCACCTGGGTGGGCGGCGGCGTTTGGACAGCTCTTTTGCATGGCCGCCGCCTCCCAGGACTTCCAGGCGTCCTCTGTCTTTGGGCGCTCTTGCACGCTCCCTCTCCGCTGGCGGACTGACAGCCGCTGCCTCCCGCTGTCTTTTATAAGCCAACCCCAAGGGGCGGAGCGATGACGCTACGAGCCATGATTGGCTTGCAGAGGCTATCTTAGATTTCAAAAATGACGCTAGCGTCGCCATTTTCTAAATTGGAACCTCTCAGCTGCCGAACTCTGCAAAAATGACAGGCAGGTACTGTATCCTCTTGGATCCAGGCCTGCCATCTTGCCAACCGGGTTCCGCCACCGCCGCTAACGCTGCACATCCCCGCTGCCCAACAAGTGATGACAGAGGATCCATCACTGGACAGCTGTATCCAGTGACAGATCCGTTGTCCAACCACATCTGCCTGATTGACATGGGCGTGCTTTCATGTGCAGTGAAAGCACGCCCCTGTCACCGAGGCACTTATACAAGTGCTGCTTCTCATGCTATTTCCAATGGGCTTTTAGTGCCCATGGCTTGGCCCTGACCCCCCCCCCCCCCCCCCCCGCTCCAGCTGCTTTCCTATTATCAACGGGAGGCACTGCTATCGGTGCCTTTGAAACCTATTTTTAATGTAGAATTGGTTATTATAATACAAAGCAGATACTTATGACACAGAATCTGTGTCATAAGTATCTTCTTTGTATTATTTCAACCACTATTGACAGGGGAGGCACTGCCTCCCCTGACTGCCTGTCCCTGGTTGAAATGCTTCCCGGCTGTGCGGCTCAGTGGCAGTGGGGTATATGAAGCTGCCATGGACACACTGCGGGCAGCAATGGACACACTGACCTGACGGCACCGGCGGCATTTCAAAAGTAGTGCCGGCCGCCATCCAATTGGAGCTGGCGGACCGGCAGCCAATCAGGGAAACAGCTTCAGCCACCAGCCAATCGGCTGGCTGGCAGCCGGGGTGCTTCATTTGAAATGTTGGCAGAATTGTCTGTGACGTGTATCTACGGCTGTCCATCCCGATACCCTGGTGGTGACATGCACTGACTGTGACCCGAATAGGCTTTAGTTTGCGCTGCTGACGGAATGACCACCCTTAACCTAATAGAAGACGGTCTGATACACATGCAATAGAATGCTGGCTTTAAAACAGAGATCCTGCAACCAAAACCTCTCCATATTGGGACACACATGAAAGGGGACAGGAGACTCCAAAGCAGGCACACAATACGCTCCCTACTCCCACCCTCCCCACTTCTCTCTACTTACATCCTCCCTTACTGCTCCCTACTTACATCCTCCCTCACTGCTCCCTACGCCCACCCTCCCTCACTGCTCCCTACGCCCACCCTCCCTCACTGCTCCCTACTTCCATCCTCCCTCACTGCTCCCTACTTACATCCTCCCTCACTGCTCCCTACACCCACCCTCCCTCACTGCTCCCTACGCCCACCCTCCCTCACTGCTCCCTACTCCCTTCCTCCCTCACTGCTCCCTACTCCCTTCCTCCCTCACTGCTCCCTACTCCCATCCTCCATCACTGCTCCCTACACTGACCCTCACTTGCTGTTCCCTACACCATTCCTCACTGCCCTCCACACCCACTCTCCTTGCTTCATACACCAATCCATACTGCAATCTCGGGATTGAGCGTTTTTCAATCTCAAATCCCGGGATTGAAAAAATTGCCCGGGATTGGCCTCCCTAGACGGAATGCTCTGCTCCTGGACTTCCCTCTTAATTTATGATTGCCATCGCCTGTAGTAAAACACTTTTTTTTATCCATTAACCTGTTCAAAACAGGTGTCAGAAATCTTAAATTAAGAGAAAAGTCCAGAAGCAGAACATTCTGTCCCTCCTGGAGAGGGTCATGTTGGGAGGTTTGCAGACGGGTGGCTGGTGATAGTGCCGATGCCAGCATGCTGGGTACACTAACACGACATGCAAACCATACAATGTCGCTCACTATTTCCCTTGGGGTGTAGTATGGTATGCCGGTGGCTGAGCTCCCGGCGGCCAGCATACCGACCAGCATACCGCGCTGGAATCCCGACCGCCGGCATACCGACAGCTGGGCGAGCACAAATGAGCCCCTTTCAGGCACAATGGCGCTCTAGGCACCCCACGCTATTTATTCTCCCTCCAGGGGGGTCGTGGACCCCCAAGAGGGAGAAAAGGTGTCGTATGCCGGGTGTCGGGATTCCGGCGCCAGTATATTGTGCGCTGGGATCCCAAAAAAACACTACTTGTGCAGCGCCTAACTAATATGAATGAGGTTAAATAAGAACAAGAGTTGGGAACTACTGAGACACTGCGCTTGCCGTGACCACTATGTGAAGAATGGATGGATAGACTAAAACAACAAAAATGGCTGCGCTGTGTGTCAGTAGTTATGCATGAAAGAGAGCAAACGTGTAGTATATGAATCTTATAATTTAATAATAAAAAATACAAATTAAAATTAACATTAAAAGTAATATCAGCACACCTATATCTGTCTCAGGTGGTTATTGACTAATAGGTAAAGAATGAGAAAAGTTCATATTCCACAGTTCAAGAGAAAATTCAATGTAGTGCAATTCCAAATGGTTATCTCGTATACGTCACCAGGTGAGTCGTTGTAAGCATATAGTACCTCTCCGAATGGGCTGGTAAAGATTAGCCGAGCGTCCCCGGCTAAATAGTCCTGCTTTGCCCAATGTACTGCACAACGGAGGGAAAATCTGAATGCTGCCTGATGATTAACACTCGCCACAGCGAGGAGATGAAAGGCAGCTTCCTGCGGCAGAGAGGATAGCCCGGCAATTATCACCAGTCGCAGCGGTGAAATGGGCAGCAGCCTGTTAAGGTGATGAGCCGGTCAAATGGAAATGAAGGAGAGACCAGTATGGATTGCACAAAGGTGTATCACCTGGACCAGGTGTGCTGAGAGGCGGAATCCTGACGCGTTTCGTCACGATCACGTGACTTTATCAAAGGTATGATCCTACCTCCAGATTAGTCAGTATTTAAAGCCAAGACGGCTAATGGCAGACAGATGTCCATGATTTGACAATTAAAACAATATATTATATACACGTTAGCTCTCAAAATAACACATTATTTTAAAACATGAATTAATAAAAATACACATGGCAGAAATCACTTGTAGTACAATGATTAATATCCTCAGATTATACCACTGTATCGGGATTACTATGTTGTGCAGAGGCATTTATTCAAAATGCACTTAAATAGGAATCAAACACCAGATTGTCTACAGCATACAATCTAATCATCCATATTGGGTGCTCCTATCTTATTCATACTAGAGAGTCCTATATAAGCTGGACAAGAAAACAGAGACTATCTTTTATATATGAAAAAACTTGGACAGGTCTATTTCTGTCCTGTACCTAATCACTCTAAATGAGTCAGAGTATAAAAATAAAAAATAGAAAATAAATATAGCTCTAAGTAGCTAACATACACTGATGTGGCCACCCTGGATTCGAACTTGTGTCTGAGCATAGATACTATTCAGTGGCTTAGCCTAATGCACCACTGATCCTGCTGTATATATGAAGACCAAATTCAAACATATGGTTGCAAAATATTGACTATTCAATGGTACGTATAAAACCTAATTTAAGTCTGAATAAGTTCATATGGGCAGGTAGAAAAAGGAAACAATAACGATTAATCGGACACCAGGATTAAACTATGAGTTACCTGCGGCCTTAATGTTACATAAAATCAGATGCTCCTCAGACAGCCGTTGAATAAATAAAATCATAATGCAAAGTACAACAACTATCTTGTATACAGTAATACATATATAGAACAAATGCTTGATCTATTTCTATGTGGCACCCCAATGTTCTAAAAATTGGTTCGATCAGATTTATGATTCAAATTGAGCTATATATAGCTGGCAGACATCCGTGTGGCCGCCATAAGTTCAAAACCCAAGTCTAACAATAGCGCTATTCAGTGTTTCAATCTGATGTGCCACTGATCCCACTTGACACAAAAGGACTACAATATAGCCGATAAATTGCAGAATATCTCAAGACTTATCTAGTACACTTGGAAAGCCTCAAAAGGATATAATAGGGTTCATATCTGGAACAGCTAAATATTTAGACAATTCACAACAAATTGATCACAAATGCATATCCAAACTAAAAAGAAAGTAGGTACATGAATAAGTACATGAAATGCATATGCCATTTGCCTGTTCTTATCAGAGATCGAATTCGATACACTCATTAAGACCCTCCGGCATTAGGGTTCTCAATTTATGGATCCAATAATTCTCCCTCAGGCATAACTTTCTATATCTGTCTCCTTCACGTACTGTTGGTGTAATTGTTTCAATACCAATTACTTTGATATCCTCTGGATTTTTATGATGTTTATCCAAAAAGTGTCTAGAGACACTGTGAAACATAAATCCTTTTTGGATATTGCGTCTGTGTTCAAGAAATCTAGTTCTGAGTTTCTGTGTCGTCCTACCCACATAAATTAGACTACATTTGCAGATCAATAAATATATTACAAAAAAACTATTGCAATTAATATGTGAACGAATCTCTACCTTTAAAGAGTTGGGAGTATTGAAGATTTTCAAATTTTTTAAAATATATGAGCAGGTAATACATTGCTTGGCTCCACATCTGAAACATCCCATAATTTTAGGGAGCCATTGGACCGTTTCAGGGGAGGTGATATTCCCCTCTTTTCTCTGACGTCCTAGTGGATGCTGGGGACTCCGAAAGGACCATGGGGAATAGCGGCTCCGCAGGAGACTGGGCACAAAAGTAAAAGCTTTAAGACTACCTGGTGTGCACTGGCTCCTCCCCCTATGACCCTCCTCCAAGCCCCAGTTAGATTTTTGTGCCCGAACGAGAAGGGTGCAGTCTAGGTGGCTCTCCTGAGCTGCTTAGAAAAAAGTTTAGTTTTAGGTTTTTTATTTTCAGTGAGACCTGCTGGCAACAGGCTCACTGCATCGAGGGACTAAGGGGAGAAGAAGCAAACTCACCTGCGTGCAGAGTGGATTGGGCTTCTTAGGCTACTGGACATTAGCTCCAGAGGGACGATCACAGGCCCAGCCATGGATGGGTCCCAGAGCCGCGCCGCCGTCCCCCTTACAGAGCCAGAAGAGCAGAAGAGGTCCGGAAAAATCGGCGGCAGAAGACGTCCTGTCTTCAATAAGGTAGCGCACAGCACCGCAGCTGTGCGCCATTGCTCTCAGCACACTTCACACTCCAGTCACTGAGGGTGCAGGGCGCTGGGTGGGGGCGCCCTGAGACGCAATATAAACACCTTAGGGGGCAAAAAATGCATCACATATAGCTCCTGGGCTATATGGATGCATTTAACTCATGCCTGTTTTTCCATAAAAAAGCGGGAGAACGGCCGCCGAGAAGGGGGCGGAGCCTATCTCCTCAGCACACTGTCGCCATTTTTCCTCACAGCTCCGTTGGAGGGAAGCTCCCTGACTCTCCCCTGCAGTCCTGCACTACAGAAACAGGGTAAAACAAGAGAGGGGGGGCACTAAATTGGCAGATAAATCTATACAGCAGCTATATAAGGGAAAAACACTTATATAAGGTTATCCCTGTATATATATAGCGCTCTGGTGTGTGCTGGCAAACTCTCCCTCTGTCTCCCCAAAGGGCTAGTGGGGTCCTGTCCTCTATCAGAGCATTCCCTGTGTGTGTGCTGTGTGTCGGTACGTTGTGTCGACATGTATGAGGAGGAAAATGGTATGGAGGCGGAGCAATTGCCTGTATTAGTGATGTCACCCCCTAGGGAGTCGACACCTGACTGGATGGTCTTATGGAAGGAATTACGTGATAGTGTCAGCACTTTACAAAAGACTGTTGACGACATGAGACAGCCGGCAAATCAGTTAATACCTGTACAGGCGTCTCAAACAC
Organism: Pseudophryne corroboree; assembly: GCF_028390025.1. NCBI lineage: Eukaryota > Metazoa > Chordata > Amphibia > Anura > Myobatrachidae > Pseudophryne > Pseudophryne corroboree. Next base: position 605,669,828 of record NC_086446.1, read on the forward strand.
CGTCAGGGGCTCTAAAGCGCCCGTTACCTCAGGTGGTCGACCCAGACACGGACACTGACTCCAGTGTCGACGGTGAGGAAACAAACGTATTTTCCAGTAGGGCCACACGTTACATGATCACGGCAATGAAGGAGGTTTTGAACATTTCTGATACTACAAGTACCACAAAAAAGGGTATTATGTGGGGTGTGAAAAAACTACCCGTAGTTTTTCCTGAATCAGATGAATTAAATGAGGTGTGTGATGAAGCGTGGGTTTCCCCCGATAAAAAACTGCTAATTTCTAAAAAATTATTGGCATTATACCCTTTCCCGCCAGAGGTTAGGGCGCGTTGGGAAACACCCCCTAGGGTGGATAAGGCGCTCACACGCTTATCAAAACAAGTGGCGTTACCGTCTCCTGATACGGCCGCCCTCAAGGAACCAGCTGATAGGAAGCTGGAAAATATCCTAAAAAGTATATACACACATACTGGTATTATACTGCGACCAGCAATCGCCTCAGCCTGGATGTGCAGTGCTGGGGTGGCTTGGTCGGATTCCCTGACTGAAAATATTGATACCCTGGACAGGGACAATATATTATTGACTATAGAGCATTTAAAGGATGCATTTCTATATATGAGAGATGCACAGAGGGATATTTGCACTCTGGCATCAAGAGTAAGTGCGCTGTCCATTTCTGCCAGAAGAGGGTTATGGACGCGACAGTGGTCAGGTGTTGCGGATTCCAAACGGCATATGGAAGTATTGCCGTATAAAGGGGAGGAGTTATTTAAGGTCGGTCTATCGGACCTGGTGGCCACGGCAACGGCTGGGAAATCCACCTTTTTACCCCAGGTCACCTCTCAGCAGAAAAAGACACCGTCTTTTCAGGCTCAGTCCTTTCGTCCCCATAAGGGCAAGCGGGCAAAAGGCCACTCGTATCTGCCCCGGGGCAGAGGAAGGGGAAAAAGACTGCAGCAGACAGCCTCTTCCCAGGAACAGAAGCCCTCCCCCGCTTCTGCCAAGTCCTCAGCATGACGCTGGGGCCTTACAAGCGGACTCAGGCACGGTGGGGGCCCGTCTCAAGAATTTCAGCGCGCAGTGGGCTCACTCGCAAGTGGACCCCTGGATCCTGCAGGTAGTATCTCAGGGGTACAAATTGGAATTCGAGACGTCTCCCCCTCGCCGGTTCCTGAAGTCTGCTTTACCAACGTCTCCCCCCGACAGGGAGGCGGTATTGGAAGCCATTCACAAGCTGTATTCCCAGCAGGTGATAATCAAGGTACCCCTCCTACAACAGGGAAAGGGGTATTATTCCACGCTGTTTGTGGTACCGAAGCCGGACGGCTCGGTGAGACCTATTTTAAATCTGAAATCCTTGAACACTTACATACAAATGTTCAAATTCAAGATGGAATCACTCAGAGCAGTGATAGCGAACCTGGAATAAGGGGACTATATGGTGTCTCTGGACATCAAGGATGCTTACCTCCATGTCCCAATTTGCCCTTCTCACCAAGGGTACCTCAGGTTTGTGGTACAGAACTGTCACTATCAGTTTCAGACGCTGCCGTTTGGATTGTCCACGGCACCCCGGGTCTTTACCAAGGTAATGGCCGAAATGATGATTCTTCTTCGAAGAAAAGGCGTCTTAATTATCCCTTACTTGGACGATCTCCTGATAAGGGCAAGGTCCAGAGAACAGTTAGAGGTCGGAGTAGCACTATCTCAAGTAGTACTACGACAGCACGGATGGATTCTAAATATTCCAAAATCGCAGCTGATTCCGACGACACGTCTGCTGTTCCTAGGGATGATTCTGGACACAGTACAGAAAAAGGTGTTTCTCCCGGAGGAGAAAGCCAGGGAGTTATCCGACCTAGTCAGGAACCTCCTAAAACCAGGCCAAGTGTCAGTGCATCAATGCACAAGGGTCCTGGGAAAAATGGTGGCTTCTTACGAAGCGATTCCATTCGGCAGATTCCACGCAAGAACTTTTCAGTGGGATCTGCTGGACAAATGGTCCGGATCGCATCTTCAAATGCATCAGCGGATAACCCTGTCTCCAAGGACAAGGGTGTCTCTCCTGTGGTGGTTGCAGAGTGCTCATCTTCTAGAGGGCCGCAGATTCGGCATTCAGGACTGGGTCCTGGTGACCACGGATGCCAGCCTGAGAGGCTGGGGAGCAGTCACACAGGGAAAAAATTTCCAGGGCTTGTGGTCAAGCATGGAAACGTCACTTCACATAAATATCCTGGAACTAAGGGCCATTTACAATGCCCTAAGTCAGGCAAGGCCTCTGCTTCAGGGTCAGCCGGTGCTGATCCAGTCGGACAACATCACGGCAGTCGCCCACGTAAACAGACAGGGCGGCACAAGAAGCAGGAGGGCAATGACGGAAGTTGCAAGGATTCTTCGCTGGGCGGAAAATCATGTGATAGCACTGTCAGCAGTGTTCATTCCGGGAGTGGACAACTGGGAAGCAGACTTCCTCAGCAGACACGATCTCCACCCGGGGGAGTGGGGACTTCACCCAGACATGATGGCGTCCCGCCTCAACAAAAAACTGGACAGATATTGCGCCAGGTCAAGGGACCCTCAGGCAATAGCTGTGGACGCTCTGGTAACACCGTGGGTGTACCAGTCAGTGTATGTGTTCCCTCCTCTGCCTCTCATACCCAAGGTACTGAGAATCATAAGAAGGAGAGGAGTAAGGACTATACTCGTGGCTCCGGATTGGCCAAGAAGGACTTGGTAATCGGAACTTCAAGAGATGCTCACGGAAGACCCGTGGCCTCTACCTCTAAGAAAGGACCTGCTCCAGCAGGGACCATGTCTGTTCCAAGACTTACCGCGGCTGCGTTTGACGGCATGGCGGTTGAACGCCGGATCCTGAAGGAAAAAGGCATTCCGGATGAAGTCATCCCTACCCTGATCAAAGCCAGGAAGGATGTAACTGTGCAACATTATCACCGTATTTGGCGTAAATATGTTGCGTGGTGTGAGGCCAGGAAGGCCCCTACAGAGGAATTTCAACTGGGTCGTTTCCTGCATTTCCTGCAAACAGGACTGTCTATGGGCCTAAAATTAGGGTCCATTAAGGTTCAAATTTCGGCCCTGTCAATATTCTTCCAAAAAGAACTAGCTTCAGTTCCTGAAGTCCAGACGTTTGTCAAGGGGGTACTGCATATACAGCCTCCTTTTGTGCCTCCAGTGGCACCTTGGGATCTCAATGTAGTTTTGGGGTTCCTAAAATCACATTGGTTTGAACCACTCACCACTGTGGACTTAAAATATCTCACATGGAAAGTGGTAATGCTGTTAGCCCTGGCCTCAGCCAGGCGTGTCTCAGAATTGGCGGCTTTATCCTATAAAAGCCCTTACCTAATTTTTCATACGGACAGGGCAGAATTGAGGACTCGTCCTCAATTTCTCCCTAAGGTGGTTTCAGCATTTCACTTAAACCAGCCTATTGTGGTGCCTGCGGCTACTAGGGACTTGGAGGATTCCAAGTTGCTGGACGTAGTCAGGGCCCTGAAAATATATGTTTCCATGACGGCTGGAGTCAGAAAATCTGACTCGCTGTTTATCCTGTATGCACCCAACAAGCTGGGTGCTCCTGCTTCTAAGCAGACTATTGCTCGTTGGATTTGTAGTACAATTCAGCTTGCACATTCTGTGGCAGGCCTGCCACAGCCAAAATCTGTAAAAGCCCATTCCACACGGAAAGGGGCTCATCTTGGGCGGCTGCCCGAGGGGTCTCGGCTTTACAACTTTGCCGAGCAGCTACTTGGTCAGGGGCAAACACGTTTGCTAAATTCTACAAATTTGATACCCTGGCTGAGGAGGACCTGGAGTTCTCTCATTCGGTGCTGCAGAGTCATCCGCACTCTCCCGCCCGTTTGGGAGCTTTGGTATAATCCCCATGGTCCTTTCGGAGTCCCCAGCATCCACTAGGACGTCAGAGAAAATAAGAATTTACTTACCGATAATTCTATTTCTCATAGTCCGTAGTGGATGCTGGGCGCCCATCCCAAGTGCGGATTGTCTGCAATACTTGTACATAGTTATTGTTACAAAAAATCGGGTTATTATTGTTGGGAGCCATCTTTTCAGAGGCTCCTCTGTTATCATGCTGTTAACTGGGTTCAGATCACAAGTTGTACGGTGTGATTGGTGTGGCTGGTATGAGTCTTACCCGGGATTCAAAATCCTTCCTTATTGTGTACGCTCGTCCGGGCACAGTATCCTAACTGAGGCTTGGAGGAGGGTCATAGGGGGAGGAGCCAGTGCACACCAGGTAGTCTTAAAGCTTTTACTTTTGTGCCCAGTCTCCTGCGGAGCCGCTATTCCCCATGGTCCTTTCGGGGTCCCCAGCATCCACTACGGACTATGAGAAATAGAATTATCGGTAAGTAAATTCTTATTATTTTTCTTTTGTCTACAAAGAGACTTGGTGCAAGAAAGTGTTGCAAATTATTAGATTTTTTAAAAATAACTGATGGTGTATCTTTCAACTCAGTTTTTAAAATCTGATCTGTCAAAAGAATAGAATAATTATTGTGGATAATATTCTTAATCTTGGACGAGGAACTATTAAACTGTGATATGAAATGTGGTTGATCTGATTCAAATTTACGAGAATAAATCTTGTGTACTAGTAAATCTTTCCTATCTAGGATATCTTCCCTTTCACGGGCTGATCTAATCAAAGTTTCAGGATATCCTCGATTCTGAAACGAGGTTGATATCTCATCTGCTTGCAATTGATAGTCTGATGTATCACTACAATTGCGTTTGATACGCCTTAGTTGTCCAAAGGGGATATTATTAAGCCATGGTTTATGATGAGAACTATTATAATGTATAAAATTCAGAGTATCAACCTCTTTGCGAAAAGTTTTAGTTGTGATTTTACCATCAACTATACTAAGTAAGATATCGAGGAAGGAAATAGATGTATTGCTAGAGACACCCATAAAACACAGATTGAAATCATTGGTATTCAATTGAGTAATGAAATCAGGGGAAAGAGAGATATCACCATCAAAAATGAAAAACATATCATCTATGTAACGGCCATAGTAGACGAGGTCCGCGCCAAAGCCCCGCCCCCACACATGGTGGTCCTCAAAGGCACCCATGTATAGGTTGGCGAAGCTTGGAGCGAACCTCGTCCCCATGGCCGTCCCAAGTGTTTGTAAATAATATTTCTTATCAAAAACGAAAAAATTGTGCGATAAAATAAAATAAATTGAATCCACTATAAATTGCTGTAACTCAGGTTCTATATGATTAGTCCTAGAAAGATGGTCTGCTATAACAGACAGACCCTTCTGGTGTGGAATGTTAGAATATAGCGCCTGTACATCACAGGTCATGAAGAAGAAAGAACTTTGCCATTTAATGTTTGAAATGGCATTCAAAAAGGTGGTGGTGTCTTTGATGTGTGAACGTAAAGATGATGCAAGTGGTTGTAAAAAGAAATCAACAAAATGTGACAAATAAGAAGTGAGGGACCCAACACTAGAAATGATAGGACGACCAGGGGGTGCAGTGAGTGATTAATGTATCTTGGGTAAATGATAATATGTAGGAGTGATGGGGTGTGCAGGGATGAGATACCTATATTCCTCTTTAGTTATGATACCTTTATCCAGTGCTTCCTTGACTAAAATGGTCAAGGATCTATGATAATTCTGAGAAGGGTTATTGGATAATTTGATATATGTATACAGGTGAACTTTAGATGATGATGGGACACACTGCGCAAATTAGGCAGCTCCACAGACAGAAACCAATAAAAGTGTCTCTCCAAAACACTCAAATGAGCAAGTGATTTATGGTGGGTGGTATCTATCACATGGAGCGCCACATGGATCTATATTAAACCAAGAGGGGAGATATAAATAAATAAATAAATCAATATTACTTATTTGTCACTCTTCCTCGGACGATAGGTCTCTTCCAGACACTTCTTTCACTCCCGTATGTTCAAAATATGGGGAAGAAATAAATAGTATGGCATGTGTAGTACAGTAATTTAATGACATAAAAACAGAAAGACAAATTGTGCAAATATGCAGAGGTTATCCAGTATAATGCTCAAGTGATCACATATCACATATGAGCCAATAATAAAGTGCAAATGACAATGAAACTTTCAAACAGCCACGTCCCAAGTCCCAGTGGAAGTGTGAACAGACTTAAAAATTACCGGAAAGCAATGAGAACCGGTGGAAAACAGTTCTCATTGTAAGTTCTTTAATATATCACCAGTATAATCCTCCCGGGATAGGCAGTCTGGGATGGGTTCCTGGTAATCGTCAACTCCTCCACATCAAACAGAAAGGACTCCAGGATAAGCTGTTCCGGTGAGAGCCAACGCGTTTCAACCCTGTACTTAGGGTCTTTTTCAAGGCAATGAATAAGAATATCCTCTTACTGTCCATCCTTATAAAGGTGAATACGTCCAATCCTCTTATTCCATAAAACACACCTCTCCCATCAACCAATAGGAGATGGTGTTATTCAAAGGGAGGCCTAAAGTCCCGCCTGCCTCTATGTATAGATCTCGTTTGTTCTCGGCGGTCCGCGGCGTTCCGAGACGTCACTTCCGCTTCTCAGCGGAAACGCGTCACCGGCGCCGTTTCCATGGATATCTTGGTATTCATACGGCTCACTCGTTGCGGCGTCGTTGTCATGGTTCCCCTATTAGGTGGAACGGGTTATCGACGCCATCTTCTAGGAGACCAGGATGCTTTCATTGGTTTTTACCTCCGGCATTTCCCGTATCTCCATAATTTAAAAAGCAACGGGAGCTATTATCATAATATTCCATAAGAACCCATGGTGGCCACTTCATTGAATAGTATTTCCTCCTTCCTAAAATATAAAAACTTGGATCAAACTTCACATATACATAAAAAACATTAATCTTGTATTTCATATATAGGCAAAAAATGGTTTTAAAATTTAATGAATTAAAAAATATGGATTTCATTTCAGATATATATATACTGCAAGGAGTCATGACAGATATATAAAAAAATTTATAAAAATTTTTCCCTCATGTATCTTTATGAGATATTATTAATAGATTATTTATAAAAACCATTTTAATTCGAAATCATTGTTTAGCCCATGAGGATGCAATGTGTTAAAATCATAAATATATTGCATTTCGCATTTGGCTAGCAGGGAAGGCAAATCTCTTTGCCTGGAGTTCCCTTTTACCAAACGTAGACCCGCAAATCTCACAATATCCTTTGTTGAACTCCCATGATATTTTTTAAAATGATTAGACAGTGCATGCGTTTCTAGACCTTTTCTAATGTTACGGCAATGTTCTCCAATCCTTATTTTTAGTGCCCGGGAAGTGCGTCCGATATAAAATAAATGGCATTTGCATTCAATAAAATATATGACATTATTCATATTACATGTAATAAAATCTGTAAGTTTGAAACTTTTCTCGTTTATTACTATATTCTCCAATTTCTTTGTACCGTCACTTTTAATTTCTCTACATCCCAGACATATGCCACAGCGATGGAATCCAGTGGTGGCAATTCTGCCTTCTCGCTTTTTTGGTTTCAGAAAACTGTTTACCAGTTTCTGTTTAATGTTTGGGGCTTTTTTATAAATAAATAATGGGCGTTCTGGAATTACTTTGCCTATCACTGGATCTTTTTTCAGGATATTCCAGTTCTTCTTTATTGATCTCTCTAAAGTCCGATACTGAGAATTAAAGCCTGTTATGAATGCCCACTCATAATTGTTCTGTTTGGGCTCTTTATCTGAAGTTGCACTCAAAAGATCTTTTCTTTCCAGTTTATCTACTTCTTGCATGGCTTGCTCTACTTTCTCCATTTTGTATCCATTATTGTTGAATCTATTCTTCAGTTCGACGGTCTGCTGTTTGTACACTGTTTCTTCCGTGCAGTTCCTTTTTAGCCGTCTCAGTTGTCCATGTGGGATGGAGTCTAGCCAGTTCATATGGTGGCAACTGTCATAATCTATATACGATCTAGAATCTGTTTGTTTGGTAAAGGTTTTTGTCTGAATCTGATTATTCTTTATAAAAACCGTTATGTCTAAAAAGTCCACACTTTTCTCATCAATATTGAAAGTAAAATTGATATTCAGACTATTGTCGTTTAAATATGTGCAAAACGCTTCCAACAAATTCTTCTCACCTTTCCATATAAAAAAGACATCGTCTATGTAGCGGCGCCAGGCTACCAGGTTCGCTCCGAAAGGGTTATTGGTCCAAACAGTATCCTGTTCCCATTGACCCATAAAGATATTCGCATAGCTCGGAGCGAACCTGGTGCCCATCGCCGTACCCATTTTCTGGATATAGAAATCCCCATTAAAGATAAAATAATTGTTGTGAAGAATAAAATGGACCCCTTCAATAATTAGATTTTGGATGCATTCATCCAATGAACTTCTTCTAAGGTAGGTTGTTATAGCTTTTAGACCAGCTTCATGGTGAATTATGGAATATAATGACTTAACATCTGCAGTCACCATTAACATGTCGTCCTCCCATTGGATTGTTGTTAGAAAATTTAAAAATTCTTTAGTGTCCTTTAGGTGGGATACATTTCCTAAAACCAATGGTTGCAAGAAATGGTCTATATACTCTGATAGATTGGCTGTTATGGACCCAATCCCAGACACTATGGGCCTGCCGGGAGGGTTGGTTGCGTCCTTGTGTACTTTAGGCAACAAGTATATAGTTGGTACAACTGGATTAGGGTTGGAGAGAAATTTTGCCTCTCTTTGATCCAGACTTCCCAAGGTCTCATATTTTTCAATCAAGACCTGTAATTCTAAATTGATTCTTCCAGTGGGGTCCGATCGAAGTTTGGAGTAAGTCTCTTTATCGTTTATATGAGTTTCCACTTCTTTTATATACCAGTCGGTGTTCATTAAGACAACCCCTCCCCCCTTGTCGGCCGGCTTTATAATAATGTCTTGATTTTTCCTTAGGTCTTTCAGAGCTGCTCTTTCCTTGTAACTTAAATTAAATTTAAAACCTGTAGGTTTAATCATTCTTAGGTCGTCTTGTACTAAATCACAGAATGTGTCAATAAATTTCCCCTTTACATGAGCTGGAAAAAAGATTGATTTTGGTTTGAATGATGTTCTGGTGGGTGCTTCCATAACTTCTTCATTGGATGTTTCTTCTTTTAGTAAAAAGAATTTTTTTAGGCATAATTTCCTTGTAAACTTATGGATATCTACAAATGTCTCAAATTTATTTATTGCTGTGGCTGGCGCATACTTTAGGCCCTTCTCCAACACTCTCTTTTCTGGGTCTGTTAAAATATGAGTGCTTAAATTGAAAATTTTCACACCCCTTTCGGGAATGTTTTCTACAACTTGGACTGGTGTATTATTCTCAGTCTCTAATATATTCATTGTGTCATCGATGGTGACTCCTTTTGGGTTTTTTCTCTTCCTATGGGGCTTATTCTTCTTATTTCTTTTCCTTATGCCCCCTCTCTTTCCTCTATGCGTCTTGTTTTTTATCTCCATTGTCGGTCTCTCCTCCCATTCTCTAAAAAACGTGCTCCTTCTCTGGTTTCTTCCAAGATTTCATATCTGTTGTTCGTATATATGGGTGTTCTATATTCTCTTCTTCCCTGTCCTTCCCTATTATATCTGTCACCTCTATATCTAGTGTCCCTCTGATCTAGAGAAGCATATTGGTTATTGTATCTATTGTTTCTTAACCCTCTTCTAAATGTGTGTTCTGGTGTTCTATCCCCATGATTGCCAGTAACCTTTCTTTCAAATCCCTGATTCTGTCTTTCTTGTGTCTTATTATAATCCCGTCTTTTGTTTTTACTATTATACTCTTTCTGTACTGATCTGTTTCTTATATTCGGGATGGGGGTCCTACCTTGTTTCATTATTGAATTGTTTGAAGGATTAACTTCTTCTTCTGCTTCCTTTTTATCTCTTATAAACTTTCTTATTTTTCTATCTACCAATATTTTTTCATTTCTTTTAATATTGGACTCTATTCTATCCTCTAATTGTTTATAATCGGCCATATCTTTGAAGGGGTTAACCAGATCTTTATATTTCTTAATTTCTTCATCAAGATCAGCTAGTTCCCTCCTCCTTTCATTAATGATGAGATTCATCAATGAGAATGAGCATTCACTGATTATTCTTTCCCATTCATCTCTGAAAGAATCTGATGCGGTATCAAATGAGGGTTTTTTGTTGATTTTCAAACCTCTCGGGATAATTTCATGGGTGGTATATTTCTCCAGCGTAACCATTTCCCACCATATTTTATTTTCTTTTATGATGGTACCTTCTAATTTTCGCATCACATTCTCTAAACTTTCATCTAATAAATCAATATGCTTACCCTCATCCTTGAATAAATTTTCTAATAGAGATTTTCTCTGATCTCTGTAATTAAACATATTTATGCAGCAGTGTGACAACAACAGCACTAAAACGGAGAGAAAAAGATACGTGTATACAGGTGAACTTTAGATGATGATGGGACACACTGCGCAAATTAGGCAGCTCCACAGACAATAGTCTGAATATCAATTTTACTTTCAATATTGATGAGAAAAGTGTGGACTTTTTAGACATAACGGTTTTTATAAAGAATAATCAGATTCAGACAAAAACCTTTACCAAACAAACAGATTCTAGATCGTATATAGATTATGACAGTTGCCACCATATGAACTGGCTAGACTCCATCCCACATGGACAACTGAGACGGCTAAAAAGGAACTGCACGGAAGAAACAGTGTACAAACAGCAGACCGTCGAACTGAAGAATAGATTCAACAATAATGGATACAAAATGGAGAAAGTAGAGCAAGCCATGCAAGAAGTAGATAAACTGGAAAGAAAAGATCTTTTGAGTGCAACTTCAGATAAAGAGCCCAAACAGAACAATTATGAGTGGGCATTCATAACAGGCTTTAATTCTCAGTATCGGACTTTAGAGAGATCAATAAAGAAGAACTGGAATATCCTGAAAAAAGATCCAGTGATAGGCAAAGTAATTCCAGAACGCCCATTATTTATTTATAAAAAAGCCCCAAACATTAAACAGAAACTGGTAAACAGTTTTCTGAAACCAAAAAAGCGAGAAGGCAGAATTGCCACCACTGGATTCCATCGCTGTGGCATATGTCTGGGATGTAGAGAAATTAAAAGTGACGGTACAAAGAAATTGGAGAATATAGTAATAAACGAGAAAAGTTTCAAACTTACAGATTTTATTACATGTAATATGAATAATGTCATATATTTTATTGAATGCAAATGCCATTTATTTTATATCGGACGCACTTCCCGGGCACTAAAAATAAGGATTGGAGAACATTGCCGTAACATTAGAAAAGGTCTAGAAACGCATGCACTGTCTAATCATTTTAAAAAATATCATGGGAGTTCAACAAAGGATATTGTGAGATTTGCGGGTCTACGTTTGGTAAAAGGGAACTCCAGGCAAAGAGATTTGCCTTCCCTGCTAGCCAAATGCGAAATGCAATATATTTATGATTTTAACACATTGCATCCTCATGGGCTAAACAATGATTTCGAATTAAAATGGTTTTTATAAATAATCTATTAATAATATCTCATAAAGATACATGAGGGAAAAATTTTTATAAATTTTTTTATATATCTGTCATGACTCCTTGCAGTATATATATATCTGAAATGAAATCCATATTTTTTAATTCATTAAATTTTAAAACCATTTTTTGCCTATATATGAAATACAAGATTAATGTTTTTTATGTATATGTGAAGTTTGATCCAAGTTTTTATATTTTAGGAAGGAGGAAATACTATTCAATGAAGTGGCCACCATGGGTTCTTATGGAATATTATGATAATAGCTCCCGTTGCTTTTTAAATTATGGAGATACGGGAAATGCCGGAGGTAAAAACCAATGAAAGCATCCTGGTCTCCTAGAAGATGGCGTCGATAACCCGTTCCACCTAATAGGGGAACCATGACAACGACGCCGCAACGAGTGAGCCGTATGAATACCAAGATATCCATGGAAACGGCGCCGGTGACGCGTTTCCGCTGAGAAGCGGAAGTGACGTCTCGGAACGCCGCGGACCGCCGAGAACAAACGAGATCTATACATAGAGGCAGGCGGGACTTTAGGCCTCCCTTTGAATAACACCATCTCCTATTGGTTGATGGGAGAGGTGTGTTTTATGGAATAAGAGGATTGGACGTATTCACCTTTATAAGGATGGACAGTAAGAGGATATTCTTATTCATTGCCTTGAAAAAGACCCTAAGTACAGGGTTGAAACGCGTTGGCTCTCACCGGAACAGCTTATCCTGGAGTCCTTTCTGTTTGATGTGGAGGAGTTGACGATTACCAGGAACCCATCCCAGACTGCCTATCCCGGGAGGATTATACTGGTGATATATTAAAGAACTTACAATGAGAACTGTTTTCCACCGGTTCTCATTGCTTTCCGGTAATTTTTAAGTCTGTTCACACTTCCACTGGGACTTGGGACGTGGCTGTTTGAAAGTTTCATTGTCATTTGCACTTTATTATTGGCTCATATGTGATATGTGATCACTTGAGCATTATACTGGATAACCTCTGCATATTTGCACAATTTGTCTTTCTGTTTTTATGTCATTAAATTACTGTACTACACATGCCATACTATTTATTTCTTCCCCATATTTTGAACATACGGGAGTGAAAGAAGTGTCTGGAAGAGACCTATCGTCCGAGGAAGAGTGACAAATAAGTAATATTGATTTATTTATTTATTTATATCTCCCCTCTTGGTTTAATATAGATCCATGTGGCGCTCCATGTGATAGATACCACCCACCATAAATCACTTGCTCATTTGAGTGTTTTGGAGAGACACTTTTATTGGTTTCTGTCTGTGGAGCTGCCTAATTTGCGCAGTGTGTCCCATCATCATCTAAAGTTCACCTGTATACACGTATCTTTTTCTCTCCGTTTTAGTGCTGTTGTTGTCACACTGCTGCATAAATATGTTTAATTACAGAGATCAGAGAAAATCTCTATTAGAAAATTTATTCAAGGATGAGGGTAAGCATATTGATTTATTAGATGAAAGTTTAGAGAATGTGATGCGAAAATTAGAAGGTACCATCATAAAAGAAAATAAAATATGGTGGGAAATGGTTACGCTGGAGAAATATACCACCCATGAAATTATCCCGAGAGGTTTGAAAATCAACAAAAAACCCTCATTTGATACCGCATCAGATTCTTTCAGAGATGAATGGGAAAGAATAATCAGTGAATGCTCGTTCTCATTGATGAATCTCATCATTAATGAAAGGAGGAGGGAACTAGCTGATCTTGATGAAGAAATTAAGAAATATAAAGATCTGGTTAACCCCTTCAAAGATATGGCCGATTATAAACAATTAGAGGATAGAATAGAGTCCAATATTAAAAGAAATGAAAAAATATTGGTAGATAGAAAAATAAGAAAGTTTATAAGAGATAAAAAGGAAGCAGAAGAAGAAGTTAATCCTTCAAACAATTCAATAATAAAACAAGGTAGGACCCCCATCCCGAATATAAGAAACAGATCAGTACAGAAAGAGTATAATAGTAAAAACAAAAGACGGGATTATAATAAGACACAAGAAAGACAGAATCAGGGATTTGAAAGAAAGGTTACTGGCAATCATGGGGATAGAACACCAGAACACACATTTAGAAGAGGGTTAAGAAACAATAGATACAATAACCAATATGCTTCTCTAGATCAGAGGGACACTAGATATAGAGGTGACAGATATAATAGGGAAGGACAGGGAAGAAGAGAATATAGAACACCCATATATACGAACAACAGATATGAAATCTTGGAAGAAACCAGAGAAGGAGCACGTTTTTTAGAGAATGGGAGGAGAGACCGACAATGGAGATAAAAAACAAGACGCATAGAGGAAAGAGAGGGGGCATAAGGAAAAGAAATAAGAAGAATAAGCCCCATAGGAAGAGAAAAAACCCAAAAGGAGTCACCATCGATGACACAATGAATATATTAGAGACTGAGAATAATACACCAGTCCAAGTTGTAGAAAACATTCCCGAAAGGGGTGTGAAAATTTTCAATTTAAGCACTCATATTTTAACAGACCCAGAAAAGAGAGTGTTGGAGAAGGGCCTAAAGTATGCGCCAGCCACAGCAATAAATAAATTTGAGACATTTGTAGATATCCATAAGTTTACAAGGAAATTATGCCTAAAAAAATTCTTTTTACTAAAAGAAGAAACATCCAATGAAGAAGTTATGGAAGCACCCACCAGAACATCATTCAAACCAAAATCAATCTTTTTTCCAGCTCATGTAAAGGGGAAATTTATTGACACATTCTGTGATTTAGTACAAGACGACCTAAGAATGATTAAACCTACAGGTTTTAAATTTAATTTAAGTTACAAGGAAAGAGCAGCTCTGAAAGACCTAAGGAAAAATCAAGACATTATTATAAAGCCGGCCGACAAGGGGGGAGGGGTTGTCTTAATGAACACCGACTGGTATATAAAAGAAGTGGAAACTCATATAAACGATAAAGAGACTTACTCCAAACTTCGATCGGACCCCACTGGAAGAATCAATTTAGAATTACAGGTCTTGATTGAAAAATATGAGACCTTGGGAAGTCTGGATCAAAGAGAGGCAAAATTTCTCTCCAACCCTAATCCAGTTGTACCAACTATATACTTGTTGCCTAAAGTACACAAGGACGCAACCAACCCTCCCGGCAGGCCCATAGTGTCTGGGATTGGGTCCATAACAGCCAATCTATCAGAGTATATAGACCATTTCTTGCAACCATTGGTTTTAGGAAATGTATCCCACCTAAAGGACACTAAAGAATTTTTAAATTTTCTAACAACAATCCAATGGGAGGACGACATGTTAATGGTGACTGCAGATGTTAAGTCATTATATTCCATAATTCACCATGAAGCTGGTCTAAAAGCTATAACAACCTACCTTAGAAGAAGTTCATTGGATGAATGCATCCAAAATCTAATTATTGAAGGGGTCCATTTTATTCTTCACAACAATTATTTTATCTTTAATGGGGATTTCTATATCCAGAAAATGGGTACGGCGATGGGCACCAGGTTCGCTCCGAGCTATGCGAATATCTTTATGGGTCAATGGGAACAGGATACTGTTTGGACCAATAACCCTTTCGGAGCGAACCTGGTAGCCTGGCGCCGCTACATAGACGATGTCTTTTTTATATGGAAAGGTGAGAAGAATTTGTTGGAAGCGTTTTGCACATATTTAAACGACAATAGTCTGAATATCAATTTTACTTTCAATATTGATGAGAAAAGTGTGGACTTTTTAGACATAACGGTTTTTATAAAGAATAATCAGATTCAGACAAAAACCTTTACCAAACAAACAGATTCTAGATCGTATATAGATTATGACAGTTGCCACCATATGAACTGGCTAGACTCCATCCCACATGGACAACTGAGACGGCTAAAAAGGAACTGCACGGAAGAAACAGTGTACAAACAGCAGACCGTCGAACTGAAGAATAGATTCAACAATAATGGATACAAAATGGAGAAAGTAGAGCAAGCCATGCAAGAAGTAGATAAACTGGAAAGAAAAGATCTTTTGAGTGCAACTTCAGATAAAGAGCCCAAACAGAACAATTATGAGTGGGCATTCATAACAGGCTTTAATTCTCAGTATCGGACTTTAGAGAGATCAATAAAGAAGAACTGGAATATCCTGAAAAAAGATCCAGTGATAGGCAAAGTAATTCCAGAACGCCCATTATTTATTTATAAAAAAGCCCCAAACATTAAACAGAAACTGGTAAACAGTTTTCTGAAACCAAAAAAGCGAGAAGGCAGAATTGCCACCACTGGATTCCATCGCTGTGGCATATGTCTGGGATGTAGAGAAATTAAAAGTGACGGTACAAAGAAATTGGAGAATATAGTAATAAACGAGAAAAGTTTCAAACTTACAGATTTTATTACATGTAATATGAATAATGTCATATATTTTATTGAATGCAAATGCCATTTATTTTATATCGGACGCACTTCCCGGGCACTAAAAATAAGGATTGGAGAACATTGCCGTAACATTAGAAAAGGTCTAGAAACGCATGCACTGTCTAATCATTTTAAAAAATATCATGGGAGTTCAACAAAGGATATTGTGAGATTTGCGGGTCTACGTTTGGTAAAAGGGAACTCCAGGCAAAGAGATTTGCCTTCCCTGCTAGCCAAATGCGAAATGCAATATATTTATGATTTTAACACATTGCATCCTCATGGGCTAAACAATTATTTCGAATTAAAATGGTTTTTATAAATAATCTATTAATAATATCTCATAAAGATACATGAGGGAAAATTTTTTATAAATTTTTTTATATATCTGTCATGACTCCTTGCAGTATATATATATCTGAAATGAAATCCATATTTTTTAATTCATTAAATTTTAAAACCATTTTTTGCCTATATATGAAATACAAGATTAATGTTTTTTTATGTATATGTGAAGTTTGATCCAAGTTTTTATATTTTAGGAAGGAGGAAATACTATTCAATGAAGTGGCCACCATGGGTTCTTATGGAATATTATGATAATAGCTCCCGTTGCTTTTTAAATTATGGAGATACGGGAAATGCCGGAGGTAAAAACCAATGAAAGCATCCTGGTCTCCTAGAAGATGGCGTCGATAACCCGTTCCACCTAATAGGGGAACCATGATAACGACGCCGCAACGAGTGAGCCGTATGAATACCAAGATATCCATGGAAACGGCGCCGGTGACGCGTTTCCGCTGAGAAGCGGAAGTGACGTCTCGGAACGCCGCGGACCGCCGAGAACAAACGAGATCTATACATAGAGGCAGGCGGGACTTTAGGCCTCCCTTTGAATAACACCATCTCCTATTGGTTGATGGGAGAGGTGTGTTTTATGGAATAAGAGGATTGGACGTATTCACCTTTATAAGGATGGACAGTAAGAGGATATTCTTATTCATTGCCTTGAAAAAGACCCTAAGTACAGGGTTGAAACGCGTTGGCTCTCACCGGAACAGCTTATCCTGGAGTCCTTTCTGTTTGATGTGGAGGAGTTGACGATTACCAGGAACCCATCCCAGACTGCCTATCCCGGGAGGATTATACTGGTGATATATTAAAGAACTTACAATGAGAACTGTTTTCCACCGGTTCTCATTGCTTTCCGGTAATTTTTAAGTCTGTTCACACTTCCACTGGGACTTGGGACGTGGCTGTTTGAAAGTTTCATTGTCATTTGCACTTTATTATTGGCTCATATGTGATATGTGATCACTTGAGCATTATACTGGATAACCTCTGCATATTTGCACAATTTGTCTTTCTGTTTTTATGTCATTAAATTACTGTACTACACATGCCATACTATTTATTTCTTCCCCATATTTTGAACATACGGGAGTGAAAGAAGTGTCTGGAAGAGACCTATCGTCCGAGGAAGAGTGACAAATAAGTAATATTGATTTATTTATTTATTTATATCTCCCCTCTTGGTTTAATATAGATCCATGTGGCGCTCCATGTGATAGATACCACCCACCATAAATCAATTTGATATATGTATTACTATCATCGAGCTGGGATCCCGACAGCCGGCAAACTGAAGACCACCCTTTCCCTTGAACTCCCATACACGAGTCATCCGATATTAACAAACGGGATGTAGTTATGTGACCGAAAGTTAAGAGACCACCGGTCACATAACCGACCGCCTATATCCCACCACCCTCTAAAACCCGACAGTCGGCATGCTAACTAGCAGGGACTATTCCCACTCGTGGGTGTCCACGACACCCATAGAGTGGGCCCGCAAGGGGCTTGTTGCACTTGCCCCACCGGCCATCCGCCACCGGGATCCCGCGGTCGGTATGCTGACCGCTGGGATCTGAAGCGGCAGTCACGCATTCCTAACCCTACCAAACTATTTTGTTTTAAGCCGGGTACACGCTTTGCAATTTCAGCCTAAAAAATAAACTATAACGGTTTACTTTTAGACAAATATTCTCCAGTGTGTATGGGCGGGGGTATTATACCCTCCAATATTTTACACATGAAAACCGGTACAAATTAGGGAAAGGGGCGTGGCCACACCCCCTTTCCTATACTTTTAATGTTCATAAAAAATCGGTACAAAGCCCTTTTTGGCAGGTACAGACCATAAAAAAAGGTACTGTACCTGCCAAAAAGGTACAGTTGGAGGGTATGGGGTATTGTTGGTGAGCGATGCACCCCTTCCCTCACATCGTTCAGCGATCACCACTACTGAGCTGACATGCAGCTCAACCCATCAATGGGGGTAATTCCAAGTTGATCGCAGCAGGACATTTTTTAGCAGTTGGACAAAACCATGTGCACTGCAGAGGGGGGGGGCAGATATAACATTTGCAGAGAGTGTTAGATTTGGGTGGGTTATTTTGTTTCTGTGCAGGGTAAATACTGGCTGCTTTATTTTTACATTGCAATTGATTGCAGATTGAACTCACCACACCCAAATCTCTCTCTCTCTCTCTCTGCACATGTTATATCTGCCCCCCCTGCAGTGCACATGGTTTTGCCCAACTGCTAAAAAAATTCCTGCTGCGATCAACTTGGAATTACCCCCCCATGTTGGGCTGAGCTGCATGTCCAGGAATGCCGGCGGTGATGTCACTGATACAACAATATAGTCGTTCACAGGGCTTAAAGTGGTCCTGGAGAGGTGGGGGAACTCACCTCGCCCGCAATCCCTTCTGCTTAGTGCGCGCCGAAGGCGCGCACGCCGCAGTAAGGGGTGTGGTCTCACAGGGAAGGGGCGTGGCCACACAAAAGTACCACCAATTCAAAATAATGCTTCATGGTAGCACAATCTTATTCACATTGCCCGCCCCACATACTAGTGCCCTTTACACACACAATGCCCACAATAGCAGAGCCACTTCCACACACAATGCCCACAGCAGTGTCCTCCCCCTCCTAATTTTAGATTTGGTTCACAATGTATATGTTGAACAACCTTTACTCACCTCTCTTAGGTCTTCTATGTGTCCCTTCTGCTTTCTTGTTTCCTTTGTCTGTCACTTTCCTGATGTGTCCATGCATTTTAGCGCTGTGTGTAAGAAACAGCATCAGCGTTCCCCCCCATATTTAAAATAGGACAAGTGACAAAACTTTAGGGGGAAGGGGCGTGGTCACAAAATAATACCAATTCATATTACGCTGCACAGTAATCTCCATTATTCAAATGACGGCGCACAGTAGCGCCACTTACAGTACACCAGGTAGAGCCCCTATCAGGCAGTATGCCAGGTAGAGCCCCCTTTTACACAGTACCTCAGGCAGAGCCCCCTTTTACACAGTACGGCAGGCAGAGACCCCTTTTACACAGTACGGCAGGCAGAGACCCCTTTTACACAGTATGGCAGGCAGAGACCCCTTTTACACAGTACGGCAGGCAGAGTCCCCATTTTACACAGTACGGCAGGCAGAGCCCCCTTTTACACAGTACGGCAGGCAGAGCCCCCTTTTACACAGTACGGCAGGCAGAGTCCCCATTTTACACAGTACGGCAGGCAGAGCCCCCTTTTACACAGTATGGCAGGCAGAGCCCCCTTTTACACAGTACGGCAGGCAGAGCCCCCTTTTACACAGTACGGCAGGCAGAGCCCCCTTTTACACAGTACGGCAGGCAGAGCCCCATTTTACACAGTACGGCAGGCAGAGTCCCCCATAACACAGTACGGCAGGCAGAGTCCCCCATAACACAGTACGGCAGGCAGAGTCCCCCATAACACAGTACGACAGGCAGAGTCCCCCATAACACAGTACGGCAGGCAGAGTCCCCCATAACACAGTAAGAGAGACAGAGCATCCAGCATCCCCCTGTTTGCCCCAGCACTACACCCCCTCTGTCACATAGCATCCAGCACCCCCACAGTGTCAGTAAGCATTCAGCACCTCCCTCTGTGTCCCCCAGAACTGCTCCACCACTGTGTCACACAGCACAGCCTTTGTCACCACCATTACAGTACCCACCATTACAGTACCCACCCCTCCCCTCACCTCCCTCCACAGTGAACTGTGAGTCTCCTGCAGGATGCCCGCTGCTCAGCCTCACAGTAAACTCCGGCGGCTGCGAGGGGGATCGCGGCTGCGGGTGGGGGGGGGGATCGGGTGATAAAGCCAGCGGCTCACACTCCGGCGGCTGCAGGGAAGGGGATCGGGCGTTACAGCCCGCGACTCACATTCCGGCGGCTGTGGTGGGGGGGATCGGGTGTTAAAGCCCGCGGCTCACACTCCGGCGGCTGAGGCAACGGGGGAGAGAGAGCACTTTGACTGTGCGCCGTTCACAGCTCCTGAACCGCCAGCTAATGAGAAGCTGCCACTTGGCAGCTTCTCATTGGCTGGCGGTTCGCGAGCCATGATTGGCTCAGGCTTGAAATAGCCGCCCCTACTTCTGATTGGTGTTGCAGTCGGTCCGCGAGCCGGGATTGGCTGGCGTCCGCTGCCACCTTTAAAATGCAGCTGGGACCTGATGCTGTGGCCGGGCGGAGGCGGAACTGGTTCCGCCTGCAATTAGAGGTGACGGAACGCAGTTCCGCCCCGTTCCGGCCCACTTTAACCACTGGTCGTTCATCACCGGGATTCATGATCTCCTAGTGTGTACCTGGCTTCAGCCTGATTTAAATTAGTAATTTGGCGTTTACTATATGGTCCTAGTCGTTAACAACATTGTCGAAATTGAGCTGCATGTACAGACTACAGAGGACGCCGCTAGTGACTTGCTGAAGCACGCATCACTAGCTATATAATGCATTCACACTGGACGATTAAAATGTCATCTGGTGTATACCCAGCATTTAGTCTTTTATTGAAATTTTTTCTCTCTCTCTCTCTCTCTCTCTCTCTCTCTCTCTCTATATATATATATATATATATATAGATGAAGCGTGAAGAAAAGCGGCACTCAAAGTCTAATGTAGAAGTCAAATGTATTTCACACGTAAAAGTGAACCGACGTTTCGGGGACCACACTCCCCTTTTTCAAGGTGAAAAAGTTCACCTTGAAAAAGGGGAGTGTGGTCCCCGAAACGTCGGTTCACTTTTACGTGTGAAATACATTTGACTTCTACATTAGACTTTGAGTGCCGCTTTTCTTCACGCTTCATCTACTCATCCATACCTAAGATGGCACCTAAGCAGTTAAGTTGAGGAGGGGGAGTGCCAGTCCGAGCAGACTATATATATATATATATATATATATATATATATTTCTGCAGCGGGGTACACTGTGTTCCACAGGAAAACATTGGGGTGTAGAGTGGGGGTGTGGATCATTAGATCAACAGTGTCTAGGTCGATAATGTTTAGGTTGACCACTATAGGTCGACAGTCACTAAGTCGACAGGGTTTGAAGGTAGACAGGGTTTCTAGGTCGACATGTTCTAGGTCGACAGGTCAAAATGTTGACATGAGTTTTTCATGTTTTTTTGGTGTCGTTTTCTTTGTACAGTGACCGAGAAGCCCAATTAGTGCACCATGTCCCCTTGCATGGCTCGCGAGCTCCGGGCAAGGTGCCTCGCTGCGCTCAGCACAGGTTACCGTTCCCAATTGTGGTCCGCGTGGATCGTTAAGTATGAAAAAGTTAAAAAAAAGTGAAAAATTCATGTCGACCTTTTGACCTGTCGCCCTAGAACATGTCGACCTAGAAACCCTGTTGACCTTGAAAACATGTCGACCTAGTGACTGTCGACCTAAACATTGTCGACCTAGGCACTGTCGATCTTCAGTCCGGATCCCGTAGAGTGGATCTTGATCCAGAGGCACCAACAGGCTAAAGCTTTAGGCTGTCCCAGGATGCATTGTGGCCTCCTCTGTAACCCCACTTCCAGGCACTGTGAGCTCAGTTTCGAGTTGGTGCCTGTAGCAGCAGGTCACCTAACAGGAGGGCTGCACTGAGCAGCCCTGAAAAAGCTTTTTCTGACAGAAAATTGCTTCAAAACTGGGCTGTCAGCGCTGTATGTCATTTTGACACTTCAGCTCTGCAGCTCCATCACCTCCCAAGCTGCGTCGCGGCTTAGTTCCCATGTACTTGTGGCGGAAACGCTACGGCTTAAGGCACATGGTCGCAGACGCTCTCCTGGTTTGCGTGACTGCTACGGTGATGAGGTAAGGTGATCCACCAGGCGAGACCTGCAACTAAATCGCGTTCCTGATCGCAGTCTAGAGAGACGGACTGCAACGCTGGCGTGGACACTTTCACCGAGCAGGTACCCCACTATATCCACCAGGGCATAGAAGTACAGGTCGGGTGTACTAACGTCCCTATTGATAAGGCTCCGTAATACCGGTGGTGAAGTCTGGGCGGATAAATGGAGAATGAGGTTCAATATAGACAAATGTAAAGTTATGCACTTTGGGACTAAGAACAATCAGGCAGCCTATACACTAAATGGGGAAAATGTAGGGATAACGGTAGTTTAAAAAAATTTGGGAGTGCTCATCGATAATAAACTTGGTAGCAGTACGCAATGTCCAAATGCAGCAACAAAAGCTAATAAGGTGTTAGCATGCATAAAACGGGGTATGGAGAAAAGGGATGAGAGTGTAAACTTGCCACCGTATAAATCATTGGTGCGGCCACACCTGGAATATTGTGTACAGTTCTGGGCACGTCATTATAAAAAGATATCTTGGAACTCGAAAGAGTTCAGAGGTGAGCCACTAAACTGGTTAACGTGTTAGAGGCACTGGATTATGATGAAAGACTTAAAAGGTTAGATATGTTCACACTGGAAAAGAGGCGACTGAGAGGGGACATTATTAATATTTCTAAATACATTAACGGACAATACAAGGATTTATCAAACGATTTGTTCATCAAAAAAACACTACATACAGTAGGACACCACCTGAGGTTAGAAGAAAATAATTTCCATACTCAATGGAGAAAAGGGTTCTTCACAGTAAGAACAGTAAGGATTTGGAATTCTCTGCCAGAGAAGGTAGTAATGGTGGACTCAATCAGTTTAAAAATGGATTAGATACATTTCTAGCGGAAAAAAATATCCAGGGATACAGCATTTAATAATTATAAAAATTATAATACAGGTTGAACTCGAATGACATTTGTGTTCTTTCAGCATCAACTATGTAACTATTCAAAGCTGCCTGCATACAGCGCTGTGACTTTACAAACACTTGAGTATTCTACATGTCTCTATACAGACAGCGTTAGTTAAGAAAAAGTGTATATATTATATATGTACATATATTCAGTGCAGTTTTATTGTCATACTAATAATTATCTGCATTGCTAATGTGACTTTGTGTGCCTGTATCTGCTGTGAGGTTTCACTTTCAGTGTTTCCAAGAGATCTATCACTATATTCTGTAGGGTGGTATTCATGTGACCGGCGGTCAGGAGGCCAACGGTCACATGACCTCCCCCAACATCCCGCCCCCTCACTATCCCGATGGTCGGCATGCCGACCAACAGTCACTATTTTCACTCGTGGGTGTCCACGATACCCGTAGAGTGGGAATAGAACCATTGGCAACCGCAGATTGCCACCAAGCCCGCAGCATGGTGAGCGCAGCGAGCCCGCAAGGGGCTTGCTGCACTCGACCCCCCCCCCCCCCGCTGGGATCCCGGCGTCGGTATGCTTTCGGGATCCCAGCATCGGTATGCTGACCGTCGGTCAGCCATACCACACCCTATTCTGTACCCTAAGGGACTAGGCGCGTCAGGGTCGTTTATATAGTGCGCCACAGTATTTACCTATTCAGTGTATTCTACTGTTTACTCAGTCACATAATACCGGATTTATTCGCAGGTGTTGTGTACTGAGGACTCAGTCACATACTATCTGATTTATTCGCAGGTATTATACTCTGTCTGGCTTCATCGTACTAAACCGCTCTCTGTTGCATTGATCCACTTCTCCCAGAGGAAGGCCCTATAGAGGCTGAAACGCGTTGGAGCTACGATAATCTACACATTGGAATTCCCCCAACCTAATACAAGGACCAGAGATAGCGTCCGATTCACCAACAAGTCCCGATCACGTGATCGGGGAAACCCGGAAGCAGAGGAAATCACCTAGCAACAGAGGACGAGTGACGGAGAAGTCGGTGACAGAGCGCGGCGGACAGCGGGAGAAGGTAAGAGGTGAGGCTCCGTATGCGGTGGGGGGTTACCCAATAGGTGGCTCTGCAGAGCACTATCTGGGATTTCCCCGCAACCCGAGACAGGACCGACACTCCGGCTCACGGGTTCTCGAGGGCGTCTGCACCAGGACGCACCGCAGGTATCTGGGGTCGGGGACAAGGACCAGTCCAGAGCCCTCCTTATCTTATCACATGCTAAACAGCTGAACGCTCTATACATCGTGAAGAAAAAGAAAGGACATTATTTATCACTGTAAACACAATCAGTGTTTGTTCAAATTAAGCTACATTAACTATTAAGTGCACTATAAAAAGGACATTAAATCAACAGAGGTGCGGGACGCCGCAACCCTTATTGAGTTATCAGTCACCAAGAAAGACTTTATGCTGCTGTACTGTCTGGTACCATTTCAGTTATTCATTTAATAAATATTACGGTATTACCTATTCACTTACAGCTTGTTAGTTGTCCCAATTATTAGTTGGTTAAACGTATTACATATTTATTCATTTATGACCACAAGAAACATTTATCTATTGTATACATGTGTGGAGGGGTCCATGGCAACAACAATTGATCTAACACATTAATCTCACACTAGTTAGGACTGAGCGCAACACTACCCTACTATTTCAAAGGCTTGCTGCACTCGACCCCCCCTGCTGGGATCCCGGCGTCGGTATGCTTTCGGGATCCCAGCATCGGTATGCTGACCGTCGGTCAGCCATACCACACCCTATTCTGTACCCTAAGGGACTAGGCGCGTCAGGGTCGTTTATATAGTGCGTCACAGTATTTACCTATTCAGTGTATTCTACTGTTTACTCAGTCACATAATACCGGATTTATTCGCAGGTGTTGTGTACTGAGGACTCAGTCACATACTATCTGATTTATTCGCATGTATTATACTCTGTCTGGCTTCATCGTACTAAACCGCTCTCTGTTGCATTTGTGTACAGTGTCTAACAGGAAGGGCAGTAAATCTGTGGACACTCCTGCATCATGCAGAGTATGCGCCAAGGGAAAGAGGGGGAAGCTGTGTATGATGGTCTGTGTACCATGTATCATACACTCTCCAGTCAGTCCGCAACTCCTGTACCCAAATCAGGAGCCACCCTGGGCCGCGTTCTGAAGCCTACTGGGTACACTAGTGGAATGCATAACGCCCCCTATGGGTACGCCTGTACCATTACAGCATAAAATAGTCCTTATGGTAAATCTGCCTTGGGTGGACAACTTGTCTAACCAGTTGCAGAAGTTGACTCATTCCTTGGTCAGACAAAAATCTACGTCCGCTCACTCCTGTGTCACTGGGTCATCTAAGCGGACTACTTCCTCCTCACAATCCACAAATCTCTCAGATGTTTCATCTGAAGAGGAGGGGGAACATACTGTCCTGTCAGACACTGAATCAGGCTTTTCTAACGAGGATTCTACAATGCAAATTGACGTCCCTGCCAGAGCCGGCCATAGGCATAGGCAAACTAGGCAATTGCCTAGGGCATTTGATATGCCTAGGGGCATCAGCAGCTTCTGGTGATTAAAATGATATGCGGCATGCCGGTATCCGGACTCCAGGTCGACAGCAAAAAGGTTGACACACCTTAGGTCGGCGCCAATTGGTCGACACACCTTAGGTCGACATGGACAAAATGTCGACATGGAAAAAGGTCGACATGCGTTTTTCACAATTTTTTTTCTTTTTTGGAACCTTTTCATACTTAACGATCCACGTGGACTACGATTGGAACGGTAATCTGTGCCGAGCGAAGCGGTAGCAGAGCGAAGGCACCATGCCCGAAGCATGGCGAGCGAAGCGAGCCATGCGAGGGGACGCGGTGCACTAATTGGGGTTCCCGGTCACTCTACGAAGAAAACGACACCAAAAAAACATACAAAACTCATGTCGACCTTTTTCCATGTCGACCTTGTTCATGCCGACCTTTTGTCCATGTCGACCTTTTGTCCATGTCGACCTAAGGTGTGTCGACCAATTGGCGTCGACCTAAGCTGTGTCGACCTTTTTGCTGTCGACCCTGAGTCCCAGACCCGGCATGCCTATACTCTGTGTGTAGCATTTCATATGCACATACAGCCACAGTCTCACACAGTATATAGGCATGCTGCATATCATTTTAATCAGCAGAAGCTGCTTGTGCATCCTAGCCACATACAGTAGCAATGCAAATAAGATGCATTTTCATTAAAAAAAAAGGTGCCCAACATTAGCATTGAGGCAAGATTTATGAGGACACATCTGTATCCAAGCAGAGGCAGAGGTCACAGTGTTAGCGGCCATGTGAATGCTGTGTGCATGTAAGTGGGTTGGTTGTGCAGTAGTGTTCGGAATATGTGTAAGGAGCATTATGTGTGTCATGTAAAAATGCATTAATAATGTGCAACATATGTGTAAGGGGCACTGTGTGTCATTATGTGTATAAGGGCATTAATAATGTGCGGCATATGTGTAACAGGGTACTACTGTATGTGTATCATTATGCGTATAGAGGCACTAATAATGTGTGGCATATGTGTAAGGGACATTATGTGTAAAAGGACATTAATAAAGGTTGTCATAATGCGTAAGGTGCATTATGTTTATAAGGACATTATTAATGTGTCTCATACAGTATGTGTAAGGGGCATTATGTGTATAAGGTGCTCTACTATGTGTTGTTGCGTATAGAAAGGGCACTACTGTGTGGTCTAATGTGAATAAAGAGCAATAGGGTGTGGTGTAATGTGAATAAGGAGCAATTCAGTGTGATGTAATGTGAATAAGGGGCACTACTGTGAGGAGTAACGTTTATTAGGTAAAGTGATACTACTGTGGGATGTAATATGAATTACGGACACTATCGCATGATCAAATGTAAATAAAGTTGCAGTACTGAGTAGCGTAATTGGAATTGGGGTTACTATTGTGTGGCCATGCCCCTTCCCAGCAAAAACACACACCTTTTTGGGCTGTGTGCCAAATGTGCGAACTGTTCCTATTTAAAATATAGGGGGTACAAACACCAAAATAAGGACTACTATGGGTGAGGGTTGATGGTGCTGGGAAAGAGGTGCAAGGTCAGAGGCGGAACCAGCGGTGGTGCTAGGGGGCACCAGCCAAAATCTTGCCTAGGGCATCATATTGGTTAGGGCCGGCTCTGGTCCCTGCTCTAGTGGTTGCTATTAAGCAAATCCTACAAATCACTAATGATGAGGAACTCACTACTGTCACCAAAAAAACTGACATGTTTAAACGGCAGGAACCCTGGTCTAATCCAGGGAAAAAATTTGCTCTCTCTAAACAGGCCTTAGCTCGCTACCCTCTCCCTGCAGAGTTATGTAACAAGTGGAAAAATTCACCGCCGGTGGATTCTCATGTCACCCGCCTAGTGGTGTCATCAACTCTGCCTGTCACCACTGTCACTTCACTGAAAGAACCGACAGATAAGCGTGTGGAGGGATGCCTGAAATCTATTTACTCCCTGACAGGTGCTGTACATAGACCCACTATTGCTGCCTCCTGGTCTGCTAAAGGTATTGAAACATGGGTTCAGGCATTAGAGGAAGAGCTGCCTGATGATATATCTGACAATGCCAGATAATACCTGTCCACTGAGGCGGGTGTGTTGGAAGCTAAGGCGTCGACTACATTTGCCCTGGCTTGCCATATTCTGTGGTTGAGGTCATGGAAGGTGGACCTGGACTCCAAAAAGACCTTGGAGGTACTCCCTTTTAAGGGAGACATATTGTTTGGGGAAGACCTAAATAAAATTGTGTCTGAATTGGCGGCTGCCAAGACTGCCTTTATCCCAAATACTAATCCTTCTGCACAGAAGGCAAAAGGTACCACTTTTCGTTCCTTTCGACCTCAAGGGACAGCAAAAAGTCAGGCATACCAGAGACAATCTCGTGCTCCCAAAACCACTAAGCCCAAAACAAAGTAGTCCTGTTCGGCCCGTCAGCCTGCTTCTAAACAAGACAAGTCTCCAGCATGACGGGGCGGGCCTCCCCCTGGGGGACCCCAGGGTGGGAGTCCGACTTCTGCAGTTCACTCAGGTCTGGTTCAAGACCACTTCAGATGCATGAGTGCGAGAAGTTGTCTCTCACGCGTACGCACTCTCTAACAAGAGACGTCCCCTTCACCAGTTTTACACCACGGTCACCCCTTCGGATCCACTAAAGGCGCAAGCTCTGCAGCAGGTTGTGAGTTCTTGCCTGGAAACAGGAGTGGTAGTGCCGGTACCTCTGTCCCAAAGGGGCAGTGGTTACTACTTGACCCTCTTTCTAGTCCCGAAACCCGATGGGTCCTTCCAGCCTACACTCAACCCCAAATCACTAAAAAAGTTTGTGAGAGTGTCCAAGTTCCGCATGGAGACGCTGCGCTCAATTGTACTGGCAATGGAACCCGGAGACTATATGGTATCCCTGGATATTCAGGATGTGTACCTGCATATACCTATTGCCAAGTCACATCAGCAGTAGCTGCAGTTTGTTATTAGCAACCTACACTATCAG
The DNA here is from genome assembly GCF_028390025.1 of Pseudophryne corroboree. Lineage (NCBI taxonomy): Eukaryota > Metazoa > Chordata > Amphibia > Anura > Myobatrachidae > Pseudophryne > Pseudophryne corroboree. Next base: position 605,698,591 of record NC_086446.1, read on the forward strand.
TTCCAGGCGCTGCCATTTGGACTGGCTACGGCTCCTCGGCTCTTCACCAAGGTCATGGCCGTAATGACGGCATTTCTCCATCGCCAGGGAGTCAGGATCCTGCCGTATCTGGGCGACTTGCTGATCCTGGCAAACTCTCACGATGTCCTCCTCAGTCATCTACAACTGAAGGTAAGCTTCCTACAAGCCCACGAGTGGCTCATCAATTGGAAGAAATCCTCGCTGGTCCCAACTCAGACCATGGTGCACCTGAGGGCACTCCTGGACACACACACAGTCAACGTCTGTTCCTGTCTCTGGAGAAAGTCCTGAAGCTTCAGAACATGATATGGTGCTTCCTTTGACGCCCCAGGGTGTCGATGCACACGACGATGCAAGTACTTGGCCTGATGGTGTCGGCATTCGACATGGTAGAGTAAGCTCAACTTCATTCCCGCCCTCTGCAGAGGTAAATTCTTTCCAAGTGGAACGGCCTACCTCATCGGATCAAATCTCACATGATTACTTTGACTCCGGAGGTTCATCAATCGCTGACCTGGTGGCTACAGGACCAGCAATTGAGCAAGGGCCATCCCTTCTGGATCCCCGTCTGGGTCCTGCAGACGACGGATGCCAGTCTGCGGGGATGGTGTGCGGTGTTGGAGCGACACTTTTTCTGCAGCGGGGTACACTGTGATTTCACAGGGAATAACATCGGCGGTGTAGAGTTGGATCTTGACTGTTCCCAAGATGCACTGCACCGCCTCCTCTATATCCCCGCCTCCAAGTACTGGAGCTCAGTTAGGCAGCTAACAGGGAGGGCTGCGTTAGGCAGCCCTGAAAAGAGCTTTTCTGACAAGAAAGAAGGCTTCAAGGGCTGCAGCATAGGCACTTCGTGCCGCGGCTCCCTCACCTCCCCCAGCGGCGCTGTATACTCCCGCACCCTGGTTGCCGGGTACTTACAGCGGAGGTGCTCCGGTCTCATCAGGCACACATACAGCTGCTGCTTTCCTGGATCGCGTGCCCGCACTTACAGGGAGGAGGTAAGAGTGTCCCCCAGGTGGGACCCGCCAAAATTGCGATCCGGAGGCGGTCCCAGGAGACGAACATCGCCGCTGGCGTGGACACTGTGGCCGTGCAGGGACCCCACTATATCCACCAGGGCAAGGAGCACAGGTTAGATTTACTAAAATCCATTTATTACAGGCTCCATAGTACCCGGTGGTGAAGCCCAGCAGAGGGGATAAGGCGCGGACCTGTAGCCCCTCCCCCAGCCCCAGGCGCCATCTACAGCAGATGTTCCCGCCCTGGAGCTGCATCTCTCTCTCGCCCGACTCCCTGTCATCGTTTGGGCGCCATTACACAGAGCTGCGCTGATTCTGGGACTGCTGGGCAATGTCTCCTCTGTAAAGCCGCCTGCCTCATAAGCGTTGTGCATTTACAGGACACTTAGGTATTCTACATGTCGTTTACACAGTGTTAGTTAAGAACAAGTGCATAACTGCAGGAATATTTAGTACAAGTATTCTGTGATATACATCCAGTGTTTACTGTGCATTGTTATATCTGTATAGTATACATACATAGTTTTATGTAGTATTACTAGTCCAGTGCAGTGTTATTGTTGCGTGTAATAGTTTCTGCATTGTATATGTGACTGGTGTGCCTATAGCTGACGTGTGGTTTCCATTCCGTATACCACGTCTTGCTATCACTATATTCTGTACCCTGAGGGGGCTAAGTGCGTCAGGACTATATATATATATATATATATATATATACACATACATACAGGTATATAATAATATAACATCAGACCATGGTGCACCTGAGGGCACTCCTGGACACACACAGTCAACGTCTGTTCCTGTCTCTGGAGAAAGTCCTGAAGCTTCAGGACATGATAAGGTGTGCTTCCTTTGTCGCCCCAGGGTGTCGAAGCACTCGACGATGCAAGTACTTGGCCTGATGGTGTCGGCATTCGACATGGTGGAGTAAGCTCAACTTCATTCCCGCCCTCTGCAGAGGTAAATTCTTTCTAAGTGGAACGGCCTACCTCATCGGATCAAATCTCACATGATTACTTTGACTCCGGAGGTTCGTCAATCGCTGACCTGGTGGCTACAGGACCAGCAATTGAGCAAGGGCCATCCCTTCTGGATCCCCGACTGGGTCCTGCAGACGACGGATGCCAGTCTGCGGGGATGGGGTGCGGTGTTGGAGTGACACTTTTACTGCAGCGGGGTACACTGTGATTCCACAGGGAATAACATTGGGGGTGTAGAGTTGGATCTTGATCTGGGTCACCAACAGGCTAAAGCTTTGACTGTTCCCAAGATGCACTGCACCGCCTCCCCTATATCCCCGCCTCCAAGTACTGGAGCTCAGTTTGTAAGTTGGTGCCTGCAGTGCAGGCAGCTAACAGGGAAGGCAGTGTTAGGCAGCCCTGAAAAGAGCTTTTCTGACAAGAAAGAAGACTTCAAGGGCCGCAGCATATGCACTTGGTTCTATATGTCATGCTGACATATCGTGCCGCGCCTCCCTCACCTCCCCCAGCGGCGCTGTATACTCCCGCACCCTGGTTGCCGGGTACTTACAGCGGAGGTGCTCCGGTCTCATCAGGCACACCTACAGCTGCTGCTTTCCTGGATCGCGTGCCCGCACTTACAGGGAGGAGGTAAGAGTGTCCCCCAGGTGGGACCCGCCGAAATTGCAATCCGGAGGCGGTCCCAGGAGACGGACCGCGCCATTGGCGTGGACACTGTGGCCGTGCAGGGACCCCACTATATCCACCAGGGCAAGGAGCACAGGTTGGATTTACTAAAATCCATTTATTACAGGCTCCATAGTACCCGGTGGTGAAGCCCAGAGAGGGGATAAGGCGCTGACCTGTAGCCCCTCCCCCAGCCCCAAGCGCCATCTACAGCAGATGTTCCCGCCCTGGAGCTGCATCTCTCTCTCAACCTTACTCCCGGTCATCGTTTGGGCGCCATTACACAGAGCTGCGCTGATTCTGGGACTGCTGGGCAATGTCTCCTCCGTAAAGCCGCCTGCCTCATAAGCGTTGTGCATTTACAGGACACTTAGGTATTCTACATGTCGTTTAGACAGTGTTAGTTAAGAACAAGTGCATAACTGCAGGAATATTTAGTACAAGTATTCTGTGATATACATCCAGTGTTTACTGTGCATTGTTATATCTGTATACATACATAGTTTTATGTAGTATTACTAGTCCAGTGCCGTGTTATTGTTGCGTGTAATAGTTTCAGCATTGTATATGTGACTGGTGTGCCTATAGCTGACGTGTGGTTTCCATTCCGTATACCACGTCTTGCTATCACTATATTCTGTACCCTGAGGGGGCTAAGTGCGTCAGGACTATATATATATATATATATATTATATACACATACATACAGATATATATATATATATATATATATACATACATACATACAATACATACAAACAGAAAACCCAGCACTCACCAAAGTAAGCTCACTTATCCTCAACAATTCAATAAATAAATGATGGGGGTTTAGTTAGTGGATTGGCCAATGCACGGAAGCCTGCAAACCAATCGCCAAGGTACCCCACCTTCAAGCAGGTCCTACACTATCACAGAGTCTTAAAACCTGACTACTTCACTGCTGTTACACACATCATCTGCCTGCTAGATTTAATGTGTACCTGCCACACCCTTTATGGCTTTTAAAGGTACACTAGTCACCGTACATTGGCTTACATGGATTGCTAAGGAACAGCTGAGACAGGTTCAGGATAATAGAGTCCACACAGGGGTGCATGAGAAAGCTAGTGGCCACGGTTAATAAGAGTTACCTATAGCTTAACCCCGTCATCTACACAAATAGAAAACCACAGCACTCACCACCCCAGAATCCATGGCGGAAGTCCGCCCGGGGATCCGAGTGCGGACGTGACTGCGGAGGGCTGGGACGCATGAGGTGTTACAGGTATTTAGGGGGGTAAGTGTTTGTTTATCTGTTACTTGGCTGTCATGATCTTGTCCTGACGAAGGAGTGCCTTACTCCGAAACAATTATTGACCATTGATACAATAAATTAATTCTATTATTGTCTCTGAGTGCCGTGCTCGATTGGATTCTCTCTCTCTCTCTCTCTATATATATATATATATATATATACACTGCTCAAAAAAATAAAGGGAACACTTAAACAACACAATGTAACTCCAAGTCAAACACACTTCTGTGAAATCAAACTGTCCACTTAGGAAGCAACACTGATTGACAATCAATTTCACATGCTGTTGTGCAAATGGAATAGACAACAGGTGGGAATTATAGGCAATTAACAAGACACCCCCAATAAAGGAGTTGTTCTGCAGGTGGTGACCGCAGACCACTTCTCAGCTCCTATGCTTTCTGGCTGATGTTTTGGTCACTTTTGAAAGCTGGCGGTACTTTCACTCTAGTGGTAGCATGAGACGGAGTCTACAACCCATACAAGTGGCTCAGGTAGTGCAGCTCATCCAGGATGGCACATCAATGCGAGCTGTGGCAAGAAGGTTTGCTGTGTCTGTCAGCGTAGTGTCCAGAGCATGGAGGCGCTACCAGGAGACAGGCCAGTACATCAGGAGACGTGGAAGAGGCCATAGGAGGGCAACAAACCAGCAGCAGAACCGCTACCTCCGCCTTTGTGCAAGGAGGAACAGGAGGAGCACTGCCAGAGCCCTGCAAAATGACCTCCAGCAAGCCACAAATGTGCATGTGTCTACTCAAACGATCAGAAACAGACTCCATGAGGGTGGTATGAGGGCCCGACGTCCACAGGTGGGGGTTGTGCTTACAGCCCAACACCATGCAAGACGTTTGGCATTTGCAAGAGAACACCAAGATTGGCAAATTCGCCACTGGCGCCCTGTGCTCTTCACAGATGAAAGCAGGTTCTCACTGAGCACATGTGACAGACCTGACAGAGTCTGGAGACGCCAAGGAGAATTTTCTGCTGCCTGCAGCATCCTCCAGCATGACCGGTTTGGCAGTGGGTCAGTAATGGTGTGGAGTGGCATTTCTTTGGGGGGCCGCACAGCCCTCCATGTGCTTGCCACTGCCATTAGGTACCGAGATGAGATCCTCAGACCCCTTGTGAGACCATATGCTGGTGCGGTTGGCCCTGGGTTCCTCCTAATGCAAGACAATGCTAGACCTCATGTGGCTGGAGTGTGTCAGCAGTTCCTGCAAGATGAAGGCATTGATGCTATGGACTGGCCCGCCCGTTCCCCAGACCTGAATCCAATTGAGCACATCTTGGACATCATGTCTCGCTCCAGTCACCAATGCCACATTTCACCACAGACTGTCCAGGAGTTGGCGGATGCTTTAGTCCAGGTCTGGGAGGAGATCCCTCAGGAGACCATCCGCCACCTCATCAGGAGCATGCCCAGGCATTGTAGGGAGGTCATACAGGCACGTGGAGGCCACACACACTACTGAGCCTCATTTTGACTTGTTTTAAGGACATTACATCAAAGTTGGATCAGCCTGTAGTGTGTTTTTCCACTTTAATTTTGAGTGTGACTCCAAATCCAGACCTCCATGGGTTAATAAATTTGATTTCCATTGATAATTTTTGTGTGATTTTGTTGTCAGCACATTCAACTATGTAAAAAACAAAGTATTTAATAAGAATATTTCATTCATTCAGATCTAGGATGTGTTATTTTAGTGTTCCCTTTATTTTTTTGAGCAGTATATATATATATATATATATATATATATATATAGTGTTTCACAGTATATACTGTTTTTTGTATTTTTCTCTGTGTATTTAAGTCACCATATACCACTTAAATCCTCTATTTGTGTTCTGCATTGGCAACCGCACTCCACAGGGTTTTACTTTTTTTGTCAGGTACTGTGTCTGGCTATATTGTACTGTTACGCCCTAAGGCTACGTTTCCATATAATGTCGGCTATACAGGGCGGGAGATCCGTGGCTGATCCTGCATCATGCAGTGCTGACGCCGTGGATTTATCTGGGGTAAATATTCCAGCTGAGGGTCCAGGTAACGGGGGTTCTGTACCCCTCAGTCAGTCTGCAGCACCGGTGGCACACCAAGACCCACCTTGGGATGCTTTTTTCTAATTTACTGACTACGCTAGTAACGATACTTACGCCCCCTGTGGGATCTCCTGTGCCATTACAGCCACATACTCTGTCTACTCAGTTACAGCAATAAAATCAGCCTTTGGTTAAACAAAAGCCTAACCCTTGCCCTCCTAGGACTAAGGTGTCATCTAAAAGGGCCATTTCTTTCTCACAATCCACTCATGTTTCGGATTCTTCATCCGATGAAGATGGGGTATTTACTAACCCATCAGACACTGATGCAGATGCTTCTGATGAGGAATCTACAACAAAGCTTGATGTTCCTGACCTATTATAGGCTATCAAACTGATTCTTCAGATTGAGGATGAAACTGATCCTCCAGATACGTCTAAGAAACCTGATAAGTTTAAATGTCAGAAGGTTACTAAATTAGTTTTGCCACATTCTGACCATTTAGTTGACATACGTCAGGAATCTGTTATAATCCTGAGCATATTACTCATGTTTTGCTAGTTATTCTTATGATTTACCTTTGCCTCAGTTTGTGGAACTACAGGTCACAGCTAGCTCCTGCATAGTTGTCTCCCAGTGCCTCAGCCCCTGAATTCAACAACTGACTCCACAGGTGTCTGGATTCTGTAATTACAGCTGGTTACCTGAAACCTACTATTCAGCTTGTCAGCCTGCTCAGTCTGCACTGCAGCTGCATGATATATCAATTACTGGGGGCCTGTCTGGTGCTCACAGCTGATTGGTCCAGCCTGTTCTTTTAAGCCTCTCAATCCCAAGAGGCCTTGCCAGTTATAGCTACTCCATACGGTGTTCTGCTCTCTGGTTCCTCTCTGGTCTCAGTTCATCTGTCCAGTGGGTTTTGCCTTGTTCCTGCATTGAATTCCAGCTTCACCATCTTGCTGACGAATTTAGTCTGCCGACTGCTGTTACCCTGTCTCCAAGTGTCTGCACCCCAGTCCGGCCGTGTGCACCCTGCCACCTTCTCCAGTTCCCGTTTGTTCCTGCGTACCCCTGCGGTTTGTCATATACATCTGGACTATCATACAACTCCTCTACCATAACTCTAGTCCAGTTCAGATATCAAGTGACCCAGACAGGGGGCCGCGACCTGCACATCGGGAGCTGCAAAGCCCATATCCCCTTGCGTGGTTCCCTGGTGAAAACCTCCTGGCGTGTTAGACTCTGCGCCTCTGTTCTGGGTAATGTCAAGCACTTGGTACCTGATCCCAAATTCCGGATTCTGCACCAGTTCCTGACATTATAACTGGCCACCACTTCCTGGGCATGGATCCGTCACAGCAAAATCCGGCTCAAATCTTGGCTGGTCAAATACAAAATTTGACGCAGCAACTGCAAGATCTAAAGCTCAGAGTTTCCACCCAGGAAGAAACTAGCAGGTCATTGGTAGCAACAAGGGCTCCTGGGCCTGAACCGAAACTGCATCTTCCTGATCAGTTCACAGGTGACCGGAAACAGTTCCAGAATTTCCGTGATAGCTGCAAGCTATATTTTAGACTCCGGCCATTATCATCTGGTTCTGAGGCTCAGCAAGTAGGTATCATCATCTCCCTCCTGCAGGGGGAACCCCAGTCCTGGGCGTTCAGAATAAAAACTAAGAATCCCGCCTTGGACACAGTGGATGCCTTTTTCAGCGCCCTAGGAATTCTTTATGATGACCCGGACCGAGCAGATTCTGCAGAGGCTCACTTACGAGCCCTGAGACAAGGGGAAAATACGGCCGAGGCATACGGCACTGAGTTTCGCAGATGGGCAGGTGATAGTGGTTGGAATGACCCAGCCCTCCGAAGTCAGTTCCGCTTAGGCCTCACTGAGCAAATTAAAGACTACCTTGTCCAGTATCCTATTCCTGAAACACTGGACAAGCTCATGCAGTTAGCAATTCGAGTAGATCATCGGATAAGGAAATGGAGAATGGAAAAAGGAGAAGGGTCACCATCTCCCTCAGCTGTAGCCTTGGAAGAAGCAGAAGACTCCAGTGAACCCATGCATATTGGGGCCTTTCGTCTTTCTGCTCAGGAAAAATCCCGTAGGCGATCGATGGGCCTATGCTTATATTGTGGAGCAAAGGGTCATTTTGCTAATGTTTGCACCCTGAAGTCGGGAAAGACAAGACCCAGGGATAAAAGGGGAGTTACTCCTGGGTCTGGCTGGAATCTCTCCTAAAAATTCAGTCTTGCTTCCAGTTAAAATTAGTCTACCTACACAGCAAGTGGCAGTCAAGGCTTTCGTTGATTGTGGTGCAGCTGCCAACTTCATTGATATCTCTTTCGCCCGGTCCTGGAACATTCCTATACTAAGGATGAAACCTCCTGTGACTATTTGTGGCCTTGACGGTAACCCCCTCCTCAGTGGGTAAATGTCTCAGCAAACTCCTCCTGTTCATTTAACTATCTGTTACGATCCTGATGCTCAGGACAGGGGAGATCTTATGTAGTGAGTCCTGAGCACCAAGACGGAATGCTGGGATTGGGAAATGGGATGGAAATAGCCCCTAGCACCCTACCTCCGTTGTCTTACCCGTGTTATCAATTCACGCCTGAACGACTATGGTTTCTTGGGCCCATGGCAGCCGCGTTTGAAGGGCAGATTAGGTCTGCCCAACTCCGATGCCCCCTCAGGTCTTAAAGAGAGACAAGGCATGAACTGAGACAGGGTAATAACAAGGGGACCTCTAACTGAAACAACCACGCTAGGGGCTATAAACTACCTAAAAACTAAACGTATGTGCTGCACGCCGCCAAAGGAAAAGAACTACAAAGAAACCACTGTCCACTCCCCTACACGGCACCGCCGAGTTTCGGGGAGGACAGTGACAGCGGAAACCTCCGCAAATGCACCAATTCACAGTAAAGTAAACACTAAGCGGCATAGGCCGCAACACGCGGCAGAAGCCGCTACTCACAAAACCGGGCGAGAACCCCAAATGACAAACAGGTTCGCAAGGACTAGAAGGATTCCCAGGACCGGCTTCGGACCTCCAAAGTACCAAAGGGCAGGGAGCAAGATCCACCAAACACGGCTGACAGGAACAGAGTTCTGCAAGGCAGGAACAGCATACAAGAAGCTATCACCGGCGGGGCTGCAGTGTGCTGGCTCACATAAAAAGGCCCTGCTGGCCAATAACAGGAGGGCCAGCAGGACCAGCCCCCAGACCCTAATTACTAGTTACCGTGCAGCTGCCCTGCTGCACAAGCAACCTAATTAACTATTCTTAGCAACGGGGAACGCGGTCCACCTGTGGCGTCCCCGTTGCTATGCACCCGGCGGCCCTGCACGCACGGCGTCCTGCGTTGCCAGGGACCCGGCGGCTATCGTGCGCACGGCGTCCTGGCGTTGCTAGGCGCCGTGCGGGGGACAGGGAAGGAGAGAGGCGCGGCGGCCGTGACCGCTGCTCAGTCAGGGCACGGCCGAAGACCGCCGCGCCTAACAGTACCCCCCCCTTGAGGAGGGGTTAACCCCTAGAGCCAGGTTTCGGAGGAAACTCCTGAAAGAAAATCCTCTTCAGCTTGGGAGCATGTAAATCTTTATCCAACACCCAAGATCTTTCTTCAGGGCCATAACCTTTCCAGTGGACCAAAAAATAGAGCCGACCCCGAGAAAGCTTAGAATCTAAAACCTTCTCCACCAAGAACTCTTGTTGCCCCTGACCATCCACCGGAGATCTACCCTGGGAAGTCCTCCGAGGAAATCTCCTGGAAGAAAAATACTGTTTCAAAAGAGAACAGTGAAAAGTATTGCCAATTTTGAGAGATCTCGGCAAGCGTAGCCGAAAAGCAACTGAGTTGACCTTCTTAATGATAAGGAATGGTCCAATAAATTTGGGTCCCAATCTAGCCGAAGGTTGTCGGAGCCTAATGTTGCGAGTTGACAACCATACCTTATCTCCCACCTTAAAAGTGCAAGGACGTCGGAGCCTATCAGAAAATTTCTTTTCTCGGAAGGCAGCTTTTCTCAAGGCAAGGTGCACCTTTCTCCAAATTGTTCTGAGATGGGAGGTTAAGGTCAACGAGGAGACTGGAGAATGAGGAAAAAAAGAGTTGGCTCTAGGATGAAAGCCAAAGACTGAAAAGAATGGGGACTCCTTGGTGGAAGAATGACAAGAGTTATTATAAGCAAATTCGGCTAACGGAAGAAATTCAGACCAATCATTCTGGAGTTTGGCCGAATACAACCGTAAATACTGTTTTAATGACTGGTTAACTCGTTCGGTTTGTCCGTTAGATTGTGGATGGTACCCAGATGTTAAAGAGAGTTTCATATTTAATGAGGCACAAAAACGTTTCCAGAAACGAGCAATGAATTGCGGACCCCGATCAGAGACAATATCCCTGGGCAACCCATGGAGCCTGAACACATGACGGAGAAACAAGACTGCCAACCCTTGAGCAGAGGGTAATTGGGGAAGAGCAATGAAATGAGCCATCTTACTAAAACGATCTACTACCACCCAAATGACTCGAAATCCGGCTGAAAGAGGAAGGTCCACCACGATATCCATGGATATATGTGACCATGGCCTGAGAGGAACGGCTAAAGGTACGAGTTGCCCGATCGGCAATGAACGAGGAACCTTATGCCGTGCACAAACCTAACAGGAATGGACGAATTCCCTTACATCTTTAGAAAGACTAGGCCACCACACCGAGCAAGACACTAACTCCAAGGTCTTAGTGATACCTGGATGACCAGAGACTTTGTTGTCATGAAACTCAGCTAAAACAGTGCCTCTCAGAAATTCAGGGACAAAGAGACGATCAGCAGGAGTCGGTTTAGGAGCCTGCTGTTGAAGCTGGACTAACTGAGTAAATAAATCCTGTGTGAGGCCTGCCCGGATGACAGATGATGGAACTATGGGGGTAGTAGCAGGATGGTTATTGTGAACCGGAAGAAAACAACGTGACAGGGCATCAGCTTTAGTATTTTTGGAACCGGGCCTGAAAGTGATAATAAACCTGAAATGAGTAAAAAACAATGCCCAACGTGCCTGCCGAGCATTAAGCCGTTTAGCTGACTCAATATATTGCAGGTTCTTATGGTCAGTAAACACTGTAATAGTATGCCTAGCTCCCCCCAAGCCGAAAAATTCTTCGGCGCCCCCCCCCCCCCCAATCCCCCATAATTGGCACCATGAAAGGGATAAACATGTGCGCGCCGCCAAAAAGGGTGTGTGGCTTCATTGGAATGGGCGTGGCTTTGCATAAAGGGGCGTGGTATTGCAGGAAAAGACTTCCTTATACCCCAGTTTTGCAACCTGCGCGCCCAGACGTTAGCCACCACTGGAAAGAAAAATAATCCTGATTCATGCCCCTTACATTATTTGTCATTTTTCCTCCTTATAGTAATGCCCAGTATACATTATGCCACATACTGCAATGGCCCTTAGACATTATTCCACGCACAATAGTGCACATGACACAATATGCACACACCATAATGCCCCCGACACATTATGCCACACACCGTAATGCCTGTGACACATTATGCCACACACCGTAATGCCTGTGACACATTATGCCACACACCGTAATGCCTGTGACACATGACGACAGGAATCGCAAAGCCCGTTATACATTATGCTACACACTGCAATGCCCCTGATACATTATAGCACATACAATGTCTGTGACACATTATGCCACACACCGTAATGCCTGTGACACATTATGCCACACACCATAATGCCTGTGACACATGACGACAGGAATCGCAATGCCCGTTATACATTATGCTACACACTGCAATGCCCCTGATAGATTATAGCATATACAATGCCTGTGACACATTATGACACACACTGCAATGACCCTGAGACATTATACAACATACCACAATGCCCGTGATATAGTATACAACACACAGTAATGCCCGACACATTATGACACATACCGCAATGTCCGTGATACATTATGCCACACACTGCAATGATCCTGAGACATTATACCACATATCACAATGCCCGTGATATAGTATACCATACACCATAATACCTGTGACACATACCGCAATGCCCGTTATACATTATGCCACACTGCAATGCCCCTTGAGACATTATACCACATACCACAATGCACGTGATATAGTATGCCACACACCGTAATGCCTGTGACACATTATGACACACACCGCAATGTCCGTGATACATTATGCCACACACCGTAATGCCCATTACACATTAAGTCCTACAGTAAGGCTTCTAATTACTTTTAAATTACCTGCTCGTTGCCAGGGGTTTCATGCTCTTGGTTCCATGCACGGTGCCAGGGGTTTTCATGCTCAGGGTGTCATGCTCGTTGCCAGGTGTTTCATGCACTGGGTGTCATGCTCGTTGCCAGGAGTTTCATGCACTGGGTGTCATGCTCGTTGCTAGGGGGTAGTGCTTGTTGCTAGGGCTGTGCTCCCAGTGCCACATATGTCCCCAGTGCCACATATTCCCCCACGGTGCCAGGTACTCACATGCCCCCAGTGCCAAATATAGCCCCCCCCCCTCCCCCAGTGCCACATATGCCCCCAGTGCCAGATATTCCCCCACAGTGCCAGGTGCTCACGTGCCCCCAGTGCCAAATATAGCCCCCCCCCATGTGCCAGGTACACATGCAGTGCCATATATCCCCCTCAGTACCCCCCCCCAGTACCATATATGCCCCCTCAGTGCCATATATGCCCCCACACTTCCCCCCCAGTGCCATATATACCCCCTCAGTGCCCCCCCCAGTGCCATATGTGCCCCTTCAGTGCCCCCTGTGCCATACATGCCCCCTCAGTGCCATACATGCCCCCTCAGTGCCCCTGTGCCATACATGCCCCCTCAGTGCCATATATGCCCCTTCAGTGCCCCCCTGTGCCATACATGCCCCCTCAGTGCCATATATGCCCCCTCAGTGCCCCCTGTGCCATACATGCCCCCTCAGTGCCATATATGCCCCCTGTGCCATACATGCCCCCTCAGTGCCATATATGCCCTCAGTGCCATATATGCCCCCTGTGCCATACATGCCCCCTCAGTGCCATATATGCCCCCTCAGTGTCCCCTGTGCCATACATGCCCCCTCAGTGCCATATATGCCCCCTGTGCCATACATGCCCCCTCAGTGCCATATATGCCCCCTCAGTGCCATATATGCCCCCTGTGCCATACATGCCCCCTCAGTGTCCCCCCCCCGCCCCGCTGCTGTGAAGGAGGGACAAGGGGGGCACAGCGCGCGCCTCTCTCATGTCCCTCCTGCATCTCCGTCTCTCTGGTCTAATAAAGGAAGTGCCGGTTCGTGAGCCAATCAGAGCTCACGAACGGCACTTCCATTATTAGACCAGACGGACGGAGATGCAGGATGGACACTGGAGAGGCGCGCGCAGCGCGCTGTGCCCTCCGTGTCCCGTTACAGCAGGGAGGGAGAGGAGACAGCAGACTGACATGCGGACGCTCGTCCGCATGTCAATCTGCTCTAAATCAGTGGCGGCGCCCCCGCAGCCCCTCGCCCCCAAGCCACCGCGAGGGCTGCGGGGGCAGTAGTTACGCCACTGCCTAGCTCCCTCCAGCCAATGTCTCCACTCCTCGAAAGCCCATTTAACTGCCAGCAATTCTCGATTACCAACGTCATAGTTGGATTCTGCGGAGAAGAATTTCCTGGACATGAAGGCACAAGGGTGTAATTCCTGAGACTCCGGATCTTCCTGAGATAGGATAGCCCCCACTCCAACCTCTGAGGCATCTACCTCGACTATAAAGGGGAGCTCCGGGTTAGGGTGCCTGATAACAGGAGCCGAGACAAAGGCCTGCTTTAAGGCCCGAAAGGCAGACTCGGCTGCAGGCGACCAATTGGAAGGGTCCGCTCCTTTTTTAGTCAATGCTACTATAGGAGCAACCAAATCAGAAAAGGTATGAATGAACCGCCTATAATAGTTTGCAAACCCTAAAAAGCGCTGAATTGCTTTTACATTTTTAAGGATGGCCTGGAGTTTTTTCGGTTCCATGAAAAATCCCTGGGGAGAAATAATATACCCCAAGAAGGACACTTCCGTGATGTGAAAATCACATTTCTCTAGTTTTGCGTATAAATGATTCTCCCGTAATTTTTGAAGAACCAGACGCACATGGGTAATATGTTGTTCCATAGACTCAGAATAAATCAAAATGTCGTCTAAATAAACGACAACGAACTTTCCAAGAAAGTCACGAAGAACATCATTGATGAGGTCTTGAAATACCGCAGGAGCATTTGACAGCCCAAAGGGCATCACCAGGTATTCATAATGACCCGACTGTGTGCTGAAAGCCGTCTTCCACTCATCCCCAGATCTTATTCGGATGAGATTGTAAGCTCCTCTAAGATCGATTTTTGAGAAGATAACGGCAGAGCGTAACTGATCAAAAAGTACTGAAATCAAAGGCAAAGGGTAGGTGTTTTTAACAGAAATTTTATTCAGAGCCCGAAAATCAATACATGGTCTGAGCGACCCATCTTTTTTCTCAACAAAAAAGAATCCTGCACTCAAAGGAGATTTCGAAGGCCTAATGAAGCCTTTTTTCAGGCTTTCCTGGATATAATTATCCATAGCCGTGGTTTCTGGCCCGGAGAGGGCATATAATCTCCCTTTAGGTAAAGTGGCCCCGGGAACTAAATCTATAGCGCAGTCATAGGACCGATGGGGAGGCAGAACGTCCGCATTTCCCTTGGAGAACACATCAGCAAAATCCTGATATTCCAGAGGAATAAGTTCTGGGGTAACTGCCGCAACCCGGACAGGATGGGAAATACACTCCTTAACACAAAAAGGACCCCCTTGGGAAATCTCCCCAGACCGCCAATCTATGATGGGATTATGAAAGGCAAGCCAGGGGTGACCCAAAACTACTGGAACTGCCGGACAATGTGTAAGGTAAAATTCTATTTCTTCTGAATGTAGGGCCCCCACTGTCAGCAATACTGGAGGTGTGCGGTGAGTAATAACCCCATTGGAAAGCGGACCCCCATCCAAGCCGTGCATGGTGATACGTCTATCTAAGGGTATCAGTGGAACGCCTAAAGCTTTAGCCCAAGCTAAATCCATAAAATTTCCTGCAGCTCCACTGTCGACGAAGGCCGACACCAACGAACTGAGGCTGCCAAAGGAAATCTTTACCGGAACTAATAGAGAATTATTAGAGGAGATTAACTGCAGACCCAAGTGAACCCCCTCACAATTCACTTGGTCAGAGCGTTTCCCGGCTTGTTCGGGCAGTTACGTGCGATATGTCCCTTACCACCACAATACAAACAAAGACCAGAACTTAACCTTCTGGTTCTTTCCTCTGGGGACAGCCGGGAGAGACCCATTTGCATGGGCTCCTCGACGTCCTCAGGAAAAGTATATACACATGGATTAGGCCTAAAAGTTGTTCCTCTTTCAGCCCTCCGCTCTCGGAGACGACGATCAATTTTAATAGCGAGCTCCATGAGTTTGTCTAGAGTCTCAGGAGCGGGGTACTGAAGGAGACTGTCTTTAATCACTTCCGACAGACCGAGGCGAAACTGACTGCGCAGGGCCGGGTCATTCCAGCCATAGTCGTTCGACCAACGGCGAAATTCGGTACAATACACCTCTGCTAGATTTTTGCCTTGCTTAAGGGCACGTAGGTGACTCTCAGCTGATGCTTCTCTATCTGGGTCGTCATATAAGAGGCCTAAGGATTTAAAAAAGGCGTCTACTGATAACAAAGCAGCATCATCCGCTCTTAGCCCAAACGCCCAGGTCTGTGGATCACCCTGAAGTAGAGACATCACAATCCCGACCCGCTGAGACTCAGTACCAGAGGAACGGGGCCTTAAACGAAAATAAAGCTTACAAGCTTCCTTAAAATTAAAAAAATCTTTTCGGTTACCCGAAAAACGGTCAGGTAAATGCATCTTTGGTTCTGGAACCATAATCGGGAAGGCTCGCAAAAGATCTTCCTGCGATCTCACCCGAAGAGTAAGGTCCTGAACCATCTGAGTTAATTCCTGTATTTGGTTAACCAAAAGCTGACTGGGGTTTGGCCCTAAACCTGCCGGATTCATGAGGCCGAATTTCTAGGCCCACCAATACAACGGAAAAAAATTAAACCCCCTTATTTTTTTTTGTGGGCTGGTGATAATGTTACGATCCTGATGCTCAGGACAGGGGAGATCTTATGTAGTGAGTCCTGAGCACCAAGACGGAATGCTGGGATTGGGAAATGGGAAGGAAATAGCCCCTAGCACCCTACCTCCGTTGTCTTACCCGTGTTATCAATTCACGCCTGAACGACTATGGTTTCTTGGGCCCATGGCAGCCGCGTTTGAAGGGCGGATTAGGTCTGCCCAACTCCGATGCCCCCTCAGGTCTTAAAGAGAGACAAAGCGTGAACTGAGACAGGGTAATAACAAAGGGACCTCTAACTGAAACAACCACGCTAGGGGCTATAAACTACCTAAAAACTAAACGTATGTGCGGCACGCCGCCAAAGGAAAAGAACTACAAAGAAACCACTGTCCACTCCCCTACACGGCACCGCCGAGTTCCGAGGAGGACAGTGAAAGCGGAAACCTCCGCAAATGCACCAATTTACAGTAAAGTAAACACTAAGCGGCATAGGCCGCAACACGTGGCAGAAGCCGCTACTCACGAAACCAGGCGAGAACCCCAGATGACAAACAGGTTCGCAAGGACTAGAAGGATTCCCAGGACTGGCTTCGGACCTCCAAAGTACCAAAGGGCAGGGAGCAAGATCCACCAAACACGGCTGACAGGAACAGAGTTCTGCAAGGCAGGAACAGCATACAAGAAGCTATCACCGGCGGGGCTGCAGTGTGCTGGCTCACATAAAAAGGCCCTGCTGGCCAATAACAGGAGGGCCAGCAGGACCAGCCCCCAGACCCTAATTACTAGTTGCCGTGCAGCTGCCCTGCTGCACGAGCAACCTAATTAACTATTCTTAGCAACGGGGAACGCGGTCCACCTGTGGTGTCCCCGTTGCTATGCACCCGGCGGCCCTGCAGGCACGGCGTCCTGCGTTGCCAGGGACCCGGCGGCTATCGTGCGCACGGCGTCCTGGCGTTGCTAGGCGCCGTGCGGGGGACAGGGAAGGAGAGAGGCGCGGCGGCCATGACCGCTGCTCAGTCAGGGCACGGCCAAAGACCGCCGCGCCTAACACTATCGGTCTTCTGCATTAGGAGAAGATTAGTTTCCTCCTGGTCAATTGCCCCATGGCTTCCATAGTCTTAGGGCTTCCATGGTTGAAATCCCATAATCCATCCATCTGCTGGAAGACAGGCTGATACTCTTCCCCCAACTCGACCTTATGACTGTGCCATCAGTCTGGTATCTGAAGATAATTACCTAAAGGTAGATTATATGCTCTTTCTTTGCCGGAAACCAAAGCTATGGAGGATTATATTCGGGAGAACCTAAGCAAAGGGTTTATTCGTCCCTCAAAATCACCTGTAGGAGCAAGATTCTTCTTTGTGACAAAGAAGGACAGCTCCTTACGTCCATGCATTGATTATAGAGGACTCAACAAGATCACTGTTAAGAACTCTTATCCTTTGCCTTTAATTTCCGTGTTGTTTGATCAACTCCGGATGGCGGAAATCTTCTCTAAAATTGATCTTCGGGGAGCATATAACCTCATACGAATTAATGCCAGTGACGAGTGTAAGAAGGCCTTCAACACTCATTCTGGGCATTATGAATACCTTGTTATGCCATTTGGATTGTCAAATGCTCCTGCCGTCTTCCAAGATTTTATCAATGATGTGCTCCGAGAATTCCTGGGAAAATTTGTTGTGGTCTACTTGGATGACATTGTGATATATTCCCCGGTCACTTGAGCAGCATCGAGTCCATGTCCAGATGGTATTGAAAAAGCTCCGGGAGCACCATCTATATGCCAAGTTCAAAAAATTTGAATTTGAAGTGAAGGAAGTCGCTTTCTTAGGCTACATCATCTCTCCTAAGGGGTTCTCCATGGATCCCAGTAAGCTTCAAGCAATTCAAGATTGGGCACAACCTACTAACCTTAAAGCTATACAACGATTTCTTGGATTCGCTAATTATTACAGGAGATTTATTCGTTCATTTTCAGACATTGGCCAATATTTACTAAGAATTCGAGTTTGTCCGATTTGTGTTTTTTTTTTCTAAGTCCCAATCCGGGAATTCACTAAGCACCAATCTCGGCAGTGTTTGGACTATTCGTAATGGTTTGATTTGCAAAGTTCCGAAATACGAATGAATAGACCATCGGTCAAACGCGGCTGTTATTTCATACAATACGGGAATTCACTATTCATTAGTATTTGGGTGTTAGTTTCTGAGTGCTCAATTGTGGTCGTATTTTTTTGCGAATCTGTAAAAAAAGCGGCAAAAAAATAGACCTGCTTTTTTCAATCGTGTTTACATGTGTTGCAACTCAAAAATCAATCACACCTGAATTAGGATGCCTATAAAAGGATGTTAGTCCCATTTCAATACACCTACACTCAGAAATGGCAGCAGGACTGTGGGCCAGTGATCTTTTGTGTGCTGTGGGATTCCTCAGACTCAGACATCAGCCTGTAAGTAACCAGGGCCAAGAAACTGAACATGGTCAGCAGGTTGTACAGGTTCCGCGGAGGCTGCGCAGGCCTCGTTTTTTTAGGGGGCGTTTAAACTTGAACGCATTGTCCGATGATAAGGTCATACAGATGTTCCGTCTAAATCGTAACAACATTTTCCGTCTGTATGACCTTGTCAAACTGGGCCTAGACCCTGAGACAGCACGCTCTCGCTCTGTCTCAGGCCTGCACAAACTCCTGGCTGTGTGGCACTTTATGGCTACTGGCAGCTTTCAGGCTGTGTCTGGGGATGTCATAGGAATCTCACAGCCCTCATTTTCCAGAATCTTAACACAGGTGATGTATACCTAACTACCTCTTCTGTTTTTTGTTTGTTTTAATTTCTCGGTGGCCAGTTTTGTCCTAAAATCTCATGTTTATTGTTCTTTAAAATATACACACAGGTGTTGGCTGTTTTGCAGCCCCACATCGAGGCCTCAATCTGCTTCCCTACCCAGGAGTCTCAGTGGAATGCCGTCAGGGTAGATTTCTATGAGCTGGCTGGCATGCCCAATGTGCTTGGAGCTATAGATTGCACACACATTCAGCTGAGACCACCCAGGGGCAGGCAGCACATATATACTAATCGCCATTTCGAACACTCCACAAATGTGCAGGTGGTTTGTGATGCAAATCTCAAAATAATGAGTGTTGTTGCTGGTTACCCTGGGGGCTGCCATGACTCCTTTATCCTCAGTCAGTCAACCCTCTTTGATAAGTTTGAGGACGGACAAATGCCAGATGGATGGCTGCTGGGTATGTAATTTGATATGTGTAGGCCTGCGTATACTTTGTCCAAATACAGGTGCAGATGTATTAACCTGTAGAAGGCATAAGGAAGTGAGAAACCAGTGATATGTGCAAGGTGATAAAGGTACCAGCCAATCAGCTCCAATATGTAAATTAACATTTAGGAACAGATTGTCTGCTGCCTTTATTACCTTGCACATATCACTGGTTTGTCACTTCCTTATGCCTTGTACAGGTTAATACATCTGCCCCACAGTGTGTTACTTATGTGTTGCTGTATCTTAACATGAATCACGTTACTATATCTGTCTTTTAGGTGATGGAGGATATGGCTGTTTCTCTTGGCTTCTAACTCCATTGTCCCGACCGGATACCCCTGCTGATCACAATTACAATCATGCACATAAGTCCACGCGGAATGTGATAGAAAGATGTTTTGGTGTGCTGAAATCTAGGTTTCGGTGTCTGGATAAGTCTGGTGGCCTTTTGTTGTATAGTCCCTCCAAGGTGACTCAAATTGTGTTCTGCTGCTGCTTTCTTCATAACGTGTTTGCAACAACATCTGCCACATGTTGAGGAGGAGGAGGAGGAGGAGGAGGAGAAAGAAAGCAGCCAGCAAGCAGAGGAATTAGAGACATCTGGTGATACTTGGAGTACAGATGTAGGGAGGCAGGTTAGGCAAGAGCTCATCACTCGCTATTTCTAAGGTAAGTTTGGTTTGCTTATTTCGTTTGTTGTGTAATCATAAATAGATGTTTTGCCATTTTTTTTGGCAAAACCATTACTCAGAATGTGTCTGTCTCCTTGACACATACAAACATACCCTCGCTTTATGCAAAACAAATGTCGCATGTGTATTGTGTGTATTTTAAAACTTAAAACAACAGATTATGAGTGGCATGCATTAAGTCTGGATAAGTGATCGTAACTTGCAGTGCTAATTTATTACAAGCACACATAATCCATTTAGTATTTTACTTTATCATTGTGTGTAACGTCCTAATGCACAGGTTCACAAACTCGGCCCTCAGGACCACACACAGTGCATGTTTTTCACGTAACCCAGTAGAAGCACAGGTGTATGAATTACTCACAGACATATGTTAAAAGGTTCACAGGTGGAGCTAATTATGTCACTTGTGATTCTGTGAGTAGACCTGCAAAACATGCACTGTGTGGGGTCCTGAGGGCCGAGTTTGAGAACCTGTGTTCCAAAAAAACACTCCTCAACATATAATATGTTAGCCTTGAGGAATATATGTGTCCCTATGTGTGATGCTCCATCATATTTAAGGGACACAAACTTACTGTAATCAGAAATAATTTATTTCCTAATGTTTGATGCAGTAAACTTGCTGATGTGTAAGTAAATACACAGTTTGCCACATATATACATTATTATACACATTCTTTGTTTTTTGGTTAAAAAGTACTTATTTGTTGGTTTCTGCATCATGTGTAATAACATTGTTACTAATTTTTAACACACACAAACATGTCCCAACAATACTGACATTCATTTTGTCAATGTTTTTTTAAAAATTCAATGCCAGCATATTAAAAGCTTTTTACGCAACTCAATTGTGTTCTTCTTGTAATGTTGTATAGAGAAGAAAGGTAAAATAGTTATCAATAACATTGTAATTTGGATTGTCTGCAGGATATGAGAATGATTGGAATCTAGAAAGAGTAATGATTAGAAAAAAAGCAAGTGGTCTGTTTACTTCCTGCTAAAGACATTCTGCCTGGCTGCCAATTATTGTGTCTGCAGGATATGAGAATGATTGGAATCTAGAAAGAGTAATGATTAGAAAAAAATCAAGTGGTCTGTTTACTTCCTGCTAAAGACATTCTGCCTGGCTGCCAATTATTGTGTCTGCAGGATATGAGAATGATTGGAATCTAGAAAGAGTAATGATTAGAAAAAAATCAAGTGGTCTGTTTACTTCCTGCTAACATGTATGTGCGGCTCCATCAACATTTCCCTCCTCCAATACCCAAAAAAAATGGTAAAGAATAAATGTGCGTACAAATTTTATGTTGTTGTTTGTACCACTTATAATTAATGATTTTGTATAAATTGTCAAGGAGCTAAGTGTTATATATTTTTTGCCAAACATACACTTACTAACTATTTCGAGTTACTTATCACAGATGTCTAACTTGTATTTTTTTCACGTTTTTTTTGGTGGCTGCTTGTCCTGCCCTTTGCCTTTAGCACTGTCATGTTGTCGTGCTCTGGTGGAGCGTCTTGGTGGTGATGAGACTGGCGTGATATTTGGAGTAGTCGTACCAGAACTGCTGCTTGTTTGCTGTTGGTGCATGCATCTGAGTGTTTCTTTCAGGTTAGTGAGGGTGGCATTGAGTTCACGTGTAGCAGCATTTTGATTGTCTACAATTCGGAATAAACTTTCATTAATCTTTTGATTGTTTTGAAAAATGTTCATATAACTTTCCTGTTGTCTGTGCTGTTCTTCCATTAGTCTGTGCTGTTCTTCCATTATGCGCTGTAAGTTGCCCATGACCTGTGTAATGTCTGTACGCATGAGTTCCATGGTATTGCCAATTCTGGTTGTTTGTTCATTTTGTCTACTCAGATTTCTTGATATTCTTCTGAGGTAACATGGTAGGCTTGCAAACATTTGTGTCTGCCTACGCAGGCAATCTTCATTAGTGGCCTGCTGTCTAGCCCAAATGGTCCAAAACACCTGATCAGGGCCTTGTGTTACTTGTGTTGTTGGGCTGTGTTGTGGTAGTGGTGTGCTTTGCTGTGGTGGTGTACTCACAGGTGCTGGGGGGCTCATTCCTTGGCTTAATGGCTGCATTTCTAAGATGTTTGTCTCCTCCATGTCACTGTGTTGCTGTTGTTGCGGAGGGATGCTGTTCCCAGGACTAGAAGCTGAAATGTTAAACAAATCTCCGTTAGCTATCCATATGTTTGAGAAATGTAAACAAATCACTACACATGGAACACATGTCATTCACTGTTGCTTTCAACTATTCTATTATTTTATTCAGAGCCCGAAAATCAATACATGGTCTGAGCGACCCATCTTTTTTCTCAACAAAAAAGAATCCTGCACTCAAAGGAGATTTCGAAGGCCTAATGAAGCCTTTTTTCAGGCTTTCCTGGATATAATTATCCATAGCCGTGGTTTCTGGCCCGGAGAGGGCATATAATCTCCCTTTAGGTAAAGTGGCCCCGGGAACTAAATCTATAGCGCAGTCATAGGACCGATGGGGAGGCAGAACGTCCGCATTTCCCTTGGAGAACACATCAGCAAAATCCTGATATTCCAGAGGAATAAGTTCTGGGGTAACTGCCGCAACCCGGACAGGATGGGAAATACACTCCTTAACACAAAAAGGACCCCCTTGGGAAATCTCCCCAGACCGCCAATCTATGATGGGATTATGAAAAGCAAGCCAGGGGTGACCCAAAACTACTGGAACTGCCGGACAATGTGTAAGGTAAAATTCTATTTCTTCTGAATGTAGGGCCCCCACTGTCAGCAATACTGGAGGTGTGCGGTGAGTAATAACCCCATTGGAAAGCGGACCCCCATCCAAGCCGTGCATGGTGATACGTCTATCTAAGGGTATCAGTGGAACGCCTAAAGCTTTAGCCCAAGCTAAATCCATAAAATTTCCTGCAGCTCCACTGTCGACGAAGGCCGACACCAACGAACTGAGGCTGCCAAAGGAAATCTTTACCGGAACTAATAGAGAATTATTAGAGGAGATTAACTGCAGACCCAAGTGAACCCCCTCACAATTCACTTGGTCAGAGCGTTTCCCAGCTTGTTCGGGCAGTTACGTGCGATATGTCCCTTACCACCACAATACAAACAAAGACCAGAACTTAACCTTCTGGTTCTTTCCTCTGGGGACAGCCGGGAGAGACCCATTTGCATGGGCTCCTCGACGTCCTCAGGAAAAGTATATACACATGGATTAGGTCTAAAAGTTGTTCCTCTTTCAGCCCTCCGCTCTCGGAGACGACGATCAATTTTAATAGCGAGCTCCATGAGTTTGTCTAGAGTCTCAGGAGCGGGGTACTGAAGGAGACTGTCTTTAATCACTTCCGACAGACCGAGGCGAAACTGACTGCGCAGGGCCGGGTCATTCCAGCCATAGTCGTTCGACCAACGGCGAAATTCGGTACAATACACCTCTGCTGGATTTTTGCCTTGCTTAAGGGCACGTAGGTGACTCTCAGCTGATGCTTCTCTATCTGGGTCGTCATATAAGAGGCCTAAGGATTTAAAAAAGGCGTCTACTGATAACAAAGCAGCATCATCCGCTCTTAGCCCAAACGCCCAGGTCTGTGGATCACCCTGAAGTAGAGACATCACAATCCCGACCCGCTGAGACTCAGTACCAGAGGAACGGGGCCTTAAACGAAAATAAAGCTTACAAGCTTCCTTAAAATTAAAAAAATCTTTTCGGTTACCCGAAAAATGGTCAGGTAAATGCATCTTTGGTTCTGGAACCATAATCGGGAAGGCTCGCAAAAGATCTTCCTGCGATCTCACCCGAAGAGTAAGGTCCTGAACCATCTGAGTTAATTCCTGTATTTGGTTAACCAAAAGCTGACTGGGGTTTGGCCCTAAACCTGCCGGATTCATGAGGCCGAATTTCTAGGCCCACCAATACAACGGAAAAAAATTAAACCCCCTTATTTTTTTTTGTGGGCTGGTGATAATGTTACGATCCTGATGCTCAGGACAGGGGAGATCTTATGTAGTGAGTCCTGAGCACCAAGACGGAATGCTGGGATTGGGAAATGGGAAGGAAATAGCCCCTAGCACCCTACCTCCGTTGTCTTACCCGTGTTATCAATTCACGCCTGAACGACTATGGTTTCTTGGGCCCATGGCAGCCGCGTTTGAAGGGCGGATTAGGTCTGCCCAACTCCGATGCCCCCTCAGGTCTTAAAGAGAGACAAGGCGTGAACTGAGACAGGGTAATAACAAGGGGACCTCTAACTGAAACAACCACGCTAGGGGCTATAAACTACCTAAAAACTAAACGTATGTGCGGCACGCCGCCAAAGGAAAAGAACTACAAAGAAACCACTGTCCACTCCCCTACACGGCACCGCCGAGTTCCGAGGAGGACAGTGAAAGCGGAAACCTCCGCAAATGCACCAATTTACAGTAAAGTAAACACTAAGCGGCATAGGCCGCAACACGCGGCAGAAGCCGCTACTCACGAAACCAGGCGAGAACCCCAGATGACAAACAGGTTCGCAAGGACTAGAAGGATTCCCAGGACTGGCTTCGGACCTCCAAAGTACCAAAGGGCAGGGAGCAAGATCCACCAAACACGGCTGACAGGAACAGAGTTCTGCAAGGCAGGAACAGCATACAAGAAGCTATCACCGGCGGGGCTGCAGTGTGCTGGCTCACATAAAAAGGCCCTGCTGGCCAATAACAGGAGGGCCAGCAGGACCAGCCCCCAGACCCTAATTACTAGTTGCCGTGCAGCTGCCCTGCTGCACGAGCAACCTAATTAACTATTCTTAGCAACGGGGAACGCGGTCCACCTGTGGTGTCCCCGTTGCTATGCACCCAGCGGCCCTGCAGGCACGGCGTCCTGCGTTGCCAGGGACCCGGCGGCTATCGTGCGCACGGCGTCCTGGCGTTGCTAGGCGCCGTGCGGGGGACAGGGAAGGAGAGAGGCGCGGCGGCCATGACCGCTGCTCAGTCAGGGCACGGCCAAAGACCGCCGCGCCTAACACTATCGGTCTTCTGCATTAGGAGAAGATTGGTTTCCTCCTGGTCAATTGCCCCATGGCTTCCATAGTCTTAGGGCTTCCATGGTTGAAATCCCATAATCCATCCATCTGCTGGAAGACAGGCTGATACTCTTCCCCCAACTCGACCTTATGACTGTGCCATCAGTCTGGTATCTGAAGATAATTACCTAAAGGTAGATTATATGCTCTTTCTTTGCCGGAAACCAAAGCTATGGAGGATTATATTCGGGAGAACCTAAGCAAAGGGTTTATTCGTCCCTCAAAATCACCTGTAGGAGCAAGATTCTTCTTTGTGACAAAGAAGGACAGCTCCTTACGTCCATGCATTGATTATAGAGGACTCAACAAGATCACTGTTAAGAACTCTTATCCTTTGCCTTTAATTTCCGTGTTGTTTGATCAACTCCGGATGGCGGAAATCTTCTCTAAAATTGATCTTCGGGGAGCATATAACCTCATACGAATTAATGCCAGTGACGAGTGTAAGAAGGCCTTCAACACTCATTCTGGGCATTATGAATACCTTGTTATGCCATTTGGATTGTCAAATGCTCCTGCCGTCTTCCAAGATTTTATCAATGATGTGCTCCGAGAATTCCTGGGAAAATTTGTTGTGGTCTACTTGGATGACATTGTGATATATTCCCCGGTCACTTGAGCAGCATCGAGTCCATGTCCAGATGGTATTGAAAAAGCTCCGGGAGCACCATCTATATGCCAAGTTCAAAAATTTTTAATTTGAAGTGAAGGAAGTCGCTTTCTTAGGCTACATCATCTCTCCTAAGGGGTTCTCCATGGATCCCAGTAAGCTTCAAGCAATTCAAGATTGGGCACAACCTACTAACCTTAAAGCTATACAACGATTTCTTGGATTCGCTAATTATTACAGGAGATTTATTCGTTCATTTTCAGACATTGGCCAATATTTACTAAGAATTCGAGTTTGTCCGATTTGTGTTTTTTTTTTCTAAGTCCCAATCCGGGAATTCACTAAGCACCAATCTCGGCAGTGTTTGGACTATTCGTAATGGTTTGATTTGCAAAGTTCCGAAATACGAATGAATAGACCATCGGTCAAACGCGGCTGTTATTTCATACAATACGGGAATTCACTATTCATTAGTATTTGGGTGTTAGTTTCTGAGTGCTCAATTGTGGTCGCATTTTTTTGCGAATCTGTAAAAAAAGCGGCAAAAAAATAGACCTGCTTTTTTCAATCGTGTTTACATGTGTTGCAACTCAAAAATCAATCACACCTGAATTAGGATGCCTATAAAAGGATGTTAGTCCCATTTCAATACACCTACACTCAGAAATGGCAGCAGGACTGTGGGCCAGTGATCTTTTGTGTGCTGTGGGATTCCTCAGACTCAGACATCAGCCTGTAAGTAACCAGGGCCAAGAAACTGAACATGGTCAGCAGGTTGTACAGGTTCCGCGGAGGCTGCGCAGGCCTCGTTTTTTTAGGGGGCGTTTAAACTTGAACGCATTGTCCGATGATAAGGTCATACAGATGTTCCGTCTAAATCGTAACAACATTTTCCGTCTGTATGACCTTGTCAAACTGGGCCTAGACCCTGAGACAGCACGCTCTCGCTCTGTCTCAGGCCTGCACAAACTCCTGGCTGTGTGGCACTTTATGGCTACTGGCAGCTTTCAGGCTGTGTCTGGGGATGTCATAGGAATCTCACAGCCCTCATTTTCCAGAATCTTAACACAGGTGATGTATACCTAACTACCTCTTCTGTTTTTTGTTTGTTTTAATTTCTCGGTGGCCAGTTTTGTCCTAAAATCTCATGTTTATTGTTCTTTAAAATATACACACAGGTGTTGGCTGTTTTGCAGCCCCACATCGAGGCCTCAATCTGCTTCCCTACCCAGGAGTCTCAGTGGAATGCCGTCAGGGTAGATTTCTATGAGCTGGCTGGCATGCCCAATGTGCTTGGAGCTATAGATTGCACACACATTCAGCTGAGACCACCCAGGGGCAGGCAGCACATATATACTAATCGCCATTTCGAACACTCCACAAATGTGCAGGTGGTTTGTGATGCAAATCTCAAAATAATGAGTGTTGTTGCTGGTTACCCTGGGGGCTGCCATGACTCCTTTATCCTCAGTCAGTCAACCCTCTTTGATAAGTTTGAGGACGGACAAATGCCAGATGGATGGCTGCTGGGTATGTAATTTGATATGTGTAGGCCTGCGTATACTTTGTCCAAATACAGGTGCAGATGTATTAACCTGTAGAAGGCATAAGGAAGTGAGAAACCAGTGATATGTGCAAGGTGATAAAGGTACCAGCCAATCAGCTCCAATATGTAAATTAACATTTAGGAACAGATTGTCTGCTGCCTTTATTACCTTGCACATATCACTGGTTTGTCACTTCCTTATGCCTTGTACAGGTTAATACATCTGCCCCACAGTGTGTTACTTATGTGTTGCTGTATCTTAACATGAATCACGTTACTATATCTGTCTTTTAGGTGATGGAGGATATGGCTGTTTCTCTTGGCTTCTAACTCCATTGTCCCGACCGGATACCCCTGCTGATCACAATTACAATCATGCACATAAGTCCACGCGGAATGTGATAGAAAGATGTTTTGGTGTGCTGAAATCTAGGTTTCGGTGTCTGGATAAGTCTGGTGGCCTTTTGTTGTATAGTCCCTCCAAGGTGACTCAAATTGTGTTCTGCTGCTGCTTTCTTCATAACATGTGTTTGCAACAACATCTGCCACATGTTGAGGAGGAGGAGGAGGAAGAAAGCAGCCAGCAAGCAGAGGAATTAGAGACATCTGGTGATACTTGGAGTACAGATGTAGGGAGGCAGGTTAGGCAAGAGCTCATCACTCGCTATTTCTAAGGTAAGTTTGGTTTGCTTATTTCGTTTGTTGTGTAATCATAAATAGATGTTTTGCCATTTTTTTTGGCAAAACCATTACTCAGAATGTGTCTGTCTCCTTGACACATACAAACATACCCTCGCTTTATGCAAAACAAATGTCGCATGTGTATTGTGTGTATTTTAAAACTTAAAACAACAGATTATGAGTGGCATGCATTAAGTCTGGATAAGTGATCGTAACTTGCAGTGCTAATTTATTACAAGCACACATAATCCATTTAGTATTTTACTTTATCATTGTGTGTAACGTCCTAATGCACAGGTTCACAAACTCGGCCCTCAGGACCACACACAGTGCATGTTTTTCACGTAACCCAGTAGAAGCACAGGTGTATGAATTACTCACAGACATATGTTAAAAGGTTCACAGGTGGAGCTAATTATGTCACTTGTGATTCTGTGAGTAGACCTGCAAAACATGCACTGTGTGGGGTCCTGAGGGCCGAGTTTGAGAACCTGTGTTCCAAAAAAAGACTCCTCAACATATAATATGTTAGCCTTGAGGAATATATGTGTCCCTATGTGTGATGCTCCATCATATTTAAGGGACACAAACTTACTGTAATCAGAAATAATTTATTTCCTAATGTTTGATGCAGTAAACTTGCTGATGTGTAAGTAAATACACAGTTTGCCACATATATACATTATTATACACATTCTTTGTTTTTTGGTTAAAAAGTACTTATTTGTTGGTTTCTGCATCATGTGTAATAACATTGTTACTAATTTTTAACACACACAAACATGTCCCAACAATACTGACATTCATTTTGTCAATGTTTTTTTAAAAATTCAATGCCAGCATATTAAAAGCTTTTTACGCAACTCAATTGTGTTCTTCTTGTAATGTTGTATAGAGAAGAAAGGTAAAATAGTTATCAATAACATTGTAATTTGGATTGTCTGCAGGATATGAGAATGATTGGAATCTAGAAAGAGTAATGATTAGAAAAAAATCAAGTGGTCTGTTTACTTCCTGCTAAAGACATTCTGCCTGGCTGCCAATTATTGTGTCTGCAGGATATGAGAATGATTGGAATCTAGAAAGAGTAATGATTAGAAAAAAATCAAGTGGTCTGTTTACTTCCTGCTAAAGACATTCTGCCTGGCTGCCAATTATTGTGTCTGCAGGATATGAGAATGATTGGAATCTAGAAAGAGTAATGATTAGAAAAAAATCAAGTGGTCTGTTTACTTCCTGCTAACATGTATGTGCGGCTCCATCAACATTTCCCTCCTCCAATACCCCAAAAAAATGGTAAAGAATAAATGTGCATACAAATTTTATGTTGTTGTTTGTACCACTTATAATTAATGATTTTGTATAAATTGTCAAGGAGCTAAGTGTTATATATTTTTTGCCAAACATACACTTACTAACTATTTCGAGTTACTCATCACAGATGTCTAACTTGTATTTTTTTCACGTTTTTTTTGGTGGCTGCTTGTCCTGCCCTTTGCCTTTAGCACTGTCATGTTGTCGTGCTCTGGTGGAGCGTCTTGGTGGTGATGAGACTGGCGTGATATTTTGAGTAGTCGTACCAGAACTGCTGCTTGTTTGCTGTTGGAGCATGCATCTGAGTGTTTCTTTCAGGTTAGTGAGGGTGGCATTGAGTTCACGTGTAGCAGCATTTTGATTGTCTACAATTCGGAATAAACTTTCATTAATCTTTTGATTTTTTGAAAAATGTTCATATAACTTTGCTGTTGTCTGTGCTGTTCTTCCATTAGTCTGTGCTGTTCTTCCATTAGTCTGTGCTGTTCTTCCATTATGCGCTGTAAGTTGCCCATGACCTGTGTAATGTCTGTACGCATGAGTTCCATGGTATTGCCAATTCTGGTTGTTTGTTCATTTTGTCTACTCAGATTTCTTGATATTCTTCTGAGGTAACATGGTAGGCTTGCAAACATTTGTGTCTGCCTACGCAGGCAATCTTCATTAGTGGCCTGCTGTCTAGCCCAAATGGTCCAAAACACCTGATCAGGGCCTTGTGTTACTTGTGTTGTTGGGCTGTGTTGTGGTAGTGGTGTGCTTTGCTGTGGTGGTGTACTCACAGGTGCTGGGGGGCTCATTCCTTGGCTTAATGGCTGCATTTCTAATATGTTTGTCTCCTCCATGTCACTGTGTTGCTGTTGTTGCGGAGGGATGCTGTTCCCAGGACTAGAAGCTGAAATGTTAAACAAATCTCCGTTAGCTATCCATATGTTTGAGAAATGTAAACAAATCACTACACATGGAACACATGTCATTCACTGTTGCTTTCAACTATTCTGCCTAGCAACATCATCACTCATAACTTAAATACATACATATGCCTGTTTGTGGCAAATGTGTCTGGTTACTTAATTGTGAAAGCAAACACTTTAGTTTTATTGTAGCTCACACATACTCCACCATAAAAACACATTGGAATCCATAATGTGTTACCTTATAGCTTTGATCAAACAAACATAGTAATGTTTTTATATGTATTTTGCAATGTTACCTCAAACACACATGTGAAATTTGGAAAAACAACCTTACTTTTTCTAAAAAAAAACATGCTTTTTTGTTGCAGCATCTTACACACAATGTCATACTGTATGGCTCAAGTGGACATACATATCTTTACTGGATGTGGACAAGGCCATTTAGCTTGGATCCCATTTCAGGTTTTACTTACTGCGGTAAGTATCTAAGTTTTTGATGTGTTTTGACTTAATGCGGTTAAGAAAAATTTGGATTACGTTCAGAAATTTTTTACATTTATTTCAGTTTGATACTCACAATCAAGATGAGGGTAGTGTGGATGACGTCTTGGAGGTGTGTCCAAAATTTGGAGTGGGGGGACAGAACATACGGACGATAATCTTCGTGGCGGGGTAGCCTGCTGTGGTTGGCCCGGGACATACGACCTTGCTTTCTTTTCGGCCACAGGTTTTTTGTGGTGATGTCTTACAGAAGTCCCACTTCTGCTGCTCCATACTTCTTTTGATGGACCTATTAATGAAAGTGCAATTTTGTTATGGCCATTCCTTTACAAACATACCCTATACTACAATGGACACTTTACCTGCTTCCGCAGCGTCATCAACATCAGATGTGATAGGAGTTACTGGCCGACGAGTAGTACTGCTTTTTTCAAACACTGTATAAAAAAAAAATAAAAAAAAATATTCATGCTATTGTTGATACATCCACCCATTATGCTTATAAACATTTATTCTTTAAGAAATGCTTGCTTTATTTTTTTTTTTAAAATATAAGGACCGGAAACAAAAAAAACAATATATAAAGAATAAACATTGTCCAATAGACATATGCACTATGGAAAAATCAACAAAGGAAAACATGTACAGGATACTGACATAGGCCACAAGTAAAAAAAAAAAAACATAACCAACCAAAAACACACACAACTTCATTTTGTATTGAAAGGAAAAATATTACAGATGCAATATATAAATTGCTCTGTGATGTGGCACTCCAAACACACATTACCACTATATGAGCCAAACCAAAATGTATAAATATTTTAAAAATTACACTGCAGTGTGGTGTCATGGTACAAATACAAACTAAAAATTATCAAAGAAATAGTGGTATTTTGTTAAAAAATATTACATTATCTAATAATGACATTACACATGTAAGTGGTTTTCAAACCACTTTCCACTACTCCAGCCTCTAACATGACAACCACTGTTTTTTAAACATTGCGCATGGATCACATTAATATAAAATATAGGCCCTCATTCCGAGTTGATCGGTCGCAAGGCGAATTTAGCAGAGTTACACACGCTTAGTCTACGCCTACTGGGAGTGTATCTTAGCATCTTAAAAGTGCGAACGAAGTTTACGCAATATTGCGAACAAAAAAAACTTAGCAGTTTTAGAGTAGCTCCAGACTTACTCTGCCTGTGCGATCAGTTCAGTGCTTGTCGTTCCTGGTTTGACGTCACAAACACTCCCAGCGTTCGCCCAGACACTCCCCCGTTTCTCCGGCCACTCCTGCGTTTTTTCCGGAAACGGTAGCGTTTTCAGCCACACGCCCATAAAACGCCGTGTTTCCGCCCAGTAACACCCATTTCCTGTCAATCACACTACGTTCGCCGGTGCGAACAAAAAGCCGTGAGTAAAAATCCTTTCTTCATAGCAGAATTACTTAGCGCAGTCGCAGTGCGAACATTGCGCATGCGCTCTAAGCTGATTTTCACTGCGATGCGAAAAAAAAGAACGAGCGAACGACTCGGAATGAGGGCCATAGTCACAATTATTTAAAAAAAAAGGCCCAAAAGGAAAACATTATTGCAGGACAATTCAGAGACACACCAAGTCCAAACTACACATGCAAAATATCTTTCATAAAAACACATGACATACTTTAAAGTAAGATGTTACATTGGCTTTTGTATAAAACATTTACCAAAACAATGTATTTGCTGACACACACTTGAAGATGGGAGTAATATGCAACGTCACATGACACACATTTAAAAAAAAAAAATAAGGTCATAGAATGTAAATGCAAATACACATGCTCACCATTCTTCCTGGGCCTATCTGAATCCCGGACATGGGTTGCAGAGACTACTTCAGGAGGTATTACACTCTGCATGGGCTCCTCATACTCCAGATATCTTGCAATATAGGGCTGCCCACCACCGGTTTTTCGAGCCGACTTCGCCTCCTTGGCCATTTTGGACTTGACACGTCGCTTTATGTCATAGTACCGTTTGCGGCACGTGTCCTCCGTCCGCTTGACCACCCCCTCACTATTGACAGCAGCAACAACTTTCGCCCACAACACCGTCTTCCTCCGTTTTGGCACCTTGGCGGACTCAGGGCCAAATAGCTGCCTCTGATACTTCATCAGCTCACGCATCAATGCCACATTTTCAGCAAAATTAAACTTTACATTCCGCCCAGTCTTAGTAGTGGTGCGTGGCTGCAGAGCACTCTGACTGTCACTATCACTTGAGGCTGCTGCAGCAACCTCACCCACCTCCTCCACCTCACTAACACTCACCTCCTCCACCTGACCGACCTTCTCCCCCTCACTCACACCCTCTACCTCACCCACCTCTGAGTCACACATAATTGTGTCTAAACAGTTAACACAGAAAAAAAAACAACAACACACTCCTCCACTACCACTACACAACACACACACACACACACACACACACACACACACACACACACACACACACAAGCACTGACAAGGGACTATAAAGAAAAATAACTTGGACTAAAAATGAAACAAAACCACAAAATACAAGACTACAAGAATGACAAGACGACTTTCAAATACAATACCACACTCAGAAATCGCTACCAACACTCCTCACCAAACCACAAATTCACCTACCTCCACGGCACAACTACCCTCCTCCTCAACACTAACTAAACCCACGAGGTGCAGACGGCTTGGGGCGTATTTATATGGTTGCGCACAGACACTCCTACCATCTGAAACACAACCAATCATGAACGGGGATGAAAAACGAAACTGAAAGGGAAAATGCAGCCGCGGGAAAAAAAACCCTGCCGCATTTAACTTAGGGGAAAAAACAGCAAATACAACAAAAACACGTACGCAAATGACAATGACGGCTGTAAATGTGCCAAAAAAAAACCGACTGGCATCGACATCGGAAAACACGAAAACCATAAAGTCAACTGCTTCGTAACTTTGCGTATATGGATTCAAAAAGTTGCATGAAAATGCACCCGATACAAAATGAGTTTAAACACTACACAAACTGAATCAAACACGAATATTAGTAAATATTGCCCATTGTTGCACCTATTGTTACTTTGACCAAGAAAGGTGCGGATGCATCACTTTGGTCACCTTCAGCTCTACAAGCTTTTCTCAAGTTAAAAAAAGCCCTTATATCCGCACCTGTTCTTAGTCATCCAAATCCTGACCTGCCTTTTGTTATGGAAGTGGATGCCTCTGAAGTGGGAGTGGGAGCAGTCCTATCGCAAAAAGATTCTGTGGATTCTAAACTTCACCCGTGCTCTTTTCTGACAAGAAAGTTCTCTCCTGCCGAAGCCAACTACAATTTTGGAAATAGTGAACTGCTTGCTATCAAGTGGGCTCTAGAAGAATGGAGGCATTGGTTGGAAGGGGCGAGACACGTGATTACAATCCTCACTTACCATAAAAACCTATCCTATATTGAATCAGCCAAGAGACTGAATCCAAGACAGGCACGATGGGCGTTATTCTTCACTAGATTCAACTATGTGATCTCCTATCGGCCAGGATCAAAGAATCTTAAAGCAGATGCCTTGTCACGAAGCTTCCTTCCAATTCAAAATTCATCCTGCTCTTCTAAACCAATTATTCCTGTTTCCAATATCCATGCTGGTCTTGTTCAAGATTTGTCTCCCAGATTCAAGCCAAACAGTCTCTCGCACCCATGGGGACTCCCTCAGGACTCCTCTTTGTCCCTAAAGAGTACAGAAAAGCAGTTTTATCTGAATTTCATGTAAAAAGAGTCTCTGGGCATCCAGGGATTTCTAAGACTCTGGATTTATTGTCTCGTTCAGTTTGGTGGCCTTCTATGTGCCAAGACGTTAGAGATTTCATTCTTGCTTGTGAGATCTGTGCTCAACATAAAACTCCTCATAAAGCTCCCATGGGACATCTTCTGCCTCTTGCGGTTCCCTCAAGACCTTGGTCCCACATTTCTATGGACTTTGTGGTTGATCTTCCTAAGTCATCAGGGTACAATACCATTTGGGTTGTGGTAGACCGGTTCAGTAAGATGGCTCACTTTGTTCCTCTTCACAAGCTCCCCAGTGCCAGAGAATTGGCAACCTTGTTTATCCAACATATCTTTAAATTACATGGATTACCACAGGACATCGTCTCCGACAGAGGAACTCAGTTTATTGCTCGATTCTGGTGAGCTTTCTGTTCAGCCTTGGATATTAATCTTAGTCTGTCCTCTGGTTATCATCCACAATCCAATGGACAGACTGAGCAAGTGAACCAGTCTCTTGAACAGTATCTCCGTTGTTATGTTTCCAAGTACCATAACGATTGGGTGGACCATCTGGCATTTGCTGAATTTGCATATAATAATTCCAGTCACTCTTCTACATCCATGTCACCCTTCTTTTGTCTCTCGGGTTTCCATCCAAGGTCTAACGCTTTTGACATCCTGCAGCAACAGACTTCTTCCCTTGATCCTGTAGCTCGTCTGAGGAAAATTTGGAGGAGAGTATGTCTAGCACTCAACCAAGTCTCTGTTTGTTCCAAAAAATTTGCTGACAGACGACGAAGACCTTGTACCTTTAAAGTGGGTGACATGGTGTGGCTGTCCACTCGAAATATCAAGTTACGCCAGCCCTCTCAAAAATTTGTGCCTAGGTTCATTGGTCCATTCCGGATTATTAGACAGATTAATCCAGTAGCCTTTCGACTCCTTTTACCAAAATCACTTAAGATCAATAACACTTTCCACTGTTCCTTGTTGAAACCAGCATTTGTGTCCCAGAGATTTAGAAGATCTCCTTCCAGAAGGCCTGCCGCTGTGTTGGTTCAAGGTAATAAGGAGTTTGTTGTGGAAAAGATTCTGGGTTCCAAGTTCAGGAGGGATCAAGTTCATTTCCTCGTGCATTGGAAGGGTTACGGTCTGGAAGAGAGAACCTGGGTACTTCATGCACTCAGACTTAAGAGGTCTTTCTCTAATGAATTTCCAGATAAGCCTGGTTCTAGGGATTCTTTACCCCTCTTCAAGGGGGGGGGGGGGGGGTACTGTTATAATCCTGAGCATATTACTTATGTTCTGCTAGTTATTCTTATGATTTACCTTTGCCTCAGTTTGTGGAACTACAGGTCACAGCTAGCTCCTGCATAGTTGTCTCCAAGTGCCTCAGCTCCTGCATTCAGCAACTGACTCCACAGGTGTCTGGATTCTGTAATTACAGCTGGTTACCTGAAGCCTACTATTCAGCTTGTCAGCCTGCTCAGTCTGCACAGCAACTGCATGATATATCAATTACTGGGGGCCTGTCTGGTGCTGACAGCTGATTGGTCCAGCCTGCTCTTTTAAGCCTCTCAGTCCCAAGAGGCCTTGCCAGTTATAGCTACTCCATACAGTGTTCTGCTCACTGGTTCCTCTCTGGTCTCCGTTCATCTGTCCAGTGGGTTTTGCCTTGTTCCTGTATTTAATTCCAGCTTTACCATCTTGCTGACGAACTTTACCCTGTCTCCAAGTGTCTGCACCCCAGTCCGGCCGTGTGCACCCTGCCACCTTCTCCAGTTCCCGTTTGTTCCTGCGTAACCCTGCGGTTTGTCATATACATCTGGACTATCATACAACACCTCTACCATAACTCTAGTCCAGTTCAGGTATCAAGTGACCCAGACGGGGGGCCGCGACCTGCACGTCGGGAGCCGCGAAGCCCATATTCCACTTGCGGGGTTCCCTGGTGAAAACCTACCGGCATGTTAGACTCCATGCCTCTGTTCTGGGTAACGTCAACCACTTGGTACCTGATCTCAAATTCCAGATTCTGCACCAGTTCCTGATAGACTCTTGGGACTCTCCAGGGAAGAAGTTCTCCCTGTCTAAAAAGATGCTAGCTCATTATCCCCTCTCTGCAGAGTTAAGTAAGAATGTGGAAACACCACCACCGGTGGACTCACATGTAGCTCGTCTTGTAGTGTCTTCTACTCTGCCTGTCACTACCGTCACCTCTCTGAAAGAACCGACGGATAAGCGCGTGGAGGGTTGCTTGAAGTCTATTTACACTCTTGCAGGTGCTGTACATAGACCCACTATAGCTGCTTCTTGGGCTGCAAAGGGTATTGACGCCTGGTTCAAGCAGTTGAGGCAGAGCTACCTCTGGATTTTTCTGATAATGCCAGACAGTGTCTTTCATATAATACCACAGCCTCTCATTACATTCAGGAGGTGGCCTCTGATGCTGGTGTTCTGGCGGCCAAAGCATCTACTACGTCCATTCTGGCTTGCCGGATTCTGTGGTTGCAGTCCTGGTTGGTAGACCTGGACTCTAAAAATACCTTGGAGGTGATCCCTTTTAAGGGAGATATCCTATTCGGTGAAGATTTGAACAAGATTGTTGCTGATTTAGTGTCTGCTAAAACTGCATGTCTACCAAGTACTAATCCTTTGGCTCCAAAGGCTAAAAGTACTTACTTTCGTTCCTTTTGACCTCCAAGTAAAGCAAAGGGTAAGGCGTATCAGGATCCTGCCATATCTGGACGACTTGCTGATCCTGGCGAACTCCCCAGAGGTTCTGACACGTCATCTGGAACTGACGGTCCAATTCCTACAAGCACACGGGTGGCTCATCAATTGGAAGAAATCCTCACTGGTCCCTGCTCAGAGCATGGTGCACCTGGGGTATTACTGGACACACACAACCAACATTTATTCTTGTCTCCAGAGAAGGTCCTGAAGCTTCAGGACAGGATAAGATGCTTCCTCTCTCGGTCGATACACTCTGCGATGTAAGTACTAGGCCTCATGGTGTCGGCTTTCGACATGGTAGAGTACACTCAATTTCACTCTCGCCCTCTGCAGAAGGTAATCATTTGCAAGCAAAAAGAAAAAGGCGATCTGTTAGTGGTGCACTGGGTTTTAAAATTTAACTTTTATTTGCTGTCCTAAAATTGATCTATCATACTAAATCAAAAACACTACGCGAAATATTAGAAACATATATGTGAAAAGATTATGACACTGTGAGACGATACAAAGAAGAATGAATATAATAAAGAATTAAAACAGCCTGGGTGTCTTTACTGTGTCAGTGTATTATATATTTATTGTATCCTTTTATTGGTAATTTGTTGAATAATAATACTGAATGTGTTACTAAGTATGTTCAAAGAGATTTTTGAAACTAATGTTTCTTATCTAGGCTCAGCTCTAGTTCTTGGCAGTCAGCCAGATCACATTATGAAACAATGTTTGCTACAGCCGAATGATGCTTTTACTGATAGCATCTAAGTTAGAAAGGGAGCATGCATTGATTATGTTGCGCACTGTGTCTTTCAGTGTGCAACTTCTCTGATTTAATATAAGTGCTATTAACATGCAGCAATCATAGAATGTAATTCAATACTGATAGCTTGCTTGTATCGGCCGTTTTGTCTGCGGTTAGACAGCCTTCATTTTCACTGATTCTCTCCAGTGGCCCGCAAGGTGTCAGTTTTTATAATTGCCTTATAGCAGACCTGGGGATATTAGCGCTTTTAATCCCTTGTCTGCTACTATAATGTGTGTGCACGTTATATATATGTGATCAGGTAGACATTGAGGATCTTTCTATATGCCATTAATACAATAATATTAATCAGAGATACTTTATTGTAAGTCCGTGTTGAAATAAATCAATTTATACGGCTACCAATGGTGTTTCAATACACTGTAATTCTAATGCATTAATTGCCCCCGTGTCGATCTAGCTTACTAATAATTCCGTCAGGAGTGCACAACTGGTTAATATATCCAAAAGTTTTTCACTTTATTATTACCCAGATCTTATGAATATATATTATCTGGTGATGTAATACTATATGCAGCACCACTATATACGGGTTCTATATAAACAGGTAGTGTCACTTTTTAATATGACTTCCACTGAGCAGTAATACACATTCTAGTTTGATTATACTGAATTGAACCATGTGATCTATTGTTCCAATGCCGTGCTTTCTGCCTATAGTGTACACTATTTCTGGCTGAGCATTACTGGTACTAAATTTAAAAGTAACACATTCAATTTAAATAAAGCACAGTAGGACACCAGGCTGGAGTCCTACGTACGTTTCGCATACAGGCTTTAACGAGGTAAAGCCTGTATGTGAAACGTACGTAGGACTCCAGCCTGGTGTCCTACTGTGCTTTATTTAAAGTGTTACTTTTAAATTTAGTACCAGTAATGCTCAGCCAGAAATAGTGTACACTATAGGCAGAAAGCACGGCATTGGAACAATAGATCACATGGTTCAATTCAGTATAATCAAACTAGAATGTGTATTACTGCTCAGTGGAAGTCATATTAAGAAGTGACACTACCTGTTTATATAGAACCCGTATATAGTGGTGCTGCATATAGTATTACATCACCAGATAATATATATTCATAAGATCTGGGTAATAATAAAGTGAAAAACTTTTGGATATATTAACCAGTTGTGCACTCCTGACGGAATTATTAGTAAGCTAGATCGACACGGGGGCAATTAATGCATTAGAATTACAGTGTATTGAAACACCATTGGTAGCCGTATAAATTGATTTATTTCAACACGGACTTACAATAAAGTATCTCTGATTAATATTATTGTATTAATGGCATATAGAAAGATCCTCAATGTCTACCTGATCACATATATATAACGTGCACACACATTATAGTAGCAGACAAGGGATTAAAAGCGCTAATATCCCCAGGTCTGCTATAAGGCAATTATAAAAACTGACACCTTGCGGGCCACTGGAGAGAATCAGTGAAAATGAAGGCTGTCTAACCGCAGACACCACGGCCGATACAAGCAAGCTATCAGTATTGAATAACATTCTATGATTGCTGCATGTTAATAGCACTTATATTAAATCAGAGAAGTTGCACACTGAAAGACACAGTGCGCAACATAATCAATGCATGCTCCCTTTCTAACTTAGATGCTATCAGTAAAAGCATCATTCGGCTGTAGCAAACATTGTTTCATAATGTGATCTGGCTGACTGCCAAGAACTAGAGCTGAGCCTAGATAAGAAACATTAGTTTCAAAAATCTCTTTGAACATACTTAGTAACACATTCAGTATTATTATTCAACAAATTACCAATAAAAGGATACAATAAATATATAATACACTGACACAGTAAAGACACCCAGGCTGTTTTAATTCTTTATTATATTCATTCTTCTTTGTATCGTCTCACAGTGTCATAATCTTTTCACATATATGTTTCTAATATTTCGCATAGTGTTTTTGATTTAGTATGATAGATCAATTTTAGGACAGCAAATAAAAGTTAAATTTTAAAACCCAGTGCACCACTAACAGATCGCCTTTTTATTTTTGCTTGCGCTTGTACCATATACGATCTGTGGTCGCACCCCCACTTGAGATTTAGAAAATTATATTTCCATAAAAAAAAAAGGGGCTTCCTGCATTACCTGTTTAGGTAAGGTATCACTTTTCCAGTGCAACAGAAAATTCCCTTCCCCTTTACCCCCCTTCTTGAATAGAAGGTAATCATTTGCCAGGTGGGATGGTCTGCCTTACCGGATCAGATCTCACATGATCTCCTTGACTCCGGAGGTTCGTCTGTCACCAAGCTGGTGGCTATAGGACCAACAATTGAGCAGGGGTCGTCCCTTCTGGATCTCCAACTGGGTCCTCCTAACGATGGATGCCAGTCTGTGGGGTTGGGGCATGGTGCTGGAGCAACACTCTCTTCAGGGTTGGTGGACCAGGGAGGAATCTCTCTTCCAGATAAATATTCTGGAGTTGCGGGCAGTGTTCAATGCTCTGAAACTTGCCCTGCCTCTGGTACAGAACAGGCCTGTTCAGGTACAGTCGGACAATGCCACCATGGTGGCGTACATAAATCATCAAGGCGGCACACAAAGCCGCATGGCAATGTTGGAAGTGTCAAAGATTCTTCAATGGGCAGAACGCCATCTGCCAGCCATATCGGCAGTGTTCATTCCGGGGGTCCTCAACTGGGAAGCGGACTTACCTCAGTCGTCAGGACATACACGCCGGAGAGTGGAGCCTTCATCCAGAAGTATTCAACTCCTAGTGGACGAGTGGGGCCTACCAGATGTAGACCTGATGGCGTCTCGACACAATCACAAGGTTCCGGTCTTCGGAGCAAGAACAAGGGATCCTCAAGCAGCTTTCGTGGATGCACTAGCCATTCCATGGAACTTTTGGCTGCCTTACGTGTTCCCTCCAGTGTCACTCCTGCCCAGGGTCCTGCAGAAGATCCAGCAAGAAGGAGAAGTACTACTGCTACTCGCTCCGGCGTGACCCAGATGGCATTAGTTCTTAGACCAGCAGGGTCTATCGACAAAGTGTCCTCTTCTACTTCCTCAATGACCAGACCTCCTCGTACAGGGCCCGTATCTCTGTACAGACCTGGTCAGACTGGATTTGATGGCGTGGCTCTTGAAGCATCACTCCTGAGGGCCAAAGGATTCTCTGAGGCGATCATCCAAACTATGTTGAAAGCCCGCAACCCGTCATCTGCCCGGATCTATTACAGGGTCTGGAATTCTTACTTCACCTGGTGTGCTGATAAGAACTATGATGTGTACAGATTCAAAACTTCCAGAATCCTGGCTTTCCTGCAACAAGGCTTGGACTTAGGCCTTCGTCTGACCTCCCTCAAGGTTCACATATCTGCCTTGTTGGTGTGGTTTCAGAGAAAAATTGCATCTTTACCTGACGTTCATACATTCACTCAGGGTGTGGTAAGGATGCAGCCTTTCTATGTCCCTCTGCTGGCTCTATGGGATCTGTCTTTTTTTCTGAATGCCCTGCAAGAGTCTCCATTTGAACCT
Organism: Pseudophryne corroboree; assembly: GCF_028390025.1. Taxonomy (NCBI): domain Eukaryota; kingdom Metazoa; phylum Chordata; class Amphibia; order Anura; family Myobatrachidae; genus Pseudophryne; species Pseudophryne corroboree. Next base: position 605,740,263 of record NC_086446.1, read on the forward strand.
CTTGAGTCAGTGGACCTTATATGGCTCACAGACAGGGTCCTGTTTCTGTTGGCTATTGCCTCTGCTAGAAGGGTGTCGGATCTAGGCGCTTTGTCCTGTCGTCCACCCTTTCTAATTTTACATCATGACTGGGCATTTCTTAGAACTCGCCCAGGTTATTTACCTAAGGTGGTGTCATCATTTCACTTAACTAAGAGATTGTGGTCCCTGCCTTTATCTCTTCGTGTTTGTTCCCCAAAGAGCGGTCTTTGGATGTCGTAAGGGCTCTCCGTACATATGTGGAGAGTACTGCCTCTATCAGGAAGTCAGATACCCTTTTTGTACTGTATGGTCTCCACAAAGGTGGCTGGCCTACGAATAAGCAAACCTTGGCTAGATGGATTAGAATGGTGATTGAACAAGATTATACGTAGGCTGGTCTCCCAGCTCCTGCTGATATTAATGCTCATTCTACTCGGTCTGTTGGACCTCATTGGGTGGCCCACCGTGGCACGTCCGCAGAACAATTGTGCAAAGCGACTACGTGGTTCTCAGTGAACACGTTCATTAGGTTCTATGCCTTTCATACTTCTGCCTCCCAGGATGCTTCCTTTGGATGCCGGGTTCTCATACCTGGTAAGGCTCGTCCCCTCCCTTGAGGAACTGCTTTAGGACATCCCCGATGTTTTCCTGTGGAACACAGTGTACCCCGCTGCAGAAAAGGAGAGTTATGGTAGACTTACCATTGTTAACTCTCTTTCTGCGAGGTACACTGGGTTCCACAGGGTGCCCACCCTGACGCACCTAGCTTCTATGGGTTTGTATAGCATTAGCCGCTAGGCCCTTCTCCTCTCATGAGAATGTGGTTCTATGTGACTAACATCTGCCTTCTTTCTTACCTGCTCCTACATTGGATGGTTATTGAAACTGAGCTCACAGTGCCTGGAGGCGGGGTTACAGAGGAGGCCCCAATGTATCCTGGGACAGCCTAAAGCTTTAGCCTGTTGGTGTCTCTGGATCAAGATCCACTCTACACCCCGATGTTTTCCTGTGGAACCCAGTTTACCTCGCAAAAAGAGAGTTAACAATGGTAAGTCTACCATAACTCTCCTTATATATGGGTTGGGCTTGGGTGACCAGCGTTTGGGATCCCGCCGGTCATCATACCAACGCCGGTATCCCAATCTTTAGCTTGCCATGCAGTGGGCTCGGTGGCTCGCTGTGTTTGCCACAGGTTCTATTCCCACTCTATGGGTGTCGTGTTCACCCACGAGTGGGACTAGTCCCTGTTAGTCGGCATGCCAACTGTCGGGCTCTGAATCGTCCGGAATCCCACCGTCGGTATAGTGACCGGCAGTCACATAAATATATCCCATATGCATCTATCCATAAATAAGTGGCGTTTCTCATATCCGTAGGCAACCAGTGTAACAGTATCGGATGGCCATCTGTCATCAATTGTTTGCAATCCATTGATGGTTAATGGTCAATTATAAAATAGTCTTACCATCGCTATCGATTGTGACCATCGATGGTCATCCATAGTACCACCCCCTCCCTCTATTGACTAAGGAATAGATCTCCAGTGGGGGTATGGATCACCAGATCTACATTAGAAAGGTCTACAGTCATTAGGAAAACCACTATTGGACAACATGCATTAGGTCAACAGGGTCAAATAGACGGCACATGAATAGGGCAACAGGGACAAAATAGTTGACACATAAAAATGGTGAGATGAAAAAAAGGTCCACATGGCATTTTGGAACAGCAATTAGTGTACTTCGCCCCCTCGCATGGCTCGCGCTTCGGGCAAGATGCCTTGCTCCGCTACCTCTGCGCTTGGCACAGGTTACTATTCTCAATTATAGTCCATGTGGATGGTAAAGTATGAAAAAGTTGATTAAACTGCTTAAAAAAAAAGCTGTGTCTACCATATGTGTGTCGACCATTTGAACCTGTCAACATTTTGTACCTGTAAACCATAAACACTGTTAACCTTTCACATGTCGACCTATTACCCATGTCAAGCTTATGCATGTTGACCATTAGTACAGTAGTTGACGTAATGACTTTATATGACCTTTAAATGGTCAACCTAGAGCCATCTCCTTTAGTGGCACCACCACCACATAGTTGTAATAGATCCCCAATGGTAGGCTTGTACACAGAATATAGGCATACCACATATCATTGGATTCACCTGGATCTGTGCTTTGTACATTCATTTGCGTCTATACTGCATGTGTATGTAAAAAAAAAAAACCAAGTAGAGTACATGGAGTATTTGGAAATTACACGCATAATATAGGCATGTCACATATCATTGAATTCAGCTGGATCTGCTTGTGCAACTTGGTACACCGACTTGCAGCCAAGACACATTTTCAGGGGTTAAATGTGCAAAGAGATGAACATTGAGTCTGGTTAGCCTGACTGCAGCAAAGATGTATGAGGTCACATTTATACATGTATGTGTAAAAGGACATCATATTAAGCCATTAGGTAAAATATACTCACTAAATCATGTTGTTACATGTGCTAGAAAACATGATTCCCTTAATGTATCCCCTAATTAGTGTATCTACCTAAACATACAATGACAACGCAATAGGGGTAAATAAAAATTTGACTTTCAAATTAATATTTGATTTGAAAACAAGACACAAACACAAAATCTGAAAGGACACTTTACGTAATCTGGAAAAAAAAAGAACCCCCCCCCCCCAGAATATTGTTGTTTGAAAAAAAACAAAGAAGGGTCAAAAAATCATTGGGAGCAAGAAAGCCCCTTGACCGCACGATGCCCCACCCTCCCTGGGGGCACTACACCTTGTGGGGGTGACTGTTGAGCCAATCTGTGTCCCAGAGTGGAAGGAGCTAGCCATAGTTGTACTTGGCCCTTCACGGCCTGCTCTTTGAGCTACCAGATCCCTCTGCAGGGCCGCAAACATCTGGGATGGCCTGCATGTACTCCCGTTTAACTGCAGTTGATCCCGTTGTGTGGCCTGGGTCAATTCCTGCTGGCGAATATTGATTTGCAAGGCCATCTGAGTGTGGGTGCCCTATGGCACCTCTGCAGTTTGTTTCATCCGCGCGTTTGCCACCCAATGTAGTCTTGCTGGATGGTCTGGTGCTCCATAAATGCCAGGTGGTATTCCTGCAAATGGTGGAGGGAGATGGCGATCTCCTCCACATTAGGAATATTGGGCTATGGCCTGGGCGGTGGCACATGGGGTGTAAGCAGTGGTACAAGTAGAATTTTTTTCATAGTGGTACTGATAGTAAAAATGGGCGTGGTCACGAGTCATGAGGGGGCATGGCCACACAAAACTAGGGGAGTGGCTGCATGACAATAGGGGCATGGCCACATCATGCCACACACAGTAATGCCCATTACACATTATGCCAAACACTGTAATGCCCATTACACATTATTCCACACACCGTAATTCTTATTACACATTATGCCACACACCGTAATGCCCATTACACATTATGCCACACACCGTAATGCCTATTACATATTATACCACACTGTAATGCCTATTACATATTATGCCACACACAGTTATGCCACTGACACCATTTTATGTCCCACACACAAAAATGCCCCTTATAAATTATGCCCCAAAGTAAGGCCTCTATTTACTTGCTGCCAGGGGTTTCATGGCAAAAGATGCAGCTCTCTGAAATGTCAGTCTCCCTGGGCACAGTTCCTATAACTGGAGTCTGGAGGAGGGGCATAGAGGGAGGAGCCAGTTCACACCCATGTAAAGTCTTAAAGTGCCCATGTATCCTGCGGATCCCGTCTATACCCCATGGTTCTTGAAGCATCCCCAGCATCCTCTACGGACTAAGATACGGACTTAGAGAAAAGGATTTACCGGTAGGTATTAAAATCCTATTTTTTCCCCTACATAAAAATTATCTAAATTATATACATTTATCTGTATTGAGGTTGAAGAAAACACACTTGACACTGTTTTAGGTTGTTACACTTAAAAGGGAACTTTTTTCCGTCTGGAGGGATGATCTGTTTGAACTCCTCGAAGGCCATGTACTGGACCAGTTGGGCTTGTCCTCCTCCTGTCCTGAGACTCTGGCGCGCTCCTCAGACATTTGGGCCTTTATGACCATCTTGATGTCTCCATATTGCTTCACATTTTTCAGGTCCCGACGAAGACGCATTTCAGTTGGTCCAAAAATATGGGACGTTTACTTGTCTAAATACCGCAACACCTCGAATCTGATACGCTGAAGCCAGGAAATAGATGCACACCATTACATTGTCCGAATTCCGGAAAATAGACGCACATTTGTAATGTACGATGCAGTGCGATAATTCCCCGGGCAGCATTATCAGCTCCCATTACATCCCAGCCTATATGCTTCTGCACACACAAGGGGAGAAGGAGGGGGATGATTATTTTGTCAGTCCCTGGCTCCCAGATTTTTTATGGCAGCCCTGAGTGTAGTGATGTAGTATGAGGAGGGAGTGCAGTGGCATAGGGCGAGGAGGAAGTGCAGTGATATAGTGTAGGAATGTAATGTGGGAAAATAGCATTGTGATGTAGTGTGGGGAAGTAGCGTAGTGATATTGGGTGTTATTCAAAGATGGATGCAGAACAGCTTCCGCAGCAAGATCTTCATTCATCTACTCACAGGCTGGGACTAGTCAGAACAGGGCAAGGCCGCCCGGCATGTGTGTGTGGTGCCGGCCTGTTAATTGTGAATGTATCAATTGAGGTCGACCCCTGGCTGCGCTGACAGGAGGTCTGGCGCCATTTTTTTTATCAGAGGGGATGTGTGCGGCGTCACACATGCAAAATCCTGCATTGACGGCTGCCGCTGTCAATCACCTTGCAGACACATCCTTCTGGGTTGCGGCTCCATGGTGAAGGGTTGTGCACATGCGCACTCTGGGCAGTACTATGCCCGATTCTCACTATGCGACAGGGACTAGGTCGGCATCGCAAGCACATAATGAGTGTGCTTGCGATACTGACTATGTGCGAATTTGGCTAAGTGTCAATTTTGACTATCTCTTCTATAGAGATAATTAAAATTTACTTGCCAGCACAGTCTACCTATGCTTGCGATGCCAACCGCGCGGGACCGTGCATCGGCATCACATCGGGATCGCAAGGTGACTTTCACCTTGTGATCTGCACTAACTTTTCTTACAATTTTGACTATATAGTCAAAATCTTAAGAAAATATCTCCCCCTTTGTACACACCAAAAGATATATCTTTCACCCAAAGTAGTGCATACACACTGAGCTATTTTCTAGAGATGACCGGGTTCGGTTCCTCGGAATCCGAACCCGCCCGAACTTCAGGTTTTTTTACACGGGTCCGAGCGACTCGGATCTTCCCGCCTTGCTCGGTTAACCCGAGCGCGCCCGAACGTCATCATCCCGCTGTCGGATTCTCGCGAGGCTCGGATTCTATCGCGAGACTCGGATTCTATATAAGGAGCCGCGCGTCGCTGCCATTTTCACACGTGCATTGAGATTGATAGGGAGAGGACGTGGCTGGCGTCCTCTCCGTTTAGAGTGACTAGAGTACTAGAGAGAGACACAAATTTTGGGGAGCATATAGGAGGAGTACTACTTGCTGCTGATAGTGTGACCAGTGACCAGTGCCACCAGTTTAATTAATCCGTTCTCTGCCTGAAAAAAAACGATACACAGTGTGACACAGTCACACATACCATATCTGTGCTCAGCCCAGTGTGCTGCATCATATACTGTATATCATTATCTGACTGCTGATTGCTCAGTGCTCACTGCTCACACAGCTTAATTGTGGGGGAGACTGGGGAGCAGTTATAGCAGGAGTACATTTAAGTACAGTGCACACTTTTGCTGCCAGAGTGCCACTGCCAGTGTGACTGACCAGTGACCACTGACCACCAGTATTGTGATTGTCTGCTGACCACCAGTATATTGTGATTGTCTGCCTGAAAAAGTTAAACACTCGTCGTGTGGTGTTTTTATAAACGCATTCTGCAGACAGTGTCCAGCAGGTCCGTCATTACATAATATATATATACCTGTCCGGCTGCAGTACTAGTGTGATATATATATATATTTTATTTTTATCTCTTATCATCCAGTCTATATTAGCAGCAGACACAGTACGGTAGTCCACGGCTGTAGCTACCTCTGTGTCGGCAGTCGCTGGTCCATCCATAATTGTATACCACCTACCCGTGTTTTTTTTTTCTATCTTCTTGATACTAGTAGCTTACTTTAGGAGTCTGCAGTGCTGACAGACAGTGTCCAGCAGGTCCGTCATTACATAATATATATATACCTGTCCGGCTGCAGTACTAGTGTGATATATATATATTTTATTTCTATCTCATTATCATCCAGTCTATATTAGCAGCAGACACAGCACGGTAGTCCACGGCTGTAGCTACCTCTGTGTCGGCAGTCGCTGGTCCATCCATAATTGTATACCACCTACCCGTGGTTTTTTTTTCTATCTTCTTGATACTAGTAGCTTACTTTAGGAGTCTGCAGTGCTGACAGACAGTGTCCAGCAGGTCCGTCATTACATAATATATATATACCTGTCCGGCTGCAGTACTAGTGTGATATATATATATATTTTATTTTTATCTCATTATCATCCAGTCTATATTAGCAGCAGACACAGTACGGTAGTCCACGGCTGTAGCTACCTCTGTGTCGGCAGTCGCTGGTCCATCCATAATTGTATACCACCTACCCGTGGTTTTTTTTTCTATCTTCTTGATACTAGTAGCTTACTTTAGGAGTCTGCAGTGCTGACAGACAGTGTCCAGCAGGTCCGTCATTACATAATATATATATACCTGTCCGGCTGCAGTACTAGTGTGATATATATATATATATATATTTTAATTTTATCTCATTATCATCCAGTCTATATTAGCAGCAGACACAGTACGGTAGTCCACGGCTGTAGCTACCTCTGTGTCGGCAGTCGCTGGTCCATCCATAATTGTATACCACCTACCCGTGGTTTTTTTTTCTATCTTCTTGATACTAGTAGCTTACTTTAGGAGTCTGCAGTGCTGACAGACAGTGTCCAGCAGGTCCGTCATTACATAATATATATATACCTGTCCGGCTGCAGTACTAGTGTGATATATATATATATTTTATTTTTATCTCATTATCATCCAGTCTATATTAGCAGCAGACACAGTACGGTAGTCCACGGCTGTAGCTACCTCTGTGTCGGCAGTCGCTGGTCCATCCATAATTGTATACCACCTACCCGTGGTTTTTTTTTCTATCTTCTTGATACTAGTAGCTTACTTTAGGAGTCTGCAGTGCTGACAGACAGTGTCCAGCAGGTCCGTCATTACATAATATATATATACCTGTCCGGCTGCAGTACTAGTGTGATATATATATATATTTTAATTTTATCTCATTATCATCCAGTCTATATTAGCAGCAGACACAGTACGGTAGTCCACGGCTGTAGCTACCTCTGTGTCGGCAGTCGCTGGTCCATCCATAATTGTATACCACCTACCCGTGGTTTTTTTTTCTATCTTCTTGATACTAGTAGCTTACTTTAGGAGTCTGCAGTGCTGACAGACAGTGTCCAGCAGGTCCGTCATTACATAATATATATATACCTGTCCGGCTGCAGTACTAGTGTGATATATATATATATTTTATTTTTATCTCATTATCATCCAGTCTATATTAGCAGCAGACACAGTACGGTAGTCCACGGCTGTAGCTACCTCTGTGTCGGCAGTCGCTCGTCATCCATAAGTATACTAGTATCCATCCATCTCCATTGTTTACCTGAGGTGCCTTTTAGTTGTGCCTATTAAAATATGGAGAACAAAAATGTTGAGGTTCCAAAAATAGGGAAAGATCAAGATCTACTTCCACCTCGTGCTGAAGCTGCTGCCACTAGTCATGGCCGAGACGATGAAATGCCAGCAACGTCGTCTGCCAAGGCCGATGCCCAATGTCATAGTACAGAGCATGTAAAATCCAAAACACCAAATATCAGTAAAAAAAGGACTCAAAAATCTAAAATAAAATCGTCGGAGGAGAAGCGTAAACTTGCCAATATGCCATTTACCACACGGAGTGGCAAGGAACGGCTGAGGCCCTGGCCTATGTTCATGGCTAGTGGTTCAGCTTCACATGAGGATGGAAGCACTCAGCCTCTCGCTAGAAAAATGAAAAGACTCAAGCTGGCAAAAGCACAGCAAAGAACTGTGCGTTCTTCGAAATCCCAAATCCACAAGGAGAGTCCAATTGTGTCGGTTGCGATGCCTGACCTTCCCAACACTGGACGTGAAGAGCATGCGCCTTCCACCATTTGCACGCCCCCTGCAAGTGCTGGAAGGAGCACCCGCAGTCCAGTTCCTGATAGTCAGATTGAAGATGTCAGTGTTGAAGTACACCAGGACGAGGAGGATATGGGTGTTGCTGGCGCTGGGGAGGAAATTGACAAGGAGGATTCTGATGGTGAGGTGGTTTGTTTAAGTCAGGCACCCGGGGAGACACCTGTTGTCCGTGGGAGGAATATGGCCATTGACATGCCTGGTCAAAATACCAAAAAAATCAGCTCTTCGGTGTGGAAGTATTTCAACAGAAATGCGGACAACATTTGTCAAGCCGTGTGTTGCCTTTGTCAAGCTGTAATAAGTAGGGGTAAGGACGTTAACCACCTCGGAACATCCTCCCTTATACGTCACCTGCAGCGCATTCATAATAAGTCAGTGACAAGTTCAAAAACTTTGGGCGACAGCGGAAGCAGTCCACTGACCAGTAAATCCCTTCCTCTTGTAACCAAGCTCACGCAAACCACCCCACCAACTCCCTCAGTGTCAATTTCCTCCTTCCCCAGGAATGCCAATAGTCCTGCAGGCCATGTCACTGGCAATTCTGACGAGTCCTCTCCTGCCTGGGATTCCTCCGATGCATCCTTGCGTGTAACGCCTACTGCTGCTGGCGCTGCTGTTGTTGCTGCTGGGAGTCGATGGTCATCCCAGAGGGGAAGTCGGAAGACCACTTGTACTACTTCCAGTAAGCAATTGACTGTCCAACAGTCCTTTGCGAGGAAGATGAAATATCACAGCAGTCATCCTGTTGCAAAGCGGATAACTGAGGCCTTGACAACTATGTTGGTGTTAGACGTGCGTCCGGTATCCGCCGTTAGTTCACAGGGAACTAGACAATTTCTTGAGGTAGTGTGCCCCCGTTACCAAATACCATCTAGGTTCCACTTCTCTAGGCAGGCGATACCGAGAATGTACACGGACGTCAGAAAAAGACTCACCAGTGTCCTAAAAAATGCAGTTGTACCCAATGTCCACTTAACCACGGACATGTGGACAAGTGGAGCAGGGCAGGGTCAGGACTATATGACTGTGACAGCCCACTGGGTAGATGTATGGACTCCCGCCGCAAGAACAGCAGCGGCGGCACCAGTAGCAGCATCTCGCAAACGCCAACTCTTTCCTAGGCAGGCTACGCTTTGTATCACCGGTTTCCAGAATACGCACACAGCTGAAAACCTCTTACGGCAACTGAGGAAGATCATCGCGGAATGGCTTACCCCAATTGGACTCTCCTGTGGATTTGTGGCATCGGACAACGCCAGCAATATTGTGTGTGCATTAAATATGGGCAAATTCCAGCACGTCCCATGTTTTGCACATACCTTGAATTTGGTGGTGCAGATTTTTTTAAAAAATGAGAGGGGCGTGCAAGAGATGCTGTCGGTGGCCAGAAGAATTGCGGGACACTTTCGGCGTACAGGCACCACGTACAGAAGACTGGAGCACCACCAAAAACGCCTGAACCTGCCCTGCCATCATCTGAAGCAAGAAGTGGTAACGAGGTGGAATTCAACCCTATATATGCTTCAGAGGTTGGAGGAGCAGCAAAAGGCCATTCAAGCCTATACAATTGAGCACGATATAGGAGGTGGAATGCACCTGTCTCAAGCGCAGTGGAGAATGATTTCAACGTTGTGCAAGGTTCTGCTGCCCTTTGAACTTGCCACACGTGAAGTCAGTTCAGACACTGCCAGCCTGAGTCAGGTCATTCCCCTCATCAGGCTTTTGCAGAAGAAGCTGGAGACATTGAAGGAGGAGCTAACACGGAGCGATTCCGCTAGGCATGTGGGACTTGTGGATGGAGCCCTTAATTCGCTTAACAAGGATTCACGGGTGGTCAATCTGTTGAAATCAGATCACTACATTTTGGCCACCGTGCTCGATCCTAGATTTAAAACCTACCTTGGATCTCTCTTTCCGGCAGACACAAGTCTGCTGGGGTTCAAAGACCTGCTGGTGACAAAATTGTCAAGTCAAGCGGAACGCGACCTGTCAACATCTCCTCCTTCACATTCTCCCGCAACTGGGGGTGCGAGGAAAGGGCTCAGAATTCCGAGCCCACCCGCTGGCGGTGATGCAGGGCAGTCTGGAGCGACTGCTGATGCTGACATCTGGTCCGGACTGAAGGACCTGCCAACGATTACGGACATGTCGTCTATTGTCACTGCATATGATTCTCTCCCCATTGAAAGAATGGTGGAGGATTATATGAGTGACCGCATCCAAGTAGGCACGTCAGACAGTCCGTACTTATACTGGCAGGAAAAAGAGGCAATTTGGAGGCCCTTGCACAAACTGGCTTTATTCTACTTAAGTTGCCCTCCCACAAGTGTGTACTCCGAAAGAGTGTTTAGTGCCGCCGCTCACCTTGTCAGCAATCGGCGTACGAGGTTACTTCCAGAAAATGTGGAGAAGATGATGTTCATTAAAATGAATTATAATCAATTCCTCCGTGGAGACATTGACCAGCAGCAATTGCCTCCACAAAGTACACAGGGAGCTGAGATGGTGGATTCCAGTGGGGACGAATTGATAATCTGTGAGGAGGGGGATGTACACGGTGATATATCGGAGGATGATGATGAGGTGGACATCTTGCCTCTGTAGAGCCAGTTTGTGCAAGGAGAGATTAATTGCTTCTTTTTTGGTGGGGGTCCAAACCAACCCGTCATTTCAGTCACAGTCGTGTGGCAGACCCTGTCACTGAAATGATGGGTTGGTTAAAGTGTGCATGTCCTGTTTATACAACATAAGGGTGGGTGGGAGGGCCCAAGGACAATTCCATCTTGCACCTCTTTTTTCTTTAATTTTTCTTTGCGTCATGTGCTGTTTGGGGAGTATTGTTTTGAAGGGCAATCCTGCGTGACACTGCAGTGCCACTCCTAGATGGGCCAGGTGTTTGTGTCGGCCACTAGGGTCGCTTAGCTTACTCACACAGCTACCTCATTGCGCCTCTTTTTTTCTTTGCGTCATGTGCTGTTTGGGGAGTGTTTTTTGGAAGGGCCATCCTGCGTGACACTGCAGTGCCACTCCTAGATGGGCCAGGTGTTTGTGTCGGCCACTAGGGTCGCTTAGCTTACTCACACAGCTACCTTATTGCGCCTCTTTTTTTCTTTGCGTCATGTGCTGTTTGGGGAGTGTTTTTTTTGGAAGGGCCATCCTGCGTGACACTGCAGTGCCACTCCTAGATGGGCCAGGTGTTTGTGTCGGCCACTAGGGTCGCTTAGCTTAGTCATCCAGCGACCTCGGTGCAAATTTTAGGACTAAAAATAATATTGTGAGGTGTGAGGTGTTCAGAATAGACTGAAAATGAGTGGAAATTATGGTTTTTGAGGTTAATAATACTTTGGGATCAAAATGACCCCCAAATTCTATGATTTAAGCTGTTTTTTAGTGTTTTTTGAAAAAAACACCCGAATCCAAAACACACCCGAATCCGACAAAAAAAATTCGGTGAGGTTTTGCCAAAGCGCGGTCGAACCCAAAACACGGCCGCGGAACCGAACCCAAAACCAAAGCACAAAACCCGAAAAATTTCAAGTGCACATCTCTACTATTTTCCCAAAGAGCAAAAGATTTTCAGGAGGCGAAAGACTTTGATGAAAATCTTTCATTAAAAAAGCTAGTTACATAATGGACTGAGTTTGAATTCCAAGGGTGGGAGCATGGGCCATTGTAAAAAGGGGGACTCTGCTGCTGTCATGTGTAAAAAGGGGGACTGCTGCCATAATGTGTAAAAAGGGGGACTCTGCTGCCGTAATGTGTAAAAAGGGGGACTCTGCCTGCAGTTTATATAATATGTATATATTATACATAAACATTGGTGGCCAGTGGTGCCAGAACATATACATTGCTGGCCTCTGCCAGCAATGTATATATTACAGGCATGAATAATCATTGGTGGGCAGTGGCGCCAGTAATATATACAATGCTGGCCTGTGTCAGCAATATATATATTACTGGCTTAAATAAACTACATTGGTGGGCAGTGGCCCCAGGCCTGTGTCAGCAATGTATATATTACTGGCTTATATAAACGTCATTGGTGGGCAGTGGCGCCAGTAATATATACATTGCTGGCCTGTGCTAGCAATGTATATATTACTGGTTTATATAAACATCATTGGTGGGCAATGGCGCCAGTAATATATACGTAATATATGTGCCAGCAATGTATATATTACTGGCTTAAATAAAAAAGCATGAAACAAACATTGGTGGCCAGCTTCATGCAGCGACTCACTTCACTGCTGGAGGGAGCATGCTGAGCAGGAGGGAACACGCTGAGCAGGCGGGACTGCGACGCCAGAGCAGGTGGCACTTAGGGCGAGAGCAGGGCGGGTCCGGCGGGCAGAAAATAGTTCATCTTCCAGCCATCATCGCTCACGGCCGTACACACTGAGCAATGATGCCTGGAAAATGAACCATCATCTGCAAACATGCTGGTAAAACCAGCCGACGGCCCACCTCACTGGCGATGATGCGGGAGTGCGCATCATCACCAGTCGTTAGCCCATACACACTGGGAGACTTTGACCTCAAAATCATTAAAAACAGCAAAAATGAACGATTTTGAGGGCAAAGTCGCCTAGTGTGTATGGCCCTTAAGACTTGGCCTGCTTTGGGATATAATATACCTAAATAATTATTTTAAAATTACTTTTTAACACTTTTTTCCTTATAACTTTATTTTGTTATAGCAAGTGTTAAATGCAATGCTATAGAATGTGAAGTTTCTATTTAGTCCCTGTGACAGGCTCATTATTATGCCGCATAGGGCCTGATTCAGGGATGTATTGCTTATGAAACTTCTACAGCACCCCTACAGTTACACAGTCTGGCCGCAGGAAATAGAACGCTGGAGCGCTTTATGCAAATACCATTACAAGCCCTTCCCTGGTGTACAGTCATGCATCTGGATGTACAAGAACTGAAAGACCCACTTTCAGCATCAAATCCTGCTTGTTGCATCTTTAGACGCAACAAGAGGCGGACTTCGCCCAGTGGCAGGGAGAAATAGGCCCCTTGGCTAGACCTCTATTGAAAGATTTGGGCAGATGGCTGGCCTCTTAGAGATTTGCACAGCTGCAGGCCAACTGTCTGCTTTTTGAAAGACAGGTGACAGCAGGGCCAGTTCTACACCTTGCGGCGCCCAGGGCGAAAGTTTCCTGTGCCCCCCCCCCCCGGTAAAATAGAGCTGGCGACACGCACCCAAAAGTAGGGCGTGGCCACAGTTATCCCCCTGTACCTGTGCCCACCTATAGCTGTGCCCCCAGTAGCTGTGCCCCCTGTAGTTGTGACCCCAGTAGTTGTGACCCCCGTAGCTGTGTCCCCTATAGCTGTGCCGCCAGTAGATTTGCCCCTTGTAGCTGTGCCGCCAGTAGCAGTGCCCCCAGTTGCTTTGCCCCCAGTAGCTTTGCCCCCAGTAGTTGTGCCTCAGTAGTTGTGCTCCCTATAGTAGTGCCCCCAGTAGCTGTGCCCCTGTAGTTCTGCTCCCAGTAGCTGTGACCCCAGTAGTTGTGCCCCCTGTAGTTCTGCCCCCAGAAGTTGTGACCCCTGTAGCTGTGCCCCCAGTAGTTGTGCCCCCTGTAGTTCTGCCCCCAGTAGTTGTGCCCCCTGTAGTTCTGCCCCCAGTAGTTGTGACCCCTGTAGCTGTGCCCCCAGTAGTTGTGACCCCTGTAGCTGTACCCCAGTAGCGCAGCTTACAAACATACACAATTAAAAAAAACAACTCATTTATGACCTCTAGTGTCTGTCAGTGGAGCCGGCTGCAGCGGATGCCCACACAGCCCACGGCGCCTGCTGCAGCCGGGGAGAGGGGAGCGGGGATCAGTAGTGGCTCTTGCCACGGCGGCCGCGCCCTGGGGACAGCTGCACCCCAGGCAAAAAGCCTGCTTGTCTGTGGCAAGAACCGCTACTGGGTGGCAGTACTTCTAAAAGGGGGAATCAGATTGTCTATATCATGGTGCGTGCTGTCTTTTGACCTCCCCGAGTCCATCTCTATCACTCCCGGCTAATCAGAATCAGACTTCACTGATGGAGTATTGCATGGGACAATCATAGAGTATGGTCAGTCTGGGAAGGGTGGGAGTAGCTTTCTAGCTCTCTGCACTCTGCTGCATGCCGCCAGCAGTGACTCTGTGTGCTGTATGTATTTGCCCTAGAGAAGGCAGCACAACCACAGCATGCAGCTTATGTGTCCCACTCCTAGCATTCCTCCCTTCTTCTCCCCTGGGCATGTCTTCCTCTGCCTTGGTGGATTATCGGGTGGGAAGGTTGCTACTCACACATGAGCTGCCGGGTTTCCGGAAGTCCTGCTGCTTTGAGCTGGGGCTCTGTCATGCTTAGGGTGAGCTGTTAGCCTTTTATACATATAGATGCTGTATATCTGTAATGGGCAGGCTATAATGATGTTGCACTATATACACCAGTACTGGCACGTGTAAGCTCACCAGTCACCGCACAGCTCTTGTCCAGTCTGGGGGTAGAGGACACCAGTAGCCACCAGGGGTCTGGGCATGGCCTGTGTGGGGTGTGTGTGGGGGAGCAAGCACAGGACCCTGCCCCTCCACCGGTGCGCAGTATATATAAGGCAGTTGAACCTTCTCACCCGCATCATCTCTAGCCACAGTGCTGACCCCTCCTCCTCCCGGTCACTGCACTGCTCACCCCACAGAGTGTCTCACCCCTTCCTGCCGGACCGATTCACCTTCTCCCCACATCAGTAAGTGGCCACATGTGTTCCTGTTGCCTCCACTCTGAGTGCTGCAGGACTGTGTGGTGGTTCCTGCAAATTTCCATATTATTCTAAATAAACATTTACATGCCAGCATTAATATATATACTGCGGACACAAGGTGCATCTTATTACCATATACGATAATAGTGCGCTGAACGTCGCAGCACTATGTCCCTTGAGAGAAAGCAAGTACTCACACACATCATATACTGAGGTCCAACGCTCAGAGATATATATATGTATTTGATATTAAAAGTTATGCATACAAAATAATATGTACAGTATATCATTCAGTATAACATGTATAAGCCTAGGTAAGTGGTACAGAATTACAGTTACAAAAGAATCAGTTACAGCCAGTATACGTCACCCTGTCCCATAGAACATTTCTCCTTCTCTTCCTCACAGCAACAGCAACTAACTAACTATGGAGGTCATTCCAAGTTGATCGTAGCTGTGCTAAATGTAGCACAGCTACGATCATAAACTCAGACATGCGGGGGGACGCCCAGCATAGGGCTAGTCCGCCCCGCATGTCAGTGCCGCCCCGCCCCCCGCACAAATACAAAAGCATTGTACAGAGGCGATTTCTTTGTATCTGTGGAGTAACTCCCGGCCAGCGCAGCTCCTGCGGCTGGCCGGGAGTTGTGTGTCACTGCCGCTGGCCGCAGCAGCTGCGTGAGACGTCACGCAGCCGCCGCGCCACCCCCCCCCCAATGGTCTGGTCATGCCTGCGTTGGCCGGACCGCGCCTACTAAATGGCGGTTTAACGCTGCCGTTCAGCCCCCTCCCGCCCAGCGACCGCCTTTGTCTCAGAGGCGATCGCTGGGCACCGACGACTGCCATGCGCCGGCGCACTGCGGCGCTGGCGCATGCGCAGTTCCATCCCGATTGCTGTGTTGCGACAAACTGCAGTGAGCGATCGGGTCGGAATGACCCCCAATGCCATAGAAACTGCATATATCAAACAGTGGGAGTTAACAGGTTGTTGGTTCCGGTCTCCTTCCATTGGCCCAGGAGAGGGAAGTTTCTCATTCATTGTGTGTTATTGGTCAGTTCATGTGCAAGCAATGTCCAGTTTGAAGATGCACATACAGGGATTAACCACTGGGATTCTGCACACATGTTTTCTCAGGAAGTCCTTTGTTCTCATAGAATGTGACTTTATATTTCATACATTTGTTCATAACTAATCGTTGCAATGTGCTACAATTTACCCATAGCTATCAAATTAATCCACACATTCTCCTGACCATTTTGACACTAAGCATGATATACTAAACTTGTTCCGTCCCGATACTACATATATATCTGGTTTTACACTCTATTATATAAATACGATATAATGTCTGGTGTTGGACATGTTTTGTCTATGTGTAATTTATGTGTTGTATGAAATATGTATTTGTGTGCATCTTTATGATGTTTCTCAGTGATTACGCCTTTCACTGTATATACACCCACCACGCTGCAACACGCACGCTGTGCGACTCTATGCATGATGTACGGTAAAAAAACATGGTGCATCCATATAAGTCAATTGTGTCCTTACGCCACCACCGAGAAGTGCCAATCTGTGTGTAGTTTGTATTGTCTTCTTTTTCTGACTTCGACAGTCCATTCTTTGATAGTCAACAGAACTATCATAACTGTCACACTAAACATAATTAAAATATTTCAAACAATAATTGGTGACCTAGACACACGTATGTATTCATTTCGCAAATCAGACATTGACTATAGTTGGGGAAGACAGGGAAGAGGATGGGACATCCTCTATATGCGCTCGGTGATCATGAGACCACTGGTTGGATGTGGGACAACATTAAACCTATAGGGTATGCTGGGACAGTGCTATAGCCTATGATGTCTGATCTGAATGACCGTTGCATACATACATGTACCTACGTCTTTGTACACATGTTCGGATTCGATAGAGGTTTTGCTGGGTAGAGGGAGAAAACACAAACAAGTCGTGAAAGAGACATATGAAATTTTCATGGTATATATTCCTATCACTCCCTGAACATTGTTTCAATTTCTGGATCGTACACCAAATCTGTGTCATCATTGAACAAGGGTTATTATTTCAGGTAGTATCCTTCCTAGATAACATACTCTGGCTTTAAACAAAGTGATAGGCTGATCCTGGGATCCTATAAAGACATCACTACTTTCTCCAGAACCAGTTCCAGTCCCACGCTCGACTCCTCAAGAAACCTCACAAAAATAGAATGTCCTGAAAAAAATGTTTGTCAACGGGAAAAAAAGAAAGAGCCAAACAAATCTAGCAAATCCATTACAACGACTGGTCTTTTTGTAATCCTTTAGTACGCTCAGGTAGTGTTCAACAGGGCCGCCTCTCAGTCTTCACGGAACAGATTCTCGAGTGATATTTCTACGAATTAACTCCCTTTGCGAGTTCCTTCCGGACTAACGACTTTCTTGCAATGGGAATCGTGGACCCAAGTCTCTCTCGGCTACTTTCACTGGAATTGTGCTGTCAACAAAACTTGGTACGGTCCTTCCCACCTGTCTATTAGGCAACCTGTGCGTAAGAGTAATCACACAGTCTCTTGGTTCACAATCAAGACAGTTAGTAGTTGGCATATCAGGAATCAACAGTTTCAAGTTATTTTTGCTAAGTTCTCAAATGCTGGCTCATCTCGATAAGGTTCTGTACTGTCACCTCATTGGTGTATTTCAGATTATGGTGTGGATCGATCATGAAATGAGGTTGTCTTCCAAAAAAAAAAATTTTTCAAAGATGGTGATTAGTTAAGTGGGGATCTGGGAGTGGTTTCGATGCTACATAACACTAGTAACAGTGTCTATGACCACAATAGTCCAGTTTCAGCTATCACTTTGCTCCAAATCCTAAGGATACCATATCTACACACAAATGTCTGCACAATTTTCTTTGCGGTAAACACAGCAGTATTTGTAGCAGCAGGGAATGCCTCTACCCAGTTTGAGAAACATCAGTGCATATCAATACATACTTCAAATTCCTACAGGGTGTTAACTGTACGAAGTTGATTTTATATTACCTGAAAAGGTCGGTCTGCAGGAGGAATATGGGATGGCTCTGTTGGTACTACCTTACCAAATGTTCTTCCTCATGCAAGTAAGACAGGTCATTGCTTTCCTGCTTGTCTGAAAAGAGAACCCTGGAACACACCAGTAAGCTCTTACCAATTTGCACATATCTTCCTTACCCTAGGAGAGTGAGACCATGTGCCGCCTCAGGCCTGGGAGAAACGCCCTGGGGGCTACTGGCTTACCTTGCCCATCTCTCCAGAGTCCTGAGGACTCCTGACCATACCCCTTCGCCTTCCAGACCTCCTTTTCCTGTAGGGAATGCCAATTTGCATCTTAATTTAATTGTTGTGTTTGCAATGTGGAGTACCATGAGCATCACTCCAAAAACATCTCTTGAGTTGGTATATATATTGGCTGACGTATCTTCTGGCAACTCGCATGCCCTGGTCAGTGAGACCAGCTCAGCAACCAGTGCTGCATGCGGTCTGCCCAAAGGTTTCAGCTTCTATAATACCTCGGTCATCTACAACAGCATATCCTGTGCATAAGTCTGTGTGTCTGTGGTAACTACCGTCAGTCTAAAAGAAAATCAGGTCTGCATTCATTAACTGGCTGTCACTTCTGTCTGGTCTCTTAGTAAAAGTCTGATTCAGATATTCCATACAATCATGCGCATCAGTGTCCATACAAAATTTTCCTTCACCAGTTTTCTCATCCTCCACCCTTTGTGCATTACAAGGCACATGCAGTAATATACTGGTGTCATCAGTGACAGCTAACTCATGCTGATGAGACATACCGGGTTCGGGCAGAATTTTGAAGGACTGAATACGGTATGTGGTGCATGAACTGTCAAATCATGTACCAGTACTACGTCCTAAGTATTTGACCCTTGTCCTACACAACTGCAGTTTATCCTTTGAGACCTTGTGTCCTGTCGGGAAGAGATGAAACCAAAGTTTTTAGTATACGCCAGTGAAGACACAAATGTATCAGAGCACAGTAATAAAGTTATATCAATACTGATCTCTTATCGGGCTGAAAGGACAGTAAGCAGCTATGCAAGGCCTGGGAGAAAATACTCATGCTGTCAATGAAACCTTGGGAGAGTCGGGTCCATGTATTGTACCCTCTTTGTGAACGCAAAGATGAAGAGGAAACAGTGAAGGAAATGGAATATAGATTGGGGTGGTATTCATGTGACCGGCGGTCTGCTGACCGACAGTCACATGACCTCCTCCACCATCCCGCCGGCTCAGTATCCCGATGGTCGGCATGCCGACCAACAGGGACTATTTCCACTCGTGGGTGTCCACGACACCCATAGAGTGGGAATAGAACCCGTGGCGACCGCAGGTCGCCACCGAGCCCGCAGCGTGGCAAGCGCAGCGAGCCCGCAAGGGGCTTGCTGCACTCGCCCTCCCCGCCGGGATCCCGCCGTCGGTATGCTGCCGGGATCCCAGCGTCGGTAAGCTGACCGGCGGTCAGGAGACCGCCGGTCAGCCATACTACACCCATAGATTGTGACAGTAAAGTTTGTAAAGGTGGAGAGGATTTTATTAAAATGACAGCTGGATTGGGCACTACGGGGAATTGATTCTTAACTACTTGGTCTACCCCCCTTAAATCTTGTGCTTACTGTGTCACTACTGAGACTACCTCGGCCATCAATCCAGTGTCCTGTCCATCCTAAGTTCATAGGGAACCCGGTATCTGTGAGATAATTTCCTCTACCTGTGATGGACATGAATCTAGAACAGTGGAATGCAACATTAGTCTTTGAGAAGTATCTAACATACCTTGTACTTTCCAAGCGGGAATATAATATATGTATTTCACATTTCAATTTACACAACAAAATCTCAGTCGATTAAGTTAGTCAGGGGCCACTGCTGCTAGGAGAAAGGAAAAGGGTTTAGCATCATAGAGGCCCAATCATAACTTCTGCAGGTTTTGTCAAAGGGTAATGTTGCAGTTCTCTCGTTACTCCCATTTGCCGAATTAGTGCTTACCTGTTATCTTTTCCTAACAGAATTTTTCTAGTACTACAAAAAAAAAGCTTCTAGGTCATGCGAAGTATTAACTGTGAAATTTTTCTTTTACTTTATTTTTGGGTCTTACTATGTATTTACTTGAATGGCACCATACTTACCAGTTCCACTGGTCTCAGCCACTTCCCCTGCAGGCTATAGCTCCTCTTTTACCTGTTGGATATTACTCCTCTGAGTGCATGAGAAATGGCTGAAACCAGAGTCGGGTCACCATCTCCTCCTGAATAAAACTTTTGACATTCATTAGTACATATTATAGGTTATAGGTTATATTCATATTTTTCATATTTTTATTTGTATTATTTTCTATAGTTTGTATACGGGCTGTAACTGCTTCCACATCCACATATGGTGGTGGCGATGTACTTGCTTTTCTCTTTTTACTTACTTCTCCCCATTGTTGCTACGAATTCAAACCGTTATTATGTTTTCGTTCTTATCTTATATGACTTTGGTCAAACATATTTGTTTTAATACTACCTGCAATACCTCAGGATCAAAACCACTTAAAATGATATTCACTCATTCATCGTCATTTTTACCCAATCATTACAAAAAGCCCCCGTGTAAGGAACTATTCTTCTTACACATAACCAGCGGACCCCTTCGGCCCCTGCTCCTTAATATAACCAGCGGACCCTTTCAGCCCCTGCTCCTCAGCCTGAACCCTGGCACCTGAACGCCTCTCGCATGCACACTTAGCTCCTATTGTGGACTTTTTAAACACAAGCACTAAGTGGCCAACGCAAGATGACAGTGAAAAGTCCTCTGAGCGCTTTTCACCCGCTCCGTCTCTCTGGACTGTACCACGGTCCACTTCAGTAGTGATTTTCCCGCTTACCCAGTGAGGACCCTATCAGACCCCTCAGCACTGGAAGTATGAAGTATTAACAGCAATAAGTTAAGTTAATACCCCGCCTTTTTTAAGTGGAGGTTAAAAGCCTGATTTTTTTGGTTTCATTCCACAGGAATTCCACTTGGGAAACGTCACCAAGCCTTCCTATGGAGTTCCACCAGGAATATTTCCTGAAAGAGTCAGCGAAAATTCCTTCTCTTTACACAAATCACATCTGCATATGCTAACACAGTGCGTATGATACCGTAATAGCGCGAAATTACGCAAATAGTATCACATTGCACCGCGTATCACATACACGTGCAGTCCAATCACACGGCTTATAGATACTTGTTATTTATACGCTTTACGATCACGGGAGTCGAATTCACTAAGCTGCGCTCCACAACCGGAGCGTAACACCTAAAATCATGCTCCTCCACACGTTTTACATTTAAAAACACACACACTACGTGCCTCAATACCAATAAATACGTGAGGTCGCTAACCTCAACGCCACCAAGCCTCTACCTACTCAGTGCCTCACCAACGAGATCCCACTTTTCGGAGTTCAATCCACTCACATTTACTTTCAACCCACATGAATTTCATAATATTTTCTGTACAGAAAAATAATTATTTTACCAGTGATTTATAACATCCCCCTAGAGGTATTACACTTTAATTCAATATTGCTATTGACTATAATTTAAAAGCTATGATTCAGATTGGAAAGCTATCTTGCAGAACATACACTGATATAAATATACCTACATTTATATAATAATATAATATATATATATATATATATACACAAACACACATTAATTTATTACACTCTATGAAAACCCTCACACAGCATATTTTTTTATACACATGTACTGATTGTAGTTTCCACAGTAGCCTAATTTGCATCTCAACAGATGTCCACATACTATGCTCTACCCCTGTTCCAGAGTAGTTGAACAAGTTCATTAACATTTCAATTGTTTAGGTCTTGTAACAAGCAGAGTGTCTCATTTTACACACGCCTTATCTTCCAAGTGTTAATCTCACTATTAATCTCACTAGGCCTAAATGAAACACTATAATTGACTATGGCATGGGTTAGTTAAATTCATTGGTAGCTTTTAAATGGTGATGGCTTTGTACATATATATTGTTTATTTGTGACAAAGGCTACAGATTAACAATGGCTTTCAGGAACAGCTGAAAGTCAGCTGTTAGCTAGGTGGGTGGGGAGTGACTTTAAGACCAATGCAGATTGTGCAGCTGTAACTACCTTATACCTAAAATTGCCACTGCTCCTCCCCCCTCCAAGCCATGTGCTTGGACACGAAATGGAGTACATGCCATGCGGCCAGAATACACAAACACTCTCTTTTGTCACAAGTAAATCCCAAATTATACAAGCACCGGAAGTCGCCCTGATGGACAATTTCCACTGCATGGTAACAAAGTATCCACATGCTTTTCCAGCGTGAATGAAGCTTTGTTACTTCAGGCCTGTGTTAGCAGTATGCGAATAGGACGCAGCGTGCTAACCAAGCTATATACATACTATGCAAATTAGACGCATGCACCAACTTTTAAACGCTCTTTACAATTACTTAACAGATAAACAATCCAATCTGAATCAAACACAATATGACTTATTGAACATCGTTAGCAACAATAAAGAGTACGTTGTAACATTTCTAGTATTGTGCATTTTTATCACACTCACAGGCAACAAAGATATCTATTGTCCCTTGATTCATATCAGCGCCTTACTGATAGTGCTAAAAAACGGATGGGGTTCATCGGCATTAG
This sequence comes from Pseudophryne corroboree, assembly GCF_028390025.1. NCBI lineage: Eukaryota > Metazoa > Chordata > Amphibia > Anura > Myobatrachidae > Pseudophryne > Pseudophryne corroboree. The sequence continues at coordinate 605,763,096 of NC_086446.1, forward strand.
ACGCGTCCATCCTTAGCTGGTAGACCACAGCGTGTCTGTACTGCGCATCATTAAGTACGTAATATCCCTGACCTAGCCTCCAACTGTGAATTTCCATATTATTGTAAATAAACATTTACATGCCAGCGTTAATATTAGAGATGAGCAGGTTCGGTTCCTCGAGATCCGAACCCCCCCGAACTTCACGTGGTTTACACGGGTCCAAGCTGGTCTCGGATCTTCCCGCCTTGCTCGGTTAACATGAACGTGCCCGAACGTCATCATCCCGCTGTTGTATTCTCGCGAGATTCGTATTGCATATAAAGAGCCGCGCGTCGCCGCCATTTTCACTTGTGCATTGGAGATGATAGCGAGAGGACATGGCTGCGTTCTCTCAGTTTCTGTTTTCAGTGTGCTGCAAATATCTGTGCTCAGTGTGCTGCAAATATCTGTGCTCAGTATGCTACAAATATCTACGTTCTCTGCCTGAAAATGCTCCATATCTGTGCTGCATTGTGGTTGTGCGCAGTATATAGTAGGAGGACAGTGCAGAATTTTGCTGACCACCAGTATATATATAGCAGTACGGTACAGTAGTCCATTGCTCTACCTCTGTGTCGTCAAGTATACTATCCATATCTGTGCTGCATTGTAGTTGTGCGCAGTATATAGTAGGAGGACAGTGCAGAATTTTGCTGACCACCAGTATATATATATATATATATATATGTACGGTACAGTAGGCCATTGCTATTGATATATTACTCGCATATAATTCCACACATTAAAAGATGGAGAACAAAAATGTGGAGGGTAAAATAGGGAAAGATCAAGATCCACTTCCACCTCGTGCTGAAGCTGCTGCCACTAGTCATGGCCGAGACGATGAAATGCCATCAACGTCGTCTGCCAAGGCCGATGCCCAATGTCATAGTAGAGAGCATGTAAAATCCAAAAAACAAAAGTTCAGTAAAATAACCCAAAAATCTAAATAAAAAGCGTCTGAGGAGAAGCGTAAACTTGCCAATATGCCATTTACGACACGGAATGTCAAGGAACGGCTAAGGCCCTGGCCTATGTTCATGGCTAGTGGTTCAGCTTCACATGAGGATGGAAGCACTCATCCTCCCACTAGAAAAATGAAAAGACTTAAGCTGGCAAAAGCACAGCAAAGAACTGTGCGTTCTTCTAAATCACAAATCCCCAAGGAGAGTCCAATTGTGTCGGTTGCGATGCCTGACCTTCCCAACACTGGACGAGGAGAGGTGGCGCCTTCCACCATTTGCACGCCCCCTGCAAGTGCTGGAAGGAGCACCCACAGTCCAGTTCCTGGTATTGAAATTGAAGATGTCACTGTTGAAGTACATCAGGATGAGGATATGGGTGTTGCTGGCGCTGAGGAGGAAATTGACAAGGAGGAATCTGATGGTGAGGTGGTTTGTTTAAGTCAGGCACCCGGGGAGACACTTGTTGTCCATGGGATGAATATGGCCATTGACATGCCTGGTCAAATTACCAAAAAAATCAGCTCTTCGGTGTGGAATTATTTTAACAGAAATGCGGACAACAGGTGTCAAGCCGTGTGTTGCCTTTGTCACGCTGTAATAAGTAGGGGTAAGAACGTTAACCACCTAGGAACATCCTCCCTTAAACATCACCTGGAGCGCATTCATCAGAAGTCATTGACAGGTTCAAAAACTTTGGGTGACAGCGGAAGCAGTCCACTGACAACTAAATCCCTTCTCTCTCTTGTACCCAAGCTCCTGCAAACCACACCACCAACTCCCTCAATGTCAATTTCCCCCTTAGACAGGAACGCCAATAGTCCTGCAGGCCATGTCACTGGCAAGTCTGATGAATCCTCTCCTGCCTGGGATTCCTCTGATGGATCCTTGAGTGTAACGCCTACTGCTGCTGGCGCTGCTGTTGTTGCTGCTGGGAGTCGATCGTCATCCCAGAGGGGAAGTTGGAAGACCACTTGTACTACTTCCAGTAAGCAATTGACTGTCCAACAGTCCTTTGCGAGGAAGATTAAATATCACAGCAGTCATCCTGTTGCAAAGTGGATAACTCAGGCCTTGGCAGCTGTGTTGGTGTTAGACGTGCGTCCGGTATCCGCCGTTAGTTCACAGACAATTAGAGAATTTCTTGAGGTAGTGTGTCCCCGGTACCAAATACCATCTAGGTTCCACTTCTCTAGACAGGCGATACCGAGAATGTACACAGACGTCAGAAAAAGACTCACCAGTGTCCTAAAAAATGCAGTTGTACCCAGTGTCCACTTAACCACGGACATGTGGACAAGTGGAGCAGGGCAGACTCAGGACTATATGACTGTGACAGCCCACTGGGTAGATGTATTGCATCCCGCAGCAAGAACAGCAGTGGCGGCACCAGTAGCAGCATCTCGCAAACGCCAACTCGTTCCTAGGCAGGCTACGCTTTGTATCACCGCTTTCCATAAGAGGCACACAGCTGACAACCTCTTACGGAAACTGAGGAACATCATCGCAGATTGGCTTACCCCAATTGGACTCTCCTGGGGAATTGTGACATCGGACAACGCCACTAATATTGTGCGTGCATTACAATTGGGCAAATTCCAGCACGTCCCATGTTTTGCACATACATTGAATTTAGTGGTGCAGAATTATTTAAAAAACGGCAGGGGCGTGCAAGAGATGCTATCGGTGGCCAGAAGAATTGCGGGCCACTTTCAGCATTCAGCCACCGCGTGCCGAAGACTGGAGCAGCAGCAAACACTCCTGAACCTGCCCCGCCATCAGCTGAAGCAAGAGGTGGTAACGAGGTGGAATTCAACCCTCTATATGCTTCAGAGGATGGAGGAGCAGCAAAAGGCCATTCAAGCCTATACATCTGCCTGCGATATAGGCAAAGGAGGGGGAATGCACCTGACTCAAGTGCATTGGAGAAGGATTTCAACGTTGTGCAAGGTTCTGCAACCCTTTGAACTTGCCACACGTGAAGTCAGTTCAGACACTGCCAGCCTGAGTCAGGTCATTCCCCTCCTCAGGCTTTTGCAGAAGCAGATGGAGAGATTGAAGGAGGGGCTAAAACGGAGCGATTCCGCTAGGCATGTGGGACTTGTGGATGGAGCCCTTAATTTGCTTAACCAGGATTCACGGGTGGTCAATCTGTTGAAATCAGAGCACTACATTTTGGCCACCGTGCTCGATCCTAGATTTAAAACCTATGTTGTATCTCTCTTTCCGGCAGACACAAGTCTGCAGATGTTCAAAGACCTGCTGGTGAGACACTTGTCAAGTCAAACGGAACGTGACCCGCCAACAGCTCCTCCTTCATTTTCTTCCGCCACTGGAGCTGCCAGGAAAAGGATCAGATTTTCAAAACCACCCATTGGCGGTGATGCAGGGCAGTCAGGAGCAAGTGCTGACATCTGGTCCGGACTGAAGGACCTGCCAACGATTACTGACATGTCGTCTGCTGTCACTGCATATGATTCTGTCACTATTGAAAGAATGGTGGAGGATTATATGAGTGACAGCATCCAAGTAGGCACGTCAGAAAGTCCGTACGTATACTGGCAGGAAAAAGAGGCAATTTGGAGGCTCTTGCACAAACTGGCTTTATTTTACCTAAGTTGCCCCCCCCTTCAGTGTGTACTCCGAAAGAGTGTTTAGTGTAGCCGGTAACCTTGTCAGCGATCGGCGTACGAGGTTACTTCCACAAAATGTGGAGAAGATGATGTTCATCAAAATTAATTATAATCAATTCCTCCGTGGAGACATTCACCAGCAATTGCCTCCAGAAAGTACGCAGGGACCTCAGATGGTGGATTCCAGTGGGGACGAATTAATACTCTGTGAGGAGGGGGATGTACACAGTGACGGTGGACATCTTGCCTCTGTAGAGCCAGTTTGTGCAAGGAGAGATTGATTGCTTCTTTTTTGGTGGGGGCCCAAACCAACCAGTCATTTCAGCCACAGTTGTGTGGCAGACCCTGTCACTGAAATGATGGGTTTGTTAAAGTGTGCATGTCCTGTTTATTTAACATAAGGGTGGGTGGGAGGGCCCAAGGACAATTCCATCTTGCACCTCTTTTTTATTTTATTTATCTTTGCATCATGTAATGTTTAGGGGTAATTTTTTTAAGTGCCATCCTGTCTGACACTGCAGTGCCACCCCTAGATGGGCCAGGTGTTTGTGCCGGCCACTTGGGTCGCTTAGCTTAGTCATCCAGCGACCTTGGTGCAAATTTTAGGACTAAAAATAATATTGTGAGGTGTTCAGAATAGACTGGAAATGAGTGGAAATTGTGGTTATTGAGGTTAATAATACTATGGGATCAAGATTACCCCCAAATTCTATGATTTAAGCTGTTTTTGAGTTTTTTTTGTAAAAAAACACCCGAATCCAAAACACACCCGAATCCGACAAAAAAATTTCAGGGAGGTTTTGCCAAAACGCTTCTGAATCCAAAACACGGCCGCAGAACCGAATCCAAAACACAAAACCCGAAAAATTTCCGGTGCACATCTCTAGATAATATATACTGCGGACGCAAGGTGCATCTTATTATCATATACGATAATAGTGCGCTGAACTTCGTAGCACTATGTCCCTTAAGAGAAAGCAAGTACTCACACACATGGTATACTGAGGTCCAATGCTCAGAGATATATGTATATATATATATATATATATATATATATATATATATTTGATATTAAAAGTTATGCATACAAAATAACATATGTACAGTATATAATTCAGTATAACATGTATAAGCCTAGGTAAGTGGTACAAAATGACAGTTACAAAAGAATCAGTTACAGCCAGTATATGTCACCCTGTCCAATAGAACATTTCTCCATCTCTTCCTAACAGCAACTAACTAACTACGCCATAGAAACTGCATATATCAAACAGTGGGAGTTAACAGGTTGTTGGTTTCGGTCTATATGGAGGAGGGAGTGCAGAGTATGCGGCATATGCAGGAGCAGTATATGGAGGAGGGAGGTGCCCTGTATATAGCATACCCCCCAACATGACCCTCTCCAGGAGGAACAGAAAGCTCTGCTACTGGAATTCCCTCTTAATTTATAATTGCCATCACTTGTGCTGAAACACCTCTCCTCCATTTACCTGTGTAAATCAGGTGATGGCAATCATAAATTAAGAGGAAAGTCCAGGAGCAGACCATTCTGACCCTCCTGGAGAGGGTCATGTTGGGAGGTATGATATAGGGGGCACTATATGGAGGGGTTTGAGTGCAGTGTGTATATAGGGGCAGTATATGGTGGGGGATGCAGTGTACATAAGGGGTGTGTGTTCTTGTCCCTCCAATGGCAGCCAGTGGCACCACAGAGGCGAGGAGGAGTGTTAGAATAATGTAACCGTAAGTGGAAATCAAACAAAAGGATAGAAAATCCAGTCAGTTTTGAATATGAAATGTTGTTATAAATGAAACTGCCACACCAAAAACCCACCCCTAACAGTGATGTGCGGCATACCTCCCAACTGTCCCGATTTTCGCGGGACAGTCCCTTTTTTTGGGTCTGTCCTGCTGTCCCTCCCGCGGGCCGCAGTGTCCCGTGGTGGGGGGCAGTTGGGAGGCTCCTGATCACTTGCTGCTCTGCTCAGTTCACAGCACAGCACAGCATCTGTTCCAGTGAGGCAGAGGGACTGGGGGCATGGCCAGCAGCTCACAGAGCGCTTGCCTGTGCCCACACTGTGATGAAAATTAGAGGCGTGGCTCGCGATCGCATCAGCCATGCGAAGCCATGTCCTCTTTCTGTTAGGCCACACCCCCTTTTCAGGTGAGGTGAGGCAGAGCCTTTCCTGTCAAACTAACGTTTGGACCAGAGTTCAGACTGTATAAAGTATATAAAAAATACAAAGAATATGTTAGAAATATCTTCTTTCTATTATTCTAATCATTTTTTTTTTTTAAATCTTTTTATTGAATGAACAAAGGTATACTAAGGCACAAAAGACAGTGGGGGTAATACAGACCTGATCATAGCAGCAAATTTGTTAGCAGATGAACAAAACCATGGGGGTAATTCAGACCTGATCGTAGCAGCAAATTTGTTAGCAGTTGGCCAAAACCATGGGGGTAATTCCAAGTTGATTGCAGCTGGAATTTTTTTTAGCAGTTGGGCAAAACCATGTGCACTGCAGGGGAGGCAGATATAACATGTGCAGAGAGAGCTAGATTTGGGTGTGGTGTACTCAATCTGCAATCTAAATTGCAGTGTAAAAATAAAGCAGCCAGTATTTACCCTGCACAGAAACAATAACCCACCCAAATCTAACTCTCTCTGCAAATGTTATATCTGCCCCCCCTGCAGTGCACATGGTTTTGCCCAACTGCTAAAAAATTTCCTGCTGCGATCAACTTGGAATTACCCCCCATGTGCACTGCAGGTGTGGCAGATATAACATTTGCAGGGAGAGTTAGATTTGGGTGGGTTATATTGTTTCTGTGCAGGGTAAATACTGGCTGCTTTATTTTTACACTGCAATTTAGATTTCAGTTTGAACACACCACACCCAAATCTAAATCTCTCTGCACGTTATATTTGCCTCTCCCCCCCTGCAGTGCACATGGTTTTGCCCATCTGCTAACAAATTTGCTGCTACGATCATGGGCCTAATTCAGACTCGATCGCTGCTGTGCTTTTTCACACAGCGGGCGATCGGGTCTGAACTGCGCATGCGTGTGCACCACAATTCGCAGGCGCATCTGTGCGCAATGATGGGGAGCGCCGGGCAGCGACGGGATGGTGCAAACAAAACGATCGCTAGGTGACTGACAGGGAGAGGCTGTTTGTGGGTGGCAACTGACCGTTTTAGAGGAGTGTCCGAAAAAACGCTTGAGGATCCAGGTGTTTGGAAGGAGGGTTTCTGATGTCAGCTCCGACCCCAATCATCGCAGCGGCTGAGTAAGTCCTGGGCTGTGCGGAGACTGCACAAACTTTTGTTTGTGCAGCTCTCTAAAATTGCGATCGCACACCTGCACAGCGAATTCCCCCTCCCCCTGTAGGCGGCGACTTCCTGATCGCAGGGATGCAAAAAACGCACCTTAGCAATCAGGTTTGAATTAGCCCCCAAGTTTGAATTAGGCACAATATTGAGCCAGTCAATTGTATAACTGGAAGAAGCGATGTACAGTAGCGACATAGAACATGAAATAAACAGTACATTGCAGGAGATTGTTAATACAAAAAGCCTTCATACATCTGTCAAAGTCAGAAAAATATCATGCTACACGTTGCCATATATTCAGCTCACGCGCTTGCCCGCTGCACATGCACTTTCTCTGGCGTGCGTGCACATATTCGCAGTTGCGTGACGGCGCCCCTACGGGCATGCGCTTGAGCGCATGGTATGTGCATTTACGGTAGAGTTTGTGTGCGTCTAGCGAGCGACTCAATCGCTACTTAATAAATCCAAATAGTGCGTTTTATAGATAATGTTCCCCTTAATAATAACTGTAAGTCTGTTTAACGTAGTTAGTCTCTGGACAAAGGAATTCCTCTTTTTATGGTACGAAGGGCCAGACAGGGTTTGAGCAGTTGTGCTTGGTACCTAACCGAAGAGTATTTTAATAGCAACAATCCGGTGCTGGTTAGGTAAAGATTAATCGCTCCGGCGTATAGTTATGGCCATTAATAGTTTCTGGACAATTATTTATTGTCCATGTGTTGGAAATCCTGAGTTTCCCTCCCACCTGAGCAATTTGATATAGTCACAGCCCACCTGTTCAAACTAACCTATGACCTTTTGTTATGATGCGAGAAGACATTCCTGTGTCCAATGAACAATGAGATTATAGGTCCCTTTGTAGTGTACTGTATGTAGTGTATATAAGAACAAGCCAGCCTGAAGCAGCTCAGTCTCTCACTCCACAAACGGTTTTCATATTGACTAACTTGGAGCTGGTACCAGAAAGCTGAGCAGCGATCATTCCCAGTGTGTGTAAGTAATTCTCTGTAATCAACTTGTTCTCTGTTTGTATTGGCCATTCCCTCTCTCTCTCTCACTCTGTTATAGTATAAGATTGTGACGCTATTGTATATTTCTGTCTAGATATTCTGTTAGAATGATATGTTAGCTTGTAGTGTGTGACTTGTAAACTGTGTACCCCTTTTGATATATCTAAAAGCTCGTTAGTAAAGGTGTTGGAACCTCAGCAGGGTGTCTGTGTCTCTCTAGCTAGTACAAAGGGATTCTGAGTATCTCAATTGCTCAAACAACTTGCATACTCACAAAGGTTCAGTGTTAAATGCATTATAGTACCACGGTATTAAGGTTTACAGTGTAAGCATATCTGTGTTTAACGTTTATAAAGGTTACTGTCTGTGTGTATGCTCGCTGTGGGTATTCCGTACACCCAGCACAGCGTGTGTACTTAATTTGCGTACCACGTGCGAGGTCTTCATACGCAAATAGCGTACGGAGTGCGTAGCATGGGCACATGGTTTAGCAGCCATTACGGCTACACGGTATTAGTATATAGCTAATGTTAAAAGGTAGATATCAGACTCTATCAATTGGGGGCTCAAAGTCCGGTCCATCTCATATCCTCAGTCAGGCGAAAATGCGCAGACTATATCGATCAGCAAAGGGAGGAAAAGTAGTATCTTGTAGTGCTGATCAGATGAGAGTCTGCGTCTGATTCTTTTGGTCTGTAGGGATGCTGGTGGAATCCGAAGAAGGTAGGAACATTAAGCTATTGTCTTTGTAAATCTGGTTTTTATTTCTATTTGGTGCCAACTGCACACGCAGATTGGATGGCTTGTCTGTTTAAATAGGTTTAAAAGTATTTTTAATCGCTCTGCATAGCGTGATAGTTTTTAGCTCAGGCCTAGAATAACTTTAGGGGCTTGAATGATGACTTTCTTTGTGACAAAAGAAGCAGCATGGTCTGTCCACCATTTTGTGTAGCCCTCATGGATGTGGAAGGGGGAGGAGCAGCGGCCATTTTGGGATGGTCAAATATTTTTTTTTTCCCTGAGCGGCTGATTTTCAATTGACTCAGGAAATAATCAGCCATCCATTGTCAAAAAGAAATCATCATTTAATTAGTTTTTTTTAATGCATTTGTTTAATCCATATCATAGTCAATCATAAGTGGTTCAGATAGAGTTTAATAAAAGATAATAATAAAATAAATATTTGATTTAGGAAATACACAAATAAAACGTAGTGGTTTTTTTTTTTTTTGTGTTTTGTCACTGTCTCCATTCAAGAGCCGGTTTAAATTTGCTTGGTGTAGGATAACCATTGAAGTGCAAATTAACCTGTATAACTGGGTTTTGGGTCTTTTTTTTTTTTTTCTCCCCCAGCAGTGAAAGAAATCGCCTTTACAGAGTTAGTTAAAAAGCACATTCATATGCAAATTAGAAGCACTGAATAAGGTCTCACATAAGTAATAGTGATTAGTACATATATGTAATATCTATATGCGTGTGCTTACATCAATGTATGTTATTAGATTAATTTAGAATTGCATGTTCATTTGTATAATTTTCACATCTCCCTTTCCTGTTTGCCATTTCATAATTGATAACGTGCTAAGAAAGATTTGTTGCTATTGATAGTTAAAAAGTAAAAATAATACGTAAGGAAGTAATTTGTAAAACACGCACACGGCTTGCCTAGGATACAAGGAAGTTCTGTGTGGTGTTCAGTAGATGATTACAGTTGAACATCGTTTACATTGATAGAAGCGTGTTAGTTGTGTCGCTGTGGGCATATCTGAACTTTGTGCATACGTGTCTCGGCCAACGTGCGAAATCACGTACGTGACGCAAAGGCATACGCACATGGCGTGTTTACGCAACGGAGCGTACGGATACGCCCACTGAGACTCAAATCACACAATAACCTTGTTTAGTGTGGGCGGTATAGTATAGCCACCTGATAATAGCACTGGTTTGTTCAGTCTTTCCAAAAAAATATTAGTTAAAAGAAAACCTTTTTCTATTGCAAGACCCAGGGATTGGACCCCTGCCTGTATGAAAGGAATTTCTGTACAGAAAGATCAGTGTGTATATGAGTGAGTAGGAGTGAGTGTGGAAATTAAAGTATTATTTTGTGAACCCAGAAATCGGGATCCCGTCGGAGACCACATCAGGTGAGTGGACACTTGGTGGCGTGGGACTGGCTTGCCCGCGTTAACATTATACAAGGTAAAAGGAGCAAGTAGTATCCGCAGACAAAACGACTGCGAAGGTTTAAGCGCAGCCCGGTGGGTTTTGCGTATTACCCATATAGATTGAGCTCCGGCTGAAGGTTTCGCAGCCTAAACAACTGATTCCGTTGGTCGTACAGCGTATAAATATTAAGTTACTTATGCGCAGTGCGACTGGACCGCACGTAATTGTGTGCATTAGTTTGTTACCTTGATACCCATTAAAATTTACTGTGGGATCATAAACGCTATTTGTACATTCTAACGTGATTTGTGTAGGTTTTTGTTATTTTAAGGGAGTTTCACTGTTCACTCAGGAAATCTCCAACAACCAATACTTACTGGGGAGGGTAGCATACTCCCACGCGCCCCAGTAAATAGAGGTTACAAAAGATCCCACGGATTGGATTGGCCAATTGGGGCGCAGAGTGAGTGAAGGCACTAGTGGAACTTTCACCGTCGCCTTACCGCGGGCAACTTGGTTTGTTTTGTAAGAATTTGCTGAGACAGCAATATCTGCAAACAATGGGGGCCAGTTGTTCAAAGAAGGGACGTCCAACAAGGGTTCACGTTGGTAATTGTTGGCCCAAAGGGTCAGCACGGTATATAATCTGTGAAAAATACGGATCACACACACAGGTATTTTGCAAAGAATGGGAACGAATGACAGAGGATGATGGGGAACAGTTTCCCCGGGTAGGCAGTTTGAACCCTGAGGTATTGCAGAACCTACGAAAAAGGATAGGTCTAATAAAATCTGCCAAGCAGAGGATTAGACATTATGATTGTTTACAGTTATGGCAACGGGAAAGCGAGAGAGAGGAGAATTAGCTTATACAGCTGACTCTCACTTTGGTAAGAAAAATGTGGCAGCGAGAGAGAAGGTGGTTACAGAGAATGGCACACTGGTGTATGATAAAAATGCACTTAGCAACTGTATTATAGATGATAAGAGTAATTGTAACAAATGTAACAATGATAAAAGTAAAACTATTAAATGTACAACTGTTAACCTGTGCAAGTTGCACTCCATGTTAAACTTCCCTCAGGATCACCAGCAAGAAAGTGAGCCCAGCACGATGTTGGCACCTTTTCCAGCAGCCATCCTACAAGACATCCAGGTGGACGCGACCAAATCGGTAAAGACAGTAATCAAACCCCCTAACGGAGGGTCAGGTGAGGTCGTGTCCACAGGTACGTACGGTGTTATATATCACGCACAAACAAATGTACCTCATATTGTAGAACCAACACAAGATGATGTAATTGAATTTAGTCCTGTCAGGGTGATCACAGTCCCCAATGGGAAGACTGACGCTCAGGGAATCATTCCCGTCAGGGACAGTGCAATGCGCCGTCCCTGGTCCCAGATGGAATTGAGAGCAATCATGTCTGAATTCCCTGATCCTAGGAAAGATCTAGTTGCATGTCAGAGATTTATTAAAGAATTAGAAAACTCCACAGAACCCACCAACAAAGATTGGCGAACAGTGCTGAGGGCATGTTTGCCCTCCAGCGTTGACCCTGCGAAATTTATTGCTGATTGTAAATTAGACACAGAGGTACCTCGTACGGAGGAACACATTCAGGAATGTATTAAGCAGATCAACCGACAGTTAGGAGTATATTTCCCAGCGGTTGTCTAGTGGAACAAAATTTTCTCCATAAGACAAAACGAAAGGGAAAGTACTTCTAATTATTTCCATCGGGCATTGCAGGACATGACTAGGTATACAGGGATAGAAAACATCGAAACAAGTGCACCGCATAGAGAAGTAGCAGTATTTGTGTTAATGAAGGGTTTAAAGGAAGTATTGAAAACAAGGGTACAGACCACCAACCCAAACTGGAGGAATAACTCGGTGACTGCATAAAGGAAGTCCGCTGTTGGGCATGAGCAAAACATCATCAAGCACAGGGAGGTAAGAAGCCTCAGATCCCTGTGGGTAAGTCGAAGGTGATAAGGTGTTATAATTGCCAGAAGGAAGGTCATTATGCACGAGATTGTAGGTTTAAAGAACCACAGAAGGTATATAAACCCCCTAGACAAAGACATGAGCAAAGTTATGACACACCAAATTGTAATCAGGGATCATATAGGAAGGAGTTTGGGCCGCACCTGTAACATGCAGTCAGGAAAGGTGATCATTAGGACTGATAGTAAGCCTGAGGTTACAGTTAATGAAATTGGGAGGTCAGTTCCTTGCAGGCACAAGAACGGCCGGGTAAACGTTGTAATTTATTTGTAAATGTTTCTTTTTTGCCCCATCTCTGACGTTCATTGGCAGAACTCAAACATCACATAGCTATTTGGTCCTTGCAGAAGTCTACCTAACCCCAGTGTGACCTACCGACATCGGTGTGTCCTGGCCAGGCACAAAAGGGTGGGGTGTGGAAATACTGGTGGGGAGGGGACTTCGCAAGGACACCAGTGGATGTGTTGGTGTGACAGCCTGATGGTGAACAGAAGATCTGACAATGTTTTTTTTGTTTGTTGCTTAATGCAAAATGTGATTAATTGTTCTCTCTCTCGGTTTTTTTTTTTTCCTCTTCTCTCTCATGTTCTCATGCTTTAAAGATGGTATGTCACACATCAGTTGGACAAATGGTAATGCAAGATTTTTGCTCCTTACAGAAAGATCGCAGATTTGGAAGGAATATTGTATCACCAGAATGTTCGTTTGGAAGACTGAGAGACAGCACCTTTGAGATGACAGCAGAGCAAGAAGAACAACAAAACTAGAGGACAAAAGACATCGTAACATTTTTCTTTCCCTTCAAAGTATTTTTTTGTGCCCCCATTACAAATTTCTCTTTCTCCTCCTGTAAGATGGACTCGCCCCAAGAGACTGCAGTCCGTGTTTTCCTGTTGACCATGATGTCGACCAGAGCAGTCTGTTTCGGTGAGAGTACCAGTGAGGTCGAGAAAGGATCCAGAATGGGTTTCCGATGACAGAGACGGAGGTGTAAATTTCCAATAGCAACACAATCACCAAGCAAAGGCGAGTACCAGAAAACGATCTAGCAGCCATGTTATTTGTAGACATTGTGAAGGATTGTTAGCTGAAGAGAACTGCATCTGTAGGCATTGTGACAATATAGTTGAGGATGGGTGCATAAAGAAATGTCAGTCCAGTTTTAATGTCCACATGGACCGGCATCCATTGAGTGACTATCACTCCTTAGTGGGTAAAGTGTTAAATCAGACAGACTGTTGGGTATGCTCTCAAGTACCTCAAGGCCATAGCAAATCAGGACTAGTACCATTCCCTTTAACGGTAGGAGAGGTACTTGAGCTAAGTGGTGGGAGGCCGGTGGACAAGAAGTTTAATATCTCTAGTCCTCCTAGTTTGAAGCTCCACCAATATCATGTGGATAGGTCCTTAGTATGCTTTAACATTTCCAATCCCCGAAAGCCGGGAAATTGGGAAGTGTCATGGAGTAATCAAACCATGACCTTTTCATACAGAGCCGACAGAATGCCCATAGACACAGATCTTATACGCCAGATAGCTGACCATGGAAGATTTTTCCGGTATAGGTACACTCTAGGAAGTAGAACCATGCGAGTTGGAGAAGTATCACCAGGATACTGTGCACATATCGTACAAACAGATACGTGTACTAAACAGATGGGAGAGTTAGGGTTAGGAGATTTCACATGGAAAATTTGTAACATGATAATGTCATACTCTGTCCCATTTGTTCTCCCCGATGATGCATATTTCATATGCGGGAGAAAGGCGTATAAGTGGCTTGCCCCAAACTCAGAGGGATTGTGCTATATTGGAAAAGTACTGCCTGAAGTAATGACTGTATCCCATAACAAAATGAAAGATATTCACCGCAGTGCCCAAGCTCCTTATACTCACACTCACTACGAGCACGTCGTTAAACGGCACCTGATAGAGAGGACAGAGCATCCGGCCTCTGACCTGATCCATGAATCCACCGGGATTCAAGTCCTACTCGCGTTAGATGTCACTCGTACCACCAGAGGAGTGTTAAATTATAAATATATATCTGCGCTTGCAAATTTATTAGACAATATCACCGAAATGTATGACGACACATTCAGGTACACTGGGAAAGAGTTACAAGCCTACAAAACAGAACTGGTTCAGCATAGGATGATTCTCAATTACCTCACAGCTGTGACAGGCGGATATTGTGTTACCCTAGCAACTCAATATGGAATAAAGTGCTGCACGTACATTACAAACAGCACGGAGGACCCAGCCGAGGTCATAGACCAAAAGATGGATGACATTTTGCAATTAAAATGGGAGTTCCGAAGGAAACACAATCTCACACTCGCTGCTGTGGGTAATGAGCTGACCAGTTGGGTGTCATGGTTGAACCCACGAAATTGGTTTTCGGGCTTAGGAGAATGGGCCCAAGGTATTATCATGGATGTAGGAAAGTTTCTCTTGTGTATATTGGGAGTCGTCATATTTGTTGGCCTGATATTTAGATGCGTTCGTATTTTAACGAAGTGTAAACGTAGTACCTGAGTGATGAGTTTAAGAAGCGAAGACACTGTAATTACAACGACTAATTTGATGTATGACCCAACGATAGAGACAATGTTGTGATGAAAATGTGATTCCACGGTCCGTTTCTTTCACCCGTTTCTCCTTTATTTTCCTCCAAGGTACAAAGACATCCGCTTGGAAGAAGAATTTGACAACCTCTTTTATACAGACCACTGATGGACAATGCCATAGACCCCCAATATCCCTAGTGACTTTAACTTTTACGATAGCCCAATACTTTAAAGATTGTAAGTCTATGGACATTGAGAAAGCTTTTTGCTCACCATTTATAGCAAAAGCATCGGGAGACTACAGTCAACATATACATCGAGACAAGACACAAGACAAGACCTCAATCAGCAAATGTATATTAAACTCACATAGTTTATGACTGCATTTACCATAATTGCTTCTTATCTTCATTTCTACAACCTTCAGGTAATGACACACATAGTCGATAGGGAATATAGACACAGATATCAGCACTCACATACCCCCCCATTCATGTATCATCAACTAAAATGTGCTCCCCCATTTTGTTGCAACCAAAAGCCGAAAAGAGCTCGGTAAAGTTTGACAGCCCATCCACAGGCTCTTAATACGGGATAAGAAGGAATTCAAATGTATACTTCGCAATACCTCGAAGCTTGATTTAAAACACGTACGGCACGATGATACATGACCCCTCAAACATGGACTCATACACACATGCTTCCACTATCTCACTAGGTCATACATTTTTCCCACCTTCTTCTCTCCTCCCTTTTCCTCAATCATAAAATGGTACTAACATGATGGTATATATATACAGGTTGAGTATCCCTTATCCAAAATGCTTGGGACCAGCAGTATTTTGGATATCGGATTTTTCCGTATTTTGGAATAATTGCATACCATAATGAGATATCATGGTGATGGGACCTAAGTCTAAGCACAGAATACATTTATGTTTCATATACACCTTATACACACAGCCTGAAGGTCAATTTAGCCAATATTTTTAATAACTTTGTGCATTAAACAAAGTGTGTGTACATTCACACAATTCATTTATGTTTCATATACACCTTATACACACAGCCTGAAGGTCATTTAATACAATATTTTTAATAACTTTGTGTATTAAACAAAGTTTGTTTACATTGTGCCATCAGAAAACAAAGATTTCACTATCTCACTCTCACTCAAAAAATTCCGTATTTCGGAATATTCCGTATTTCGGAATATTTGGATATCGGATACTCAACCTGTATATATTTTTCTTTTTGAATTGTTCTAGGAAGTGGCAGTTATTGATGACTGCCAAAGGGTGGACTGTCAAAGTCAGAAAAATATCATGCTACACGTTGCCATATATTCACCTCACGCGCTTGCCCGCTGCACATGCACTTTCTCTGGCGTGCGTGCACATATTCGCAGTTGCGTGACGGCGCCCCTACGGGCATGCGCTTGAGCGCATGGTATGTGCATTTACGGTAGAGTTTGTGTGCGTCTAGCGAGCGACTCAATCGCTACTTAATAAATCCAAATAGTGCGTTTTATAGATAATGTTCCCCTTAATAATAACTGTAAGTCTGTTTAACGTAGTTAGTCTCTGGACAAAGGAATTCCTCTTTTTATGGTACGAAGGGCCAGACAGGGTTTGAGCAGTTGTGCTTGGTACCTAACCGAAGAGTATTTTAATAGCAACAATCCGGTGCTGGTTAGGTAAAGATTAATCGCTCCGGCGTATAGTTATGGCCATTAGTAGTTTCTGGACATTTATTTATTGTCCATGTGTTGGAAATCCTGAGTTTCCCTCCCACCTGAGCAATTTGATATAGTCACAGCCCACCTGTTCAAACTAACCTATGACCTTTTGTTATGATGCGAGAAGACATTCCTGTGTCCAATGAACAATGAGATTATAGGTCCCTTTGTAGTGTACTGTATGTAGTGTATATAAGAACAAGCCAGCCTGAAGCAGCTCAGTCTCTCACTCCACAAACGGTTTTCATATTGACTAACTTGGAGCTGGTACCAGAAAGCTGAGCAGCGATCATTCCCAGTGTGTGTAAGTAATTCTCTGTAATCAACTTGTTCTGTTTGTATTGGCCATTCCCTCTCTCTCTCTCACTCTGTTATAGTATAAGATTGTGACGCTATTGTATATTTCTGTCTAGATATTCTGTTAGAATGATATGTTAGCTTGTAGTGTGTGACTTGTAAACTGTGTACCCCTTTTGATATATCTAAAAGCTCGTTAGTAAAGGTGTTGGACCCTCAGCAGGGTGTCTGTGTCTCTCTAGCTAGTACAAAGGGATTCTGAGTATCTCAATTGCTCAAACAACTTGCATACTCACAAAGGTTCAGTGTTAAATGCATTATAGTACCACGGTATTAAGGTTTACAGTGTAAGCATATCTGTGTTTAAAGTTTATAAAGGTTACTGTCTGTGTGTATGCTCGCTGTGGGTATTCCGTACACCCAGCACAGCGTGTGTACTTAATTTGCGTACCACATGCGAGGTCTTCATACGCAAATAGCGTACGGAGTGCGTAGCATGTGCACATGGTTTAGCAGCCATTACGGCTACACGGTATTAGTATATAGCTAATGTTAAAAGGTAGATATCAGACTCTATCACATCGGACATACATAATACCAAAAAGAGAAAAATACAAAATAAGAAAGAGAAGAGAAAGAAAGCTATGGGGAAGGGTAGCGAGGGGATAACAGTAAGAAGTTAGGCTGTATTGTGTGGATCAAATGCCAGTATCTTAAAGGACATACTTGGGCAGGGGCCACACAAAAATAAAAACTAAATTAGTACATTATTTTAGGACAAATTACGGCACAAGTACCGGGAGGTAGTTTCAAACACCTTGAGTATGTTATCTTGGGTGGAGCAGTCGAGGGAGTCAACAAGGGCACCCCATTTTTTATAAAAGGAAATCACCCCATCTCCAATGCAGGAAAAATAGATTGGCGGTCATAATATAAGGTTTTAAGTAATAAAGATATTACTGCATTCAAAAAATGGGGAGCGATGAGGAGGTCCATTTACAAAGAATAACTTTCTTTGCAACGGTGACAATGATGGTTTGCACAGAGCAAGGCAAAAGGTTCCATTTGGAGCTTTAAATGAAATATAGAATTAATGTAATTGACAAGTTTACCCCAAAACTTCTGTATTTTAAGACATTGCCAAAAGTTATGGAAGAAGGTAGCATTAGGGCATTTGCACTTAAGACAACCCCCGGACTCCTCCACAACCATTGGTGACGTCTAGCTTGAAAAGTATATACACGGTTGAGCATCTTAATATGAACCTCTTGTAGCCAGGAACAGTGCAGGTATCTCAATGTAGAGTTGAAGTGACAAACCAAATTGCCAGCATATATAATAGAGGGGACATCACGACCCCAGGATATCACTGTCTGTTTCCAAACCTTGGCAGGGGTGTGAGACATTAGATCAGAGCTAAAATGTTTGTGTTTGTAAGGGTGTAATACTAAAAATGCCATTAAGGAATGGAGGGTGTCACAGACCCCGGACGCCCCACTCTCTGGATACACCGATCTGAGAGTTGCGCCAGCGCCGTGCAAAACTCCACTGCCAACAGCAAAGACTTTTCAACGTATTACGGACGTTGCAGGCGTCTTTAGCTTTACCTGTAACCACCAATCTCAATATCTCATGAAAAAATAGGTAACGTACCTCACTTGGCTTGGGTTCAAGAACACAGCAGTCAGATCTAATTATATTTTTATTATAATTAAGAAATATCTTTGGGTTTACAAGGGTAAAAAGATTACAAAGAATATAAGGAGTTTTAGAAAAGATATACAGGTTACTAGCAGTCTCAATAAACAAAAAGGGAATAAAGAAAACCGGAACCTAATTACTCTTACGTAGTGTATTAAGATCTGTGTGAGGAAGCTTCACAAGAAAATAGACATCCATACAGGCATGGGCAGCCACTTCCATCAGAATTAACCCCTTCCAGCCTGTGTTCCTGATATTTAAAACCCAGGCTGCACTCACATGCCCCCTTTCCCCGGGAGAGTTTGTTTAACCCTTCCAAAGCCATAGTGAATGGAGTATAAGATATACTGTGGGGTCTCTTAACCATACTAACAGGGGTGGATGGCCTTATCTTTCAATTGCTTGTTTGTTGCTTAGAGAGCAGGTACAGGCCCTCCTGGTCACATGAGCAGGGATTATTTAATTACCCATCTCATTTTGTTTGAAGGTATGAAGCAGGCTTATCCATTATACTGGGACAGTTTTTACAACTAAAGGGACATTTATCACCTGTTGTAGCCAAACCATCTTCGCTGACCCATAATATTGTACTCCCTGTTGGGGAAGTAAGCCAGGCCTGACCCTGGCCTCCGAAATTCTGTTCCTTTGCAATGTCAATTGCCACAACATACAGATAAGCTCAGGAAGAGCATTGAAGCTTGTCACCTTTCCACATAGCACAAACTTTGGATTGTTTACTATTTCTGGACCCCTGATGTGTCTGAGTAAATACTACAAGGCAGTTAACTCTCAAACCAGGTGTCATCTACAGACATGTTTCTCAATACAAAATACATTGATTCAGCAATCATATATCTTGATATCACATACATTGATATTAACAGGCCTATTCCTACTTGAAATAGCCTGGATCATGACAGAGGGGATAAGGAGATCTGAGAGGCGGCAGAAGTTTTACTACTGACCTAGCATAATGTACAACCTGTAAATACATAAAGAATTGTGTGGGGGGGATCAGAAATTTATCATGACGCACATTGAAGGGGAGCTCGGTTCCATCCGGGTCAAATACATCCTTAATCTTAGCAATGCCACTATCTCTCCAGAGCAAGTATGTAGTATTGTCAAGCCCAGGGGAGAAAAGGGTGTTGCCCCAAAACAGTAAATATTTGAAAGCGGTATAAGAGCGAGATAGTTTGTGACATATCGATTCCCAAACAAAATATTGTAGGTGTTATGGAAGAGTATATTGGTGATGATGCAAGAGGGAATAAGCCATTTAGGTGTGTGCAGAGGAGTAAGGGCTTAGAAAAAAAACTGGCTTCAGAGTCAGAGTGAGTATAGACTGCTGTCCCAGAGAACCAGTCATTTATATATCTAAAAAAGACAGCCTTCGTAAATATATTTAAATCCGGGAGGCTTAAGCCGCCTTTGACCTATGGTAATTGTAATTTAGCTATCGCAATACGGGGATGGCCCCCTTGCCACATAAAAGTGGTAAAGAGCTTCATACAGTGTTTGACATCATGTTGGGAAAGAACTATGGGTAACATTTGAATGGGGTAACATAACTTTGGGGAAATTATACTTTTGATGAGAGCTATCTTGCCCATCATAGAGAGAGGCATAATTTTTCAGGCATCGAGCAAGATTGGCAATGATAGGAGTAAAGTTTATATTCAAAAAAATTTTTATTGACAGATGGTTACAGAATGTAATAACAGATAACAGGTCACAAATGTATTCAATGCAAAACATCTTGACAGTACATATAAATTATGGTGTTCCGTCATATTTTAACATCCTTAAATGTGTAGTTAGAGCAATCAATTATGGAAAGATGAGTGTGATATTACAAAGTCATATCAGATTCTATGGAGATTGTGTGAAGGTATGTATACAGGTGAAGATCAGAGTCAGAAAGGAGCAGTAGAGTTAAGCGTCTCTAGTAGGTACCATCTGGTATCTTGAAAACATTGTCGTAAAGCGGCCCTTACCAGTGGAGATAGGGTTATAACATACGGCAGCCAAGTTTGGAAGTATTTTTCTGTTAGTTTGTCTTTCTGTAGTGAGGTGTTGGTCCAATCTAAGTGGAAGAGATGGGAAATTCTGGGGTGTAGCAGTGTGATGGGGATTGGATCTGTGGCGATCCATTGAGAGAGGATTGTTTTCTTTGTTGCAGCGGCCAATTTGATTAATAGGATGCGGTTACCTTTGGTTAGCGTGTTGTGTGAAGAAGGTGGGTAAATGCCCCAGAACGCCCAGGTTTTATTTATGGTAAATTGTATTTTTAGCTCTGTGGATATATATGATTGTAGTGCCTGCCATAGGGCCTGTACTTTAGGGCATGACCAGAGACAATGGACTATGTCCGCTTCTAAGGTGGTGCATTTATAGCAGCGTGATGAAGGGGCAGCTCCTATAAGAAACCTCAATCTGGGGGTGACGTATGCTCTGTGTAATATTTTCTGGTGCATCTCTGTGTATGTGACTGAGCCCAGTGTCTTATCTAAATAGCTGTTGGCGTCTAGAATAGTTCTTAGTGTCAGGTCCGGAAAGTCCCTCGTCCATTTCAGTAAGCCCACTGTGCCAGAATCTATATTTAGTAATGGGCGAGAGTGTGTGTGTATGAATGCTATTGAGAAATGATCTTTTGGATTAAGTCGAGCCGATCTATCTAAAGCGTTGGAGATATCTTGGGAGGATAGACTGGATAATAATTTTCTTACAAAGCTGCTTGCTTGAAGGAAGGGGAATAGTGGTATGGATAAGTTTGGGAAACGTTCTATGATCTGTGAGTGTGTGAGTAGTGTTAGATTTTGGGAGTCTAAGAAGTGATGTGCATATTTTAGTCCCCCTTCGTGCCAATTACGGAATATCGGGGAGGTGACATGTGGCTTAAAGTCAGGGTTGCCCCAGAGGGGTGTGAAGAGTGACATCTGGTTTGAGAGTTTTAGTTGAGAGCGGGTCTTTTGCCATGCAGCACAAGTCGCAGAGATGAGCACATTGTCTTTTATATGGGTAGGCATGTTATTCGGAGAGGTGTGTAGTAGGGATGTCAGGTTCCAGGTGGGACTGAAGGATTGTTCTAATTGTGCATTGGTGTATTTGTTTTGTCCACCAATCCAGTCTAGGGCAATCCTGTAATTTGCTGCTAATGCGTAAGCTCGAAGACATGGTAGATTTAAACCCCCGAGTGATCTTGGTTGTCGCAATTTGAATAGGGAAAAGCGTGGGCGCTTACCCGCCCAGATAAATTTAGTCAGCGCTTTATCTAGTTGTGTGAATGTGCCTTTGTTTGGGATCATCGGAAGCATTTGTAACACGTATAAGAGGCGTGGGAAGCTGATCATCTTATACAAGTGACCTCTGCCAGTGTATGTCAGCGGAAGGTGAGCCCATCTGGTGAAGTCTGCGTAAGTTCTGGCGAGGAGTGGGAGAACGTTGAGGGAGTATAATTTGGAAGGGTGATCTGGGATTATGATGCCCAGATATGTGAGACGATTGTTCTTTGCCCATTGGAATGGAAAGGTGTCGCCCCATCCCAATTTAGCTGCAGGAAAGAAGGCTAATGCTTCTGTCTTTGAGTAATTGATTTTGAATCCTGATACTGTTTCAAAGGAATTAAGTATGTTAAGCAAATGTGGTATGGCCTCATGAGGATTGCTAACATAAAGTAATATGTCATCTGCAAATGCTGAAAATTTAAGTTCCTGATTAGCTAGTTTAATACCTCTCCATTTTTTTTCCTTTAAGAAGTGTCTTAGGAGGGGGTCCATTGCTAGGTTAAATAAGAGAGGGGATAAAGGACAGCCTTGTCTGGTCCCGCGTTGCAGTGTAAAACGTTTGGAATTATGGGCGTTGACTGTTAAGAATGCTTGGGGATTTTGGTATAGTGTTTGAAAAACATGTGTAAAGGCTGGATCAAAGTTCTGGTGTCTAAGCATCCTATTGATATGTGCCCAAGACACCCTGTCGAAGGCCTTGTCTGCGTCACAGCTTAGGATTATATTCCCCATCTCCCGTGATTCGTGTGATTTGATCATGGCCGCTAATAATGATCGAACATTGATCACAGAGTGCTTATTGCGCAGAAAGCCTGTCTGTGCAGGGTGTAGAAGTGTGGGCAGTATCAATTGGAGGCGGGAGGCAAGGATTTTTGTGAAAATTTTGAAGTCTTGGTTCAGTAGCGAAATGGGTCTGTAAGATGAGACCAAGGTATGATCTTGATAGGAGTAAAGTTTAAACCATATAGAGACAACAATTTTAAGGTGACAACAATGCCCAGGGATTTAAAATGAGAAGTAGTGATACGAAATTGGGTGAAGGAGGGGTCCTCCAGGTCTAGCGCAGTGAGGCCACGCAAGGGTATCAATTCTGAATTTCTGAAAAATAATTTTGTAACTAGCAAAAGATCCGTAGGAAGTAAGCAGTGAGGTAATCACGGGCAAAGAGGAAACAGGGTCGGAGACAAACAAGAGCATGTTGTCAGCGAATAAGGACAATTTAAGCTCCGTTTGGCCTATAAATATCCCTTTATATGTAGGGGAACTATGCAGGGCAATGGCTGATTCCAGAGCTAGAGCGAACAATAAAGGGGAAAGAGGACACCCCTGTCTGGTGCCTTAAGCAATCTGAAAGGAGGAAGACAAATAGCCAGTGCTGGATACCTGGGTGGTGGGAGCAGAATATAAGGCCTGGAGTAGGGATATAAATTCTAATGGGAACAAAACTTGGACAATGAATGATAAAGGTGGTCCCAGGTAACCAAGTTGAAGGCCTTCTCAGCGTCCATCGAAATGATCACCTGAGGTGAGGGAAAGGAAGATAAGGACGACAAGTGAACCACTGAAACCACCTTACGAACATTAATAGTGGAGTGACGTCCCCAGATAAAACCAGTTTAATCAGGCTCCACAATGGAAGGTAAAATTAACTTCAGTGTATCTGAAATAATTTTCAGAAACATTTTGTAATCCACATGTAAACGTGAAATAGGGCGGTACGAAGCAAGGAGTAGGGGGTCACGTCCAGGCTTGGGCAATACTTTGATAATAGCACGATTAAATTGGGGATAGACCAAATGAATGGAGAGGATGAAATTAAAAAAGGCAGTAAGAGGAGAACATATATGATTACATAAAATTTAGAAAAATTCCCCTGAAAAATCGTCAGGACCAGCGGCTTTCAAAAGGTATAAGGTTGCCAATAGCAGCAGAAACTTCATTGGGTCAACGTTTCGGTACTCGCAGGTACCGTTTTCAAGCCACATGCTGACAAGCTGTAAGGAAAAAATACAGCTTGTCAGCATGTGGCTTGAAAACGGTACTTGCGAGTACCGAAACGTTGCCATTATACTTGCTGCCATGACATTTTAAATCGTTGCATCCTTATTCATTGGAGTGCCGCAGTTTTCTTTGTTCCAGTATATATATATATATATATATATATATATTCTGTCACACTGAGGGGGAGTGAGCAGCAGTTAGATTGGAGAAACATATGGCCTCCCCTGCCATCCCCTGGTCCGGTGCACTGCACACCCCCAGCACAGCAGCACCCGCTCCCCGGTCACCTCACCTGGACTATGGTTACAGTTATGGCGGCGGCGGCAGTGATCTCCGGGCACGGGAGAGACTGGTGGCCGCTTAGACACCTGAGATTCCAGAAGTGCCTCTCACTGCTCCATGAGAGTGCCCACCGCGGTGCTGTGTCACCAAAGGAAAGGCGGGCCATACCCGCAGCTGTCCTGACAGTGAATGTCAGAGCACAGCCGCGGCAGCAGCCAGTCACACAAACCACTGGACCACCAAGGTAGATGTGGCCGGGGAAGCATTATTTGAATTATCTTTTTAAAACAATCTCCTAAACGACAGGAGGGGGGCACATGCCTTGGTGCCCCCCCACCCCCTGCTGAATCCGCCACTGGGCCTTACCATCTCCCTGCATGAACACTTTCTGTTTTATTTGGTCTGTGTGGCGCACATAACAGAATGTGAGGAGCAGTTAGTTAGGGGGTAATTCAGAGTTGATCACAGCAGCAAATTTGTTAGCAGTTGGGTAAAACCATGTGCACTGCAGGTGTGGCAGATATAACATGTGCAGAGAGAGTTAGATTTGGGTGGGGTGTGTTCAAACTGAAATCTAAATTGCAGTGTAAAAATAAAGCAGCCAAAATTTACCCTGCACAGAAACAAATAACCCAACCAAATCTAAAAAGCCCTACACAATGGTTGATGCCAGTGAAAGATATGAACGATCTAATTCATTAACGAACGAGATACCATTCATATCTTTCAGTGTGTAGGCACCAGCGATGAACGATGCGTGGCCCCGCGCTCCTTCATCGCTGGTGCCGGCTCGTTTAAACATGCATGCCAATATGGACAATATCGTTTATATTAGCATGCATTGCTATGGAGCCGGGTGACGGGGAGAGTTAAGAAACTTCACTCCCACCCGCATCGATGGTCGGGCAGCTCGGCGGCGGGTCGCCGAGTCTGTAGGGCCTTTAACTCTCTCTGCAAATGTTATATCTGCCACAGCTGCAGTACACATGGTTTTGCCCAACTGCTAATAAACGTGCTGCTGAGATCAACTCTGAATTACTCCCTTATTTATTTATTATTTATTACCAGCACTTTACAGAAAATATTTGCCCATTCACATCAGTCCCTGACCCAGTGGAGTTTACAATCTATAATCCCTATCACATGTACACATTCATACTAGGGTTAATTGTTTTTGTTGGAAGCCAATTAACCTACCAGTATATTTTTGGATTGTGGGAGGAAACCGGAGTACCTGGAGGAAACCTATGCAAGTACAGAGAGAATATACAAACTCTGCACAGTTAGGGCCATGGTGGGAATCGAACCCATGACCTCAGTGCTGTGAGGCAGTAATGCTAACCATTACACCATCCCATACCTCCCAACATGACCCTCTCCAGGAGGTACAGAATGCTCTGCTCCTGGACTTCTCTCTTAATTTATGATTGCCATCACCTGTGGGGAAACGCCTTTCTTTTCCATTTATCTGTTCAATGCAGGTGTCGGCAATCATAAATTAAGAGGGAAGTCCAGAAGCAGAGCAGTGTGTCCCTCCTGTAGAGGGTCATGTTGGGAGGTATGCCTTCCGTACTGCCCACTGCCCATATAGGATACTTTACCCACTGGAGTCCTGCGGCACAGCAGCAGTGCTGCGGAAATCAGTGGGAAAATGGCGCAGTGCCATTTTTCTGGGGTTTCACGCATGCGCAGTAGAAAAATCACTGGGAAAAAGGCCACCACAACATTATCCCAGAGATTTGCGCATGCGCTGTAGACTTTGGGACAGCTCTACTGACCCTAATGCCCAGAGCTGAGCGCTGGAGGAGGGGGCCCAGACGAAGCCTGCACACGGGCTCCCTCCTCTCTGGAAACCCCCCTGTTTTAATCCATGATAATTTGGCTAAAATGGCTGGTTCTGAGTACTAGAAACTTTAACAATATACAGTGCCTTGCTAAAGTATTCACCCCCCTTGGCTTTTTACCTATTTTGTTACATTACAACCTGTAATTTATTTATTTTTTTAATCTGAATTTTATGTGATGGATATGCACAAAATAGTCTAAATTGGTGAAGTGAAATGAAAAATTTTTATATAAAAAATTATTTTTTATAAATACATTTTTTTAAATTGGCATGTGCATATGTATTCATCCCTATGAAGCCCGTCAAGTTCTGGTGCAACCAATTACCTTCAGAA
This sequence comes from Pseudophryne corroboree, assembly GCF_028390025.1. Lineage (NCBI taxonomy): Eukaryota > Metazoa > Chordata > Amphibia > Anura > Myobatrachidae > Pseudophryne > Pseudophryne corroboree. Next base: position 605,789,290 of record NC_086446.1, read on the forward strand.
GTCACATAATTAGTGAAATGAAGTCCACATGTGTGCAATCTAAGTTTCACATGATCTGTCAGTATAAGCACATGTTTTCTGAAAGGCCCCAGAGGCAACAACACCACTAAGCAAGAGACATCACACCATGAAGACCAAGGAGCTCTCCAAACAAGTTACAAACGGACAAAGTTATTGAGAAGTGTAAGTCGGGGTTGGGTTATAAAAAAATATCCCCCGGAGCACCATCAAATCCATCATCTTCAAATGGAAAGAACATGGTACCACAACAAACCTGCAAAGAGAGGGCCGACCACCAAAACTCACAGACCGGGCAAGGGGGGTCATTCCGAGTTGATCGCTCGCTAACAGTTTTTAGCAGCCATGCAAACGCTGTGCCACCACCCACTGGGAGTGCATTTTAGCTTAGCAGAAGTGTGAACGTTTTTATCGCAGAGCGCCTGCAAAAAATTTTTGTGTAGTTCCAGAGTAGCTCAAAACCTACTCAGTGCTTGCGATCACTTCAGACTATTCAGTTCTGGATTTGACATCACACACCCGCCCAGCGTTCGCCCAGCCACTCCTGCGTTTTCCCTGGCACGCCTGCGTTTTTCTGAACACACCCTGAAAACGGTCAGTTGCCACCCAGAAACGCCCTCTTCATGTCAATCACTCTGCGGCAAGCAGTGCGACTGAAATGCATCGCTAGACCCTGTGCAAAACTGCATCGTTCGTTGTGCCCATACGCCACGCGTGCGCATTGCACCGCATGCGCAGAACTGCCGTTTTTTAGCCTGATCACTGCGCTGCGAACAAATGCAGCTAGCGATCAACTCGAAATAACCACCAAGGAGAGTATTAATCAGAGAGGCAGCACAGAGACCAAAGGTAACCCTGAAGGAGCTGCAGAGTTCCACAGTAGTAATAATAATAATAATAATTAATAATAATAATAATAATTTTATTTATATAGCGCTCTTTCTCCAATAGGACTCAAGGCGCTTAACAGATACATAGCATGATATAGTACAGAAAATAATGAAGTACATTTTTATAAAATACAGAAGCATGAAGATACTAAAAGGGACATTATGGAAATGCTTGAGTAAACAGAAAAGTCTTGAGTCTACTTTTGAAGGATTCTATAGTTGGGGCCTCTCGCACTGTGCGGGGAAGTGATTAGATAGAGTCGGAGCCGCATGACTAAAAGCTCGACCCCCAGATGAATTACGGTAGATTCTAGGTACTGCTAAAAGTCCTTCATCTACAGATCGCAGTAATCGAGTGGGGCAGTATGGGGTCAGAAGCTGTTTCAGGTACCTTGGGCCCTGGTCATGTAATGCTTTGAAATTCAGTAAGCTAATCTTGAAGATGATTCGCCATCTTACAGGCAGCCAGTGAATGGAGTAGAGAATGGGTGTTATGTGGCTAGAACGGGGCTTGTTGGTTAATAGCCTGGCAGCTGTGTTTTGCACCAGCTGTAAGCGCTGCAATTCTTTTGCTGGTAGACCAAGGTAGAGGGCATTACAGTAGTCTAAACGAGATGATACAAATGCATGTATGACTTTTGGCATATCATCTGAGGGAATTAAGTGCTTGATTGTGGCTATGTTCCTCAGGTGAAAGAATGAGGATTTGATTGTGGCTGATATCTGATGTTTAAGTGTCAAGCCACCATCCAGCGCAACGCCAAGATTCCGCACACAATCACTGGTCTGTAATTCTGAATCCCCGAGTGTAAGTCCAGTTGGTTGGCTATGCTGCAGTCTTGTCCTTTGATGTTGCGGTCGTATCATAAGGACCTCTGTTTTATCCGGGTTCAGTCGCAGCCAACTGGCGCTCATCCACTCCTGTAGTCCAGCTAGACAGCCATTTAGGGTTGCTATTGGGTTATCAGTGCCCGGAGCAAAGGACAAGTACAGTTGTGTATCATCTGCATAGCAGTGGTAGACCAGGCCATGGCGCCTGATTATTTCGCCCAATGGGAGCATGTATACTGCAAAAAGCATGGGGGATAGTATAGAACCTTGTGGGACACCACATGGCAATGGCACTGGTGGTGATGAGTATAATCCAGATGATACTCTCTGTGACCTGCCTGTGAGAAATGATTTGAACCAGTTTAGGACTGTGCCATCCAGACCACAGAAATGTATCAGTCGCTCAATCAGAACCCCATGGTATCAAATGCTGCCGAGAGATCCAGAAGGATTAATATTGAACAGTCACCTCTGTCTTTTGCCATCAGAAGATCATTTAACACACACACCAGGGCAGTTTCAGTGCTATGTCTTCTCCTGAATCCTGATTGAAATGGATCATAAATATCATGGGTTGTCAGGCGGGTTTCCAGTTGATTTGCAACGACTTTCTCAATAACCTTTCCTAGGAAAGGAAGGTTTGATACCGGTCTGTAGTTGGTCATGCAGTTTGGGATCTAAATTAGGTTTTTTAAGAAGCGGTCTAACAATTGCTTCCTTTAGGGGTCCAGGAAAGATGCCTGTCTGCAAAGAGCATTGAACAATTTTTGCAAAGACAGGACCAATTATATCCATACAACCTATTAGAAGCTTGGTTGAGGCCGGGTCCAGATCACAGGTGGTGGGACGCAAAATCCGAGCAATTTCAGCAGTGTCCTTTACATCCACTGGGTCAAAGCTGGTCCATGAAGGCAGGTAGCTTATATTGGCAGGCTTTGTAGTTTGGCACTCCTTTGATGGCACTGTGGAGATTCCAGCCCGGATGGTGGATATTTTATCTGCAAAGAAGTTTGCAAACTCGGTGCATCTTGCCTTGTAGAGGGTCTCATCAGTCTGCAGGCATGCTGGCTTGCAAAGCATCTCCACTGTGCGGAAAAGTTGAGCTGGCCTATTGTTTGCTGCTGTGATCTCATTTGACAGGAACTGTGATTTCTTACGAGTAATTGTCGATTGATATTCTTCGTTATGCTTTATTAGTTTTATTTTGTCATCCACTAGGTTAGTCTTCCTCCATCGTCTTTCCAGTCTACGCCCCCTTTTCTTGAGCTCACTAACACTGTTGTCGAACCATGGAGCTTGACGTTGTGGTTTACGAGGTCTTAAACGCACAGGGGCGATAATATAAATTGCAGCCATAACATCCCTATTTTAATAACGGACTAGGGAACAGGGATCTTCACAGGCACCCAGTATAGCAGAGAGATCCAGATTTGCTGCAAGAGCCTGGGGAGTCATACCCCTCCTTGGACGATACCTGGTCAACTCCACGGGCAGAGATCTTATTTGAGGGGTTGCAACTGAGAACCAGAGGGAGTAGTGGTCTGACCAGATGACTGGGTTTATTTTTAGGTCAGTGACTTCTAATCCAATCTGAAAGACAAGGTCGAGAGTGTGACCACTTTTATGTGTGGCAGAGGGAATGACCTGTGTGAAGCCCAGACCATTCATTGTGCACAGGAGGTCTTGGCCAAGGCGTGAGAGCTCATCATCCACCCATGCATTGAAATCCCCGAGGATGAGCCATCTTTGATGTTCAAGGACCAGGCCAGCAACAGTGTCTGCAATTTCTTGTAGAAATATCTTTCCATCTCCAGGTGGCCGGTAAATGAGAAGTACTCTGAAACCTAATCCTGTCGAACTCCGGGCAGCAATGCACTCGAATGAGTGAGTAGTTTCAATAGTGTGGACCCTAAGTTAAAGTTCTTTTTTGAAGCAGATAGCCACCCCGCCACCCCTGCGGTCCAGTCTTGGGTTGTGGATGACAGAGTAGTTTGTTGGTATTGCAGCCTCCAATATAGGTGCTGCATTTTTATCTAGCCAGGTCTCTGTAATACAGGCTAGATCTGCAGATTCAATAAGGTCAGCAATTGTTGCAGTCTTGTTTCTTATAGATCTGGCATTACAAAGGAATGACCTGATTGGGCATACCAGAGGGCCTTCAGTTTTCTTTATGTTAAGTGCAGGAGCTCTGGGTATGGGGGTCACAAAGTGAGAGTTGACAGTTCTGTCCTTCCAAACACAGGGCCGTCTTTTGGGTATCACTTCTATTTGATTGTTCTTTGAGTATGGGGGTGAGCAGGTGGGCAAAGGACTTAGATGGTTACCGGGGGAAATACATTTCCGGCCTGCTCGCTTCCCACGAATGCGCCTGTGTTTTCTTTTTAAAATGCCAAGGGATTGGAGAATAGAAGCCTGTGATGGTGTGATAGGAACTGCAGAACGTGGTGGGCGGAGTGAAAGAATGAAGCTGGAGCAATATGTAAACATTTGGTCATCAATGACAGATTACTATAAGTTTGAGCTGCATATGATGATGAGAGAGGGAGAGAAAGCAGTGTTTTTTTTTTCTTGTTTTTTTTTTTTGTGTCCCCCCCCCCCAATTCGGTATGTGATCCAAAATTATAATGGGATTATGAACAAAGTTATTGCTATAACCTATTGGGTATATTTGAAGCAAGTAATAAATAAAATAACTGCTGATTTAGTCAATTATCCTAGGATAGGTAGTCTTTTGGAAAGGTGTTAGAAGCCAATTCCTACTGTGTAGGTGTGAAAAGTCTCAGTGTGAGAGGCCTTTGAAGTAGATTTTTTTTGTGGGGGTAGTGATAACGTGTCCTGGAAATGGATCCTGATTTTAAACAGTGAGCCTTCAGCAATTCAGAGCCTGAATATACTGATATTAGTAGATTAATGCAATAAGTCAGTTATTTGTTGCTCAGAGAACAGAGGTGGATGATGTCTAAGTGAGGGGCTGGATGTAGCCAAAGATAGGTTGTAATCCACAGTACCTTATCTGGGAAATGTCCAATGCAGAGTACAGCAGCTGCTAAACTGATGGATTTCTCAGTGGAGATATGCAGAGGAATCAGTCCAGGATTCAATCCAGTGTGTATCTCAGCGCAGGAATGCAATCCGTTGGTTTTGATGAAATGTCCGCGTAGAGTAGTACAAGTTAAAGGTAAGTCCTTGGATATTTATGATGATTCATAGGTCAGTTGTGGTGAATTTAAGCTGTTTTATGGAGATGAACAGGAGCATACAAAAGGTGAGGCAGCCGTCTTGGGCGCCACTCTCTCAGTAGAGACTTGTGTATCTGCACGTGACCACAACAAGCCAATAACTCCACAGAGGTGGGCTTTATGGAAGAGTGGCGAGAAAAAAAGCCATTACTTAGTGTTAAAAATAAAAAGGCACCTTTTGAGTTTGCCAAAAGACATGTGGACGACTCCCAAAATGTATGGAGGAAGGTGCTCTGGTCAGATGAGACTAAAATGTAACTTATCAGCCACCAAGGAAAATGCTATGTCTTGCGCAAACCCAACACATCCCATCACCCCAAGAATACCATCCCCACAGTGAAACATGGTGGTGGCAGCATCATGCTGTGGGGATGTTTTTCAGCAGTAGAGACTGGGAACCTGTTTCAAGTCGAGGGAAGGATGGATGGTGCTAAATACAGGGATATTCTTGAGCTAAACCTGTTTTATTTGAGACTGGGATGGAGGGTCACCAGCAGGACAATGACCCAAAGCATACTGCTAAAGCAACACTCGAGTGGTTTAAGGGGAAACATTTAAATGTGTTGGAATGGCCTAGTCAAAGCTCAGATCTCAATCCAATTGAGAATCTGTGGTCAGACTTGAAGATTGCTGTTCACAAGTGGAAACCATCCAACATGAAGGAGCTGGAGCAGTTTTGCCTTGAGGAATGGCCAAAAACCCCAGTGGCAAGATGTGGCAAGCTCATAGAGACTTATCCACAGCGACTTGCAGCTGTAATTTCCGCAAAAGGTGGCTCTACAAAGTACTGACTTTAGGGGGTGAATAGTTATGTACGCTGAAGTTTTCTGTTATTTTGTCCTATTTGTTGTTTGCTTTACAAGAAAAAAAACATCTTCAAAGTTGTAGCAATGTTCTGTGAATGAAATGATGCAAACCTAATGTGGGGACTTGTGTGTGTGCAAGTGGAAACCCATGCCACATATTGATTTTACACAGGTCATCTCTAGTAGCTGCACTTGCACCAGCCCCATGCTAGGTGCAAGAGATACGCCAGGAACAGGATTCTCTTGTCTGTATGCACAACTCAGAATTGCATGGAGCTTTAGATTCACACCAACGGCACTCCCACAATTAGGTGGGTAACATGGCAAAGGCTTTGCCACCACCCCTCTGCAGCAGCATGTTTAAAGTTATAATTCCTGTACTGTAGAAATGCTTTACAACCGTATTGGAATACTGCTGCCAGCATTCTGGTGTCTACGTAGTCACTGTTGAACTAGGTATTCGGGCCTTAGGTCGACAGTACTTAGGCCGACAGTCATTAGGTCGACCACTATTGGTCGACATACAGTAGGTCAACATAGGTTGACATGGTCACTAGGTTGACATGAACACGGTTGACATGAAAAAAGGTCGACATGAGCTTTTAAAAAAAAAAAACTTTTTATAGCTTTTTCATACTTTATGATCCACGTGGACTACAGTTGGGAACGAAACCTGCCCGAAGCATGGTGAGTGAAGCGAGCCATGCGAGGGGACATGGTGCACTAATTGAGGTTCCCAGTCACTTTACCAAGAAAATGACACCAAAAAACCTTAAAAAACTCATGTCGACCTTTTTCCATGTAGACCTTGTTTATGTCGACCAAGTGACCATGTCAACCTATTTCAGGTTTCGACCTAGTCACTGTTGTCAAAGTCGAAAAATATTGTAGTACACACAGCACGTACTAACCACACACACATGCCCACTGCGCGTGCACTTGTTCCGCCGTGCGTGCACATATCCGCAATTTGCGTATGATCGCTCCCGCGGTCCTGCGCGTGGTATGGGTATTTACTGCGGAGTTTGTGAGCGCATAGAGGGTTATCAAAACATTACATATTTAACCCAAATAGTGCACATTGTACACATAGCTCCCCTGCACCACATCAGCAAGTATCAACCAGGTAGTGCAGTAACAATATTCCCCAATGAAAGAACGGGTGAGGTCACAGCTACCGGTAAGTATGAGACAGTTCATTGCACAGAAACAACAACACCACACAATAAACAGATTAGGAACGGAATGGTAGGATTACACCCTGTTTTGGGAATAGTAACTCCCAATGGAGGAACCGATAGACAGGAAGTAGTCCTCACAGGAATAATGCAATGTATTGCCCGTGGCCCAGAGATGAGCTGTGATCAATCATTTCAGAATTCCCCGACCCTCGGAAGCATTTAGCCAGATGTCAGAAATTTATCAGAGATCTGGGTAATGTGTATGAAACGACAAACCAACATTGGCGGACATTTTTTAAAACATGCCTACCCCCTAATATTAACACCCAAAAATGTATCACTGATTGTAGATTAGAGTCGGATAGTCCTATGACTGACAGAAACAATCAGGAAAATATAGAACGAATTAATATGCAACTAGAGTTTTGTTTCCCCACTGAGTGGAGAAGAATTTTCTCCATAAAACAGAGGGAAAATGAAATGACATCTGAATATTTCCACCGAGCACTGCAGGAAATGGACAGATACATGGGGGTATTAGATGCAGGGAACGATGAAAATTACAGAGAAGTGGCTGTGTCTGTGCTAATGGACGGACTCGATCAGACAGTGAGGGACAGAGTACAAACCTCTTTGCCTGGTTGGAGAGGGGTCACAGTAGCTTGCCTTAGAGAGTGCGCAATTGAACACCATAGGAATATTGCTAGGCGTAGAAAACTGCAAGAGGAGAGGCTGAGGATTGAAAGTATGCAGGCTCTTACACCAAAGTCTCATCAGCCCAAACCCCAAAACCCTAGTAGTAACAAAAGACAGAGGATATGTTACATTTGTAAAAATAAAGGACATTTTGCTAGAAATTGTAGGAGTAGTAGAGCACATAGCCAATATAGACCCCTAGACAGAATAAACAAGCCACGTTATTAAACACATAGACGGGATCAAGGGACATATAGTAAGGAATCACGATACAGTATAGAAAAACACAGATTCGGTTAATGGAAAGAACAGAATAAATGCAACCTTACCCTTTTGACAGAATTTACGGAGATTAGGAGGAGGCTTCTAAACTTCTGCTTCTCTCTCTCTAGCAGAAGTGACCTCTAAGTAATTTAACAGGAGTTTTGTTAGAGATGGTATACATATAGAGTGCTCCCACCCAGGAAGCACAAAATATGTTAAAATACCCACGAAGACTAATATTGCATTTCACTGTTTTAGAAGCATGTCCGTCACAGGTAGAGGAAATTATCTCAAGGATACCGGGTTCCCTATGAACTTAGAATGGACAATACACTGGATTGATGGCTGGGATAATCCCAGTAGAGATATAACACACATAAAAAAAATTTTTTTTTAAGGGGAACAGACCGATTAGGGAATCATTCCCCGTAGTGCCCAATCCAGATGTCAAACTTTGTAAAATCTTCTTTGCCTTTACAAACTTATCTATTACTAAACTCTGTGATTTGAAGTTTCCTCTTCATCCTCTTACGTTTACTGACAGGATTACAGTTCAAACGTCACATGCCTACTCGGTCTGCCAGAGCTCTGCCTAAATCCAGTATATCTCACTAGCATAGGGACACCAGTATCAGTGTGCCTGGTCATGCACAAAGGGTGGAGAATGGGAATACTGGTGAAGATAGACTGTGCATAGATACCGATATACATGATGGTGTGACAGCCTGATGGTGAACGCAAATCTGACAAATTTTCTTTTTTATTATTTCCCCTCTCTTCTCACTTCCCAAAGATCACACAACTGATAATACACAACAGTTAAACAGATTTATGTTTCCTACAGAAAGGTCGCTGACCCGGAGAGAACATCGTATCACTGGAGTGTCTGTTCCAGGAAGGCTGAGAGGCAGTACTGATGAGACGGCACCTGAGCGCGGAGAACAACAAGACCAGAGGCGGTTGTCGCACCAGTTTTTTTTATTTATTTTTATTTTCTCCATCTCCCACTACCCTCCTTCTCTCCTTCCCTTTTCCTCCCCCTTCTTGTTTCCTTTCTCTTCCCTTAACAAGATGGACTTACCCCAAGAGACTGCGTTCCGGGTTTTCCTGTTAACCCTGTTGTTGACCAGAACAGTCCGTTTCGGTGAGAGTACCAGAGAGGTCGAGAAAGGATCTGGAATGGGTTCTGATGGCGAGGACGGATTTGTAGAATTCCAAGACCAACACATCACTCGAGCAAAGGCGAGTATCAGAAAACGATCTGGGAGTCAGGGAACTAGGAGGCACTGTGAAGGGTTATTGGCTGAGGAAAATTGCATTTGTAAAAATTGTGAGAACATAGTTGAGGATGGGTGCATCCAGGGATGTCAGTCCAGCCTTAATATCAACATGGACCGTCATCCATTGAGTGATTACCACTCACTAGTGGGTAAGGTTTTAAACCAAACAGAATGCTGGGTGTGCTCACAAGTACCTCAAGGTCAGAGCAAGTCAGGATTAGTACCGTACCCTTTAGCAATAGATGAGGTACTCGAATTACGGGGTGGGAGACCGGTGGACAAGAAATTTAATATTTCTAGGCCCCCTAGTTTGAAGCTCCACCAGTATCATGTAGATAGATCCTAAGTGTGTTTCAACATTTCCAATTCCCGAAAACCAGGAAATTGGGAGGTGACATGGAATAATCAAACCATGGCATTTTCGCACAGAGCTGATAGGATACCCGTAGACTCTGAACTTGTACGCCAAATAGCCAACAGTGGAAGGTATTTTCGGTATAGGTATACTCGAGGAAGCAAGACCATGTGGGTTGGAGAAGTATCACCAGGGTACTGTGCTCATATCATACAGCCTGATACTTGTACTGAACAGATGAGAGAACTAGGGATTGGGTTTTTCACTTGGAAAGTTTGTAATATGGTAATGTCATATTCTGTCCCATATGTTCTCCCCGATGATGCTTATTTCATATGTGGGAGGAAGGCGTATAAGTGGCTTGCCCCAAACTCAGAGGGATTGTGTTACATTGGAAGAGTGTTGCCAGAGGTCATGACCATAACCCATGATAAGATGAAAGACGTTCACCGCAGTGCTAAGGCTCCTTATACTCATACTCACTATGAACACATCATCAAGAGACACCTCATAGATAGGACAGAGCATGTAGCCTCTGATTTGATCCACGAATCCACCGGGATTCAATTCCTTCTCGCATTAGACATCACCCGTACTGCCAGAGGAATTATAAATTAATTATAGGTATATCCATGCGCTAGCGAACTTGATAGATAATATCACTGAGATGTATGACGACACCTTCAGGTATACGGGTAGGGAGTTGCAAGCTTACAAGACAGAACTGATCCAGCATAGGATGGTCCTCAATTATATCACAGCCGTGACGGGTGGGTACTGTGTCACTTTGGCAACTCAATATGGTGTGAAGTGCTGCACGTATATTACAAACAGCACTGATGACCCAACCGAGATCATCGATCAAAAGATGGACGATATCTTGTAGTTGAAGTGGGAGTTCCGAAGGAGACACAACCTTACCCTGACTGCTGTGAGTAATGAACTGACCGGCTGGGTCTCATGGTTGAACCCACGCAATTGGTTCTCAGGTTTAGGAGAATGGGCTCAAAATGTTATTATGAGTGTAGGAAAGTTTCTCCTTTGTATCTTGGGAGTCGTCATAATTATTGGCTTGATATTTAGGTGTGTTCGAATTCTAATGCGGCGCAAGCACGGCACAAATTTGATGAGTTTAAGGAGCGGGGGCATTGTTACAGCAGCAGATTTAATTTATGACCCATCCATAGAGACAATGTTATGATAAGGATTGCAAATGAATTCCATGGCCCGTTTCTTTCCCCCGTTTTTCCTTTGTCTCCCCCTTTGCCCAGATACATCGATCCGGAAAAGACATCGACTACACCCAAGAATGTTTATGAAAATGTTATGCAAATGTATTTTAGATGTGTGTCTTATCTTCATCTCTACAACCTTCAGTTAGTGACACACATAGTCGACAGGTGATATCCACATATATTAGCACTCACATATGTTCCCCCTCCATGTATCATCAACTAAATGTGCACCCCATTTGTTGGAACAAGAAGCCGAAAAGAGCTCGGTAGTGTTTGTTGTCCCACTTACAGTCCCTTAATACGGGATAAGAAGGATTTAATGTATACTTCGCAATACCTCGAAGCTTATCTAGAACATATACAGCATGATGATACATGCCCCTCAGACATGGATTCATACATACATGCTTTAACTATCCCACTAGCTCACACATTTCCCGCCTACACCTCTCCTCCTACCATCCAATCATCTGTAGATATTGTATTGTCTATTTTTCTGTTTAGTGTTTAGATAGTGGCAGTTATTGTTGACTGCCAAAGGGTGGACTGTCAAAGTCGAAAAACATTGTAGTACACACAGCATGTACTAACCACACACACATGCCCGCTGCGCGTGCACTTGTTCCGCCGTGCGTGCACATATCCGCAATTTGCGTATGATCGCTCCCGCGGTCCTGCGCGTGGTATGGGTATTTACGGCGGAGTTTGTGAGCGCATAGAGGGTTATCAGAACATTACATATTTAACCCAAATAGTGCACATTGTACACATAGCTCCCCTGCACCACATCAGCAAGTATCAACAGTTTAAATGATTCCAGGACTAAGGGATTCGCCTTTGCATGATAGGAAGGGACAGAATAAGGTTATAGGGTGATGTCTAGTATCCAGCTGTAGGGTATTTTAAGGGTAACATTCCGGTGTTGGTTAGAGGAAGATCGCATGTTCCTGCGTATAGTTATGTGCAGAAGTAGAATATAGATATAAATTGTATTTATTGTATATTATGTATGCGGCGGGAATCCAGAGGAGACCACCCACAAGAGCAGTTGAGAAAGACATCGCCCACCTTTTCAAATCAACCTATGAACTCTCCTGTAATGTAAAGATGTATCTCTGTGTCCAATGGACAAAGGGATTACAGTATCCATTGTATTGTTTATGGAAGTAGTGTATAAAAAGCCTGTTGCTGCCTGGCCGGTCAGAAGACTCTGAACGCTATCTACCTGATGAGCGGAGGACTGGTCCAGGTTGCGCAAGCGAATATTCTCACGTATGTACAATTGACTGTAGCCATTTTACTCTGTTGTATTTTGTAGTGTATAAATTGTATTGTTATCCCCTTCCAGATATATACGCTGAGGTTTCGGAGCCCAGTGTTTAATTACAAATCGGTGTTGTGTCCTCTTTTCCCTGCTACGGTTTAAAGCATATTACATTACCTAACTGTATAAGGTTTAAGTGTATTGATAAGGTGTGTACGCACTGCGGGTACTTTATACCGTCAGCGCTGCGTAAGGTTTAAGGTGTAACATCATTGCATTGCATTACTAATAAGGCTTAAAGTTTATCAAGAGTGTGTGCTCGCGCTGTGTGTACTTTGTACCCCCAGCGCGGCATTTGTACGCTAAGTCCGTACACGGTACGGGACTCTGTATGCAAATAGCGTACAAAGTGCGTAGCGTGTGTATTAAGTCTAGCGGCCGCAGCGGCTCCATGGTAAAAGTGTATTTAGAGGTATAGCTTTATGCTTTAAGATAATATCGACATTATCACTGTCGACCAATAGTGGTTGACCTAATGACTGTCGACCTAGTTACTGTCTATGCTATGATCCATACCCATTGATATAATGTAGTGACTGTAGACTTGGCATATGTATCCCATTAAAATAGTCTCTGCTTTGTAAGACAGGGCTGGTATTTGATTACAGAATTTTGACAAATGTTTCATATACTTAATTGACCATATAAAGCACACCCGGGGCTGTCTTAACAGCATTGTAGGCCTTGGACCAGCACTGTACATTGGCCCTATCCACCCATTCATGGGTTTAAATAATAATAAAACGTAAATGAGCTGTACTGTGGTCCCGCACCATCTCTCCACATGCTTCCATAGCTGTCAGCATTTGGATTGGTGGCATGCTTCAACCATTCACCAATCAGCATGCTAGCCATTCACTGTCTGACTGCAGGCTGGGAGGCAGGTAGAGAAAGCTGCCTGGATGCTCTGATTATGTCTAATTCACAATCAGAGCAGCTGGTTAGCATTCTCTACCTGCTTCCCAAGTAGCTCTGGAGGCACCAGCCGGCCCCTGCTAGAAGGCTCCTAGAATGGTGGGGCCATGGGCAGCTGCCCAATGTGACTATATGTAAAATGGCAATGACCATACCAAGATTAAGGAGGGGGGCCAGGAGATACTGTACCCTGGAGCACACTGACCTCACTAGCTCTTGCTCTTGTGCAGCAGCAGAACCAGGCAACCAGAATGCAGTGCAGGCAGAGACACAGGATTATCACGTTATGAGCTACCAATGGAGTTTCCTCACCAGGGAAGAGATGGGGAGGGGGGGGGGGCAGAAGAGCTGTAAGTGACCCAGGGACCAGCTTCTCCTCCTCCCCACCTGGGTGTCTGGGTCCTATGTAACCTGTTATCTAACGAGAGCATATGGGGTCGAGATCACACACAAATAATCCTTCTGAGTCCTGTCCCAGTGTGTAAGTAGTACAGTGGCTGCGCCTATTCTTGTATTTGATAAGATAAAGTATAGATTTTATTTTCCTATGTGTATTTTAAGGTTGTTTAAGTTGTCTTAGTTTCACTACAAGAAAATGTTATAAAATAGTTGTCTCTCAATTAGTTGCTGCTATAAACAGTACCCAGGCAATATTCCACTATTAGTTTAACTGTAATATACACCATTGGTTTATACTGAATATACAGAATCCATACCTGCCAACATGACCCATTCAAGGAGAGACAAAATGCTCTCTACCTGGACTTCCCTCTTCATTTATGATTGCAATCACCTGTGTTGAAATACCTTTCTTATCAATTGAATAGTTCAACACAGGTGAAGCCAATCATATATTAAGAGGGAAGACCAGGAGAAAGCATTTTGTCCCTCCTGAAATGGGTCTGAAATACACCACACCACCCCACCCCCCTTCCCCAGGCTTCCCTGTCTTCCCCCAGGCTCACCTGTCTTATACACACACCCCCCCTCCCCCCCGGCTTAATCCGGCCCTGGCCTGACCACACCCATATTAGACAAATCACCCTTGCATATATTTTGACATTCTAGTAAAAAAGCCTGGGCCACTGTTTGTGTTTGCCCCATAGGCTAAAAGTTGCCAGCCAGCCCCTTGGCGTCACCATCGTTCACACCATGGAAACTTGCACCAGTCCCATACTAAGTGCAGATTCTCTTTCAGAGAATGGCCTCCAATATGAATAATTATGCAACCACCTTAGCTTGTGACCATCCCATGATACACCCATGACTCACTATGTGCCCACATAGCCACCTCCTAGTCACTGCATAGAAACTCCCAGGGCTGTCAGAACATGCTCAGCAAAGGTATGCAAAGCAGGAAGGCACCAGGCTGGAGAGGCACTCTTCCCGATCTGCAACCCTGCTGCTGTCTGCTGTTGCTGCCAGCTGCTGTCTGCTGTTGCTGCCGGCTGGCGCTGCACATGTTACACTGTATTAGCCCCGGGAAGCCCAGACCAGGAATACATGCGAGTGCGGTGGCCAGCACTCTCCCCTCTCGTTCCTCCTCCTCCGTTCCCTCAGCCAGCGGCAGCGGCGCCTACACTCTGGGCAGGGCCGTACCTACGTGTGTGCCAAGTGGGCTTGGCACACAGCGCAGTTGCCCTGAGGGCGCACGGCCAGCGGCATGTAATGAGTCAAATTGACTCATTACATGCCGCCTCTAAGTCTCTGCGCCGTGCGCCGCGCTGTGAAGATAGAAGACATCAGCGTCGCCGCCGGGCAGCAGAGAAGGAGGAGGGAGGGGGAGCAGGGAGCCGCAGCAGCGCTATGTTATTGGTAGTAAGCGCCGCTGCAGCATCCCCCTCTCCTTCCGTATTGGCTGCTGGGCAGCCAATACGGAAGGAGAGGGGGATGCTGCAGCGGCGCTTACTACCAATAACATAGCGCTGCTGCGGCTCCCTGCTCCCCCTCCCTCCTCCTTCTTCTCACCTCACTGCCTGCACCGAGGGAGCTGCACGAGGAGCCTGTCAGCGGGGAGAAGGTAAGTATACCCCCCTCTCTCTCTCTCTCTCTCTCTCTCGGACACCGCCTGCCGCAATGTGTAAAAAATGGGACTGGCTGCCGCAATGTGTAAAATGGAACTGGCTGCCGCAATGTGTAAAAAATGGGACTGGCTGCCGCAATGTGTAAAAAATGGGACAGGCTGCCGCAATGTGTAAAATGGGACTGGCTGCCGCAATGTGTAAAAAATGGGACTGGCTGCTGCAATGTGTAAAATTGGACTGGCTGCCGCTATGTGTAAAAAATGGGACTGGCTGCCGCAATGTGTAAAATGGGACTGGCTGCCGCAATGTGTAAAATGGGACTGGCTGCTGCAATGTGTAAAAAATGGGACTGGCTGCCGCAATGTGTAAAATGGGACTGGCTGCCGCAATGTGTAAAAAATGGGACTGGCTGCTGCAATGTGTAAAAAGGGGGACTGGCTGCTGCAATGTGTAAAAAGGGGGACTGGCTGCTGCAATGTGTAAAAAGAGGGACTGGCTGCCGCAATGTGTAAAATGGGACTGGCTGCCGCAATGTGTAAAAAATGGGACTGGCTGCTGCAATGTGTAAAAAGGGGGCCTGGCTGCCGCAATGTGTAAAAAGGGGTCCTGGCTGCCGCAATGTGTAAAAAGGAGGACCGGCTGCCGCAATGTGTTAAAAGGGAGATTGGCTGCTGTAATGTGTAAAAAGGGGGACTGGCTGCCGCAATGTGTAAAAAGGGTCTATCTGCCGCAATGTGTAAAAAGGGGGACTGGCTGCCGCAATGTGTAAAAAGGGTCTATCTGCCACAATGTGTAAAAAGGGGGCCTGGCTGCCGCAATGTGTAAGAAGGGGTCCTGGCTGCCGCAATGTGTAAAAAGGGAGACTGGCTGCCGCAATGTGTAAAAAGGGGGACTGGCTGCCGCAATGTGTAAAAAGGGGGACACTGTCTGCTGTAATGTATAAAAGGGGCTCTACCTGGTGTAGTGGCGCTACTGTGCAGCGTAATATGAATAATGTAGACTACTGTGCACCGTAGTATGAATCGCTATTATTTTGTGGCCACGCCCCTTCCCCGTGAAGCCACGCCCCTAGAAATTTTTTGCACGCCTGCGGCGCGCACTACCCCAGTCTTTCATGGGGGGGGGGCGCCACTGTCGTTTCTCTCACACAGCGCTAAAATGCCTAGTTACGGCACTGACTCTGGGTACATCTCAGGTGAGAGTGAGGGGGGGGGGGCAGATGGAGATATACAGGTTGAGTATCCCATATCCAAATTAGAGATGAGCGGGTTTGGTTCTCCGAGATCCGAACCCCCCGAACTTCACCTATTTTACAAGGTTCCGAGGCAGCCTCGGATCTTCCCGCCTTGCTCGGTTGACCTGAACGCGCCCGAACGTCATCATCCCGCTGTCGGATTCTCGCAAGATTCGTATTCTAGATAAAGAGCCGCCCGTCGCCGCCATTTTCACTCGTGCATTGGAGATTGAACGGAGAGTACGTGTCTGCGTTCTCTCCCTGAAAAGCTCCGTAATCTGTGCTCAGTGTGCTGCAAATATCTGTGCTCAGTGTGCTGAAAATATCTACGTTCTCTGCCTGAAAACGCTCCATATCTGTGCTCAGTGTGCTGCATTGTGGGGACTGGGGACCACCAGTATATAATTATAGTAGTACAGTACAGGAGGCCATTTCTGTATCTTGCAGCTATGTGTCAAGTATACTATCTCTGTGTTGCATTATTGTGAGCAGTAGGACAGTGCAGCATTTTGGTGACCAGCAGTATACATATAGTACAGTACAGTAGGCCATTGCTGTATCTTGCAGCTCTGTGTCACTTCCAGTATCTTGATCAGTGCTCAACATCTGCTGCATTGTTGTGACCAGTATGTATACTGTACTGTGTGACGTGTGTTATACACCTGGTGATTTTATACATCCTGTTATCTGTACTGAGCGATGTGTGAGATACACCTGCGGATTATACACCCTGTATACTGTACTGTGCAACTTTTGTGATACACCTGGTGATTATATACCCTGTATACTGTACTGAGCGATGTGTGAGATACACCTTGGGATTATACACCCTATATACTGTACTGTGTGATGTGTGAGATACACCTGGGGATTATACACCCTATATACTGTACTGAGCGATGTGTGAGATACACCTGGGGATTATACACCCTATATACTGTACTGTGCGATGTGTGTTATACACCTGGTGATTATACATCCTGTAATCTGTACTGAGCGATGTGTAAAATACACCTGGGGATTATACACCCTATATACTGTACTGAGCGATGTGTGAGATACACCTGGGGATTATACACCCTATATACTGTACTGTGCGATGTGTGTTATACACCTGGTGATTATACATCCTGTAATCTGTACTGAGCGATGTGTGAGATACACCTGGGGATTATACTCCCTATATACTGTACTGTGTGATGTGTGAGATACACCTGGGGATTGTACACCCTATATACTGTACTGTGTAATGTGTGAGATACACCTGGGGATTATACACCCTATATTCTGTACTGTGCGATGTGTGTTATACACCTGGTGATTATACATCCTGTAATCTGTACTGAGCGATGTGTGAGATACACCTGGGGATTATACACCCTATATACGGTACTGTGTGATGTGTGATGTTTGAGATACACCTGGGGATTATACACCCTATATTATTATTATCCTTTATTTATATGGCCCCACAAGGGTTCCACAGTGCCCAATTACAGAGTACATAAATAATCAAACAGGAAAACAGCAATTTACAGTTGATGACAGTATAGGACAAGTACAGGGTAACTAAACATAGTTACATCAGAAGATGACACTGGAATAAGTATCAGGTGGCAGAAGACTGCTGGATGTGGTACAGTTGAAGATTATTAAAGTAAGACAAAGGATAAGCACATGAGGGAAGAGGGCCTTGCACGTGAGAGTTTACAATCTAAAGGGGAGGGGTAGACAGACATGGGTGACACAGATGGGGTACATAGAGAACGTGGAACAGAGGGTTAGGATGAGATTTGGCTGGGTTTGGTGAAGAAGTGGACCCCCAGAAGGCACAAGTCAATACTTAACATTGCAACATTTTACTGGGCTATGCAGGAGAAAATTAAAAATAGGGGAAAATAAAAATAAAAAAAAAGAATCGATAACTTCTACAGCTTTCACAAAGGTCAATGGAAGCTGAAATAATGGACAACTACCTCGTGGCAGCCAGATACAGTATACCAAACAGTACTTAGCAGATTTAGGAATGAGTGCTTATGAAATACAGTAACATTTTGTCATAATATTTCAGAAACTGCATGGCTGGTCTCTTGCACTCTTTTGCTCTAATACACCACCTGCTTTAGGATTTATATTCAAAAACATTATGTCTCCATAATCCCAAAAACGTCAGTCTTCTTGGAAAGTGGTTTGACCTTTGTAAGTGAAAGAGAACAAACGTTCTCAAACAACGGTTTCTCAATTTCTTTTTCCTCTGGGAAGGGATTGTGGATTCGCAGGAATATCTGAGCATTTCTGTAATCAGAAAGCAGCGACTTTCTACAAATGTTTACAAATAATTCCAGTGATTTTGTCATTTTCTTCCAGTGATTTGGACCAATAATACCATTGATTAGAACGAATAATTCCAGTGATTTTGTCATTTTCATCCAGTGATTTTGGACCAATAATACCATTGATTAGAACAAATAATTCCTGTGATATTGAGGTGTTTGAGTCGCTTAGCTTAGCCGTCCAGCGACCACAGTGCACCTCTTTTTCTCTTTTCTTTGCATCATGTGCTGTTTGGGGCGAATTTTTTTAAGTGCCATCCTGTCTGATACTGCAGTGCCACTCCTAGATGGGCCAGGTGTTTGTGCCGCCCTCTTGGGTCGCTTTGCTTAGTAATCCAGCGACTTCGGTGCAAATTTTAGGACTAAAAATAGTATTGTGAGGTGTGAGGTGTTCAGAATAGACTGGAAAAGTGGAAATGAGTGTAAATTGTGGTTAATAATACTATAGGATCAAAATTACCCCCAAATTCTATGATTTAAGCTGTTTTTGAGGGGTTTTTGGAAAAAAAACACCCGAATCCAAAACACACCCGAATCCGACAAAAAAATTGGAGGTTTTGCCAAAACGTGTCCGAATCCAAAACACGGCCACGGAACTGAATCCAAAACCAAAACACAAAACACATCTCTAATCCAAATATTCCGAAAAACGGAATATTCCGAAATACGGAATATTCCGAAATACGGATATTTTTGAATGAGAGTGAGATAGTAAAACCTTTGTTTTTTGATGACTCAATGTACACAAACTTTGTTTAATAGACAAAGTTATTTAAAATATTGTATAAAATGACCTTCAGGCTGTCTGTATAAGGTGTATACGAAACATAAATTAATTATGTGAATGTAGACACACTTTGTTTAATGCACAAAGTTATACAAAATATTGGCTAAAATTGCCTTCAGGCTGTGTGTATAAGATGTATATGTAACATAAATACATTCTGTACTTAGATTTAGTTCCCGGCCATCACCATGATATCTTATTGAGGTATGCAATTATTCCAAAATACGGAAAAATCCGATATCCAAAATACGTCTGGTCCCAAGCATTTTGGATAAGGGATACTCAAAAAAAAATAAAAAAAAAATATATATATATATAAATGTGCCTCCCCCAGACAAAGACTTCACTGCAGGTCACTGATATACAGTAACTGCTATGTAACAGTATAAAATGTTGTGGCTGCGTGTTTATAAGGGTAACCAGGTGAGTTCTTTTGGCAGCGAATTCCCAACATATTCCATAAAAGAGCTCCCTTTAGTGGAGACACACGACTGAACGACACACTGAGAAGTTGTTCTGGCCTGTAGCAATAGACTTTGTGCAGCTAGTATTGCTAGCTGCTGGGCATGTTGTGCTGGATGTGCCAGTCAACTCATAGACCATTTGAGTCAGGTATAGGGTGTTCAGATTCTACTTCAATTTTGTATTTTTGTTTTACAATCATCTTGATTAATCTCTATCAGACTACCTACCCTATCATCGCAGGTGCAAGTGTAACACCCCCGGGTTGGCGGGTATGTTTATGTGGTTGAGATAGGTATCACAGGTGTTGGGTGGCTGTGTGACAGACCTTTCCCCTGAAATGTTTCTCCCAGTACCTTCTTCTGTTCAGAGAGGTAGGATAGATTAGAACGAAACAGGAGTGAGTCAGCAGTTCCAACAGGATGTCTTTTTATTGAGCCGCAATGAACTCTGGATTGAAGATGATTGGTTAATAAATTTAGATAATCACAAGAAGAATTGGGCATCAAAGAAGATGATTGATACAGTTCACATCCCAATGGATCATTCAAAAATGCAAAAAACAATCAATTGAATCTATTATTGGTAGATTAGAATCACATTTACAATCTATAATGTGGTAATGAGGAGAGTGATAAAAAAAAACACATTTAACAAATGCAATTACTACATTCCTATCTTTCTCTAGCCAAGGTATAATGAGCTTCACCAGCAAATAATGATGGAGCGCTGTAGAATTCTGTAATGCCACAGCGTTGCAATGGGGGAAGTGGCACACAGATATATAAAGAATCATGGGCTGTAAATAATGGCAATGCATCTCAGTTCTATTCAAAGAGGGTGTAGCTAGCAAAGGGTAGGTAGGGTCTCTTGACAAATATAACTCACTTAATAATGAGGGTCTCTAGATCAAACAAACTAATTTTCTTTCAATTAAAGGAATTTACTTTCATTTGCTCAAATAACTCAGTCCTTTCTAGAGATGTCCACCGAACCATTTTTGCTGGATTTGGTTTTGGCTCTGTTTCATTGTCCGACTTTGACTTGGATTTGCCTAACCGCCGTGAGTGGCTTTGGATTTGGATTTGCCTTACCTTCATGACTGGCTTTGGATTTTGAAAAAATTTTTACAAAAAAATCTAAAATCGCATCATTTGGGCCTTTTTTTGTTTCTACAGTATTATTAACCTCAATAACATTCATTTCCAGTCATTTCCAGTAAATTTTGGCCATCTCACAGCTCGCAAAATTGTTGTCATCGATATTGGCCAAAGGCTGCAGCGAGCTGGCTGGTTACTAAGTGACAGAGCAGAGGGACAAATACATGGCAGTTTATGGCACATCTATGAAACATTGCCACACACTGCGTTGATCACAGAGCTTATGGATGCACATGAACAAAATACACTTGAGTAAAGCGCACCAACCTACCAGTGAAAAAACTATATATATATATATATATATATATATATATATATATTTATTTATTAGTGATGAGCGGGTTCGGTTCCTCGGAAACCGAACCCCCCCGAACTTCATCCATTTTACACGGGTCTGAGGCATACTCAGATTCTCCCGTATGGCTCGGTTAATCCGAGCGCGCCCGAACGTCATCATCCCGCTGTCTCGCGAGATTCGGATTCTATATAAGCAGCCGCGCGTCACGGCCATTTTCACTCGTGCATTGGAAATGTTAGGTAGAGGACGTGGCTGGCGTCCTCTCCGCTTATTAATAATATTTGTGCTGCTTATTGCTTAATTGTGGAGACTGGGGAGCAGCTGTATTATATAGGAGGAGTACAGTGCAGAGTTTTGCTGACCAGTGACCACCAGTATACGTTGTCTGCCTGAAAAACGCTCCATATCTGTGCTCAGTGTGCTGCATATATCTGTGCTCACACTGCTTAATTGTGGGGACTGGGGAGCAGCTGTATTATATAGGAGGAGTACAGTGCAGAGTTTTGCTGACAGTGACCACCAGTATACGTTGTCTGCCTGAAAAATACTCCATATCTGTGCTCAGTGTGCTGCATATATCTGTGCTCACACTGCTTAATTGTGGGGACTGGGGAGCAGCTGTATTATATAGGAGGAGTACAGTGCCGAGTTTTGCTGACCAGTGACCACCAGTATACGTTGTCTGCCTGAAAAACACTCCATATCTGTGCTCAGTGTGCTGCATATATCTGTGCTCACACTGCTTAATTGTGGGGACTGGGGAGCAGCTGTCTTATATAGGAGGAGTACAGTGCAGAGTTTTGCCGACCAGTGACCACCGGTATACGTTGTTGCCTGAAAAACACTCCATATCTGTGCTCAGTGTGCTGCATATATCTGTGCTCACACTGCTTAATTGTGGGGACTGGGGAGCAGCTGTATTATATAGGAGGAGTACAGTGCAGAGTTTTGCTGACCAGTGACCACCAGTATACGTTGTCTGCCTGAAAAACACTCCATATCTGTGCTCAGTGTGCTGCATATATCTGTGCTCACACTGCTTAATTGTGGGGACTGGGGAGCAGCTGTATTATATAGGAGGAGTACAGTGCAGAGTTTTGCTGACCAGTGACCACCAGTATACATTGTCTGCCTGAAAAACACTCCATATCTGTGCTCAGTGTGCTGCATATATCTGTGCTCACACTGCTTAATTGTGGGGACTGGGGAGCAGCTGTATTATATAGGAGGAGTACAGTGCAGAGTTTTGCTGACCAGTGACCACCAGTATACGTTGTCTGCCTGAAAAACACTCCATATCTGTGCTCAGTGTGCTGCATATATCTGTGCTCACATTGCTTTATTGTGGGCATTGGGGACCACCAGTATATTATATAGGAGGAGTACAGTGCAGAGTTTTGCTGACAGTGACCACCAGTATATATAGCAGTACGGTACGGAAGGCCACTGCTCTACCTACCTCTGTGTCGTCAAGTATACTATCCATCCATACCTGTGGTGCATTTCAGTTGTGCGCAGTATATATAGTAGTAGGCCATTGCTATTGATACTGGCATATAATTCCACACATTAAAAAATGGAGAACAAAAATGTAGAGGCTAAAATAGGGAAAGATCAAAATCCACTTCCACCTCGTGCTGAAGCTGCTGCCACTAGTCATGGACAAGACGATGAAATGCCATCAACGTCATCTGCCAAGGCCGATGCCCAATGTCATAGTAGAGAGCATGTAAAATCCAAAAAACAAAAGTTCAGTAAAATTACCCAAAAATCAAAATTGAAAGCGTCTGATGAGAAGCGTAAACTTGCCAATATGCCATTTACGAGACGGAGTGGCAAGGAACGGCTGAGGCCCTGGCCTATGTTCATGGCTAGTGGTTCAGATTCACATGAGGATGGAAGCACTCATCCTCTCGCTAGAAAAATGAAAAGACTTAAGCTGGCAAAAGCACAGCAAAGAACTGTGCGTTCTTCTAAATCACAAATCCCCAAGGAGAGTCCAATTGTGTCGGTTGCGATGCCTGACCTTCCCAACACTGGACGGGAAGAGCTTGCGCCTTCCACCATTTGCACGCCCCCTGCAAGTGCTGGAAGGAGCACCCGCAGTCCTGTTCCTGATAGTCAATTGAAGATGTCACTGTTGAAGTACACCAGGATGAGGATATGGGTGTTGCTGGCGCTGGGGAGGAAATTGACAAGGAGGATTCTGATGGTGAGGTGGTTTGTTTAAGTCAGGCACCCGGGGAGACACCTGTTGTCCGTGGGACAAATATGGCCATTGACATGCCTGGTCAAAATACAAAAAAAATCAGCTCTTCGGTGTGGAATTATTTCAACACAAATGCGGACAACAGGTGTCAAGCCGTGTGTTGCCTTTGTCAAGCTGTAATAAGTAGGGGTAAGGACGTTAACCACCTAGGAACATCCTCCCTTATACGTCACCTGGACCTCATTCATCAGAAGTCAGTGACAAGTTCAAAAACTTTGGATGACAGCGGAAGCAGTCCACTGACCACTAAATCCCTTCCGCTTGTAACCAAGCTCCTGCAAACCACACCACCAACTCCCTCAGTGTCAATTTCCACCTTACACAGGAAAGCCAATAGTCCTGCAGGCCATGTCACTGTCAAGTCTGGCGAGTCCTCTCCTGCCTGGGATTCCTCCGATGCATCCTTGAGTGTAACGCCTACTGCTGCTGGCGCTGCTGTTGTTGCTGCTGGGAGTCGATCAGCATCCCAGAGGGGAAGTCGGAAGACCACTTGCACTACTTCCAGTAAGCAATTGATTGTCCAACAGTCCTTTGCGAGGAAGATGAAATATCACAGCAGTCATCCTGCTGCAAAGCGGATAACTCAGGTCTTGTCAGCCTGGGTGGTGAGAAACGTGGTTCTGGTATCCACCGTTAATTCAGAGGCAACTAGAGACTTGATTGAGGTACTGTGTCCCCGGTACCAAATACCATCTAGGTTCCATTTCTCTAGGCAGGCGATACCGAAAATGTACACAGACCTCAGAAAAAGAGTCACCAGTGTCCTAAAAAATGCAGTTGTACCCAATGTCCACTTAACCACGGACATGTGGACAAGTGGAGCAGGGCAGACTCAGGACTATATGACTGTGACAGCCCACTGGGTAGATGTATTGCATCCCGCAGCAAGAACAGCAGCGGCGGCACCAGTAGCAGCATCTCGCAAACGCCAACTCGTTCCTAGGCAGGCTACGCTTTATATCACCGCTTTCCATTAGAGGCACACAGCTGACAACCTCTTACGGAAACTGAGGAACATCATCGCAGAATGGCTTACCCCAATTGGACTCTCCTGGGGATTTGTGACATTGGACAACGCCAGCAATATTGTGCGTGCATTACATCTGGGCAAATTCCAGCACGTCCCATGTTTTGCGCATACATTGAATTTAGTGGTGCAGAATTATTTAAAAAACGACAGGGGCGTGCAAGAGATGCTATCGGTGGCCCGAAGAATTGCAGGCCACTTTCGGCATTCAGCCACCGCGTGCCGAAGACTGCAGCAGCACCAAACAGTCCTGAACCTGCCTTGCCATCATCTGAAGCAAGAGGTGGTAACGAGGTGGAATTCAACCCTCTATATGCTTCAGAGGATGGAGGAGCAGCAAAAGGCCATTCAAGCCTATACATCTGCCCACGATATAGGCAAAGGAGGGGGAATGCACCTGACTCAAGCGCAGTGGAGTATGATTTCAACGTTGTGCAAGGTTCTGCAACCCTTTGAACTTGCCACACGTGAAATCAGTTCAGACACTGCCAGCCTGGGTCAGGTCATTCCCCTCATCAGGCTTTTGCAGAAGAAGCTGGAGACATTGAAGGAGGAGCTAAAACAGAGCGATTCCGCTAGGCATGTGGGACTTGTGGATGGAGCCCTTAATTTGCTTAACCAGGATTCATGGGTGGTCAATCTGTTGAAATCAGAGCACTACATTTTGGCCACCGTTCTCGATCCTAGATTTAAAACCTACGTTGTATCTCTCTTTCCAGCAGACACAAGTCTGCAGAGGTTCAAAGACCTGCTGGTGAGAAAATTGTCAAGTCAAGCAGAACATGACCCGTCAACAGCTCCTCCTTCACATTCTCCCGCAACTGGGGGTGCGAGGAAAAGGCTAAGAATTCCGAGCCCACCCGCTGGCGGTGATGCAGGGCAGTCTGGAGCGAGTGCTGACATCTGGTCCGGACTGAAGGACCTGCCAACGATTACTGACATGTCGTCTACTGTCACTGCATATGATTCTGTCACCATTGAAAGAATGGTGGAGGATTATATGAGTGACCGCATCCAAGTAGGCACGTCAGACAGTCCGTACGTATACTGGCAGGAAAAATAGGCAATTTGGAGGCCCTTGCAGAAACTGGCTTTATTTTACCTAAGTTGCCCCCCCCTCCAGTGTGTACTCCGAAAGAGTGTTTAGTGTAGCCGCTCACCTTGTCAGCAATTGGCGTACGAGGTTACTTCCAGAAAATGTGGAGAAGATGATGTTCATCAAAATGAATTATAATCAATTCCTCTGTGGAGACATTCACCAGCAATTGCCTCCAGAAAGTACACAGGGACCTGAGATGGTGGATTCCAGTGGGGACGAATTAATAATCTGTGAGGAGGGGGATGTACACAGTGAAAGGGGTGAGGAATCGGAGGATGAGGAGGAAGTGGACATCTTGCCTCTGTAGAGCCAGTTTGTGCAAGGAGAGATTGATTGCTTCTTTTTTGGTGGGGGCCCAAACTAACCAGTCATTTCAGTCACAGTCGTGTGGCAGACCCTGTCGCTGAAATGATGGGTTCGTTAAAGTGTGCATGTCCTGTTTATACAACATAAGGGTGGGTGGGAGGGCCCAAGGACAATTCCATCTTGCACCTCTTTTTTATTTCATTTTTCTTTGCATCATGTGCTGTTTGGGGCTAATTTTTTTTTTTTTTTCCATCAATAGTTTTTTATTGAAATTTTTTGCATTGCAAACAGGGGGTACAAAAAGGAAAAAGGAAGGGAGGGGGGAAGTAGGTACATACGCATATGAGAAAACGCTTTAACAGACATATGCAGACAATTCAAAATCGATCACACCAATACATTGTAAGGCAAACAAAAAAATAATTAATGGAGGTGGTAGGGCGGCAATGAGCTTGAAGTAAATATAACACAAATACAAATAAAAATAAAAATAGTGGGTCCTTGCTGTTTTAGGGGGGGGGGGATGGGGCCACATCAGCCGATGTGCTGGGGGGTGATTGTACAGGGGTTCGGGGAGGTAGTATCAATGCAGCGCCCTCACCCTCCGTGGTAAATAGATGCCAAGGCATCCAGCGCACAAATGGAGATTTAGCAGTGAAGGAGTATGGGATGTGTTCAGTCTTCATCAAGAAATGCAGCTGTATTTTGTGTATTACCTTCATCACTGGGGGCGGTATGGGTTGTTTCCAGTTTTGGGCTAAAGCCGCACGTGCGGCGAGGCAGATGTGGCCTAGGACATAGTGTAGATGTACCCCCATGCTTCGCGGGTATATATTCAATAGAGCTATAAGCGGGGAGGGGGAGAGGTCGAGGTTCAGGACTTTGTTGATAAGGCCGAATATCTCTGTCCAGTACCCTTGGATATGGGGGCAAGACCAAAAAATATGGAAGAGGTGGCCAACCTCTCCGCATAGGCGCCAACAAAACTTCGAACATGCCGGCCAGATCGTATGTAGCCTTTCCGGTGTGAGGTACAGTCTATGGAGTAGCTTAACGTGCATTTCGGAGTGATTCAGGCATTTAGACATAGTGAAGGATGACCTAAAAATGTGTTGCCACTGAGAATCTTGGAGAACACATCCCACATCCGCCTCCCACCTGACTTGGGCTCTAGATTTAGAAACAGGGAGTAGTGAGAGTAATGTTTTATACCAGAAGGAAATCTCCCCTCTGGAAGTAGCGTTAGAAAATCGGCCTGTGACTTGCAGGATATCATGTGATGGTAGGGAGGGGGAGAGGTGGAGGCTAGTCCACCAGTGCTGTATTTGATAATATCGAAGCCTCTCAGTGTCTGGTAGAGAGAAGCGTCTCTGGATATCAGCAACGGAGGCGAATACGGACCCATTAAACAAGTCCCCCAGGACCTCTATCCCTCTGGACCTCCAGCCCGCCAGGCCAAGATTAGGGACTAGAGCGGCTACCGTTCGTAGTGAAATCAGAGAGAGATTATGATAGGAAGGGGATATGACCGCAGTCAGTTTGTCCCAAATCTGGAGTGTGGCACGGGTAGAGGGGAGGATATTTAAGCACTGTGGGCGTAGGGGCCTAGGGATCCAAAAAAGATCCTTCAAGGGAAAACGGGGGCAGGCTACCTCCTCCAGACACGTCCACTCCGGACATACATCTTTGTAAAATTCTTTAATCTGGGCAAGAAGGGAGGCCTCTTGGTACAGTGATAAATTGGGCATATCTAGGCCACCGGCTCTCCTTGGTAGAGACATCCTTGCGCGAGCAAGTTTAGGCGGGCGAGAAGACCATATATAGTTAGTGAGGATTGTAGTGGCCTTATCTAGGTACTTTTTAGGGAAGATAAAAGGGATAGTTCGGAACAAAAACATTAACTTAGGGAGCAGCGACATTTTAAAGGCGGCCAGACGGCCCAACCAAGAAACTTCATAGTTGAGCCATGATTTGGTGAACATCTGGAGGGAGGACAGCAGAGGAGGGAGATTGACATCAAATACAGAGGAGGTAGATGGGGGAATCAGAATACCCAGGTATCGTATCGAGGATGTTTTCCAGTTATACGGATACTTAGTGCGTAATAGGGGCAAGGAGTTAGAGAGGTTAATGGGCAGAGCATCCGTCTTAGAGGCATTTAGTTTATAATACGATGCTGCAGAGTAGCTATCCAAAACAGTATGCAGATGGGGTAGAGTTGTGGCTGGGTCTGTTACGAATAGGAGAACATCGTCTGCGAACAGACATAGTTTATGTGATGTGGTGCCTAATCGCAGTCCAGGGAACTGTGGGTCTGCTCGTAGTCTAGCTGCCAGTGGTTCAATGGCTAGCACGAATATGAGAGGGGAGAGGGGGCAGCCTTGGCGGGTGCCATTGTAGATTGGAAAAGGGTGGGATAAAAAACCATTACTGAATACCCGGGCCGTCGGGGAGCTATACAGGGCTAGTATCGAGGAGAGAATGCGATCGCGCAGGCCGAATTTGGCTAGGACTTCTCGCATATAAGACCAGTTTAAACGATCAAAGGCCTTCTCTGCATCCAAAGATAGCAGAAGGAGACCTTGCTCGGAGTTTAGGGAATCAAGAAGATTAAAGACCCGGCGTGTATTATCGGACGCCTGTCTTCCCGGGATAAAACCAACTTGGTCCGGATATATCAGGGAGGGAAGGAGGGTGTTCAGCCGAGAGGCTATTAATTTAGCGTATATTTTAATATCCCCATTCAGTAACGCAATGGGACGATAATTTTGGCAAGAGGTCACATCTTTGCCCGGTTTAGGGATCGTGACAATACGTGCCTCGAGCATCTCCTGAGGGAGGGTGCCCTGCGAGGTAATATCAGTGTAAACCGCCACTAAATAGGGAGCTAGAAGGTCCTGGAACGAAACATAAAAGTCATTGATAAAGCCATCTGGGCCGGGTGCCTTACCCTGAGGGAGGGACTTGATCACTTGGAGGGTTTCTGATAAGGACCATGGGGCATTCAGTAATGCTAATTGATCATCTGAAATTTTTGGGAGGGTTAAATCCGCTAAGAAGGAGTTGATAGAGGAAGGGGTAGGTTGTGGGGTGTCAGGATCTGCCGATAGGTTATAGAGATGGGAGTAGAAGTTAGCAAACTGATTCGCTATCTCCCTTGGGTTAGAAATTTTGGTGCCTGTGGGGGATATAATGAGCTTGATTCTATTCCTAGCTTGCTGAGCCCTAAGCTTCCGGGCAAGCATTTTCCCCGGCCTGTTCCCCGCTAGATAAAACTTCTGACGTATCCTATTTAGTGAAGCCTGGGTGCGCGCCATTAGCATTGTCTGAAGTTGGGACCTAATATCTACTAACTGCTTCTGTAAAGATTTCGTAGGTCTAGATTGGTTTTCGTCCTCTAAGTCCTTTAGTTTGAGTTCCAAATCGGTCTGGCGTTGTAAATTAAGTTTCTTGAGCTGTGCTCCCGCCTGAATCGCCGCTCCCCGGATGACAGCTTTAAGTGCGCACCAGAAGTTCAGGGTGGACGTGTCTGAAGGAGAATTAAGCTCCAAATAGGATGATATACTATCAGCTATGATTTTTTTTGAAACTGGGTTGGACAACAAATGGGGAGAGAGTCTCCAAGGACGGGGGGGGCAGTGTTGGCTGGCTAGACTCCATTTAAGAATCAGCGGAGCGTGGTCTAACCAAGTTATAGGGAGAATATCTAAAGATCTGGCGAACTGGAGAGTCCATTTGTCCGAAAATATAAAATCAATACGGGAGTAAGAGTTGTGGACAGGGGAATAATAAGTGTACTCCCGTCCTGTGGGGTTTTGCCCTCGCCAAATGTCATAAAGATCAAATTCAGCCAAGAGGTTACGAAAGGCTAAGGAAGGGGCGTTGGGGGGGGCTGAAGTGGCGGGGGAGGTCCTGGGAGACCTGTCCAGCTTAGGATCAAGGACTAAATTAAAATCCCCCATGAGCAAAAGGGAGCCCTTACGAATCTTATGGATAGTTACACATAACTTTCGGATAAAGGCAACTTGGTGTGAGTTCGGGGCATATGCAGAGACCAGAGTTACCGGTTTTTCATTTAAAAGGCCGCTCAGTATAAGATACCGGCCGTTTTTATCCGCTATCTGAGAGTGTAGAGTGAAGGAGATGGAGTCTCTAAATAATATGGCCACACCGTTCCTCTTAAAAGGGCCATTGGCGAAATAACCTAGAGGGAATTTGCGATCCTTGAAAATAGGGGGTGCAATAGATGAAAAGTGTGTTTCCTGCAGGGCAACAATATCAGCTTTATTCTTAGTAAAATAACCCAGAGCCAGTCTACGCTTATTGGGGGAATTCAGCCCCTTAACATTCATGGATAATACCCGAACCATCGGAGCAAGCTAATGTACGTTGTGAGAGGTGAAGGGTCTTGACGCCTACCCAAGTAGAATTGTTTCGAGCAGCGAGTACCTACATCATAAAACTGGGGGTGGGTGGGGGGAGGGGGGTACAGGGAGGTGGGGGGGAAGGAAAAAAACAAAACGGCCCAGTATATCGGGTCGGCATAACCACTGCAAGGGAGGTAAAAAAGTGCAGTAGTATATTACCAGGGGGGAACATGTGGCCTAGCGCCACCACCCATGTAACTGAACAGAGAGAGAAAAAAAAAAAAAAAAAAAAAAGAACAAGAATAAGCAGAAGTAAATATGCTTACCAACAGTACACATGAGAGCACATGGAAAATTATATATAATAAAAAAAAAAAACAGATATACATAAACTCAGATATAAAATGAGAGGCTGGTACACCAGTATCACGACATCACATAGGACAACTCACGTGACCTTATCATGAACAATGGCGCAGTCAATTCTGTAGTAACGGTATCATAAACAGTTCAACTTGAGAACCGAAGCTGGATATATCCACGTCATGCGGTGACCCATTCTGAGCGGATGGTGGGTTGTTTCTTGGATCCAGGGGGTAGTGTAACAGAGATATCCCACTCCGCCAATAATTTGACTCCCGTCTCCAATGAAGTCACTGTGTAAGACTTGTTTTCATGCGAGATGACAAGCTTCACTGGAAAGCCCCATCTGTACGTGATGTCTTGGTCGCGAAGTGCTAAAGTGACGGGGAGGAATGCTCGTCGTTTGGCCAGGGTTAGGGCGGAGAAGTCCGGGAACAGTTGTAAACCGCCGAGGGCATTCGGATCGGAGTCGCCCGCCTCTCTGGCTGCTTTCAAGATGCGTTCCTTGATTGTGAAAAAATGCACCCTCAGGAGTGTATCTCTCGGGAGCGAGGGGGCAACTGAGCGTGGTTTAGGCAGTCTATGGATCCGGTCAATAAGCAGCTCTGTAGCATCAGCTCTGGGTAGCAGCTTCTGGAACAGGACAGTAGCGTAATTTTCCAACTCGGAGTTCTGCACGGAGTCGGGGATGCCTCGGATCTTAATATTATTCCGCCGGGATCTGTCCTCTATATCTGCAATCTTGAGTTTAAACGCCTCAAGGTCACTTTGCTGCTGGTCGTGCGCCGTTATGAGGTCATTATGAGACGAGACCAATTCCTCTACTTTCCTCTCTAGATGGTCCGTACGGTCTCCTATAGCGTGCAGCTCCGTCTTAACCTCCCGAAGGGCTGCGGTGAGGTCCTGCGTCAACTCAGATTTGAATGTTGAGAGGGCCTGGTACAGGGTTTTAACTGTGAGAGGTGCATCAGAATCAGGGTCAAACCCCGGCGGGGAGGTAGGGCTGCTGGGGGTAGCTTGCGGAGAGGCGGCAGCCGGGGACTTCCGTAGAGAAGAGGCAGCAGATGACGACTTCTGAGGCGGGAAAGATACTCTCGGGGGCAGCACCCCTTTGACCTTTTTAGAAGGCATTCCAGTGGAGTGAAGTTCCGCAGACGGGATGCAGATAATAATGAAGAAGCTCAGGATCTCGCAGAATATAACGAAGATTTAGGTAAGCATAAAAGACACGGGTGGTGGCGGGCAGGTGATCTGCGCTACATCAGAAGACCGATATCACACATGGCGAAGCAGAGGGTAATCTCCATCTTGCGGGGCCCAGATGGAAGGTGAGAGGTTCCCAGCCGGGAGAGGGGGTTGGGGAGCCAGGCACACACCTCTGGTCCAGCGGGTCTGTTAAATAAATGCTGTGGGATAGAGGTGGATAGACGTGATACCCTTCTCCCCAGGTACCTCTCTGTCGCAGGTTCCAGGAACTTCAGTGTTGTCTGCAGCTTGCAGCAGCTTTACTTGTAAAATCCAAGATGGCCGCCGCAGCTCTCTCAGCTTGTGTGAATCTCACACTCTTCCTCCACTTTCAGGGGTCCCCACAGCTTATAGCCCACAAGGTAGCCTCCCTAGAGGTCAGGGGGGTAATCTGAGAGGATCCAGAGGCTCCGGGGGGGTCCGCGACTGTTTCCGGCGCCGCGGCTCCGCCGTGGAGCTCAAAACGCGGGCACCGGGAGTACGCGAGTCCCCGGCTTCTGGCTAGTCCTAGGCCGCAACCTGCGGGAGCCGTAAAAACAGCTCCCCGGCTCCGCGGCGGACACTGCCAGGTATAGGAGGGTGCAGGTGGACTGGGGAGCCTGCGGAGGTGGGTTGGGATGGCCCAGGGGGATCTTTTAATGGTGTTTCAAAGGCCAGGAGAGAGGAGTGCAGCAGAAGCACGTCTTCTCTCTTCTCCTGCTAGGCCACGCCCCGGGGCTAATTTTTTTGAAGTGCCATAATGCCTGACACTGCAGTGCCACTCCTAGATGGGCCAGGTGTTTGTGTCGGCCACTTGTGTCGCTTAGCTTAGTCACACAGCGACCTTGGTGCGCCTCTTTTTTTCTTTGCATCATGTGCTGTTTGGGGACAATTTTTTTGAAGTGCCATCCTGTCTGACACTGCAGTGCCACTCCTAGATGAGCCAGGTGTTTGTGTCGGCCACTTGTGTCGCTTAGCTTAGTCACACAGCGACCTTGGTGCGCCTCTTTTTTTCTTTGCATCATGTGCTGTTTGGGGACAATTTCTTTGAAGTGCCATCCTCCCTGACACTGCAGTGCCACTCCCAGAATGGGCCATGTGTTTGTGTCGGCCACTTGTGTCGCTTAGCTTAGTCACACAGCGACCTTGGTGCGCCTCTTTTTTTCTTTGCATCATGTGCTGTTTGGGGACAATTTTTTTGAAGTGCCATCCTGCCTGACACTGCAGTGCCACTCCTATATGGGCCAGGTGTTTGTGTCGGCCACTTGTGTCACTTAGCTTAGCCATCCAGCGACCTCGGTGCAAATTTTAGGACTAAAAATAATATTGTGAGGTGTGAGGTGTTCAGAATAGACTGAAAATGAGTGGAAATTATGGTTATTGAGGTTAATAATACTATGGGATCAAAATGACCCCCAAATTCTATGATTTAAGCTGTTTGAGGGTTTTTTGTAAAAAAACACCCGAATCCGACACAAATTTTTCAGGGAGGTTTTGCCAAAACGCGTCCGAATCCAAAACACGGCCGCGGACCCGAATCCAAAATCAAAACCCGAAAAATTTCCGGTGCACATCGCTAATATATATATATATATATATATATATATATATATATATATATATAAAAACAAGAGTCCAACAATGTGGAGGTGCACTCGTCGAATTCAAGCAATCAGCAACTTCAATTTGTTCACAATAGCTTTATTTCAGTCGATATTCTGCTCTTTAGGTCGACGTTTCGATCCTCATTCTAGGATCTTTATCAAGACAAGCTTCCATTTATACACAATATTCTGTAAGCATCATATATTGATTACTACAAAAGAACAAAGAATGAATACAATAAATACATACATAAACAGGAAACAAAAAACATGAATGGACTACCACGCCCTTTGAGCATTTTAATACAAAATTCTCTTAGCACCACGTGTGGGTCGAAGAACAACACCACCTCTCTGTCCGTAATTACCGAGTGTGAGTACCAGCACCAAAATATTAGTCAGCTTACGCCAATGTGGGGTATAGAAATCTCTAAGGTGTGCAGCAGCGGTTAAACAAGAGGATGTCAGTAACATCACACACTTACTCAGAAAATCAATATGCCATGTTCAGACAGTAACTATGCTGTACGGCTAGTCAGGCTTTATTCAAATAGAATTCTGTAAAAATGAATTAAAAAATATATAACTGTGTGTGCATAGCCACAAACACATATTAAGATGAAAAATCCACACACATCAGGAACTAACAGTGAGACAGCACAGGCTGTAATACTTACAAATGTGGTTACTTAAACTCATAGTCATGGAGCAACTCAGACAACATGGAAAATCACTGTAAAGGAAATACCAAAAGGTTCATGCTTCGTCTAATGGCTACCAATATATGTACACCTAATAACCAGTACTAAATGCATGGTTCAGCACTCACCTGCAGTAAATGAAATCCTGACTACCTCTACAGCCACACAAATTAACAGCAAATGGAGTAACCTTATATACCCCTACACAGGAAGTAGAGGTGCAAACGCCTGCAGGTGCCCCTTTCCGTTTTCCCTCTCGTAGGTAAACCTACCAAATGTACAAATTTATCCACCAATTCAAATACATACTGGGCCGCTAAAGAGGCAATCCATGAAGTTTAACACAGCTCGAACGGGTCAAACCGCTGCTCGCGCCGCCCGTGGAACGCGATGCGTTCCACGGCCCGGCAACCGGAAGTGCTACGTACTACAGTCTCGGACTCAACGGGGGCCGCTGTGGAACAAAAAGCTAATGCTGAATGTAAACAGACTGCACTCCGCTGGCCCAAAGCCGTATACTGGTACACACTTATAGAAAAATAGACGTCCTTCAGACACACTCCAGAAGAATAATTAAAAGAATATCCACTAAAGTCAGGGAAAATAAGTCACTTAATTACACCTTTGTTACCTAAGGAATACTACATTCCAAGAAGTTATCTCAGAGACATAACCATGTATTTCGGAGTCTGATCACAGGAATAAGGAGCCAATTATTCATATAAACTAACCCATTTGCCAAATTACGCCGGTACAGTCACACTCAGGGTCAATACGTTCAGAGACACAAATCTATATTAATGCTGTAAGGGGAACGTGGTGGTCATAGTATACAAACAAAAGTTCACTAGATATTATACTCATAAAGAAATATATATGGAATTGTTGCGGCACAACATGGAACACTAGACCTAAACCTCCAAAAGAATAAAAAAGAAATTCAATAACTGAATAAACCATAACATGATATCATATATATCATGTAATCTACAATCATAAGTGTTATCCAGTTGTGGCCCATGCTGTGTCGCACACAACTAAATTCATGGTAAATCTAATTCAATGTAATCACAGAATACCAAGACCAAACCCAGTATAGGAATCATTAAAGTAAGTGGCTCATAAGGGAGCAATTTATAAGAAGGCATTCATAGCAGAGTGCTCATTAAGACCTTTCGGTGAGACAGTATTGAGGTGTGCAATCCAGAAACTTTCCCTTTTACGTAAGGCTAAAGTACGGTCCCCCCCATTCGGTGGTGGTGGGACCCAATCAATTAGCCTGCATTTCAAATTTGCCACCTGATGACCTCTTTGGAGGTAGTGTCGAGGAACAGGTTTATCAGTGATACCTGTTTGGATTGCTGTTCTAATAGATAATCGATGGTTTGCCATCCGTTCCCTAAAACACCGGGTTGTGAGCCCTACATAACACAGTCCGCAGGGACATGTGAGAGTATACACCACAAAGTCAAGCCTACAATGTAGATGGTACCTTATTTTTATATTCCTACCGGAGTGTGGATGGGGAAAGGTAGAGCCAGTAAGTAGGGATCTACATGTCGTACACTTCCCGCATGAGAAACAACCAGGTTTACTACTCATGATCTGGAGAAAATTGAGTTTAGTTTCTGGTACCATTGTAGGCCTCATCAGCATTTGTCTAAGATTGGATCCCCGTTTGTACGCCATCATTGGTGGGTCCATATGTGTAAAGGGTAACCCCTGATCAGATTTTAGAATTGGCCAATGTTTGCGCAATGTTTTGCGTGTAAAATGCGCATAATTGTCGAACTTCGTGGTAAAGACCATACGGTTCTCGTTAGCTACAACCCCTGATGCGGTACCACTAAAAATATTCCTGGCTTTGCGGAGACTATTACTGATCACTTTAGTTGAATACCCTCTTTCACTGAACCGCTGCTTCATCTCTTCCAACTGTTTCTCCCTAATTATTCCATCATTGTTAATACGCATTACTCGCAAAAACTGCGAGATGGGTAAATTATCTTTTAGTGAAGGGGGATGGAAGCTGCTGGTCAATAAAGTAGTATTTCTATCAGTGGGCTTTCTGTATACAGATGTAACAAATACTCCATCCACAATGGATACCTGAACGTCAAGAAAGTGAACCTAATGATGGGAACTTTCGAAAGTGAATTTTACAGGGCTATTGAGTGTGTTGATGTTGTTAACCATCTCTACAAAGGATTCCTGCGTGTCCTCCCAGATTAGGAAGACATCGTCAATGAATCGTTTGTAGAAAGAAATTTTAGAACCATATATAGGTAAAATATACGTCTCCTCAAACTTAGACATATACAGGTTTGCGTACGCGGGCGCCAAGTTAGAACCCATGGCTGTACCTTGGCGCTCTTCCTAATCTGGGAGGACACACAGGAATCCTTTGTAGAGATGGTTAACAACATCAACACACTCAATAGCCCTGTAAAATTCACTTGCGAAAGTTCCCATCATTAGGTTCACTTTCTTGACGTTCAGGTATCCATTGTGGATGGAGTATTTGTTACATCTGTATACAGAAAGCCCACTGATAGAAATACTACTTTATTGACCAGCAGCTTCCATCCCCCTTCACTAAAAGATAATTTACCCATCTCGCAGTTTTTGCGAGTAATGCGTATTAACAATGATGGAATAATTAGGGAGAAACAGTTGGAAGAGATGAAGCAGCGGTTCAGTGAAAGAGGGTATTCAACTAAAGTGATCAGTAACAGTCTCCGCAAAGCCAGGAATATTTTTAGTGGTACCGCATCAGGGGTTGTAGCTAACGAGAACCGTATGGTCTTTACCACGAAGTTCAACAATTATGCGCATTTTACGCGCAAAACATTGCGCAAACATTGGCCAATTCTAAAATCTGATCAGGGGTTACCCTTTACACATATGGACCCACCAATGATGGCGTACAAACGGGGATCCAATCTTAGACAAATGCTGATGAGGCCTACAATGGTACCAGAAACTAAACTCAATTTTCTCCAGATCATGAGTAGTAAACCTGGTTGTTTCTCATGCGGGAAGTGTACGACATGTAGATCCCTACTTACTGGCTCTACCTTTTCACCATCCACACTCCGGTAGGAATATAAAAATAAGGTACCATCTACATTGTAGGCTTGACTTTGTGGTGTATACTCTCACATGTCCCTGCGGACTGTGTTATGTAGGGCTCACAACCCGGTGTTTTAGGGAACGGTTGGCAAACCATTGGTTATCTATTAGAACAGCAATCCAAACAGGTATCACTGATAAACCTGTTGCTCGACACTACCTCCAAAGAGGTCATCAGGTGGCAAATTTGAAATGCAGGCTAATTGATTGGGTCCCACCACCACCGAATGGGGGGGGACCGTACTTTAGCCTTACGTAAAAGGGAAAGTTTCTGGATTGCACACCTCAATACTGTCTCACCGAAAGGTCTTAATGAGCACTCTGCTATGAATGCCTTCTTATAAATTGCTCCCTTATGAGCCACTTACTTTAATGATTCCTATACTGGGTTTGGTCTTGGTATTCTGTGATTACATTGAATTAGATTTACCATGAATTTAGTTGTGTGCGACACAGCATGGACCACAACTGGATAACACTTATGATTGTAGATTACATGATATATATGATATCATGTTATGGTTTATTCAGTTATTGAATTTCTTTTTTATTCTTTTGGAGGTTTAGGTTTAGTGTTCCATGTTGTGCCGCAACAATTCCATATATATTTCTTTATGAGTATAATATCTAGTGAACTTTTGTTTGTATACTATGACCACCACGTTCCCCTTACAGCATTAATATAGATTTGTGTCTCTGAACGTATTGACCCTGAGTGTGACTGTACCGGCGTAATTTGGCAAATGGGTTAGTTTATATGAATAATTGGCTCCTTATTCCTGTGATCAGACTCCGAAATACATGGTTATGTCTCTGTGATAACTTCTTGGAATGTAGTATTCCATAGATAACAAAGGTGTAATTAAGTGACTTATTTTCCCTGACTTTAGTGGATATTCTTTTAATTATTCTTCTGGAGTGTGTCTGAAGGACGTCTATTTTTCTATAAGTGTGTACCAGTATACGGCTTTGGGCCAGCGGAGTGCAGTCTGTTTACATTCAGCATTAGCTTTTTGTTCCACAACGGCCCCCATTGAGTCCGAGACTGTAGTACGTAGCACTTCCGGTTGCCGGGCCGTGGAACGCATTGCGTTCCACGGGCAGTGCGAGCAGCGGTTTGACCCGTTCGAGCTGTGTTAAACTTCATGGATTGCCTCTTTAGCGGCCCAGTATGTATTTGAATTGGTGGATAAATTTGTACATTTGGTAGGTTTACCTACGAGAGGGAAAACGGAAAGGGGCACCTGCAGGCGTTTGCACCTCTACTTCCTGTGTAGGGGTATATAAGGTTACTCCATTTGCTGTTAATTTGTGTGGCTGTAGAGGTAGTCAGGATTTCATTTACTGCAGGTGAGTGCTGAACCATGCATTTAGTACTGGTTATTAGGTGTACATATATTGGTAGCCATTAGACGAAGCATGAACCTTTTGGTATTTCCTTTACAGTGATTTTCCATGTTGTCTGAGTTGCTCCATGACTATGAGTTTAAGTAACCACATTTGTAAGTATTACAGCCTGTGCTGTCTCACTGTTGGTTCCTGATGTGTGTGGATTTTTCATCTTAATATGTGTTTGTGGCTATGCACACACAGTTATATATTTTTTAATTCATTTTTACAGAATTCTATTTGAATAAAGCCTGACTAGCCGTACAGCATAGTTACTGTCTGAACATGGCATATTGATTTTCTGAGTAAGTGTGTGATGTTACTGACATCCTCTTGTTTAACCGCTGCTGCACACCTTAGAGATTTCTATACCCCACATTGGCGTAAGCTGACTAATGTTTTGGTGCTGGTACTCACACTCGGTAATTACGGACAGAGAGGTGGTGTTGTTCTTCGACCCACACGTGGTGCTAAGAGAATTTTGTATTAAAATGCTCAAAGGGCGTGGTAATCCATTCATGTTTTTTGTTTCCTGTTTATGTATGTATTTATTGTATTCATTCTTTGTTCTTTTGTAGTAATCAATATATGATGCTTACAGAATATTGTGTATAAATGGAAGCTTGTCTTGATAAAGATCCTAGAATGAGGATCGAAACGTCGACCTAAAGAGCCGAATATCGACTGAAAAGCTATTGTGAACAAAATGAAGTTGCTGATTGCTTGAATTCGACGAGTGCACCTCCACATTGTTGGACTCTTGTTTAAATATTGTGGGTCTACCCGTATAGGGAGATCCCCACTAGGTGCACCCCATTGTTGTTTATTGTTCTGATGTGAGTGCAGGACTTTACATGCTATATATATATATATATATATATATATATAATTTTTCTATTTTTAAACTTGCAACCCTGTTCAAACTGTATGGATCACAGAGCTTATAGATGCACGTGAACAAAGCGCACCAAACAGTACCAACAATATAAATGTATATTTTCTTTTTCTTTTTCTGTTTTTTAACTTGCAGCGTGGTTCAAACTGCATGGAGCACAGGGCATATGCACATGCACAAAGTGCACCAAACAGTGCAGTTTACAGCAGAGTAAAGCGCAGAACATAACAGCATACTCCCTATACACAGTCACTATACAGCACAGCCACTTCTGAGTCTAGACACAGCACAGCCAGTATAGCAGAGTATTGAGCAGCATGCAGCATGCAACCTTTACACAGTCACTATACAGCACAGCCACTTGTGAGTCTGGACACAACAGCCAGTATAGCAGAGTATAGCACAGCACACAGCAGCCTGCAGCATGCAACCTTTACACAGTCACTATACAGCACAGCCACTTGTGAGTCTGGACACAACAGCCAGTATAGCAGAGTATAGCACAGCACACAGCAGCCTGCAGCATGCCACCTATACACAGTCACTACTATACAGCACAGCCACTTGTGAGTCTGGACACAGCACAGCCAGTATAGCAGAGTATAGCACAGCACACAGCAACCTGCAGCATGCCTCCTATACACAGTCACTACTATACAGCACGGCCACTTGTGAATCTGGACACAGCACAGCCAGTATAGCAGAATATAGCACAGCACACAGCAGCCTGCAGCATGCCACCTATACACAGTCACTACTATACAGCACAGCCACTTGTGAGTCTGGACACAGCACAGCCAGTATAGCAGAGTATAGCACAGCACACAGCAGCCTGCCACCTATACACAGTCACTACTATACAGCACGGCCACTTGTGAGTCTGGACACAAACACAGCACAGCCAGTTTAACAGAGTATAGCAAAGCATGCATCAGTGTGCAATGTGCCCCCTATACACATTAGACAATCACTATCCAGCCACGGCGCTTTATATAGAATCCAAGTCCCACGAGAAATCCAATGCCGGGAAGATATGACGTTCAGTCTCGACATCATATATGAGTCAGATGGGAAACTCCAAGTCGTGGCCCATGACTTAGGTCAATCAGTCTCAATGTGCTCTCTCAGACCCTTAGAGCGGAGGTATTCACTTGTGGGACAAGCTTCAATGGTTTCTCACTGTAACAAGATGACCACGGTGTCCGTGCCTATTATTAGGCCTGGTTGCTTCCTCTCTGCAGCGCTGCTCTCACCGCCCAGCGTAAATCAGCAGTTGGCACCGTTTACCAGCTCCCGCTCTGCTCCTTGCTCAGTATGCGTCCAGCACCTCCAGTCACCCCAGCCTACTCCTCCTTCTTCTTCCCAAAAGGCTCTTCTGCTCCCATCCTGCTTGTCCAATCAGCCATCGGCATCCATACCATGTGATCGGACCAGGGTCCATACTTAACTCCCGTTGTGCCAGCGCTTCCCCTTTGTTGCTACGGACCTGTAAGTTAACCTTTAAAAGGACACACACCATTTTCTGGGGTACCACACATGTTGCAAGTCAAGAACTTGGGGGAGGAGAAGCCATTTTCCAATATCCCATACAGGTATCCACTCCAGCAGGGAATCACTATCAGAGACCTACCTTGCTGAAGTCATAACATTGTGGGTTAAAGAGGGAGCCTGCGATCTACTTCTGACGATAGGGTCACAGCTTCTGTTGCTTAAGAAGGATATCAGACCTGAGCAGACCTGAGCTCCACCACTCCAGTATGGCTCAGTGATTGGGACACCACACCAAGGACCTAATTCAGATCTGATCGTAGATGTGCTAAATTTAGCACATCTACGATCAGTTTCTTCGACATGCAGGGGAATGCCCAGCACAGGGCCAGTCTGCCCCGCATGTCAGGCCCTAGTCCGCCCCACATGTCAGCGCTGGCAGACGGCTACCCGCTGTATACTGGGTCACAGCACCTACGTGTGACATCACGCAGCCACCACAGCCCACCCACGCAACGGTCCTGACCAAGCCCTGCCAATGGCGTTCTAACATTGTTGGCATGCCCCCTCCCACACCATGACCGCCTCTGCCTGCCAATCAGGCAGAGGCGATCGCAGCCCAGAGATGCTGTTAGCATCTTACTGGGCCTCCCGGGGTGCGCACAAGCAGGGCGCCCACTGCGCGGACACACTCCACAAAGGGCTTCAGACTGCAATCTCTGCCGCTGCCGCGGGCCCCCCCAAGTCACTTGAATGTAGCTCTGTTGGATATGATTGCCACAAGTCAATTCACTATGAAACCAATATCAATAGAGTACCAGATTGCAATAGCAATAAAGTACCAGAAAGATTTCAATGATCCTTTGTATATACAATACATATGTCGAATCATTGCAAATATTTGCTAATCCCACAAACTGGCCGCCTGAATGTGACGTGCAGTTTTGAGGTGCAGCTGTACCCATTTACATGTCTGCATGAAGTTCATCATCTTCTGAGGGTAAGTGTAAATAATATTGCGTTTTAATAAGTATAGTGACTGTACGATGCTCACTGTACTATTGAAAAAGTCCTATAACATCACACTCAGGGTTGTACTAGCATACAGGGGTCAGGGTCGGCAACAGAAATCTCGGGGCCCAGTACACTCATATTTTTGGGGCCCTCTATCTTCCAACATAGGTACAGGCAGCATCCTATCACCCCGCCTTACACCATCTCCCAGAATACACATCCGCTCTGGTCTTTTCATTGTAGGGTGGGTGCCTCAGGTGGATGCGGCCCCATCCCATCATTTGTTGGCCCCCTCACCCCTGGAAACTGTCATCTGCATATGAGAAGGGTTAGTGCTTCATCCCATTTAAGCTTATTAAAGATATCAGCATTCCCCTCAGATGTGGTGAGAGCGGTAGTGAACCTGCACTGGCCTGTGTAGATTAATTATAAATCATGATCAAAAACCAAAATTGGACAATTTCAGTTGAAAGTTAGATTTCATACATACGTCCACTTGGCGGTGCGCCCAGAATCAGAAAACAATGTACGACAGAAAAACAAGAGAAAGAAGACTGGTTTGGGCGCACTCCTTACTATAATGATTAAGGGGGAAAAATTTAGTTTGATAAGTGTTGAGATTAAGACTTAGCTTTTATTGGTTCTTCAAATAAAATAGAATACGAATAATATTAGTGACTAGGAGGTTCCAAAAAAGATATAAATATTTATGTAAATATAAAACATGTTCTGATCCTATCACTTTTCAGGCGATTTCAGATAGGAGATAGATATCGAAAAATACTACCTCCATCTGCCTTGGATTAAATTTATATTAATAAGACCCAAAAAGGGTCAATTAGTGTGAGGGAAAAAAAAAACCCTCACTGGACTGCATTGTGGCTAAAGATACTTATACAGCATTGAACACAGATTTTAAATCACAGGGTCCGCAATATTTACTGTCCCTTTCTACGTGGAACATATACAGAATAAAGTTACTTA
Source organism: Pseudophryne corroboree (assembly GCF_028390025.1). Classification (NCBI taxonomy): domain Eukaryota; kingdom Metazoa; phylum Chordata; class Amphibia; order Anura; family Myobatrachidae; genus Pseudophryne; species Pseudophryne corroboree. The sequence continues at coordinate 605,832,484 of NC_086446.1, forward strand.
GGTTATAAAGGAAGTGAGAGTGGTGATCCTGCTGTTAACGTATACATCAGAGTAAATTACCGATGCCTACGGATTTCCTCACAAAGGAATTTGGCCTACTATTCAAGCTGATCCAGAATTACCATCACTATCGAGTAAACGTTTAATGCCCTGTTATGAAAGGGGACCAAATATTCGGGACATGTTGGTACATAGTGACGTATCTGATTTCACATCTCAAATATCTAGACCATCCATGGCCAACCTGTGGCTCTTGAGCCGCATGTGGCTCTTTCTTTATTCAAATATGGCTACCGACACTCAGTCACCTGTCCAGGGCCATAACTATGTGTTTGCCAGGTGTGCCTGGCACACGGCGCAGTTGCCCTGAGGGTGCAACGGCCAGCGGCATGTAATGAGTCAAATTGACTCATTACATGCCACCTCTGCTGTGTGCGCCGCGCTGGGGAGGAGAGCAGCAGCGATGGAGGCAGCGGAGAAGGAGTAGGAGAGAGGGGGACTGGAGCCGCAGCAGCGCTATGTAATTGGTAGTAGCGCCGCTGCAGCAGCCCCCTCTCCTTTCGTATTGGCTGCCCGGCACTGCTGTGAATGCTGGGATGCGCTTCCTTCATCCCAGCATTCACAGCGGTGGCGGGCAGCCAATACGGAAGGAGAGGGGACTGCTGCAGTGGCGCCTCTACCAATTACATAGCGCTGCTGCGGCTCCATTCCCCTTCCCTCCTCCTCCTTCTCCCCTGCCTGCACCGAGGGATCTGCCAGCACGAGGAGCAATGGTAAGTATCTCTCTCTCTCTCTATTTCTCTATCTATTCTGAAAAAGGGGGACGCTGTCTGCCGTAATGTGTAAAAAGGGGGACGCTGTCTGCCGTAATGTGTAAAAAAGGGGATGCTGTCTGCCATAATGTGTAAAAAGGGGGACGCTGTCTGCCGTAATGTGTAAAAAGGGGGACGCTGTCTGCCGTAATGTGTAAAAAATGGGGACGATGTCTGCCGTAATGTGTAAATTGAATTGGTATTATTTTGTGGCCATGCCCCTTCCCCATGAAGCCACGCCCCTATCTTGCAGGGGGGGGGGGGGGGGCGCAAATGCCGTTTCTTGCACACAGCGCTGAAATGCCTAGTTATGGCACTGCACCTGACCACAACAGATCCTGTAAACTGGTGCACTCCAACCAGACACACAGCAGCACTACAGTGACTGAAACTGAGGGAGCCAGATACTGGGCTGTAGTGACATATGAGGGTGGGCTGGAGTGACAAAGGGGGGAGCTGGCTGGAGTGACACAGAAGGATCCTGGTAGGAGAGACATAATGGGGGAGCTGACTGGAGTTATACAGGATGGTGCTTGCTGGAGGGACACACAAGGGTGCTGGCAAGAGTGACACAATGGGGAGCTGGCTGGAGTGACAAAGGAGAATCCTGGCAGGAGAGATACAATGGGGAGCTGACTGGAGTGACACAGGAGGGTGCTGGCTGAAGTGACACATTGACACATGGGAGAGCTGGCTCAAGTGACACATGGAGGAGCTGAAGTGTATTATGTGAATATGGCTTTTTCAATATATTTTATGTGGATCTGGATTTTTAAATTATTTTATGTGGAAGTGTCTTTTTCAATGTATTTTATGTTGATTCTGGCTTTAAAATGTATTTTATGTGGATCTGGCATTTTCATTGTTTTTTATACCAGGGGTGTGGCCTAGCAGGCACAAGGTCACATTAGCACACGCGCCTTCGGCTTGATGTCGGCTTTTTGACATACCTAACAAGAGTTTTTGGCACTTTGTCTCTGACTGGTTGGCCACCCCTGATCTAGACATTACTTAAGCAAAAAAACAGGCAATTATAAATGTCTTGGATGCACCACTTGTATCTACCTAGAGACGGGGGACACTTCGGTGCACCCACATTCTGGTAAAAGGATTAAATTGCAACATTGCTTTTCATGTACATCGTGTTATGTTGTTTACTGTATTATGTGCCCATGTGGATTATATTATATCGGTAAAACCACATGCACCTTTAAAGTACGTATGGCCCAACATAGGAGCGCGATCAAATCAGCTTTAGAGGGTAAGGCAGCTGACCAGCCCGTGGCTAAACATTTTAAGTTACGTACAGATCCCCTGTCCACCTTGAGGTACAAAATGATAGATTTGATTCCTGAAAGTAGGAAACTGGGTGACAGGTCCAGGCAATTATTGCAGAGAGATGCGAGGTGGATTGATCGGCTTAACACCATAGCCCCTAACGGGCTTAATGAATCCCTCTCATATAATTGCTTTTTATAAGAATGCAGTAACAGTTTTTTTTTGTTTAGGATCAGTTTAAAACCCTATAATAGGAACAAGTGTAGATTAATGACTATGATTTCATCGTATTCATACACAGCTTCTTTTTTATACTTTGTATCAGTGCAGGACTTTGTTTTGGATATGGATAAGTTTGTTGCTTTTACAAAACAAATATGGATACTAGTGATGTGCACCGGACATTTTTTGGGTTTTGTGTTTTGGTTTTGGATTCGGTTCCGCGGCCGTGTTTTGGATTCGGACGCGTTTTGGCAAAACCTCCCTGAAAATTTTTTGTCGGATTCGGGTGTGTTTTGGTTTCAGTTTTTTTTTACAAAAAACCCTCAAAAACAGCTTAAATCATAGAATTTGGGGGTCATTTTGATCCCATAGTATTATTAACCTCAATAACCATAATTTCCACTCATTTCCAGTCTATTCTGAACACCTCACACCTCACAATATTATTTTTAGTCCTAAAATTTGCACCGAGGTCGCTGGATGACTAAGCTAAGCGACCCAAGTGGCCGACACAAACACCTGGCCCATCTAGGAGTGGCACTGCAGTGTCAGACAGGATGGCACTTCAAAAAAATAGTCCCCAAACAGCACATGATGCAAAGAAAAAAAGAGGCGCAATGAGGTAGCTGTGTGACTAAGCTAAGCGACCCAAGTGGCCGACACAAACACCTGGCCCATCTAGGAGTGGCACTGCAGTTTTCTAGCGAGAGGATGAGTGCTTCCATCCTCATGTGAAGCTGAACCACTAGCCATGAACATAGGCCAGGGCCTCAGCCGTTCCTTGCCACTCTGTGTCGTAAATGGCATATTGGCAAGTTTACGCTTCTCCTCAGACGCTTTTAATTTTGATTTTTGGGTCATTTTACTGAACTTTTGTGTTTTGGATTTTACATGCTCTCTACTATGACATTGGGCATCGGCCTTGGCAGACGACGTTGATGGCATTTCATCGTCTCGGCCATGACTAGTGGCAGCAGCTTCAGCACGAGGTGGAAGTGGATCTTGATCTTTCCCTATTTTACCCTCCACATTTTTGTTCTCCATTTTTTAATGTGTTGAATTATATGCCAGTATCAATAGCAATGGCCTACTACTATATATATTCTGCGCACAACTGAAATGCACCACAGGTATGGATGGATAGTATACTTGACGACACAGAGGTAGGTAGAGCAGTGGCCTACTGTACCGTACTGCTATATATTATATACTGGTGGTCATCAAACTGTGCAAAACTGAAATGCACCACAGGTATGGATGGATAGTATACTTGACGACACAGAGGTAGGTAAAGCAGTGGCCTTCTGTACCGTACTCCTATATATTATATACTGGTGGTCAGCAAAATTATGCACTGTACTCCTACTATATACTACAATGCAGCACAGATATGGAGCGTTTTTCAGGCAGAGAACGTATAATACTGGTGGTCACTGGTCAGAAAAACTCTGCACTGTACTCCTCCTATATAATACTGCTGGTCCCCAGTCCCCACAATAAAGCAGTGTGAGCACAGATATATGCAGCACACTGAGCACAGATATGGAGCGTTTTTCAGGCAGAGAACGTATAATACTGGTGGTCACTGGTCAGCAAAACTCTGCACTGTACTCCTCCTATAATACTGCTGATCCCCAGAATAAAGATATTTGCAGCCCCCTGAAAGTTCTGAAACAAAGTGAGAGGACGCCAGCCACGTCCTCTCACTATCATTTCCAATGCACGAGTGAAAAATGGCGGCGACGCGCGGCTCCTTATATAGAATCTGAATCTCGCGAGAATCCGACAGCGGGATGATGACGTTCGGGCACACTCGGGTTAACCGAGCAATACTGGAGTATCCGAGTATGCCTCGGACCCGTGTAAAATGGGTGAAGTTCGGGGGGGGGGGGAGGGAGGCGGATTCCGAGGAACCGAACCTGCTCATCACTAATGGATACATAGTGTTACAATTCACCTGCCTCTAATGTCTGGCAGGTGAATTACAAGGAGAGGATTACTACTGGAGGTGCAGGCAGATGCAGTGTGACATAGAAATGGTTAACCAGACTTGACTGGGGAATACTGTAATAACTTGAGCGCGTTGTAGCAGAATTAAAGTTTAGCAGACTATGGACTCTCCCTTTAATACTGGAATGTGCAGCACCACACTTTACACTGATTATGGACAGCAGGTGAGTAATATAACACAGCTAAGAGCCAGGACTTGAATACAGGACTAGAATGTATAACAGTCACTGTTGCAGGTAATGAATGTCCACAGAAGTGCAGGAATACTAAGGGGTCTATTCATGTAGCAGAGAAAAGCCCTGTTTTGCGGTAAACAGGGCTTTTCTCTGCTTACCGCAATTCACAGAGCCGGTTACCGTGGAGAAGTCTCTGACTTCTCCAGCGGTACCCCCGCTCTGTGCCTGAATCGCATCACCATACCTTTGTATGGTGAGTGCGATTCATGAAGGTGCGGAAAGCTCTGCTTTCCGCTTCTCCATGGAGTTCAGGTTCGCCATCTGAGGACGGCGTAACCTGAACTGCGGTGCGGAGACGTCAGGGAAGCTCAATGCTTCCCTGATCGCTGCTCGGCACCTCGTGCTGGCTCCGCCCCCCGACCTCCCAGCAACCACTGCGGCCTGCCGGGAGGTCATCCAGCTGCGCATGCGCAAAGGGACCGTCGCTGGACTCCGCGCATCGCCGGGAGGGATCTCTGGAGAAGACCTCACCGCAGGAGCCCCAGACACCGCAGCGCATCGTCGGAAGGGTAAGTATACATGAATTGCTACTTATCACGGCTATACATCGCATCGAAGCGATGCGATGTATAGTGATAAGTAGCAATTCTGATTTCGTTTTCTACATGAATAGACCCCTAAGTACTTTATTATAGCAGTGGTATAATAAGGTATGGCAGAGGAATCACAGTAACAATCCAGGGTACAATATGAGCAGAGAGCAAATGGTTTTTCAAACTGAAACTTGCAGCAGAGTAATGAGATAATTGAACAAGGAACCAGAGTAATATAATCCACGGAACTCAGATTGCAGGACTTGTACAATAAAGCATAACAGCATGCAGGCATAGAGGAAGTCCATAGTAACATGTAACACAAGTAATGAATATTTGAGAATCCATAGAGCACAGTGAAAGTCCATAATACTTAGCTAAATAGTCCTGGCATGAACATGAACTGGCAAGAATGATTGTGGCAGGATAACATGAACTGGCAGACCAGGCTTCTCGGCATGAACAGGAGCTAGGATGAAGACACCAGGCAATGCAGATAGTTCAGGCAGGAAAGTAGTATAATATCACCGGCGTCGGAGACTCAGCTAGCTGGCCTTTAACAGCCACACTAACCAATGAACAAGGCCAGACTGGGAGTGTTAACTCTAATTACAAACCCTGTGCACCTGCTGCGCTGCATGTACACAGAGCCAAAGGAACAGAACACATATGGATCAGCTGACACCAGATACATACTGAACAGAATCCTAACATTACCCCCCCCCCCCCCCCCCCTTCAAGGTGGACTCCGGACACCCGAACAGGACTAAGGGAAACAAAAGTCTTAGAGATAAATCATAAATTCAAGATCTCCGACGATGCTTCTTCTTACGGGACCGTTTTGGTTTTACCACTGGAAGCATAAAGACATTGTCATAGCTTACAGGTGACTCCAGTAACAAAGCTTCTTCAGCTACTGAGTCATAATCCGAATTGGAGTCAACGTCACAAGGCAAAACCACAGCTTTCTTAGCAGGAGATAAAAACTTGACAGACTGAGCAGATGATGAGTTCAAATGATAGGAATTTTCAGAAGACCAATTGTATGGGGAGGAGAATGACATACAGCCAGAAGTTATGTACTTGGTTTGTTGTTTTGGAGAAGATTTTGGAAGCCTGCAGTTTTTGTGAGATGAAGAGTCATTCGTGCGCTGGTTCCTCAAAGGTGATCCGACTTCAGTAATAGAAGGTTCTTTCGTGGACAAGGCAGGACTCCCAGAACATTCAGAAAAATCTATTTCAGGACCACTAAATCTTTTAGTAACATCATTACTGAAGGATTTCAAGTCTCGAAGAACAGGATCGTTGGAAGAGATGAGTGGTTTAAGCCATTTCAGAGCCTCCCTCTTGAAGGCCATGCCCAAGAATAGAATTACCTCAGCATCAGAGGAAAGGCATGGACCCAATTCCCGAACTTGAAGTAACAGATCTCGAAATTGCTCCAACCTCCCATTAAAGATAATAGGGTCTGGGTCTTGGTCAGGATCAAAAGAATGAGTCTTTAACAGGACCCACAGACTGGACTTTCTTTTCAGGCTTGACAGAAGGAAGAACTTTCTCAGGACCAACAGGACATGAAGCCCCTACTTGAGACTTACAAAACTTAAAGTTCTTCCCGGGAACCGGTAGGGCAGGAAATTTCTCTTTAGGATCAGCAAGACATGGAGACTCATTAGCAGAAGCAGTTAAATTAACTTTACTGACCGGAAAAGGTAGACTTTGACTGGAAATAGATACGACAGAATTTGAATCTATGGACAACTTTGAACAGTCTAATTTTGGGGTGAATCTTTGTTGTACCGCTTTAATGAAGGCAGGAAGATCAGTGAGCAATGGATCTTTGGACTTGATGAAGGGTTTGGCCCAGTCCAAAGCCTCCCCTCTGAAGGATCTGAGGAAATAATTAACTGCATTGGCAGGAGTGATGCTGATTGACGAGTCTGATTCGATGTATATGAGATACTGACGAGCCAGGGCACGGAATTGGGCAAGATCTCCTTCAAAGACAATGGGGCAGATGTATGAAAGTGCGCTGTGGTTTCCGCTGACCACAGCGCACCTTAAACCTGCATTTAGCGCTTCCTCCTAATGTATGAACGGCGTGTTAACGCCATATGGCCTGGCCGCCGCGCGCCCCCGCCACTTACCGCTACCCCGCTGTAGTGAACGGGAGACGAAGAGCAGAGGCAATGTATGATTGCCTCTGCTGCCCCTTTTCGTCTTCTGAAGCCGACTGTCCGGAACGCCTCCCCCAGGCAGGCGATGTGGTCAAAATGTGCAGTGGCTTTGTTTTTTTTGTTTTTTTTAAATAAACTTTATTTAACGTGGACATTCTTCTGCTGGTCCACACAGCTCTACTGCGCATGCGTCGGGGGCCTCCGGCGGTGCACACAGGAAGAAGGGCGCATGCGCACAGATTGCGGCGCCGAGCCGATGTGGAAGCTGCGCTACCGCAGGACAGGTAGGATAACGCACTCACACATCGGCGGGGGCCTTGATCATACATTGTGGCGGCGGCTGCGGGCGTATCACCACGATAATGTGGTGATACGCCCCAGGACACATAACGTCCGTTAGGACGTTTTTAATACATTACCCCCAATATTCTCTGGAGTATTACAATGGAAATCTTTCTTGGAACTAAAACTAACAGATGCAACATGATAGTGTTTGGAGGCATTTTGGATACAGTCTGAGAAAGCTGTGTTCACACTGGAAATCAACTCTGAGGCACAATGTTTAACACTAGAACTTGAATCAGATGCCCTTTCTAGGGCTTCAGAACTGGACACGAAAACTGGAACCCATCCTGGGACTTCAGGGTTTGATGACCCTTTTGGTGAGAGGCCATCAACTACCCTTTCTGGAATCTGGACAGGGAGAGCCCCCTCCTGGGGCTGGACAGGCAGAGCCCCCTCCTGGGGCTGGACAGGCAGAACCCCCTCCTGGGGCTGGACAGGCAGAACCCCCTCCTGGGGCTGGACAGGCAGAACCCCCTCCTGGGGCTGGACAGGCAGAGCCCCCTCCTGGGGCTGGACAGGCAGAGCCCCCTCCTGGGGCTGGACAGGCAGAGCCCCCCCCCCTGGGGCTGGACAGGCCTTGGCATGACCTCTGGCAAGGCGGGCACCTCTTGGACCTCTGGCAATGCGGGCACCTCTCGGACCTCTGGCAAGGCGGGCACCTCTCGGACCTCTGGCAAGGCGGGCACCTCTCGGACCTCTGGCAAGGCGGACACCTCTCGGACCTCTGGCAAGGCGGACACCTCTCAGACCTCTGGCAAGGCGGACACCTCTCGGACCTCTGGCAAGGCGGACTTGGATGACTGAGTGACCCTGAAAGACAAGACAACATTTGGACTGACCATTGACACGGCAGTCCTCACTTGCCCGATGGAAGGGAAAACAGCATCCTCATGCCGTGAGGCAAGGGCAGACGGGTCCTCATGCCGTGAGGCAAGGGCAGACGGGTCCTCATTAGTGATGAGCGGGTTTGGTTTCTCGGAAACCGAACCCCCCCGAACTTCACCTTGTTTACACGGGTCCGAGGCAGGTTCGAACCTTCCCGCCTTGCTCGGCTAACCCGAGCGCGCCCGAACGTCATCATCCCGCTGTCGGATTCTCGCGAGATTCGGATTCTATATAAGCAGCCGCGCGTCGCCGCCATTTTCACTCGTGCATTGGAGATGATAGGGAGAGGACGTGGCTGGCGTCCTCTCCGTTTATTGTAGAAGACAGTTTATTGGTTGTTTATTGCTTAATTGTGGGGAGGATTGGGGAGCAGCTGTTAGGAGTACAGTGCAGAGTTTTGCTGATAAGTGACCACCAGTTTTTATCCGTTCTCTGCCTGAAAAAAAACGCTCCATACCATATCTGTGCCCAGTGTGCTGCATAATATATCTGTGCTGAGCGCTCACACTGCTTAATTGTGGGGACTGGGGAGCAGCTATAGCAGGAGTACAGTGCAGAGTTTTGCTGACAGTGACCACCAGTATACGTTGTCTGCCTGAAAAACACTCCATATCTGTGCTCAGTGTGCTGCTTTATTGTGGAGACTGGGGACCACCAGTATAATTAATATTATATAGGAGGAGTACAGTGCAGAGTGCACTGCTGTACCTACCTCTGGGTCGTCATCCATTAAGTATACTATCCATCTACATTCTATACCTGTGGTGCATTTTAGTTTTGCAGTTTGCTGACAGTGTCCACCAGTATACTATATATAGCAGTACGGTAGGCCACTGCTGTGTACCTACCTCTGTGTCGTCACTCTTCATCCATTAAGTATACTATCCATCTACATTCTATACCTGTGGTGCATTTTAGTTTTGCAGTTTGCTGACAGTGTCCACCAGTATACTATATATAGCAGTACGGTAGGCCACTGCTGTGTACCTACCTCTGTGTCGTCACTCGTCATCCATTAAGTATACTATCCATCTACATTCTATACCTGTGGTGCATTTTAGTTTTGCAGTTTGCTGACAGTGTCCACCAGTATACTATATATAGCAGTACGGTAGGCCACTGCTGTGTACCTACCTCTGTGTCGTCACTCGTCATCCATTAAGTATACTATCCATCTACATTCTATACCTGTGGTGCATTTTAGTTTTGCAGTTTGCTGACAGTGTCCACCAGTATACTATATATAGCAGTACGGTAGGCCACTGCTGTGTACCTACCTCTGTGTCGTCACTCGTCATCCATTAAGTATACTATCCATCTACATTCTATACCTGTGGTGCATTTTAGTTTTGCGCAGTAAATACAGTAGTAGGCCATTGCTATTTGCTATTGATACTGGCATATAATTCCACACATTAAAAAATGGAGAACAAAAATGTGGAGGTTAAAATAGGGAAAGATCAAGATCCACTTCCACCTCGTGCTGAAGCTGCTGCCACTAGTCATGGCCGAGACGATGAAATGCCATCAACGTCGTCTGCCAAGGCCGATGCCCAATGTCATAGTAGAGAGCATGTAAACTCCAAAACACAAAAGTTCAGTAAAATGACCCAAAAATCAAAATTAAAAGCGTCTGAGGAGAAACGTATACTTGCCAATATGCCATTTACGACACGGAGTGGCAAGGAACGGCTGAGGCCCTGGCCTATGTTCATGGCTAGTGGTTCAGCTTCACATGAGGATGGAAGCACTCATCCTCTCGCTAGAAAAAAGAAAAGACTTAAGCTGGCAAAAGCACAGCAAAGAACTGTGCGTTCTTATAAATCACAAATTCCCAAGGAGAGTCCAATTGTGTCGGTTGCGATGCCTGACCTTCCCAACACTGGACGGGAAGAGCTTGCGCCTTCCACCATTTGCAAGCCCCCTGCAAGTGCTGGAAGGAGCACCCGCAGTCCTGTTCCTGATAGTCAAATTGAAGATGTCACTGTTGAAGTACACCAGGATGAGGACATGGGTGTTGCTGGAGCTGGGGAGGAAATTGACAAGGAGGATTCTGATGGTGAGGTGGTTTGTTTAAGTCAGGCACCCGGGGAGACACCTGTTGTCCGTGGGAGGAATATGGCCATTGACATGCCTGGTCAAAATACAAAAAAAATCAGCTCTTCGGTGTGGAATTATTTTAACACAAATGCGGACAACAGGTGTCAAGCCGTGTGTTGCCTTTGTCAAGCTGTAATAAGTAGGGGTAAGGACGTTAACCACCTCGGAACATCCTCCCTTATACGTCACCTGCAGCGCATTCATCATAAGTCAGTGACAAGTTCAAAAACTTTGGGTGACAGCGGAAGCAGTCCACTGACCACTAAATCCCTTCCTCTTGTAACCAAGCTCCTGCAAACCACACCACCAACTCCCTCAGTGTCAATTTCCTCCTTACCCAGGAAAGCCAATAGTCCTGCAGGCCATGTCACTGTCAAGTCTGACGAGTCCTCTCCTGCCTGGGATTCCTCCGATGCATCCTTGAGTGTAACGCCTACTGCTGCTGGCGCTGCTGTTGTTGCTGCTGGGAGTCGATCGTCATCCCAGAGGGGAAGTCGGAAGACCACTTGTACTACTTCCAGTAAGCAATTGACTGTCCAACAGTCCTTTGCGAGGAAGATGAAATATCACAGCAGTCATCCTGCTGCAAAGCAGATAACTCAGGCCTTGGCAGCCTGGGCGGTGAGAAACGTGGTTCCAGTATCCATCGTTAATTCAGAGGCAACTATAGACTTGATTGAGGTACTGTGTCCCCGGTACCAAATACCATCTAGGTTCCATTTCTCTAGGCAGGCGATACCGAAAATGTACACAGACCTCAGAAAAAGACTCACCAGTGTCCTAAAAAATGCAGTTGTACCCAATGTCCACTTAACCACGGACATGTGGACAAGTGGAGCAGGGCAGGCTCAGGACTATATGACTGTGACAGCCCACTGGGTAGATGTATTGCCTCCCGCAGCAAGAACTGCAGCGGCGGCACCAGTAGCAGCATCTCGCAAACGCCAACTCGTTCCTAGGCAGGCTACGCTTTGTATCACCGCTTTCCAGAATAGGCACACAGCTGACAACCTCTTACGGCAACTGAGGAAGATCATCGCAGAATGGCTTACCCCAATTGGACTCTCCTGGGGATTTGTGACATCGGACAACGCCAGCAATATTGTGTGTGCATTACTGGTAACAAAGGGGTTAGGATATGTCCCTGCGCACAAATGCCGCCAACCCAAGGTCTATCCTAGTGTGTCACCTAACACACTGAAATAATGCTAGAAAGGGAATATTAGAATAATCCCTAGGTGGCGCAAATAGTAAAAAGTCCAAAGAAATTACCCGTGTGGGCTAAAGTCCGTTCCTTTTCATACAAGTGAGTTCATATATGAATCCGTCGTCCAAAGATGATGTATGAAAAAAAACACAATATAAACACAAATGTTCAGTACAGTCTCTGTGGGTATTAGAGGAGCAAAATGTACACCCAGGTTCCTTCGACTATTCAGTACTTGGGATGTGCAGTTCTACTCGTAAGGTCCACCTCAGTGACTCGCATAAATGGACTGCTTACATGTGCTTACTTCTAAAACAATTTGTATAAATCACATCAAGGTTTCTTTCACCCATACAAATGCAGTATCCAAAATAATCAAGCACCCACGAGTAGGTCTCTGGGTATATAGGATGCTCACGTGTATGCTTACTTCAAGGTGCGGTGTACTTTCACATCAAAGGTTTCTTTCGATGTTTTCCGCTGTCTTCCTCCTCTATTCCTTCAATTTTACTTCATGCTCAATAAAAAGCACAAAAAAAACGAAGGAATGTATGAGGGTACAAAAGATTTTTAATAAAATAATTTAAAACAGATATTCGTCACAATAGGTTCTTATAATTGGACAAATGGTAATAATCTCATGACCAGATAGTGCAACTCCTCAACGTGAGAAAAAAAGATGGAAAACCCGGGTATTCTCACCGTTGTATCGTTGAATTCACTGGCAAAAGGTATTCAGCTTCCACATGCTCCACCACCCTACTTTTTTTCTCACGTTGAGGAGTTGCACTATCTGGTCATGAGATTATTATTTTTATTAAAAATCTTTTGTACCCTCATACATTCCTTCGTTTTTTTTGTGCTTTTTATTGAGCATGAAGTAAAATTGAAGGAATAGAGGAGGAAGACAGCGGAAAACATCGAAAGAAACCTTTGATGTGAAAGTACACCGCACCTTGAAGTAAGCATACACGTGAGCATCCTATATACCCAGAGACCTACTCGTGGGTGCTTGATTATTTTGGATACTGCATTTGTATGGGTGAAAGAAACCTTGATGTGATTTATACAAATTGTTTTAGAAGTAAGCACATGTAAGCAGTCCATTTATGCGAGTCACTGAGGTGGACCTTACGAGTAGAACTTGTGTGTGCATTACATCTGGGCAAATTCCATCACGTACCATGTTTTGCACATACCTTGAATTTGGTGGTGCAGAATTATTTAAAACACGACAGGGGCGTGCAAGAGATGCTGTCGGTGGCCCGAAGAATTGCGGGCCACTTTCGGCATTCAGGCACCGCATACAGAAGACTGGAGCACCACCAAACATTCCTGAACCTGCCCTGCCATCATCTGAAGCAAGAGGTGGTAACGAGGTGGAATTCAACCCTCTATATGCTTCAGAGGATGGAGGAGCAGCAAAAGACCATTCAAGCCTATACATCTGGCCACGATATAGGCAAAGGAGGTGGAATGCACCTGACTCAAGCGCAGTGGAGAATGATTTCAACGTTGTGCAAGGTTCTGCAACCCTTTGAACTTGCCACACGTGAAGTCAGTTCAGACACTGCCAGCCTGAGTCAGGTCATTCCCCTCATCAGGCTTTTGCAGAAGAAGCTGAAGACATTGACGGAGGAGCTAAAACAGAGCAATTCCGCTAGGCATGTGGGACTTGTGGATGGAGCCCTTAATTCGCTTAACCAGGATTCACGGGTGGTCAATCTGTTGAAATCAGAGCACTACATTTTGGCCACCGTGCTCGATCCTAGATTTAAAACCTACGTTGTATCTCTCTTTCCGGCAGACACTAGTCTGCAGAGGTTCAAAGACCTGCTGGTGAGAAAATTGTCAAGTCAAGCGGAACGTGACCCGTCACCATCTCCTCCTTCACATTCTCCCGCAACTGGGGGTGCGAGGAAATGGCTAAGAATTCCGAGCCCACCCGCTGGCGGTGATGCAGGGCAGTCTGGAGCGAGTGCTGACATCTGGTCCGGACTGAAGGACCTGCCAACGATTACTGACATGTCGTCTACTGTCACTGCATATGATTCTGTCACCATTGAAAGAATGGTGGAGGATTATATGAGTGACCGCATCCAAGTAGGCACGTCAGACAGTCCGTACGTATACTGGCAGGAAAAAGAGACAATTTGGAGGCCCTTGCACAAACTGGCTTTATTCTACCTAAGTTGCCCTCCCTCCAGTGTGTACTCCGAAAGAGTGTTTAGTGCAGCCGCTCACCTTGTCAGCAATCGGCGTACGAGGTTACTTCCAGAAAATGTGGAGAAGATGATGTTCATTAAAATGAATTATAATCAATTCCTCCGTGGAGACATTCACCAGCAGCAATTGCCTCCAGAAAGTACACGGGGACCTGAGATGGTGGATTCCAGTGGGGACGAATTAATAATCTGTGAGGAGGGGGATGTACACAGTGAAAGGGGTGAGGAATCGGAGGATGATGATGAGGTGGACATCTTGCCTCTGTAGAGCCAGTTTGTGCAAGGAGAGATTGATTGCTTCTTTTTTGGTGGGGGCCCAAACCAACCAGTCATTTCAGTCACAGTCGTGTGGCAGACCCTGTCACTGAAATGATGGGTTCGTTAAAGAGTGCATGTCCTGTTTATACAACATAAGGGTGGGTGGGAGGGCCCAAGGACAATTCCATCTTGCACCTCTTTTTTCTTTCATTTTTCTTTGCATCATGTGCTGTTTGGGGACAATTTTTTTGAAGTGCCATCCTGCCTGACACTGCAGTGCCACTCCTAGATGGGCCAGGTGTTTGTGTCGGCCACTTGTGTCGCTTAGCTTAGTCACACAGCAACCTTGGTGCGCCTCTTTTTTTCTTTGCATCATGTGCTGTTTGGGGACAATTTTTTTGAAGGGCCATCCTGCCTGACACTGCAGTGCCACTCCTAGATGGGCCAGGTATTTGTGTCGGCCACTTGTGTCGCTTAGCTTAGTCACACAGCGACCTTGGTGCGCCTCTTTTTTTCTTTGCATCATGTGCTGTTTGGGGACAATTTTTTTGAAGGGCCATCCTGCCTGACACTGCAGTGCCACTCCTAGATGGGCCAGGTGTTTGTGTCGGCCACTTGTGTCGCTTAGCTTAGTCACACAGCGACCTTGGTGCGCCTCTTTTTTTCTTTGCATCATGTGCTGTTTGGGGACAATTTTTTTGAAGGGCCATCCTGCCTGACACTGCAGTGCCACTCCTAGATGGGCCAGGTGTTTGTGTCGGCTACTTGTGTCGCTTAGCTTAGTCACACAGCGACCTTGGTGCGCCTCTTTTTTTCTTTGCATCATGTGCTGTTTGGGGACAATTTTTTTGAAGGGCCATCCTGCCTGACACTGCAGTGCCACTCCTAGATGGGCCAGGTGTTTGTGTCGGCCACTTGTGTCGCTTAGCTTAGCCATCCAGCGACCTCGGTGCAAATTTTAGGACTAAAAATAATATTGTGAGGTGTGAGGTGTTCAGAATAGACTGGAAATGAGTGGAAATTATGGTTATTGAGGTTAATAATACTATGGGATCAAAATGACCCCCAAATTCTATGATTTAAGCTGTTTTTTTAGGGTTTTTTGAAAAAAACACCCGAATCCAAAACACACCCGAATCCGACAAAAAATTTTCGGTGAGGTTTTGCCAAAACGCGTCCGAATCCAAAACACGGCCGCGGAACCGAACCCAAAACCAAAACACAAAACCCAAAAAATTTCCGGTGCACATCACTAGTCCTCATGCCGTGAGGCAAGGGCAGACGGGTCCTCATGCCGTGAGGCAAGGGCAGACGGGTCCTCATGCCGTGAGGCAAGGGCAGACGGGTCCTCATGCCGTGAGGCAAGGGCAGTGGGGACCCCACCTGGGGATTTGGCACACGAGTACCCTCCTGGGGATTTGGCACACGAGTCCCCTCCTGGGGATTTGGCACACGAGTCCCCTCCTGGGGATTTGGCACACAAGTCCCCTCCTGGGGCACAGCCACTCGAGACCCCTCCTGGGGCACAGCCACTCGAGACCCCTCCTGGGGCACAGGCGGTGAACACCTCACTGCTGATAAGAGACTTAATCGTCTCCTGCTGGTTCCCAAATTTAAGTTCTGAGCCCCTCATCACAGGACTCCAATTGTAAATAAGAGTTTTCTTTTGGGCAACCTTTTTGGGAGTAATAGGGTCTGGAAGAACATTGAGTGATTTATCAGCTTGAACCCTGGAAGGCTTAAGTTTATAACTATTTCTGAACTTGCATAATGAACAGTCTTTAATCAGGTGTTCAGCACTCCCACAATAGAGACAGAGACCAGCGGGCAGCGGCGGAGGTGGGCTGCTGCGCCGGATCCGTGGGCAGCAGTAACGGCGGTGAGGGGGTCCGCTCGTGGCGGCGGGACGCCGCTACAGCGGGTTGCTCTTGCTGAACCGTTGCTTGGAGGCCAGGGGCAGTGAGCAATTTGGCTTTGCAAAAAGGTCTGCATTTCTGGGCGCCGCCATGTTGGAGACCAAGTTTTAAGCATAGTTCCTGTTTCCTGTTTCTTCCAGCCAATCCAGGGGAAGCTCTCCCTATAAAAGGGGGCTGGTTTAGGACAGGGATGCCAGTGCTTCAAGTTACAACCCTGTTGTAGGTGCTTTAGCCTGTGCTCCCAGGATTCCTGCTGTATCTTGGTTCCTCCTGATCCTGCTTGGTCGGTTCTCTGTTGCTGCTGCAGCCCTGCCGTTTCTTGCCTGCTACTGCCTGTGGAAGCGCTCCTGGAAAACCCGGTCCAGTAAGACTCTTTGGGCACAGTCGGCCCCGGGTCTTCTGCCTCGTCTTTCAAGCCACACTCCACAGATCTCCTTCACTAGCCACGCCTTTGTACCACTGATCACAGCCTGCAGATTATCATCTTCAAGCCTCGTTTTCCAAACCACAGTCCTTGTCTCCAGCCACGTTTTCAACTACCATCCACAGTTCCGCAGTTCATCATCTACAGTCTCGTCTTTCGAATCACAGTCCGCAGTTCTTCACCTCCAGCCACGTCTTTAACCATTGTGCTTCAGCCTCGGTTCTCTACCTCAGCCCTGTACATAATAAATACTTTCCATTGACTCTCAAACCTCGCCTACGTTCTTCATTGCTCCGTGTCCCATGCGAAGGAACTATATCCAGCCCCCTCATCTGGTTCATTCACAGCCTGCTACCTCCTCGGGCAAATCTCAGCTGCCGGATCCTCAAACCCTGCCAGACGTGACATTCTCCATACGCCGCTGGCGTTCAGCTTCAGAAAGCCTGGGTCGCAGGTAACTCCGAAATTTCCCTTCAATCCAACCTGACGAGGAAATTTCAGTAGTGGGGGAGCAAGAGTCTGTAGTCACATTGGTCTCAGAAACCTGAGAGTAAGCTTTGAAAATGTCCAGAAAACTCCCAAAAATGTCTGGTATCAATTGAGTTATACCAGTAAAAAACGTTTGTAACTGCTCAATTTTCACGAACAAAATACTCAGTCGCTCAGAATTCACTCCACCATGGGACTGAGCGGACCTGGAACAGTTGCAAGAAAATGTACCAACAAAATTGTCCTCACCAGGCTGATTATGGCAAGGATTAACTGCCTCCAGGACACTTTGAGAGGTTGGAATACTCTGCTGCTGCAGCAGATCCACACGAGAAGACATTCCTAAAAAGGCTTGTAACAGCAGTGTCTGTATACTCTCAAAGTTCTGCAGCTTGCTCAGAAGACCCGGAACTGGATCTGCAACATGAGTCTGACCGGCTGAGATCTGGACTGGACTTGACACGACTGGGTCCATTCTGAACATACTACTCCAGTAGTGTGTGTTTTGTGGCCGGTGATAATGTTACAATTCACCTGCCTCTAATGTCTGGCAGGTGAATTACAAGGAGAGGATTACTACTGGAGGTGCAGGCAGATGCAGTGTGACATAGAAATGGTTAACCAGACTTGACTGGGGAATACTGTAATAACTTGAGCGCGTTGTAGCAGAATTAAAGTTTAGCAGACTATGGACTCTCCCTTTAATACTGGAATGTGCAGCACCACACTTTACACTGATTATGGACAGCAGGTGAGTAATATAACACAGCTAAGAGCCAGGACTTGAATACAGGACTAGAATGTATAACAGTCACTGTTGCAGGTAATGAATGTCCACAGAAGTGCAGGAATACTAAGTACTTTATTATAGCAGTGGTATAATAAGGTATGGCAGAGGAATCACAGTAACAATCCAGGGTACAATATGAGCAGAGAGTAAATGGTTTTTCAAACTGAAACTTGCAGCAGAGTAATGAGATAATTGAACAAGGAACCAAAGTAATATAATCCACGGAACTCAGATTGCAGGACTTGTACAATAAAGCATAACAGCATGCAGGCATAGAGGAAGTCAATAGTAACATGTAACACAAGTAATGAATATTAGAGAATCCATAGAGCACAGTGAAAGTCCATAATACTTAGCTAAATAGTCCTGGCATGAACATGAACTGGCAAGAATGATTGTGGCAGGATAACATGAACTGGCAGACCAGGCTTCTCGGCATGAACAGGAGCTAGGATGAAGACACCAGGCAATGCCGATCGTTCAGGCAGGAAAGTAGTATAATATCACCGGCGTCTGAGAACTCAGCTAGCTGGCCTTTAACAGCCACACTAACCAATGAACAAGGCCAGGCTGGGAGTGTTAACTCTAATTACAAACCCTGTGCACCTGCTGTGCTGCATGTACACAGAGCCAAAGGAACAGAACACATATGGATCAGCTGACACCAGATACAAACTGAACAGAATCCTAACACATAGTGACTAAAGTGTCTATATGTGATTCTGTCTTTTAATGATTTGAAATTGTAGATGCTGTGCAATAACCGGCTTACTCGTTCTGTGTCTGTAGCTTGGTGAAGGGTTAATGCACTCAGGCACGTAATCAGTCCAGGCTGAATGATGTCAGCGGAAGTAGTGATGAGCGGGTTCGGTTTCTCGGAAACCGAACCCCCCCGAACTTCACCTTTTTTACACGGGTCCGAGGCAGGTTAGAACCTTCCCGCCTTGCTCGGCTAACCCGAGCGCGCCCGAACGTCATCATGCCGCTGTCGGACTCTCGCGAGATTCGGATTCTATATAAGCAGCCGCGCGTCGCCGCCATTTTCTCACTCGTGCATTGGATATGATAGGGAGAGGACGTGGCTGGCGTCCTCTCCGTTTATTGTAGAACTAGAAGTTGATTGGTTTATTGCTTTTGCTTAATTGTGGGGAGGACTGGGGAGCAGCTGTTAGGAGGAGTACAGTGCAGAGTTTTGCTGATAAGTGACCACCAGTTTTTATCCGTTCTCTGCCTGAAAAAAACGCTCCATACCATATCTGTGCTCAGTGTGCTGCATAATATATCTGTGCTGAGTGCTCACACTGCTTAAATTGTGGGGACTGGGGAGCAGCTATAGCAGGAGTACAGTGCAGAGTTTTGCTGACAGTGACCACCAGTATACGTTGTCTGCCTGAAGAAAAACACTCCATATCTGTGCTCAGTGTGCTGCTTTATTGTGGGGACTGGGGACCACCAGTATAATTAATATTATATAGGAGGAGTACAGTGCAGAGTGCACTGCTGTACCTACCTCTGTGTCGTCATCCATTAAGTATACTATCCATCTACATTCTATACCTGTGGTGCATTTTAGTTTTGCAGTTTGCTGACACAGTGTCCACCAGTATACTATATATAGCAGTACGGTAGGCCACTGCTGTACCTACCTCTGTGTCGTCACTCGTCATCCATTAAGTATACTATTATCCATCTACATTCTATACCTGTGGTGCATTTTAGTTTTGCAGTTTGCTGACACAGTGTCCACCAGTAAACTATATATAGCAGTACGGTAGGCCACTGCTGTACCTACCTCTGGGTCGTCACTCATCATCCATTAAGTATACTATCCATCTACATTCTATACCTGTGGTGCATTTTAGTTTTGCAGTTTGCTGACAGTGTCCACCAGTATACTATATATAGCAGTACGGTAGGCCACTGCTGTACCTACCTCTATGTCGTCACTCGTCATCCATTAAGTATACTATTATCCATCTACATTCTAAACCTGTGGTGCATTTTAGTTTTGCAGTTTGCTGACACAGTGTCCACCAGTATACTATATATAGCAGTACGGTAGGCCACTGCTATACCTACCTCTGTGTCATCACTCGTCATCCATTAAGTATACTATTATCCATCTACATTCTATACCTGTGGTGCATTTTAGTTTTGCAGTTTGTTTATTTGAAACATATTCGTGATTTAATGTTCATTAATCTTGTTGGCATGTCATCAGTATAACAAGGGTCCATTCTTGCCCTAAAAAACTAATTTGAATGATGTTGCACAGCACAAAAATAGCAACATACAGACGGCTCCATTTGGCAAACCGGCTGACCATATGATTTAAACCTTCGTATACCTACACATTTGGAATACAATTTGGTGCAATGATGGTCAAACATATGTCTCTTTTCTAAGAGATCATTTGCCCATTCTAACAACCAGGTTTTTGGTATACTTAACAGCTGCATACCAGCTGCAGGTTTTTGCCTCATCAAACCTAAATCTACTACCATACCACACCGTACATGCCCAATCTCGTCCGATCTTGGAAGCAATACTGTGTTGGGCCTGGTCAGTACTTAGGTGGTTGACCACTAAGGAATACCTGGTGTTGTAGGTTTTTCTTGATGGCAATACTCTGGCTATTGCACTAACCCTTAAAAATCAATACCTGGCGGGCAATTTTTTGGTTTTGCCGCAATCTAACGCCGTCTCTTTGCCTTACATATATGTTTTCACCTATATATTCACAGTCTTAATTCCAAACCAATGTTTCACTTTGTTTAATCATATTTTTAAACAACAATTTTGTGTGTACTTTTATTTTATTTAAAAATAATTAAAGGTTACGTTTTAATATCTACCTCATTATGCATAATCTCAATCACAATTGTTTCCAAGAGTGAGTGCTCCCAACAAGGGTCACTTTTTCTTTCTCTCCTCTCTTTATTACCTATGTAATAGACCCATGGGAGCACCATCGACAATCACCCTTTTTTCTACCTACAATAGATCTTTTTTTGTTCAACGGTAGATGGTGATAAATTCCGGAAGTTTTTCCAGTTGGTCGGTTTTCTTGGAAAAACATACAAATTATCTTTTCATTCAACATCACCTAGTCCTGTGCGGCATCCTTAATTCAATTACCTAGTGCATTTTAGTTTTGCAGTTTGCTGACACAGTGTCCACCAGTATACTATATATAGCAGTACGATAGGCCACTGCTGTACCTACCTCTGTGTCGTCCCTCGTCATCCATTAAGTATACTATTATCCATCTACATTCTATACCTGTGGTGCATTTTAGTTTTGCAGTTTGCTGACAGTGTCCACCAGTATACTATATATAGCAGTACGGTAGGCCACTGCTGTACCTACCTCTGTGTCGTCACTCATCATCCATTAAGTATACTATTATCCATCTACATTCTATACCTGTGGTGCATTTTAGTTTTGCAGTTTGCTGACAGTGTCCACCAGTATACTATATATAGCAGTACGGTAGGCCACTGCTGTATCTACCTCTGTGTCGTCACTCGTCATCCATTAAGTATACTATTATCCATCTACATTCTAGACCTGTGGTGCATTTTAGTTTTGCAGTTTGCTGACAGTGTCCACCAGTATACTATATATAGCAGTACGGTAGGCCACTGCTGTACCTACCTCTGTGTCGTCACTCGTCATCCATTAAGTATACTATTATCCATCTACATTCTATACCTGTGGTGCATTTTAGTTTTGCAGTTTGCTGACAGTGTCCACCAGTATACTATATATAGAAGTACGGTAGGCCACTGCTGTACCTACCTCTGTGTTGTCACTCGTCATCCATTAAGTATACTATTATCCATCTACATTCTATACCTGTGGTGCATTTTAGTTTTGCAGTTTGCTGACAGTGTCCACCAGTATACTATATATAGCAGTACGGTAGGCCACTGCTGTACCTACCTCTGTGTCGTCACTCGTCATCCATTAAGTATACTATTATCCATCTACATTCTATACCTGTGGTGCATTTTAGTTTTGCAGTTTGCTGACAGTGTCCACCAGTATACTATATATAGCAGTACGGTAGGCCACTGCTGTACCTACCTCTGTGTCGTCACTCGTCATCCATTAAGTATACTATCCATCTACATTCTATACCTGTGGTGCATTTTAGTTTAGCAGTTTGCTGACAGTGTCCACCAGTATACTATATATAGCAGTACGGTAGGCCACTGCTGTACCTACCTCTGTGTCGTCACTCGTCATCCATTAAGTATACTATTATCCATCTACATTCTATACCTGTGGTGCATTTTAGTTTTGCAGTTTGCTGACACAGTGTCCGCCAGTATACTATATATAGCAGTACGGTAGGCGACTGCTGTACCTACCTCTGTGTCGTCACTCGTCATCCATTAAGTATACTATTATCCATCTACATTCTATACCTGTGGTCAGAGGCGGATTGGCCATAGTGTTCACAGGGAAGATTACCGGTGAGCCGACGCACCCGCGGGGCCTGTTTTGTTTGAGGACATGTGGTCCTTTTTTATAGACAATCAATAAGATGCAAAATAATTAGCATATATGAAAATGACTTTGCCACTTAGCCTGTGATTGCAGATGATCTAGTGTATGCTCTGTCTGCCTGCTTGGCTGACATATAAGATTGAGTGAATAGTGATTGGGATATGGTTGGTGTAATAAGCAAGAAAATATATATTTCTAAAGAATGATATAGTGTCCTAAATTCTGAAGGTGTATCATATTATGTGCTCATAATATTTAATTTAATTTTTTTTAACTTTCCCCTTGATGCTGGACATGCCCACTATCTGGAAAGTGTGGGGGGAGGGTGCTGCTGCCATGGCCCATGGCTAGACCTTACACCTCTGGTGCTGCCCATGTGGGGACACTAGTACAAATTTTTCTAGGGCCGCTTTTTGTTCCCAATCCGCCCCTGCCTGTGGTGCATTTTAGTTTTGCAGTTTGCTGACACAGTGTCCACCAGTATACTATATATAGCAGTACAGTAGGCCACTGCTGTACCTACCTCTGTGTCATCACTCGTCATCCATTAAGTATACTATTATCCATCTACATTCTATACCTGTGGTGCATTTTAGTTTTGCAGTTTGCTGACAGTGTCCACCAGTATACTATATATAGCAGTACGGTAGGCCACTGCTGTACCTACCTCTGGGTCGTCACTCGTCATCCATTAAGTATACTATCCATCTACATTCTATACCTGTGGTGCATTTTAGTATTGCAGTTTGCTGACAGTGTCCACCAGTATACTATATATAGCAGTACGGTAGGCCACTGCTGTACCTACCTCTGTGTCGTCACTCGTCATCCATTAAGTATACTATTATCCATCTACATTCTAAACCTGTCGTGCATTTTAGTTTTGCAGTTTGCTGACACAGTGTCCACCAGTATACTATATATAGCAGTACAGTAGGCCACTGCTGTACCTACCTCTGTGTCGTCACTCGTCATCCATTAAGTATACTATTATCCATCTACATTCTATACCTGTGGTGCATTTTAGTTTTGCAGTTTGCTGACACAGCGTCCACCAGTATACTATTTATAGCAGTACGGTAGGCCACTGCTGTACCTACCTCTGTGTCGTCACTCGTCATCCATTAAGTATACTATTATCCATCTACATTCTATACCTGTGGTGCATTTTAGTTTTGCAGTTTGCTGACAGTGTCCACCAGTATACTATATATAGCAGTACGGTAGGCCACTGCTGTACCTACCTCTGTGTCGTCACTCGTCATCCATTAAGTATACTATTATCCATCTACATTCTATACCTGTGGTGCATTTTAGTTTTGCAGTTTGCTGACAGTGTCCACCAGTATACTATATATAGCAGTACGGTAGGCCACTGCTGTACCTACCTCTGTGTCGTCACTCGTCATCCATTAAGTATACTATTATCCATCTACATTCTATACCTGTGGTGCATTTTAGTTTTGCAGTTTGCTGACAGTGTCCACCAGTATACTATATATAGCAGTACGGTAGGCCACTGCTGTACCTACCTCTGTGTCGTCACTCGTCATCCATTAAGTATACTATCCATCTACATTCTATACCTGTGGTGCATTTTAGTTTAGCAGTTTGCTGACAGTGTCCACCAGTATACTATATATAGCAGTACGGTAGGCCACTGCTGTACCTACCTCTGTGTCGTCACTCGTCATCCATTAAGTATACTATTATCCATCTACATTCTATACCTGTGGTGCATTTTAGTTTTGCAGTTTGCAGACACAGTGTCCACCAGTATACTATATATAGCAGTACGGTAGGCGACTGCTGTACCTACCTCTGTGTCGTCACTCGTCATTCATTAAGTATACTATTATCCATCTACATTCTATACCTGTAGTGCATTTTAGTTTTGCAGTTTGCTGACACAGTGTCCACCAGTATACTATATAAAGCAGTACGGTAGGCCACTGCTGTACCTATCTCTGTGTCGTCACTCGTCATCCATTAAGTATACTATTATCCATCTACATTCTATACCTGTGGTGCATTTTAGTTTTGCAGTTTGCTGACAGTGTCCACCAGTATACTATATATAGCAGTACGGTAGGCCACTGCTGTACCTACCTCTGTGTCGTCACTCGTCATCCATTAAGTATACTATTATCCATCTACATTCTATACCTGTGGTGCATTTTAGTTTTGCAGTTTGCTGACAGTGTCCACCAGTATACTATATATAGCAGTACGGTAGGCCACTGCTGTACCTACCTCTGTGTCGTCACTCGTCATCCATTAAGTATACTATCCATCTACATTCTATACCTGTGGTGCATTTTAGTTTTGCGCAGTAAATATAGTAGTAGGCCATTGCTATTGATACTGGCATATAATTCCACACATTAAAAAATGGAGAACAAAAATGTGGAGGTTAAAGGGAAAGATCAAGATCCACTTCCACCTCGTGCTGAAGCTGCTGCCACTAGTCATGGCCGAGACGATGAAATGCCATCAACGTCGTCTGCCAAGGCCGATGCCCAATGTCATAGTAGAGAGCATGTAAAATCCAAAACACAAAAGTTCAGTAAAATGACCCAAAAATCAAAATTAAAAGCGTCTGAGGAGAAGCGTAAACTTGCCAATATGCCATTTACGACACGGAGTGGCAAGGAACGGCTGAGGCCCTGGCCTATGTTCATGGCTAGTGGTTCAGCTTCACATGAGGATGGAAGCACTCATCCTCTCGCTAGAAAAAAGAAAAGACTTAAGCTGGCAAAAGCACAGCAAAGAACTGTGCGTTCTTCTAAATCACAAATCCCCAAGGAGAGTCCAATTGTGTCGGTTGCGATGCCTGACCTTCCCAACACTGGACGGGAAGAGCTTGCGCCTTCCACCATTTGCACGCCCCCTGCAAGTGCTGGAAGGAGCACCCGCAGTCCAGTTCCTGATAGTCAAATTGAAGATGTCACTGTTGAAGTACACCAGGATGAGGATATGGGTGTTGCTGGCGCTGGGGAGGAAATTGACAAGGAGGATTCTGATGGTGAGGTGGTTTGTTTAAGTCAGGCACCCGGGGAGACACCTGTTGTCCATGGGACGAATATGGCCATTGACATGCCTGGTCAAAATACAAAAAAAATCAGCTCTTCGGTGTGGAATTATTTCAACACAAATGCGGACAACAGGTGTCAAGCCGTGTGTTGCCTTTGTCAAGCTGTAATAAGTAGGGGTAAGGACGTTAACCACCTCGGAACATCCTCCCTTATACGTCACCTGCAGCGCATTCATCATAAGTCAGTGACAAGTTCAAAAACTTTGGGTGACAGCGGAAGCAGTCCACTGACCACTAAATCCCTTCCTCTTGTAACCAAGCTCCTGCAAACCACACCACCAACTCCCTCAGTGTCAATTTCCTCCTTACCCAGGAAAGCCAATAGTCCTGCAGGCCATGTCACTGGCAAGTCTGACGAGTCCTCTCCTGCCTGGGATTCCTCCGATGCATCCTTGAGTGTAACGCCTACTGCTGCTGGCGCTGCTGTTGTTGCTGCTGGGAGTCGATCGTCATCCAAGAGGGGAAGTCGTAAGCCCACTTGTACTACTTCCAGTAAGCAATTGACTGTCCAACAGTCCTTTGCGAGGAAGATGAAATATCACAGCAGTCATCCTGCTGCAAAGCAGATAACTCAGGCCTTGGCAGCCTGGGCGGTGAGAAACGTGGTTCCGGTATCCATCGTTAATTCAGAGGCAACTATAGACTTGATTGAGGTACTGTGTCCCCGGTACCAAATACCATCTAGCTTCCATTTCTCTAGGCAGGCGATACCGAAAATGTACACAGACCTCAGAAAAAGACTCACCAGTGTCCTAAAAAATGCAGTTGTACCCAATGTCCACTTAACCACGGACATGTGGACAAGTGGAGCAGGGCAGACTCAGGACTATATGACTGTGACAGCCCACTGGGTAGATGTATTGCCTCCCGCAGCAAGAACAACAGCGGCGGCACCAGTAGCAGCATCTCGCAAACGCCAACTCGTTCCTAGGCAGGCTACGCTTTGTATCACCGCTTTCCAGAATAGGCACACAGCTGACAACCTCTTACGGCAACTGAGGAAGATCATCGCAGAATGGCTTACCCCAATTGGACTCTCCTGGGGATTTGTGACATCGAACAACGCCAGCAATATTGTGCGTGCATTACATCTGGGCAAATTCCAGCACGTCCCATGTTTTGCACATACATTGAATTTGGTGGTGCAGAATTATTTAAAAAACGACAGGGGCGTGCAAGAGATGCTGTCGGTGGCCCGAAGAATTGCGGGCCACTTTCTGCACTCAGGCACTGCGTACAGAAGACTGGAGCACCACCAAACATTCCTGAACCTGCCCTGCCATCATCTGAAGCAAGAGGTGGTAACGAGGTGGAATTTAACCCTCTATATGCTTCAGAGGATGGAGGAGCAGCAAAAGGCCATTCAAGCCTATACATCTGCCCACTATATAGGCAAAGGAGGCGGAATGCACCTGACTCAAGCGCAGTGGAGAATGATTTCAACGTTGTGCAAGGTTCTGCAACCCTTTGAACTTGCCACACGTGAAGTCAGTTCAGACACTGCCAGCCTGAGTCAGGTCATTCCCCTCATCAGGCTTTTGCAGAAGAAGCTGGAGACATTGAAGGAGGAGCTAAAACAGAGCGATTCCGCTAGGCATGTGGGACTTGTGGATGGAGCCCTTAATTCGCTTAACCAGGATTCACGGGTGGTCAATCTGTTGAAATCAGAGCACTACATTTTGGCCACCGTGCTCGATCCTAGATTTAAAACCTACGTTGTATCTCTCTTTCCGGCAGACACAAGTCTGCAGAGGTTCAAAGACCTGCTGGTGAGAAAATTGTCAAGTCAAGCGGAACGTGACCCGTCAACATCTCCTCCTTCACATTCTCCCGCAAATGGGGGTGCGAGGAAAAGGCTAAGAATTCCGAGCCCACCCGCTGGCGGTGATGCAGGGCAGTCTGGAGCGAGTGCCACTGCTGACATCTGGTCCGGACTGAAGGACCTGCCAATGATTACTGACATGTCGTCTACTGTCACTGCATATGATTCTCTCACCATGGAAAGAATGGTGGAGGATTATATGAGTTACCGCATCCAAGTAGGCACGTCAGACAGTCCGTACGTATACTGGCAGGAAAAAGAGGCAATTTGGAGGCCCTTGCACAAACTGGCTTTATTCTACCTAAGTTGCCCTCCCTCCACTGTGTACTCCGAAAGAGTGTTTAGTGCAGCCGCTCACCTTGTCAGCAATCGGCGTACGAGGTTACTTCCAGAAAATGTGGAGAAGATGATGTTCATCAAAATGAATTATAATCAATTCCTCCGTGGAGACATTCACCAGCAGCAATTGCCTCCAGAAAGTACACGGGGACCTGAGATGGTGGATTCCAGTGGGGACGAATTAATAATCTGTGAGGAGGGGGATGTACACAGTGAAAGGGGTGAGGAATCGGAGGATGATGATGAGGTGGACATCTTGCCTCTGTAGAGCCAGTTTGTGCAAGGAGAGATTGATTGCTTCTTTTTTGGTGGGGGCCCAAACCAACAAGTCATTTCAGTCACAGTCGTGTGGCAGACCCTGTCACTGAAATGATGGGTTCGTTAAAGAGTGCATGTCCTGTTTATACAACATAAGGGTGGGTGGGAGGGCCCAAGGACAATTCCATCTTGCACCTCTTTTTTCTTTCATTTTTCTTTGCATCATGTGCTGTTTGGGGACAATTTTTTTGAAGTGCCATCCTGCCTGACACTGCAGTGCCACTCCTAGATGGGCCAGGTGTTTGTGCCGGCCACTTGTGTCGCTTAGCTTCGTCAAACAGCCACCTTGGTGCGCCTCTTTTTTTCTTTGCATCATGTGCTGTTTGGGGACAATTTTTTGGAAGTGCCATCCTGTCTTGATTGACACTGCAGCGCCACTCCTAGATGGGCCAGGTGTTTGTGTCGGCCACTTGTGTCGCTTAGCTTAGTCAAACAGCCACCTTGGTGCGCCTCTTTTTTTCTTTGCATCATGTGCTGTTTGGGGACTATTTTTTAAATCGGCCATCCTGCCTGACACTGCAGTGCCACTCCTAGATGGGCCAGGTGTTTGTGTCGGCCACTTGGGTCGCTTAGCTTAGCCATCCAGCGACCTCGGTGCAAATTGTAGGACTAAAAATAATATTGTGAGGTGTGAGGTGTTCAGAATAGACTGGAAATGAGTGGAAATTATGGTAATTGAGGTTAATAATACTATGGGATCAAAATGACCCCCGAATTCTATGATTTATGCTGTTTTTTAGGGGTTTTTGAAAAAAACACCCGAATCCAAAACACACCCGAATCCAACAAAAAATTTTCGGTGAGGTTTTGCCAAAACGCGTCCGAATCCAAAACACGGCCACGGAACCGAATCCAAAACCAAAACACAAAACCCGAAAAATGTCCGGTGCACATCACTAAGCGGAAGTCTGGTGGTCTATTTATCAAGGGGCCCAGATCATTCACTATGTTGATCATGCTGTTCCCCTGTTGTTCCCTTTATAAACATTTTGGACTAAACAAATTTGATTAAGCCGTCCATTGATTTTATTAATACACTCGCCCCTCACCCCCTACCACCTTTCTCCCCAATAATCACTCGGACAACTGAATTGCGATTTAAAAGGTTACACCCAAATTTATTGATCGAATTAGAATTGTTACTCTATAAGTGGGTGGCGAGAAAGCAGTGCGTGCCCCCGGCTACAGTCTCAATATTAAGTTTCTCCTAAATTAAACAATGGGGCGGAACCGAAGTCCCGCCCTTGCGCAAATTAGCTGAGCGGTACCACTTCCCACCATTGGCATAGCACCGGTCCACCCTTAAGATGACGACCATGTCAGCCCTTGAGGCCACGACAAACTCGCCGAGTATCTGGGGGAAGTGCCGGCCAACCGATGTTGCGCTACTACAGACCGCCGAGGAGCACTGCTTGCCGCGCCTGCTGGACCTCTCATGTCAGGCGATAATTAAACTTTGAAATGGCCTGACGGTGCCTCCACCGGCATTGAAATGAATTCAAATTTTCCATATAACCAACTTTGCACGTTGATATTACACTCAGAAATGGCCTACCGGTGCCTTCACCGAAAATAAAAAAATTCTAAATTCCAGTTAATCAACATTTTCACTGCCTACGTGCCGAAACTGCCCTATCACCAGGGCGGGAGGGTGGGTGCCTTCTTGGATCCTTGTCCAGCGTGGAAGAGGAAGCCTGCCTGCCTTCCCTGACCTTTTGTACCTCACAGGTAACTCTCCTCCCCCCTTGTCCTACAGGATGTGCTTAGGAATCTCTCTGTTCTACCCTCCCCTCCCCCCTTCCCCAATTCCCAGCTCCAGGCTTCCCTCCTTAAAAAACCAGGACGCTTATTTATTCTTCAGGCCTATTTGGCCCTTGAATTCTTTAAGCCGTCCATTGATTTTATTAATACACTCGCCCCCTCACTCCCTACCACCTTTCTCCCCAATAATCATTCGAACAACTGAATTGCGATTTAAAAGGTCACAGCCAAATTTATTGATCGAATTAGAATTGGTACTCTATAAGTGGGTGGCGAGAAAGCAGTGCGTGCCCCCGGCTACAGTCTCAATATTAATTTTCTCCTAAATTAAACAATGGGGCGGAACCAAAGTCCCGCCCTTGCGCAAATTAGCTGAGCGGTACCACTTCCCACCATTGGCATAGCACCGGTCCACCCTTAAGATGACGACCGTGTCGGCCCTTGAGGCCACGACAAACTCGCCGAGTATCTGGGGGAAGTGCCGGCCAACCGATGTTGCGCTACTACAGACCGCCGAGGAGCACTGCTTGCCGCCAAAGCCTGGTTCCTAGAACCAAGGCCCGCCACCCGCTGCGACCATCTATGAATACTGCTGTCCGTCTCCATCAGACTAAGTCAAATAGAGCCTTTTGCCCACTAAGTTTCTTGCCAAATTAAACTCCAAAATGGCCTGATGGTGCCTCCACCGAAAATAAAAACAATTCCTATTGCACTGAGGAGCACTGCTTGATAAACTGAGGGCCCCTAGGGGCCACTGCTTCTGTCTCCCATGCCTGCCCAGACGTTTACCAGCTGCCCTATGCCTGCTGCCCGCTAGCTATCGGAGTGACCTGCCAACCGCACCCGCATGGCCTAGCATGAACAGTGCTTTTGGGTGACCCATATGAAGGTCAAAACCACAAAACCTCTTTGAGGGCAAAATTGGAAAGTCCTTCCTTTCACCAAAGCGGCGGGCAGCATAATGCCTTGGGTTTCCCAAAAGACAATCAGGGAGCTTACTTCACCAGGAAAGGTGTCGCAATCAGACTCGGGTGAATGTAGGCTCCCTGCACATAACCTTCCCTGTAATTCCGCCCCAGTGGGACTGTTTAAATGACTTTTATCCCTGGGACTTAAAATCTCCCAGCCTGTTGCCGAAAGGCTTTCCTGGCTCCTCCTTGGGCAATCCTGACAAACTCTTTAGCTCTATGAGGATCTTGTGGCTGTCTAGCGGAAATCTGCTGATAGAGATTACCCTGTGAAGTAGAAAATCAATGTTAGTTTGCACTGTGTAGGTGCTTATACGAACGCTTTTTAAGTATACCCGGGATCATTGCCTTGCCGCAGCTACCTACGATGCACTGTGGCCATGCACATACCCTTACTGCGAGCCCTCTCCGCAGCCTTACCCTCTCATCCTGGGACTGGGCTGCTGCTCTGACTGATTTTCATTCGTGAAGATTAATTTACTTGCACTTGCCCATATATATATATATATTGCTCAGCGCCTACCAGAACATGCTTGGACTTTTTACCAAACTCATAAAATTGTTAATTCCCGGGCGCCTGTCGATTGCCTGGACAACCGCGGGCATTCCTGGCATATTTCTGGCCTGCTGTCGACCACTGCAACTTTGAGTTACCTGTGACCTTGCGAACCAGAGAAGTTGTCTTCATTTAAAACTCATGTTAAATGTATATAAGGCTGGCTTGCTAATACCATGTTGAGTCTCCAACTGAAGTATCCTTCCCTATTCCCCAATGGGTTGATCCCCCCCTTATCCGAAATCGGTACTCACGGCATATCGGTAAAGAGATGTTACACTATGTGTTTATGGTATGGTTCAATCCGGTTAGGTATACTCATCATATAGCGCACTATGATCTATACCTAGCAACTGTCATATGAATTAAGACACCCGAGAGAGCATACAAACTCCACAAAGAAATGCTCTTAACTGGAATTGAACCCATGACCTCAGCGCTGTGAGGCCGTAATGCTAACCCTTTCCCCATAACTGGTGCGTTTACGCTGAATTGTTATTCACGCCTTGCGCCAGACTATAGTTGTCCTACGTGGTTATCCCGTATATCGCTAAGGCACATGCAGCATTGACCCCTACTTTATGCAGAGACAAGGTACTATTCAGCCCTTAAATACCTCGCTTTGCGCCTGGACCTTTGGCTTTCCTTCTCCTTCTGTCCTGTCTACCTTATTATGATACCATAAGTGACCGTCATAGTGCACGTTCAGTAAAGTAGCTTTGATGGTTTTTTACTGTGATCGCTACCGCTACTTGCTTTGCCTTGTATTTTGTATGACAGTCTGGTTATAGAACGACTTATTTGCACCAAGCGGTTATCCTTATATACCGAACCATGCAATACCAGGGGATTAAACCATGCGTTTAGGACAGCGGTAGCTGCACTGTGTAGTGCTGGGCTGTACTGCGCTATGAGAGCTGTGGTGCTTATTGTTAAACATTCAGGGGACCTCCCTTACCCTGACCTTTTTTTTTTTTTTTTTTGCTTTTTTTTGCTTTTGTTACTGCATCGCAATGTTCTGTGTATCCAGCATTGCTCTAATGTATGCCCTATGCAAGGCTTTGCCAATCACCTGTGGCGCCTTCCCAATAAATGTAATACTAATAATAATCATGCTAAGGCCACGGGTAATACAGAAAAAATGGCTAATATGAAAGTTATGGTGTGTCACTGCCCCCATGCTCCCTTATTTATACATACTGCTATTATACCTCCTAGACTGCCGCCTAATTTCGGCCAGCATGTGAAACTGATCTGCATTACACTGCCCGTTATATACCTCCTACAATACAATAATACATGGTCACGGCAATGTGATGAGTGTTCTGCCTTATATTGTATCATTTATCGCTTTTCCCCTCTATAGTCTGCTTTATACCCCCGGCCTATCGTTCTGGTATTGTACTTTTATTAACCCGCTAGTGTACCTAGAATGCTAAAATATGCTCCCGCAGCAATGCCGCCACTAATCATTATGCTGTATATTATATCACCAGTACGTCCCATATACTGCATTATACACACGCGGCAATGACATTACTGATTTAGTACATCTCTTCTACACCCACTGGATATCACCAATTTGCTCTATACACCGCCATATACGTTTATGGCGTTATCTCGTATCTCGCTATCCTTGCCTCATACCTGTTAGCCTGTGTGTAATACCCTCCTGCGGCACCGACATCAGTGACACTACTGATTTGTACTATATTGTGTTTTATGCCCTGTATTCTATCACTTCTCATACCCTGTTATGAACACGTGCCATAAGGAAATCACTGGTCGACATGGCGACCCATCAATGCAATCAATGCTCTATATTTTCCGTTTATTGCACAGTATTCTGCTTGTTATGCTGCGCTTTACCCACTTCCGGCGATGTAACCTATCTGTATTAACTGTGATCCTTGGTCTGCGTCTAACGCAACACTATACCCTATCATACCTTATACGCTGCAGTGTATCCTGACTCAGCAATGTAACCCCTGACCCATATTACATTGCCCCCTATGACCCTATTACCTACTATGCGCTGCCGTAACCCCCTCACTGTGTAGATGTGCCATGTGTTTGTCTTTAAAAACAAACTCCCAGGCTGGAGTGATTATCTTAAGCTTCCACAAATATTTTATTCGCAGGTGACTGGAGAGCGTATAGCAAAGTTCTTGCCATAACGTCACGACTATACCAGTGGACAGTGCTGGACTTTTCACTCATTATGCTCATTATAAGAAAGCATTGAGGCCTGTTTACCAGACAGGCGCTTTAACCAACTAAGCCACAGCGCAGAAGCAATACACATCGCCTGTAACTACATGATACTTATCTGGGAGGTCCCTTTGTGTGCTTCCTAAAGAATCATTAGTTTGCAAAGTTTCACGTGGCCCCCCCCCCCAAAGCTAAGCCGGAAGGAGCAACGTGACATGCAGTCTGATCATCTGTAAGTAAGGACAGTAAGTGAAGGGGAAAAGTACCATATTATAAAGTAACATGACAGAAAAAAAATGTAAGAGGGGAAAATTAAATAAATAAATAATTAATTAAAAAACCAATAAAAGAAATTAAATGAATAAATTATTAGAAAGGGTTCGCCGCTTGCGGGTAATGGGCTGGCGGGAAGGTACGACTGGGTCTGGGTTAATGTGGGAAGCAGGAACTGGCTGTTTCTGAACTGCCGCCGCCTTTCGGCGGAGCTAGATGAATCGCTAGAGTCTGTATATGAAGCGCTGCTGCTGGATGAAGCTTTTTGCTCACCTGGTCCTGAAGACGAGGGTGCCTGGCTGACCTTCTTCGCAGTCCCCGTCTGTCCCTCGTCGAGCGGCACTCCGTCCGCTACTTGATCCGACGATGCCCCTTCGGCCGGTTGGTTGTATCCTTCGCTGACTGGGACCTGCAATCTTGCAGAGGGAACATGTAAAGTATCCAGCGCTTGCGCCTGGGGCTGCTCTGCGGGGGGCTGCTGTTGCTAAGCAGCCCGTGGAGTAAGGGGTTGCGCTCCTCGGATTTGCTCGCGGACTCCTGCCCCGGCCACTCCGTCGGCCCCTGCCTGATCTTGGTATGGCTGCAGGGCGAGCACTAAGGGGTTGGGCGGAACGCTTGGCTGGGGGGGGGGGGGGGTTGGGCTGGGCTGGCTGCCGGACAGATATGGGTATGGGTATTGGTTAGTGTCGGCGTAGCCTGGGGGGTATGGTGGGGATTGGTACCAGGTGGGGTGGGCAGCGGTGGGCCAGTAGTTCACCCATAGCGAGTAATGGGCTGGGGGGAAGTGCTGCCCTGCCTGCCACCAGGGGGGGAAAGCGCTGCCAGCTGCTGCCCCCAACCCAATTGCGGTGCTTCTGCGTCCGCTGGCTGCGCAACTGCAGCCTGAGATGCCTGTGTGTGAGGGGGGTGGCCGCTGCGGGTAAGCTGCGGGGAAAACTCCTGCCTAAGTTGCGCCGTGCTAGGTGGCGTGGGGAGCGTATGTGCGGGCTCCGGCGGGGGGAACAAGGGATGCTGCTGCCGCTGGCCGGCGCCGAGCGTGACGCGATCGCTCGGCGCCGGGAGGGGGGTGGTGCGGCATCCGGGGTGCTGTGGGCTAGTGCGCCGGAGCCTGGCTCAGGCCCGGCGCGCGCTAGCCCAATGTGGAGGGGGGAACCCGGCACTGGTCCCGCCGCCGCCGACTGGAGCCCGTGCGGGGGAGCCGAGCCACGTGCTGGCGTGGACGGCTCGCAGTCCGCTTGAATGAGCCGCTGGGGGGGGAGCAAGCCTCTTGGGCCTGGGCATGGTGGGGATGAGCCGCAGCCGGTACTGAAGCTGCAGTTATGGGGATGCTGGGCCGGCCTGTGGTGGAGGCCGCTGAACTTGAGAGGGGGGGGGGGGGGGGGAGACAGGGCCGCAGGGTGGCTAATCCCAATGGTGCAGGAGACGGAGATTATAGGTAGAGTCCTTAATCCTTCCTTGAATCCTGGAGTGCCTTCTTGGATCCTTGTCCAGCGTGGAAGAGGAAGCCTGCCCTTCCCTGACCTTTTGTACCTCACTGGTAACTCTCCTCCCCCCTTGTCCTACAGGATGTGCTTAGGAATCTCTCTGTTCTCCCCTCCCCTTCCCCGTCCCCTCCCCCCTTCCCCAATTCCCAGCTCCAGGCTTCCCTCCTTAAAAAACCAGGACGCTTATTTATTCTTCCGGCCTATTTGGCCCTTGAATTCTTTTAACACTAGATGGCACTGTAATACAAGGAGAATGCAAAGTGCGAGCGTGTCCTCTAAATATTAATAGTGCATGTGTTTTCTAATGTAGTTCTAATAATTTAAATGCAGTGGTATATACTTGTGCTTTGTATAACAGTAGAAGGAAAAACAGATTTTTTTGTATTTGCAAATGCTACTACATCAATCAGCTTTACGGTACATTGGCAGTAGTTTTCCAAGAGTTGACATCTTTCAAGAGGGTTATATTGTTTCCAGAAACATTTTGTCAATTATTATTGTTCACTCATTTTTTAAAGACAAGTATTTCTTGAAACATGACAAAAGACATTAGTATAACACATCAACAGAAATCAAACATAAGGAGCGGGATGTAATGAAGTCCGAGTTCGCTGGCCATACGGGATGCTGGCCGAACTCGGAACATTTTTATAAGGGTGTAAACATGTAAGCTTTTAGCTTTGTACATGATTGCTCCTTTAAAAATATGTCCGAATTCGTCCGGCATCCTGCACAGCCACTGAACTTCATTACATCCCATGGTATCAAACAGCGACGGACTGGGCCTCCGTTTTGGGCCAGGTATTTGTGAGGGCGCGCACACACGAAGCATGGTGGTGGCGGGGCCACATCGCTGGGGGGCCTTCACTGCTCTCTGGGGAACTGGACTGGCCCACCTGCCCATCAGCCCTGGTATCAAACAATAGAGCAGGTAAATTCAAACAGAGCAAGCGTAATATGAGAACAAATAGGGTGCATACATACCATACAATATTGTGAACAATGTGCTCAATATGGGCACATCGTTCACCATATGGTCCAGTGTGTATGCACTATGCCGCTGACGATGTACATAATTTGATTGTTACTATATATTTGGGCCATTTTAGGAGACGTAAAAACAAAGTGGAAAAAGACTGACTACTCCCACACACAAAGCTTAAAAACATTTGTCCTACTCATAAAGCACCCCAATATAACTGTCCCATACCCTGAACCCCAAATTCCGTCACTTTGCACTTTTTCAACCCCAAAAATTACATGTCATTATTGGCCAGCTAAAAATAATTAGAAACATCAAAGTGCCTACTTAGTCATTAGGGAAGATGGGGGTGTCCCAGGGGGTGAACCAAATCCTGACACTTGTACATTAAAATAGATATTTTCCCCAACTTTGCACCTGCTCAGAGTAGGTGAAGTGGAATTCATGGTAAAATTATCAATAAATTATTGCGGCTAAGTGAATAGGGGTCTTTCATGATTAGTAGTAAAATTGCAGTTTTTCGCACAAAGGCCCTCATTCCGAGTTGTTCGCTCGCTAGCTGCTTTTAGCAGCAGTGCAAAGGCTAAGCCGCCACCCTCTGGGAGTGTATCTTAGCTTAGCAGAAGTGCGAACGAAAGGATCGCAGCGCTGCTACTAAAAAAAAATTGTGCAGTTTCAGAGTAGCTGCAGACCTACTCCTACCTTCTGATCACTTCAGACTATTGAGTTCCTGTTTTGACGTCACAAACACGCCCTGAGTTCGGCCAGCCACTCCCCCGTTTCCCCAGCCACTCCTGCGTTTTTATCTGGCACGCCTGCGTTTTTACACACACTCCCCAAAAACGGTCAGTTACCACCCAGAAACACCCACTTTCTGTCAATCACACAACGATCAGCAGTGCGATTGAAAAGCGTCGCTAGAGCTTGTGTAAAACTGCATTGGCTTTTGTGAACGTACGATGCGTGTGCGCAGTGCGCCCCATACGCATGCGCAGAATTGCCGATTTTTTGCATGATCACTGCACTGCGAACGGCAGCCAACGATCAACTCGGAATGACCCCCAAAAAATGGGTTATCAAAGCTAATTGAATACTCCCCTATGTGTTATTAGAAAGCTACACATATACATAGAAATATACAGATGAAATTACTCCCCTGGCGGGCAAAATTATACCTAATGGTAATTTTAATTTTTAAAGAGAGAATTTTTATTTAACATTAAAATACTCATACAGGCAATCAAAATCCCACAATTTTTCTTTCATAGTCTTTTAAAGTATACTTTAAGGTTCATTTTAAACCAAAAAAGAGACATGATAACTCATCTGTCTTAGGTTGATAATTCTAATTGAACCCACTTTTTTTTTGCACCCAAAAAATTATTAAGTATGAAGTAAAGGAATGTATAATGAACTCTCAAAGTCAGGCAAGATTGATAAAACATTTTTATCTGTAATCTCTATATTTTGATTGACAAAGGGTCAAACTTTCAAAGTGATACGTGGATTAGGCAGGGCCGGTGCTAGGGTGTTCGGCGCCCCCTGCAAACTATAAATTTGTGCCCTCCCATACTTTACATATGGACCACATGCGTCAAAAAGGGGTGTGGTCTCACAAAGAAGAGGCGTGGTCACACAAAAGTACCCCCATTTAAAACACCCCCAGTAGTGGTGCTGCTTACACATAATGCCCCAGTTGTAGAACAGCTTAAACATAATGCCCCAGTTGTAGCACAGTTTATACATAATGACCCCAGTAGTAGTGCAGCTTACACATAATGAACCCAGTAGTAGCGCAGCTTACACATACTGCCCCAGTTGTAGGGCAGCTTACACATAATGCCCCCAATAGTAGCGCAGCTTACACATAACGCCCCCAGTAGTAGCGCCGCTTACACGTATCGAACCCACTAGTAGCACCGCTTACATATAATGCCCCAGTAGTAGAGCCACTTACACAAAATGACCTTAGTAGTAGCACCGCTTACACATAATGAACCCAGTAGTAGCGCCATTTACTTGTAAAGCCCCAGTAGTAGTGCAGCTCATACGTAACGCTCCCAGTACTATTGCAGCTTACACGTAACGTCCCCAGTAGTAACACCGCTTACACGTAACGCCCCAGTAGTAGTGCTGCTTACACATAACGCCCCAGTAGTAGCGCAGCTTACATGTAATGCCCTCAGTAGTAGTGCAGCTTACACGTAATGCCCTCAATAGTAGCGCCGCTTACACATAACACCCACAGAAGTGCAGTTTATTCACACGCACCCTACACACATACATACACACACAAACACACACACACATATACACACACATATACAAACTTTCTCCAGATAAATCTCAGGGGAAAAAACAGAGCATTAGGATTAGCATTTCTCTGCAATTTTTCAAAACTTTGACCCCCTATATCTCAAAACCTGTAAGGCCTAGAGAAGAAAAAATGTACATGGTTTAGTAGCTATGTGGTAGTATCAAGTGTAAAAAAAGTATCATGAAAATCTGAGTCGGTGGGTGTCATGCCTGGGTGAACTGACATGGAATGAACCAATTGCAATAGCGTTCAACTCTGAATTTGGCCTTATATCAATTTTTCAAATCCTTAACCTTGTAAATTCAGGTTTCTATAGACAAAGGGGAGTCCTCTGGATCACTGACCCTTTGTTGAAGGGAATCTAGGTGGGTGGAGTGGCCAGATAAATGAGCCAAGGCAGAGTCAAGGGAAGATTGCAACACTATTTACTGAACATTTATAAATCTGATGTTTTACAGTCTCAGCTAGTACACTTTCATTAGTGAGTACATGGGAAGTCCCAAAAACTATTACTGTTTATAGTGCCTTTAAAATACCTACAAGTCAATTCAAATACATATACTGTAAATTCTGTATGTTAATGTGTATTTTGAGCATAGCATATTTACTTACTGAGGCTGCTGTACAGTTGTAATTAAGAATCTTTGTTTTGTGTAAAATGTATTTTTGTGCTGCAAATAAAATTGTTACACATCCATCCATATATTTATTTAGTCACATTTTGCACTTATGACTCCTTATGCTTCAAAAAATGGAATGGAAGCATGCAAGCACTGACTGAGTGCAGTAAGGGTGTGTTCACGCAAATGCAGCTCATGGCACATAATGTGCCTGTATTGCTTGCCCTCTGGAGCTAAATATGCATCGATGATGACGATGATAATGATGATGATGATGATGATAACAATCACCAAAAGCATCTCCCGCTGATATTATTACTATGTGGCTGCTGCAAGATTTACAATTGATTTCTTTTATTTGTATTTAACTGAACTTAATTAGTACTTTTTCTATAGCAGATTACATTGGTTTCCACAGGGAAACATCAGGGTGTAGAGTGGATCTTGATCCAGAGGCACCAACAGGCTAAACCTTTAGGCTGTCCCAGGATGCATTCAGTGCCAGATTAAGGTCCACATGGGCCTGGAGCTGAAATGCATAAAGGGCCTATAGTGTGCCTTGGCAGGAGGTATGTCAAGCGCTGCAGTGAGAGTGGTATAAATTGGAGGTGTGGCCTTTGCCATGGGTGTGGCTATCTCCATGGAGGTCATAGCTATTGCCTACCTTCAACCATTTAATAGAGGAGCAGACCCATACACACATACATACAGTGGTCATCGAAGTGGGAATTTTGTAGTGGGGGTATGGCAAATGAAACAGAATTACTGGGGGGACATGGCCACTGAAAAGGAGTGTGTCCTTCAAAGTACATGCATTAGTGTGCCCCCTCCCTTCCTAGTCTGTATGTGTAATAGTGTGCCCCCCTCCCTTCCTAGTCTGTGTATGCATCAGTGTGCCCCCCTCCCTCCTAGTCTATATGTGTATTAGTGTGCCCCCTTCCTAGTCTGTATATGCATCAGTGTGCCCCCTCCCCTCCTAGTCTGTATATGCTGAAGTCAGGGCTGGTTCTAGACCTTGTGGTGCCCAGGATGAACGTTTCCTTTGGCGAACCCCCTCTCCCCATTGAAAACAGGGACACTGCGTGCCAAGGGCGCATGTAAAAATATAGGGATGTGGCTTTACAGGAAGCGGCATGGCCACATAATACTACCAATTCACATTACACCTCACAGTAGTGTCCATCAGTCACATTACACCATACAGTAGTACCCCATATACATGCCAGGAAGAGCCCTTTATATATATATATATATTGCACCAGGTACAGCCTCTTATACATATTACGCCAGGCAGAGCCCCTTATTCACACTGAACCATGCAGAGCCCCTTATACACATTGATCCAGGCAGAGCCCCTTAAACACATTGCGCCAGGCAGAACCCTGTATACACATTGCATCAAGTAGCCACTTCTACACATTGCGCCAGGTAGCCTCTTACACATATTGCTCCAGGTAGCCCTTTATACACATTGCACCAGGTAGCCCCTTATACACACTGCGCCAGGTATCCCCTTATACACACTGCACCAGGTAGCCCCTTATACACATTGCACCAGGTAGGCCATTATACATATTGCACCAGGTAGGCCATTATACACACTGCGCCAGATAGGCCATTATACACGTTGCACCAAGTAGCCCCTTATACATGTTGCACCAGGTAGCCCCTGGAATGCAGCATAGTACTGCTAGAAGAGGTTCGATGTGACAAATATGGACCAGGGTTATACATTAATAACTGATATCTATACACAGAGCACAGATTATTATTACCATTATATGCATAGCGCCAGCGCTGTACACTGGACTTCATTTGTGGATGCATGGTACAGGAGCAGACATACCTGATTCCAAAAGCAAATAAAGGGACGGACACAACAGTGACAGAACTAGTGAATGGTGGGCCCAAGTGCACACCCACCCCACATAAAATAAATATATATATATATATATATTTTTTTTTTTTTTTCTATATAATTTGCAGCAACCTTCACTGCTGTTACAGTAAGGTGTGCATGAAGCACCGACATTTATTAGGACATATTTCTCTGCTGCCTCCAGTCACCTACAAACATACTTCTACTCACCAATTCTTTCACTAAGAGCAGGATGTACTACAGCTGAAAATGCGGCCAAAACTTAGAAAATTGTGTTTTCAGAGTTTTGCCCGCATTTCTCTTTGCAATTCCCTCTGAG
This sequence comes from Pseudophryne corroboree, assembly GCF_028390025.1. Lineage (NCBI taxonomy): Eukaryota > Metazoa > Chordata > Amphibia > Anura > Myobatrachidae > Pseudophryne > Pseudophryne corroboree. The sequence goes on from NC_086446.1 coordinate 605,873,849, forward strand.
AGGGATCAAATCGGATCCTTCCCAGCACCCCCGACGGCAAGCAACTTCATGCTCTGCATGCGCAAAGAACAGCTCTTATTGAAAGAGCTGTCCTTTGTGATTTTCTGGGTACATACCAACATTATTAATGCCAGTATGTACCCGATAAGAGATGGGATGTACTGTACAGAGGCTACGCTACAAACTGGCTGGTGACCGCCACATACAAAAAGGACAGCTACGGCCACACATTTGACCTCACATAGATGGGAGGGAGACACATGGGGTGCAGGGCTGAGGAGACAATATGAACACCAGGGGAAGAACCAGGGTAGATTGAAAGAAGACAGGAGGAAGACATTGAAGGAAGTCAGGGGAAGATGGAAGGAACAGGATGAAGAACAGAGGAGATGGGAGGAAGACAAGAAGAACAAGGGAAAATGGGAGGCTCCTAAACAGCATGGGCTGGTAATTGTTACATTAAAAAAAAGCTGTGGTTGTTTAGCTGAGATGAATAGGGAGATCCGGTAGGAACGGGAAAGAACAGGAGGAGACGGGAGGAATTTGAGAAACACAGGGGGAATAACGGGGGGGGGGGGGGAGACGAGAGGAACACAGGAGGAATAAGAGGGGAGACAAGAGGAACACAGGAGGAATAACGGTGGGGAGATAAGAGGAACACAGGAGGAATAACGGGGGAGACGAGAGGAACACAGGAGGAATAATGGGGGAGACAAGAGGAACACAGGAGGAATAATGGGGGGGAGACAAGAGGAACACAGGAGGAATAACGGGGGGAGTCAGGAGGATCACAGGAGAAATAATGGGGGGGAGGCAAGAGGAACACAGGAGGAATAACGGGGGAGACAAGAGGAACACATGAGGAATAATGGGGGGGAGACAAGAGAAACACAGGAGGAATAATGGGGGGGGAGAGACAAGAGGAACACAGGAGGAATAACGGGGGGCGACAAGAGGAACACAGGAGGAATAGCGGGGGGAGACAAGAGGAACACAGGAGGAATAACGGGGGAGACAAGAGGAACACAGGAGGAATAACGGGGAGACAAGAGGAACACAGGAGGAATAATGGGGGAGACAAGAGGAATGGAATAACGGGGTGGGGGAACAAGAGGGACACAGGAGGAATAACGGGGGGGGGGGAGACAAGAAGAACACAGGAGGAATAACGGGGGGGGGAGACGAGAGGATCACAGGGAATAATGGGGAGACAAGAGCGGCACAAGGGGATTAACAGGGTGAGATTGGAGGAAAGAGAATGAAAACAGGATAAAATAGATACTTATACAAAATAACATTAGTGACAAAGAATAACAGTTGTGTAATATGTAACAGACATAATATTCACACACACACAAAATGTACGTGATGTGGAGTTGTGTTATTACCTCATAAGGCATGGTGTAAAAACGAGGCGCTCCAGCAAGTGGCAGAGCACTGCCGCTGCTCTTGTGACGGTAGCATCTAGTTTCTCTTCGTAGAGAGGACCTTTCCCATAAACCCCTAGATCCATGTCACAAACTATTTGGAATAGTAACCTGTGGCGAGCGAAGCCGCGAAGCGACCCCGCGAGGGTCGAATGGTGCATAAATACAACGAACTAGGGTAGGCTGGTAAACATGCTTTCCGCTGCCCCATATAAGGCCAGCCCATCAGGAAAACATATCAATCTTCTTCTTTTTTTAAAAAACAAGCAAACTGCTGCCCCCTTCCTGAACCATGCACTTATTGGCCAGCTCATGTTTTTTTTTCTTCAGGTTATGGTGGGGTGGCAGCCTGGAGACTGTGGGGAACAGGGACTACCTGGTCCAGGATCAGTGTTGACAGGGGAAGGTCTGCACACATGCACACAGGAGGTTACCCTCATCATTCTGCATCAGCACACCAGGGCTGCCCACCTCAGCCATTCCCCGCCGCGCAAGCACCCAGGACTCTCTTACGCGGCTATATCATGCAGTACCGGACCGGGAAGGAGGCAGTACTAGGTTAATTGTCAGCCGGGAGTGAGCCAGGCGAGTGGGCAGTGGGAGGTGGCTGGAGGGGGCTGGCCAGCGCGGTGTGTGGTGCAGCCTGGGGAAGGTTGTCAGTGGTGCCGGCCAGCGCGCGGTGTATAGTGCAGGTGGCAGAGGCAGCGGGGGGGGTGTATGTGTGTTGTTGCCGGTCAGCACGGTGTGTGGTGCGGGTGGCTGCTGGGGTGGAGTGTGTGTGTTGTTGCTGGTCAGCGCGGTGTGTGGTGCAGGTGGCAGAGTCGGCGGGGGGTGGGGTAGAGTGTGTGTGTTGTTGCTGGTCAGCACGGTGTGGTGCGGGAGGTGGGGGTGCCAGCCAGTGCGGTGTGTGGGCTAGGGGGGAGGAGCAGAGAGTAGAGGAGAGAGAAGCTCCTCCTCCACACTGGCTAGGCAGTTTGATAATCTGTTGGGAGGAGACGCTCGAGAGGAGAGCGACTCCCCCTTCTCCTCCTGCCGGGATTTAAAGAGGTGGGGCAGAGACACTGTCTAGCGGCAGCATACAATGAGTCAGAATGACTCATTGTAATGCTGGCGATTATGGCCCTCTTAGCTGCAGCAGGCATTGGGCCTATTTTCAGTGGGGGGCCTGGAGCTGCAGCTCCATCCACCCCATTGTTAATCCAGCCCTGGATGCATTGGGGCCTCCTCTATAACCCCGCCTCCAGGCACTGTGAGCTCAGTTTCAGTTGGTGTCTGCAGCAACAAGACACTTAACAGGTGGGCTGCACTGGACAGCCCTGAAAAAGCTTTTTCTGACAGAAAATTTGTTCAAAACTGGGCTGTCAGCACTGTATGTCATGGTGACACTTCAGGCACATAGTCAAAGTCGCTCTCCTGGTTTGCGTGTCTGCTACGGGGAGGAGGTAAGAGGGTCGCCCAGGATGGACCTGCCATTAAATCGCATTCCATCCGTGACCTAGGGAGACAGGTCGTGGCGCTGGCATGGATACTGTCACCGAGCAGGGACCCCACTAGACCACTGGGGCGTATTGAGGACAGGTCAGATGTACTAACACCCCATTTAATAAGGCTTACAGTACCCGGGGTGGAAGTCCAGCATAGGGGAGTCGGCGCTTGACCTGTAGCCCCTCCCCTGGCCCAGGGAATAATCTACTGCAGATTTTCCCACCCTGGAGCTGCCTCACACTCTCCCTCACTCCCTGACTGAGGCGCTGGGCACCATCTTATAAGCATAGTTGCGGCTAGTCTCTGGGACTGCAGTGCAAGGTCTCCCTTGTAAAGCCTCCTGTATACAACGCTGTGACATTACAAACACTTAAGTATTCTACATGTCTTCTTTATACAGACAGCATTAGTTAAGAAAAAGTGTACCTATTACAGGATATATTGTAGTAGTATTCTGATATTTACCTCCGGTCTAGGACTGTGCTCTGTTATATATATGTATCTGTACATATACTAGTCCAGTGCAGTTTTATTGTCATAATAATTATCTGCGTTGCCTGTGACTGTGTGTGCCTGTATCTGCTGTGTGGTTTCACTTTCAGTGTTTCCCAGATATATTTATCACTATATTCTAGTATACGTACAGATATATATATATTACCCCCATGGTGCGTCAGGATCATATATATAGTGCGTCACAGTATTTACCTATTACGTCTATTCTACTGTGTACTCAGTCACATAATACCAGATTTATTATCTGGTGTTGTGTACTGTGTCTACAGTCACATACTAACGGATTTATTCGCAGGTATTGTACTCTGTCTGGCTTTATCGTACTAATTCATTCTGTTGTTGCATTTGTGTACAATGTCTAACAAGAAAGGCAGTAAGTCTGTGGACGCTCCTGCATCATGCAGAGCATGCTCGAAAGAATTACCAGAGGGGTAAGCTGTGTATGATAGTCTGTGTACTATGTTTCATACACCTCCTACTCAGTCCGCTGCTCTTGTAGCCAATCAGGAACCACCCAGGGCTGCGTTCACAAACCTACTGGGTACTCTGGTGGAATGCCTTACGCCCCCTATGGGACCACCTGTGACATTACAGCCACAAATTGTCCCTATGGATAATCCAACTTGGGCAGAAAATTTGTCTAACCAGTTGCAGCACTTAAGTCATTCCTTGGTCAGACAAAAATCTACTCCAGGTCACTCTAGTTTCTCTGGGTCATCTAAGCGGGCTGCTTCCTCCTCACAATCCACGAATCTCTCAGATGTTTCATCTGATGGGGAGGGGGAGCATACTGTCCTGTAAGACACTGAATCAGGTGTTTCTGACTAGGATTCTCTATTGCAAATTGATGTCCCTGCCCTTGTGGTTGCTATTAAACAAATCTCACAAATCACTGATGATGAGGATTCCACTACTGTGGCTAAGAAAACTGATATGTTTAAATGGCAGAAGGTGGTTAAAAATCTATTACCCCATTCTGACCATTTGGTGGACATCAGGCATTAGCCCTGGTCTAATCCAGGGTAGAAATTCCCTCTGTCTAAACGGGCCTTGGCTCGCTATCCTCTCCCTGCAGAGTTATGTAACAAGTGGGAAAATTCACTGGTGGTGGATTCTCATGTCACCCGCCTTGTGGTGTCGTCCACTCTGCCTATCACCACTGTCACATCACTGAAGGAGCCGACAGATAAGCATGTGGAGGGATGCCTGAAATCTATTTACTCCCTTACAGGTGCTGTACATAGACCCGCTATTGCGGCCTCTTGGACTGCAAAAGGAATTGAAGCATAGGTTCAGGCATTAGAGAAAGCTGCCCGAGGATATATCTGACAGTGCCATACAATACCTGTCTCATATTACCACCACCGCCTATTACATTCAGGAGGCGACCTCTGAGGTGGGTGTGTTGGCAGCCAAGGCGTCAACTACATCTGTCCTGGCTCGCAGTATTCTGTGGTTGAGGTCATGGAAGGGGGACATTTTGTTTGGCGTAGACCTAAATAAACTGGTGTCTGAATTGGCAGCTGCTAAGACTGCCTTTCTCCCAAATACTAATCCTTCAGCACATAAGGCTAAAGGTATAATTTTTCGTTCCTTTTTGCCTCGAGGGAAAGAAAAAGGTCAGGCATACCCGAGACAATCTCATGCTCCCAAAACCACTGGCAAAGCAGTCCTGGGTGGCCGGTCAGCCTTCTTCTAAACAAGACAAGCCTGCTGCATGACGGGGCGGGCCTCCCCCTGGGGGATCCCAGGGTGGGAGGCCAACTTCTGCAGTTCACCCAGGTCTGGTTAATGACCACTTGGGATGCGAGAAGTTGTCTTTCACGGGTACGCAGTCTCCTTCAAGAGACGTCCCCCTCACCAATTTTGCACCATGGCTATCCCTTCGGATCCGTTAAAGGTGCAAGCTCTGCAAAAGGTTGTGAGTTCTCTCCTGAATAGAGGAGTGGTAGTGCAGGTTCCTCTGGCCCAGAGAGGCAGAGGTTACTACTCGACCCTGTTTCTAGTTCCGAAACCCAATGGCTCTTTCCGGCTTATACTCAACCTCAAATCACTGAATAAGGTTGTGAGAGTGTCCAAGTTCCGTATTGAAACACTGCGCTCAATTCTACTGGCTATGGAACCTGGAGACTATATGGTATCCCTGGATATACAGGATGCATACCTGCATATACCTATTGCCATGTTGCATCAGTAATATCTGCGGTTTGCTATTGGCAAACTCCACTATTAGTTCCATGCTCTGCCTTTTGAACTGGCTACGGCTCCTCAGATCTTCACCAAGGTCATGGCCGTAATGATGGCTTATCTCCGTCGCCTGGGAGTCAGGATCCCGCCGTATCTGAACGACTTGCTGATTCTGGCAAACTCCCACGATGTCCTCCTCAGTCATCTGCAAGTGACGGTAAGCTTCCTACAAGTCCACGAGTGGCTCATCAATTGAAAGAAATCCTCGCTGGTCCCAGCTCAGACCATGGTGCACCTGGCGATACTCCTGGACACACACAGTCAAAGACTGTTTCTGTCTCCAGAAAAAGTCCAAAGACTTCATGGCAGGATAAGATACTTCCTTTATCGCCCCAGAGTGTCGATACACTCGGCAATGCAAGTACTTGGCCTAATTGTGTCGGCATTCGACATGGTAGAGTACACTCAATTTCATTCTCGCCCTCTGCAGAGGTTAATCCTTTCTAAATGGGACGGCCTACCTCATCGGATTAGATCTCACATGATCACTTTTTTACCACAGAAGTTCGTCTGTCGCTGACCCGGTGGCTACAAGACCAGCAATTAAGCAGGGGCCATCCCTTCCAGATCCCCGACTGGGTCCTGCTGACAACAGACGCCAATCTGAGGGGATGGTGTGCGGTGTTGGAGCGACACTCTTTTCAGGGTTGCTGGACCAAGGAGGAGTCACTACTCCCAATAAACATTCTGGAGTTGCGGGCGGTGTTCAATGCATTGACTCTCGCCCTGCCTCCGGTATATAATAGGCCAGTTCAAGTACGGTCAGACAATGCCACCATGGTGGCATACATAAACCATCAAGGCCGCACTTGAAGCCGCATAGCTATGATGGAAGTGTCAAAATTCCTTTGTTGGGCGGAACGCCATCTGCCAGCAATATCTGCAGTGTTCATTTTGGGCGTCCTAAATTGGGAAGCGGACTGCACGCCACCAGGACGTGCACACCGGAGACTGCAGTCTTTATCCAGAAGTCTTTCAACTCCTAGTGGACAAGTGGGGCCTACCAGACGTAGACCTGATGGCATCTCGACACAATCACAAGGTTCCGGTCTTCGGATCAAGGACCAGGGATCCTCAAGCAGCATTCATGGATGAACTGGCAATTCCATGGAACTTTCGGCTGCCCTACATGTTCCCTCCAGTGTAACTCCTGCCCAGGGTCATGTGGAAGTTCAAACAAGAAGGAGGATTTCTACTTCTAGTCACTCCAGCATGGTCCAGATGGCATTGGTTCTCAGACCTGCAGGGTCTATCGACAGAGCATCCTCTTCTATTTCCTCAGCACCCAGACCTCCTCATACAGGACCCTTGTCTTTATCTGGAATTGGCCAGGCTGGCTTTGAGCCTCCCTATGTCCCTCCTGGCCAAGGTCCTGTTCTTGCTGGCAATTGCCTCTGCTAGAAGGATGTCGGACTTAGGCGCATTGTCCTGTCATCCACCCTTTCTAATATTTAATTGTGTCCGGGCAGTTCTTAGAACTCGCCCTGGTTATTTAACTAAGGTGGTATCATCTTTTCACCATAATCAAAAGATTGTGGTTTTAGCCTTTATCTCTTCTGATTTGTCCTCCAAAGAGCGGTCTTTGAATGTGGTATGGTCTCTCCGTATATATATGTGGAGAGGACTGCCTCTATCAGGAGGTCAGACTCCCTTTTTGTCTTGTTTGGTTTTCACAAATGTGGCTGGCCTGCAAATAAGCAAACCTTGGCCAGATGGATTAGAATGATGATTGCACAAGATTATGCGCAGGCTGGTCTCCCTGCTCCTGCTGCTAATGCCCATTCTACTCGGTCTGTTGGATCTTCGTTTATTAGGTTCTATGCCTTTGAAACTTCCGCCTCCCAGGATGCTTCCTTTGGACGCCGGGTTCTCATACCCGCTAAGGCGCGTCCCCTCCCTTGAGGAACTGCTTTAGGACATCCCCGATGTTTCCCTCTGGAAACCAATGTAACTTGCTGTAGAAAAGGAGAGTTATGGTAGACTTACCATTGTTAACTCTCTTTCTGCGAGGTACATTGAGTTTAACAGGGTGCCCACCCGGACGCACCTAGCTTCTATGGGTTTGTATAGCATTAGCCGCTGGTCCCTTCTCCTGTCGTGAAAATGTGGTTCTTTGTGACTAACAGCTACCTTCTCTCTTACCTGTTTCTGCATTGGACTGGTTAACAAAACTGAGCTCACAGCTCGGGGTTATAGAGGAGGCCCCAATGCATCCTGGGACAGCCTAAAGCTTTAGCCTGTTGGTGCCTCTGGATCAAGATCCACTCTACACCCCAATTTTTCCGTGTGGAACCCAATGTATCTTGCAGAGAGTTAACAATGGTAAGTCTACCATAACGCTCCTAATTTTGAGTTTACACCTGTATTTAATTCTATTTTATATAGTTTTATACTTGTTATTACAATGTCCAGACAGTGCATTGTGTAAATTGAGCATTGCAACTTAAGCATTTACTTTTAGCACTGTCAAGTCACTTCTGACATAAAACAGGGTGTGTTTAACAATCCGACTGTTGGGATGCTGGCGGTCATGTGACCGACGCCAGAATCTCAACAACACTCGGGAGACCAGCGCCGTAAGACCAACATCCGCCACCCCGAAGGTAAGTATTGGGATAACTTTTAGGTTCAGAGCCCCAGGGTGGGAGATGTTAGCATTAGGCGCTAGGGGGAGGTTAGCCCTAGCCGCCACCCCCCGAGGGTCAGCCCTAGCTAGCCGCCACGCCCCGGAGATAGCACTAGTTGCCATCCCCGCAGGTTTAGGGGAGGGGGGGGGGGTTAAAATACTTCCCCCTCCGATGCTGGGATCTTCAAGGTCAGGATGCCAGTATCGGTCATGTGACTGCCAGCATCTTGTCAACAGGGATATCATACTGAATCACATAAAACAGGTGCATATGCCTCTGTTCTAACCTAGTGTTAACCTGGTGCATACGGCAGGTTTGGGATTGATGCTCTCTGTAGATAAAACTTGTAAATGGGGTGCTGGGGTGGGAGAAGGGCTGAGGAAAGGACTTTTGCCTTTTTCTAGAGTGGGTGCTGCTACTTATGTGTGTGAGAATTTCCTTCCTCACTGGATGTATGCCAGGGATGTGCAGTCAGGGGAGGCACAGCCTGTCATTTGTAATACAAAGATGATACTCATGACACATATTTGGTGTCATAAGTATATGCTTTATATTATTCTAACCATTTTTACAGTTAAATTTAGGTTGGGAGGAAATAATAGTGGTGCCTCCCATTGGCAATGGTAGAGGGGCAGAAGCAGGGAGTGGGCCAAGGCGCGGGCAGTAAAAGCCCTTTGAAAATAGCTTTAAAAGTGGAACCTGTACCAGTGCCTCGTTGACAGGGATGTGTTTTCAGTCTACATCAAAGCATGCCCCTGTCAGTGAGGCATATGTGATGGGACAGCGGATCCATCACTGTATACAGCTGTCCAGTGATGGATTCGCTGTCATCCAGAGCCGGACATAGGCATAGGCAAACTAGGCAATTGCCTAGGGCATTTCATATGCCTAGGGGCATCATCAGCTTCTGCTGATTAAAATGATATGTGACATGCCTATATTCTGTATGTAGCATTTCATATGCAGATACAGCCACAGTCTCAAACAGTATATTGCCAGCTGCATATCAGTTTAATCAGCAGAAGTTGCTTGTGCATCCTAGCCACATAGCAATGCAAATAAGATGCATTTTCATAAAAAAAAGTACCCGACGTTAGCATTGATGCAAGATTTGTGAGGACACACCTGTATCCAAGCAGAGGCAGAGGTCACAGTGTTAGTGGAAGTGTGAGTGCTGTGTGCATGTGAGAGGGTTGGTTGTGCAGTAGTGTTCAGAATATGTGTAAGGAGCATTATGTGTGTCATGTAAAAATACATTAATAATGTGCAACATATGTGTAAAGGGCCACCATGTGTGTCATTAAGTGTATAAGGGCATTAATAATGTGCGGCATATGTGTAACAGGGTACTAATGTATGTGTGTCATTATGTGTATAGGGGCACTAATAATGTGCAGCAAATGTGTAGGGGGCACTATGTGTGTCATTATGTGTATAAGGGCATTAATAATGTGCGGCATATGTGTAAGGGACATTATGTGTAAAAGGGCATTAATAAAGGTTGTCATAATGTGTAAGGTGCATTATGTTTATAAGGACATTAATGTGTCTCATATGTGTAAGGGGCATTACTGTGTGGAATTGTGTATAAAATAAATGCATTACTAATGTGTGGAATTATGTGTATAAGGTGCTCTACTATGTGGCGTTGCAAATAGAAAGGGCACTACTGTGTCGTCTAATGTGAATAAAGAGCAATAAGGTGTGGTTGTCACGGCGCCGCGGTCTTCATACTAACCTCTCCGGGCGCGCTGGGTCTCCGTGCGGCCGTCCTCGCTGGCGGGTCCCGGCGTCCGGCGCTCCGTCTAGCAGGCCTCCACGTCCGACGTCCTCGGGAGCTGCGGGTGACGTCATCGGCCCGTCCTCCAATCAGGCCCTGGCGGGAAGTTTAAATTCAGACGCCGGGCAGTGCTTCGGCGCCTGAGTATCATCGTTCAACTGTACCTGTGATCTCCAGTCCTCCGTGCCTCTAGCACATTTGTGCCTCCAAGCACCTCCGTGCCTCCAAGCACCTCCATGCCTCCAAGCACCTCCGTGCCTCCAGCACCTCTGTGCCTCCAAGCACCTCCGTGCCTCCAAGCACCTCCGTGCCTCCAAGCACCCCCGAGCCTCCAGCACCTCCGTGCCTCCAGCACATCCGTGCCTCCAAGCACCTCCGTGCCTCCAAGCACCTCCGTGCCTCCAAGCACATTCGTGCCTCCAAGCACATTCGTGCCTCCAAGCACCTCCGTGCCTCCAAGCACCCCCGAGCCTCCAGCACCTCCATGCCTCCAGCACATCCGTGCCTCCAAGCACCTCCATGCCTCCAAGCACCCCCGTGCCTCCAGCACCTCCGTGCCTCCAAGCACATTCGTGCCTCCAAGCACATTCGTGCCTCCAAGCACCTCCGTGCCTCCAAGCACCCCCGTGCCTCCAGCACCTCCGTGCCTCCAAGCACATTCGTGCCTCCAAGCACCTCCGTGCCTCCAAGCTCCTCCGTGCCTCTGCCTCCAGCACCTCCGTGCCTCCAGCACATCCGTGCCTCCAAGCACCTTCGTGATTTACCAGCACCTGTCAAGTTCTCTCTTTCAGGAGACCTTCAGCGTCCGCACGTGCCTCCTGTCCGCCGATCAGATCCTGCATGAGGAAGACTTACATCCGGCCATCTCTGCTGCGGCCCAGTTGCGGTTCCACTTCCCGGTCATCGGAAGAAACCCCGAGTCCACAACCTCCTCAAACCAGGTCAGTGATAGTATACTCAGGCCACATGGACCCGGGGAATCGGAACACGGACTCAAGTGCCATCCAGGACCTGGCTTCCCGTGTACAAAGTCAGGAAGCGGCACAAGGTCAGGTGATGCAGTACCTCCAGGAGTTGTCCGGACGTCTGGATCAGATTCAGGCGTCTCTAGCCTCAGTAATTCCGGCACCAGTTCCGGTAGCTGCACCACTTGCCACCTCCAGCAATGTCCAACCATCGGCCGGTGCCACTCCGCGCCTTCAGCTGCCTACGCCATCCCGTTACAATGGGAATCCTAAGAATTGTCGTGGTTTCTTAAACCAATGCGAGGTACATTTCGAGCTACTAGCTCACAACTTTCCTACAGACCGGTCCAAGGTAGCATATATTA